>NC_089837.1:416350462-416950462 GCF_035609145.1 Eleutherodactylus coqui | reverse complement strand
GGCAATTCATATCTATGACCCTGTGTTCTCATACATTCAAGAGAAGCTCTTTAGAGTGCTCTACAATACATTCTAGTTTAAGGACTATGACAAGCGGTAAGAAGAATGTATATAGATGGTTTAGAAGAAAAGAAAAAAAACATTAATTACAGACAAATTAATTAATTCTGTAAATTTGCGGATGTATTTGTAGGCCATAAAATTGCTTATGAAAACTACTGTGCAGCTAGAGAAAACTAGCAAAGGCACAAGACGTATAAATGCACACAGAATGTTTCCTTAGCCACGAGCATGTGTTCACAATCATGCTATTAGCTTTCTTGACATATATAAAAAAAAAACATCAGAAAAATAAAAAACACGAAAGATGTGAATTGCACCCAGTCATGCATCTTCTCACAATTAGATTTGTAAAATACAACAATATATCAACAGATTTTCTAGCAAGAGTAAAAAAAAAGTTAACCCCTTTTTTTTTTTTCTTTTAGACCGTATTATTCATGTCCATGAAATAATTTTTTTTTTTAAAACCAGTCCTCTGAAGGCTGCACAGTGGAGCATAGGTGACATATGTATTGTGAAGTTAGCAAGTCCGGGGATTTTTTTTTTTTTTTACTTTTTATTCTTGTTGTCGTGTAAATGTTACAGTGGTATGTGAGCTTTAACATGCACATATATGATACAGTACAATCAAGAATATACATAATTATATATGCATACACATATATATGCATATATATTCCAGATCTCTGAGTCCTTCAAAGTCAGCCAAGACTCAGTCAAAATAAAATCAAAAGAGTTAAAGGGGTTGATTTTTTTTCCCTCTAGGTAACATGAGCAAGCCAAAGAAGACCGTATGAAGACATACTGGCACTTTAATACTGGTTGATTGGGCACTTGTATGCAGTACTTATAGACCAGTAAAAGTGCTCGTTTACCTGTCTGGTGTGTAAGGGACCTTTTGTCTTGAAGCCTCCCTGGGAGCTGCACTCTGAGGCACTGAAGTGATCTGAACTAGTGGAAGAGCGTTTGGAGAGGGTGTCACAACCCCCAACAAAGGTGTTGTCCAAAGGGAGTTCCTGAATCACATGATGCTTTTTCACCGACACCGGAGTATCTGCTTTAAGATGAAAAGCAGACTGCGGAGAGGCAGATTTGTAATGCTTAGCTAGGTCAGGACTGTTAGGCTTGAAGGTGGTTGGAGGAGCTGTACCCCAATCAAAGCGTCCCATCCCTTGTTCTTCCAGCTCGGCTGGAAGACTAATTGTCCCGTTGATAGGTTCATGAACAGTATCATCAGGTTTAGATTCCTCAATCGTTACAAAGTTCAGTAGAGAACTTTTAGGAGATTTTCTTTTCTTCCTTTTCTTTTTCTTATTCTGCTTGCTTTCCTGATTTGGTGACATCCACTCTGCCCCTTGCTTGCTCCTCTGGGCAGCTTTAAACCTTGATGCATGCCGGCATCGAACAAGTACTGTCACAAAGATGACTACAATTACCACCATGGCACCTGCCACTATGGCAATCATAATTGTCAGATAATCCTCATTTTGGTAGGGTTGACTGCTATCCCCAATATTTCGATCTAAAGGAGTTTCCATAGTCCTGCGAATCAAATCGTAAATATAGGAAGCATTCCCAGCTGTCTCGTTGACATACAAAAACACAAGAACCAGAGTGTGCAAAGGTTTGGGATATCCTAAGTCGCTTATGTTGACCACGAGTCGGTGTAGGCCTATATCTGTTGTTGAAGGCTTCTCTTCTAGGGTGATGTTGCCTGTCACTGGATCTATTCGAAAGAGACCTTTGTTGTTTCCACTGACAATAGTGTATTTTAATTCAGCATTCATCCCAGTGTCAATATCAACAGCAAACACCTCTGCAACCACTGAGCCTGGAATGGCTGAAAGAGGCACCAGCTTGAATGATGTATTGGATGGAGGGTAGATAACTACAGGGCTATTATCATTAGCATCCATTATATTGATTGTTACTTTGGCCGTGGAGGAACGTGAAGTCTGTCCTCCATCGACGGCTTTGACATCAAATGTGTAAGAACTTTGTTGCTCTCTGTCAAAGGACACATTAGACTTAATCAAGCCAGAATATGGATCCAGGACAAAATTTTCATTGTCATTAAGTATTGAAAGTGTCACAGCCTTGTTTTCTCCTGCATCTGAATCTGTTGCTGTTATCACACCCACTGTACTGTACTTTGGTAGGTTCTCAGATACAAAAAATTGAAAGTGGTTGTGTGTAAACTTGGGACTGTTGTCATTTTCATCTAGTACAGTCACAATGACAGCTGCTTGGCTCTGCAGTGGAGGAGTACCATTGTCCCTGGCTGTGACGGTGAAAATGAAACGTTCCTGTTCCTCTCTATCAAAAACTCTAGAGGCTGTCAAAACCCCTGTCTTCCGGTCCAGATCGAAGAAAGAAGCATTAGGGCCAAGCTGATAAACAATGTCTGCGTTCTTCCCACTGTCTTCATCTGTGGCACTGATAGTAGTTAAGTATAGACCTCTGCGGTTGTTTTCAGACACTGATAGCTCAATTACAGGCTGGGTAAAAATTGGAGGATTGTCATTCTCATCCTCTAACTCCACTCTCACCAAGGCTGTCTGGTTGAGACTTGGTTTGCCAGTGTCAGCGGCAACTATTTTAAAACTGTATTCTTTGGTGCCCTCATAGTCCAACAAAGAAGAAGTCTCTAGGAGATACTGGTTATCATAAACAGCTTTTAAATGAAAGGGTACTTCTCTTTCGATAAAACAGATGACCTTGCTGTTTACATCTGTGTCTTTGTCCGACACTGTAATCAGAGCTATCTTTGTGTTGGTTGGGTCTTTCTCTGATAAATACACCGTTCCATTGATAGGGCTTATGATATACCTGAGATCAATATTAGGTGGGTTGTCATTCACATCAGTTACATTAATGGTAACTGTTGCCCTTGCAGGTGTGGAGCTGCCATCTGTAGCGAGGACAGTTAACTTGTGAACTGCAGTATCTTCCCTGTCTAATGGTCTCTGAACTGTAATTAATCCAGTAGTGTTATTTAAAGCAAAAAGTCTTTTGGTAGCAGATGTCACTTGGGCACCATAAATATATTTGATTTCAGCATTACTACCTATATCTGCATCTGTTGCATGCAACTGAACTACAGAGGTCCCTATGGGAGCATTTTCAGGGATATGAACCTCTATTTGACTTTCTTTAAACACTGGTTTGTTGTCATTCACATCACTTACTGTAACTTGAAGGATAGCAGTGCTAGATTTTTGAGGGTTTCCACCATCCTCAACTTTAATTTTCATGACATAGGTATCTTTCTGCTCTCTGTCAAGGACCTGCTGCACTATGAGTTGTGGCCACTTCTCCCCCTCTGGTGTCTCAACTATATCCAGTCCAAAGACGCTCTGTCCATTTAAAAGTCCATAGTGTTGCACTCCATTGAAGCCTGTGTCGGGGTCCACTGCGGATGGAATTGGGAATCGACTGTTTATTAGAGTATTCTCAGGAATAGAGATATTAATCACAGTTGAAGGGAACATGGGAGCATTATCATTGGTATCTGTGACTATTATTTTGATCTTGATAAGCCTGAAAAAGTCATTGGGGAGAATGACCACTTCAAGTTCAAAGAAACACTCGTTCTCGTCGGCAGTTGATCCGGCACAGATTTTTTCCCTGTCTATCCTGGTTGATGTTGTGAAAATCTCTCCAGTAGTGCTGGACACCTTGACCAAAGGAGAGTCACCTGCTTTAGAAACCAGTCTGTATACAAGGCTGTTGCTGGTCCCAGTGGCAGCATTGATATGTGAAATATTCAGGTCCTTTGGTATGTTTCCAATTGGTACATTTTCAGGCAGTTCCTCTCTTATGGTGTAAATAAGTTCTTGGGCAATTGCAGAATCCAGCCTTAAGCAGGCAATAAGAGCAGCCAACAGGTAAAAATCCCTTAGGTCCATGATAATGTGCTTCCTTTGTTTTCTTGGATTTTAGGATTTAAGGGTTGTCACTGAGGAATGGTGCTGATTTGCAAGAGGAGGCGTGCATGGACTGCAAGATGCCTTACATCTCATTTCTAATTGGAGCCAGCAGCTGTCAACACAATCACACAAACAATCAGATTTGTAGCATTCAAGGAAATCTAAGTACATATATGCATTCTCATGCTAAGCATTACATTAGTACTCATGCATGAAGTGTCGAACTATTCGCATCTGCAAAACAAAGCGTGCTCTAATACATCTACACTGTCATCCTGAAGGCAATGCACACTGAATGCAATCCACTACTTTTTCTTCATTAAGCAAAATCTGTTATTCCCACACATTTTTTTTGATGGTCCTTCTGTCTGATGTACAATTCACATCATGCATCTCTCTGTATAACTGTTGCCAATAAAATCCTAAGTCCTTACCAGTATTCCTTGTAACTGCACTGTCAGCTGCCAAATACAATTTGTGCTTCATTGCCTCTACTCTGGAGTCATTTCCCTTATCAGACCTATTCCTTATGTCTTTGGTCCTATAGTGCTATGATATAGAAAGCTGGAGAAGCCAAGGCTAGGAAGGAAAGAAGGCTCTGCAGCAAGCACTCGGCAATCCCTGCTATCTACAAGACAATACCTGGGCTCTTGGATCTCAGCTCTGCCTTTTACTGCCACTTATTACTAATAAAAGGTTTTTAGAACTTACAAGCAATTATTGGGTCTCAGTCCAGATGCAGGTAATCCATAGAGGAGTATCAGGGCATTTAGGCTGCTTGTGATGAAAAGACGCAGTCTGGTGCTAAAGGTGCTCTTACTTTCCACTAATACACAGCACTACTGTTGGTTAATAATGCAAGTGAAGTCCAAGGACTGTGAGATGCTCTGCTAACAGCAGATTACATGGGAGCAAGCATCTGCAGAGGCAGCTGATTAGTTCCAGCAGGATGAGACAGGCAGGTAGGGATGCAGGCAGCTCTAGAAGTGCACACCAGCAAAAGACACGAGCAGCACCAAATCACAGGCAGCCGTGCTAAACTTCACACTTGCCGCTGGTCCCCTGCCCGAGCGGACGTGGAGCATCCAGGGATCCATCCCACTAGACAGTCGGCAGCAGTGTGGGGATGGCAGAGCAGAAGGCTCCTCTACAAGGTGTTGCTGCTCCCGGCTGGTGAGCTGGCAACTCCGAGCAAACAGTCAGCGTGGTGAGCGATCCTCCTCTCCGCCCCGATCGTGGGTTCCATGCCAGCAGAAGCTTCCATATCCAGCGGGATCAGTGCAGACACTTGTACGGTCCAGCGGGTGGCACTGCCATCTGTGCAGGGCGCAACTTGCAGAGTTGGGCAGATGAAGCGTCTGCGCTGCTGGAGCTACTTCTCCAATTCCCAGACGATGCGGGCTGCACCGGCGCCGCGGCTCTCTCCGTCCCCGCACGCACTGGCCGCCCTCCCTCTCTCCCTTCCCTCTGAGCTCGCTTTCTTCATATAACTCTCAATAAACCCAAAGGGAGGGTGTGATCTCTGCGTAGCCACGCCCACTGCGTGCTCATTGGCTGTGCGGGAGTATGTGGCTGGGAGATGCTAAAGAGCTTTCCTGATGTCACGAGCAGGTGACCAGTCACGTGTGAGGGGAGAGTCGGGCTGCAGGCTGCGCCGCCGACACTTCCATGGAGTTCTTGATTATATGATCGTGTCCTCATCAGCAGGTTATAGATGAGTGTGCTCCGTCACCCCAGGGAAGGACAGCTGGGCTACACACAGCTCTGCACTGCCAGTGACACACACAGCTCTGCACTGCCAAAGACACACACAGCTCTGCACCTACACACACAGCTTTGCACTGCCAGTGTCACACACAGCTCTGCACTGCCAGTGTCGCACACAGCTCCACACTGCACCTACACACACAGTTCTGCACTGTCAGTGTCACACACAGTTCGGAACTGCCAGTGTCACACACAGTTCTGCACTGCCAGTGTCACACACAGCTCTGCACCTACACACACAGCTCTGCACTGCCAGTGTCACACACAGCTCTACACTGCACCTACACACACAGCTTTGCACTGCCAGTGTCACACACAGCTCCACACTGCACCTACACACACAGTTCTGCACTGCCAGTGTTACACACAGCTTTGTACTGCCTGCATCACAGTTTTATTCAAACACATCTCTGTTCTGTGTTATACACAGCAGTATACACTTTATAAGCACAGATCTGCACACACACCCCTACCTTAGGCTGTATGCATTACTCACACACATCTCTGTACTGTATGCATAACACATCTGGCTCTGCTCTAAATGCTTTACAAATACACACAGCTCTGCACTATCACTGTAATGATTAATCACACACAGCTCTGCACTATAGACACACACAACTCTACACTATAGAAACAGACAGCTCTGCACTATATACCACACACAGCTGTGCACTATACACAGGCACAGCTTTGTACTATACACACACACAGCTCTGCACTATACACACACACAACTATGCACTATAAACACACACAGCTGTGCACCATGCAACTATAAAGTGTACAGAGTTGTGCAGAAAAAGTACACAGTGCACAACCTCCTCCTCATCTTTCTATCTATCTATCTATCTATCTATCTATCTATCTATCTATCTATCTATCTATCTATCTATCTAGATCTTATCATCTCATCGTGCTACATCCATTCTTAATTCCTTATACAGACACATCCATTCTAGCCTTATAGTTACCTGCACAAGGCACTATCTATAATGCCGTGCAGAAAGCTTCAGGATGGCTAATCCCTCGCCCCTCCCTGCACACCCCCACCAACAAGACCCCTGAGCCAGTAATCAATCCATAAGGAGGAAAGGGTTGTGAAGGGCAATGAAATCCATTAAAAGGCCAGTGTGCCTTGGGCAAGAAAAATGATTTTCTTTGAGTGTTCTGCCCAGTCAGGATTGTAGCTTTTCCAGGAGACGTGGGTGTAGACGTCGGAGAAACAGATGAGTGTTTGTATGGGATTGAATGGAGCTACTTCCTTGTGAGGCCACACACCCCGCTGCACTGCTCCATTGTATCAGAGCTGTTCTTGCTGCCTTGTACTAGTGGAAGGAGGAGATGAAAGCTGCTGCCCTTCCTGTTGTAACTGTCCGTGGTACTGAACACCTGCTGCTGCTACTACTACAACAACATGGTCACTGTCCCTGGTGCTGAACACCTGCTGCTGCTGCTACTACTACCGTACTACTGCTGCATGGTCACTGTCCCTGTTACTGAACACCTGCTGCTACTATTACTACTCCATGGTCACTGTCCCTGGTGCTGAACACCTGCTGCTGCTGCTACTACTACCGTACTACTGCTGCATGGTCACTGTCCCTGTTACTGAACACCTGCTGCTACTATTACTACTCCATGGTCACTGTCCCTGTTACTGAACACCTGCTGCTGCTGCTACTACTACCGTACTACTGCTGCATGGTCACTGTCCCTGTTACTGAACACCTGCTGCTACTATTACTACTCCATGGTCACTGTCCCTGTTACTGAACAGCCGCTGCTGCTGCTACTACTACTACTACTGCTGCATGGTCATCGTCCCTGGTGTTGAACACCTGCTGCTACTATTAATACTCCATGGTCACTGTCCCTGTTACTGAACACCCGCTGCTGCTTCTACTACTACTACTACTACTGCATGGTCATCGTCCCTGGTGTTGAACACCTGCTGCTACTACTACTACTATGCATGGACACTGTCCCTAGTGCTGAGCACATGCTACTGTTACTAAGTGTCACCATTCCTAATCATCCGCTGCAGGCACTAGGACTTGGGAGCTGTCTATAATGCTAATCTCTGGCTGTCCTGCACTATTGCAATTCATCTGTCCCTGCACCATTGCTTACAACTGTTACTGGTGATAAGCACTATCTTCCCAGCAATAATTCATCTGAGCAATCAGCTGTACTGAAGCTGGCAAGACAGTTAGGATGTATATAAGAGGAACTGTGGCCACAAATGCTGGAACATTTCTATCATTGTCAAGTTCTGCACACATAATTAGCATGTGTTTCTGTCAAGAAACTATTGAATTAATACTCATCCACTTGTTCCTGCATAAATATCATTGTCTCAATGCCCAAAGATTCCTCAGTCCTCACATCTCACAATTGTATTACTATAGGACAACAATACATATCAGCTTCTCTTGTCAGATCCCGGACAGTCCTGTATGAAGTCAATAGTCTTAACTCAGAGCTTGTTTCCGCAGAACAGTAAGCACCATTGTATAATCACATGTTGGGTGAGATAATGCTAGCTTCACTGTGTCAACCCATTAAGGCTTATGTCACAAAAGCAGCTACAGTGTTAAATATAGAACAAATTAGCTTATGTTCTCTTACCTACAGATGAAACTAAATGTGCATACGCAAATATAGAAAATGCAATTGCTAAACTACTGGAAGTGACACAAGTCCTGCACATGTTGCAGGCTTTGCCCTGTGTAATAAAAGTTTGTCTTTTTTTCTGAGTATTGGATTGGGAATTTGGAAGATTGCTTACTAAACACTTCTAGAACAGAACACTATGGGAATGTAATTTTACTTTATTCTACATCTCATTAAAGCAAAATGTTTGTTTTGAAGGGACAGCTGAGTAACAAGAAGCGGGGGAGTAAATTCAAGTCTTAGATGTCAGACCATCAAACACCTTATGGCCTCGTGGGATAAAATTTGTTTGAAAAGCCACTCTACTGCCTGATGTCATTCTCATCATTATTTGCTTTCTGTAAATTGATGTTATTTCCCCAAACAGTTGTCTTTTATTAGCCATCACTCCTGCAACTTTAGTTACTACAAAATGCATTAGCACTTTGCCAGAGTTCTGCTTTATTAATTTACCCTTTCTCTTGCTTTCTTTTTTTGGTTATTTAATTACAAGTTCAATCTAGAAATGAGTGAATCCTGGAATATTTACCTTATCAAAATTTTCTATTTCAAATCCCTATTTACATGTATATGGCAATGGAGGCAGGCCCATATTCCAGGATTGTGGCCACGTTTCATCTATATATGGTAAATATATAAAATTTGACTATTAGCAAAACACAAATTAGGTGGGGTATTAAAGATTTGCTCATCTCTAGAAGGCGTTATATAGAGTCAAAAACTAATTTGATTTTCTGCATGTGTATATTATACACTATGTTGACCACAGTATTGGGACACACATAGAAGGTGTTGAAATTTGACTTTTTCCCGATTTTTCAATACGGTGTTGGGCCGCCTTTGACCTCAATGACTGCAGTTGCCCCCCTAGGTATGTTTTCCTCCAAATTTCCTTAGATATGAGGAGGGATTTGCCTCTATTCCTTGAGGAGAGCTTCAGATAGTGATGCAGGGGATGTTGGGTGTGTACGGATACTGCATCCTAGTTCATCTCAAAGATGCTTAATGGGATTGGGATCTAGACTTTTGGCTGGTCAATGAAGTTTGCAGATGTTTTGCTCCTCAACCAAGCTTCAACACTATAACACAGGAGCAGCATTCGTTGTTTTTTTTTGTGATTGAGAAAGGAGCCACAGGAGCTCCGAAACGCATTGCACTACCTTCCTGGTTTAATAAAACACTACTTTTCACGTTACTATTGTTTTGTTGTCTGCTTTGTATTGAGGAGACACTGAACTTCATTACATTTTCTCTATGGTCTCGTGCCTAGGTGTTTTCTCCTGAGGTTACCATGAGCACAAGATTTTTTCTTTTCTCTATTCTGCTGTATGATATGATGTTTGGTCATGTTGATAGTGACACGGAGATGTACCAAAGTATTGCTACAGGGTATGTAATGTTACACTGTCCAGAATGTCTCTGTACCCATTGAGGGTGGACTTTGCTAAAACCAAAAGCCCTAGTCCTTCCTAGCAGAAATACCCCCACACCATAACAGAAGATCCTTGAAATTTTACTGTTGGGATGATGCAGTCACATATAAACCACTTTCTAGGCAATCGCTACTTCCAAGTGTAAAATGGTGTGCTGTGATTCAGCTGTCCACAATACTTGCATCCATTTATTTATAGTCCAAGAACGGCGCTTCAAGCACCATCCCAGGTACCTCTGTGCATTCACTGTTGGACTTGTGTGCAGATGCTTGTTCACGTTAACCCTTTGCATGCAGTTCCCTACTAATGGTTCTGATGCTAACAGATGTTCCAATTGCCTGTAAGATGTCCTGAGCAAGTGTTACAGCAGACAATGTGCATGATGCCTTCACAGTTTGTGCAAGGCTTTATTGCCCACATTCTGTCAGTATACAAGGTCTTCCTGAACATGGCTGCATTGCACACACCAAGTGTTTTGCATTTCTGAATAACATTGCCAACAGTGGACTTTGGAAGGTGCAAAAGCGATGCAATGTCCCATACTGATTGGTTGCTCAGGTGACATCCCATCACCATACCCCATTGGAAGTTTATCAGCTCTACACCCCATGGCATGCTGATGGTTTATGTACTGGGATATGCCTGTGTGATACTATCTTCTATACCTATGCTCACACTTTTGCTTTGCATATGCCCTTTGCCTGATAGCTCAGGATTGGTGGGTGTCCCAATACGTTTGTTAACAAAGTGTACATAATGAGATTAAGTATCTGAACTAGTGTTGAGCGAACCTTTGAAAAATTCAGTTCGTCTGGTTCACCAAATTTCGGCTAAAAGTTCAGTTCGGGACAAATAAGTTCAAATTGAACCTGAGCTTTGCCAACCCCCCAAAACTAGTGTGTGTTGATGATGTGATGTTGGTCCTCCAATGTGTTTGTGTGGGTTTCTTTATAATAATAAACATCTTATATAGCACATACATTTCCTGAAAAAAAAACCAGCCAGAGAACATAAAAATTCCATTCAGATGACCACTGAGCCACATTGGGCCACCAAAACCACTATCTTCTTTTCAGCTGAAATGAAACACTTGAGGTTTGGGTTTGTGCTAAACTGAACTTTTAACAAAGTTTGACCTGAAAAAAGATTCCACTGGTTTTGTTCACTGATCACTAATATAAACCATATTATAGTTCTATGTGAGTTCTGCATTACACCATCTCCTGACTGTTATAGACTCAAAGGGGTTTTCTGGGTATTTACTATCAATGACCTTTTCTTAGGATAGGTCAGCAATAGTTGATTGGCAGTGGTCCACCACTCGGGATCCCCACGTATTATCTGACCTTCCAGCTGCTGTGAATGAAACAGACTGAGACAGCCACATCAGTGGTGAGATCTGGAAATGTAATAGAAGGCTTCTATCCCATGCTTTCTATTAGACTTATAACTCTGATTGCAATGAAGAACCATAAGTGTAATAGAAGGCATCGCTCCCACAGATTTCAATGATAGTGAAGCCATCTATTACACTTCTAATTCAGGCCACGAATGCCAATGTCCAGCCTCACTGGCAGTGTACCTTAGGATCAGCTGATCTGCAGCTCTTCTGAGCAACAGATCCAACCGATCAACTACTGAGGACCAATCCTGAGGATGTCATCAATTGTAAATGCTCAGAATACCCTTTTAACACTTTTCCTCCATACTAAAAATGTGTCAGCCATATGCTAATTACTAGAGATGAGCGAGCACCAAAATGCTCGGGTGCTCGTTACTCGGGACGAAATTATCAAGATGCTCGAGGGTTCGTTTCGAGTAACGAACCCCATTGAAGTCAATGGGCAACCCGAGCATTTTTGTATATCGCCGATGCTCGCTAAGGTTTTCATTTGTGAAAATCTGGGCAATTCAAGAAAGTGATGGGAACGACACAGCAACGGATAGGGCAGGCGAGGGGCTACATGTTGGGCTGCATCTCAAGTTCCCAGGTCCCACTATTAAGCCACAATAGCGGCAAGAGTGGGCCCCCCCTCCCAACAATTTTTACTTCTGAAAAACCCTCATTAGCAATGCATACCTTAGCTAAGCACCACACTACCTCCAACAAAGCACAATCACTGCCTGCATGACACTCCGCTGCCACTTCTCCTAGGTTACATGCTTATAGCCGGTTCCACTGAAAGCAATGGGCTGCCGGCGTGCGCGGGATGAATTGTCGGGAAGGGCTTAAATATAGAAGCCCTTCCCTGCAATTCATCCAGAAATGTGCAAAAATAAAAAAAATATATATACTTACCTTGCCTCAGGCTGAGCCAATCAGGGGGCAGGTCTGACTCACACCCCCTTCACACCCACTGCAGGCCGCGCTGAACTCCGTCTGCCGGGACAAGGTAAGTATATATATATTTTTTATTTTAACACATTTCTGGATGAATTGCAGGGAAGGGCTTCTATATTTAAGCCCTTCCCGACAATTCTTCCCGCGCACGCCGGCAGCCAATTGCTTTCAGTGGAACCTGCTGTATTGCCGGCTCCATTGAATTAAATGGGCAAACATCGTTCTTCTCTGCCACAGCTGTTACAGCTGTGGCAGAGAAGAATGATTTGTCTTCTATATATTCTCTATGGGGTCGGCGCTGCTGCCGCCGGCCCCATTGAGCGCATATAGATAAGAGAACAAGAATCGCAGATCGCAGATAGGTGCGATCTGCAATTTCTGACTATGGCCTAAGAAGGACCGTTGGGGTTCTTGAAGCCTAAAATAACTCCTAACGCTCTCCCTATAGCAGCTCCGGCATCAGCAGCACTGTCCCTGATCTCTGTCAGAATGCATCTGTGGCGAGCCGTGGGCGGGCAGATTTTAATACTCGGGTGACACCTGATCTCGCCAGCCACTCACTGCAGGGGGGTGGTATAGGGCTGGAACATCACAGGAGGAAGTTGTAATGCCTTCCCTGTCTTTCTATTGGCCAGAAAAGCGCGCAAATTTCTCAGGGAAGAAAATGAAAGGGACTCGAACACCGCATGGTACTCGTCTCGAGTAACGAGCATCTCGAACACCCTAATACTCGAACGAGTATCAAGCTTGGACGAGTACGCTTGCTCATCTCTACTAATTACCAATTAACCCATTACCTGCACAGCTGACTCTCTGCACCTGTCAACTGACATTTGACATCTAAGCTCCACCTAGGGTAAGAAAAGTTAAAAAAAATGTCAGAAATTATTACGATCATTTTGTCATCTAACAAAATTACTGTGTATCCTTATGTATTCTAAAAATGTTATCTCCCATCATCACTGGCATTGTTTAAAGGGTAAAGTCATGAGGTGTGAGGAAAACATGAATATGGGAAGAGCACGAAATCTCAATTCAAACGTTGGACAGCAGCGTTGCAAGGCAACAATGTGAACCACTGAACCACCAGGCACTTTTCACATGGAAATAAAGGCTGTTCTTTGTTTGGTTCAGGAAACACCTTGTAGGCATTTACCATTTGTTTAATTACCTTTTATAAAATCTTCCATTCAGAATATGTCGTTGGCAGCACAGGAACATTATTCATCTCTTAGAATGGAACACTTTGGCACACATGTATGTCATGCTGCAGAAGTATCATTCTTGGCTGTGTATTTATGTGTTGATGGAAATCTTGGCACATCTGCATAAAAGTAGCAGTGAAGACACAAAAAAGAAATTGCACTCCATGCCTGTATCAGCATGGTTTTCAAATGTCCTTTACTGACTATAATTATTTTTTTCATGTACTAAAAGTCTGCATCAACTGAATCAAGGAAGTGACATTAACCATGGCAACAACATCAGAATGCACACTAGCACTTTAGGCATATTTTCAAATTGCAAACAGGGAAACATTAATAGCAAAATGGAACATGGCTGTCTTCTTTTCATATTCTGACTTCGCTGAAAAACACATTGGGGGAGATTTACTAATCCAAATCCAACAGATTTCTGGCACAGCTGATGTAAAAAAAAACTTGTGTGTATGTTTTGTACCAGATTTACTTGTTTTAAATAAATTTTAAGCCTTGTTTAGCAGGGTATGTGACTTACCAGGTAAGGGTTGTGGCCTAAGATGTTCAACAATTTGCATCACATTGCAGCAGAATTGTGGCACAAAATGAATCAACCAATAGGTGGTGTAAAGTCCAGCATAAGGCTTGAGAGTCTGGTATTGTATGTTTATTCCTTCTCCATACATTACAACCGGCTCCTGTTCCTGATCTTGATTTTTTGTCTGCTGTCTGCCCTGACCTCTTTCAGTCTTCCACTTATGACTGAAATCTCAACCTGGGCTCCATCAACCTACGATTGCTGCCTGATGACTTGATACTGCGACTTGGAAACTTCAGCCTACCTATCTTCATCCTTTGCTAATGGCCAATGCATCAGGGGTAGAAACCTGGTTATTCTCTGTGGGAATATAAACACCCCATTACAAAGGTTTTTTGTGAAGAATGCACAATACATTACACTCTATTGCCAAGTTTAGCCTCAAGCCAAATTCGATAGTGACCCAGAGTGTATATTTTATCAGTGGACCACTACTATAAGTTTGCCTAATACCAAACCAATAAAAAATACTCTCTCTCTCTAAATATATAAATAAATAGTAAAACCTCTACTAATGTTGGTCATCTGTCTGAAAGCAATTGGCTTTACCTGAAACCGTTGCTAGTCAAGGTAATAATTTCCATAGGAATCAATGGAAATTCAATCAATTCATATATATATATATATATATATATATATATATATATATATATATATATATATATATATATATATATATATATATATATATATATATTGCAATCAAAATGATTCAACCACTATTGAAGTCAATGGAAGCTGTCCGTTCTGTTGCCCCTCCGCAATTGAATTGCGGATGGGCCGCTGATACCATGAGAAAACAGGAGTTAAAAAAAAAAAGTACTGCACATGGCATGCCCACATGCATCCACTGGACTTGAATGCAGAAGACCTGAACAGGTCTTCAGAAGACCCGTATAGGTAAAAAAGTGTCCTCGGCCACAGGCAGGGTCAGATCCTGCTGCGAACATTAGGCCTTAGGCAGTATCATAAATATGCACCACAGTACTAGTATGTTCTTCTGCCTGTATCATAAGTATACAGTAAACCTGAATATGATTTTGGAACCTGGAATGACAGAATGTTGGGCAAAAACACACAAAAGGACATATGCACTATATATATGTGTTTCAGGCAAAATTTAAACTCATGACCCCACTGAAAAATAGAAACAAATCAGTGGTATAGCTACAAGATCCTTTCATAGGATGTGATTATTGGGCTCAAACATTTACGTGAACTTTTGTTCCCCCCCAATCATTAGACCATGTAAGAGTGCTTTTACACTGACTGAGCAATGACCAGTTGTAATGAGCAATGGTTTAGAGTATGACATTCGGTTCTCATTTACTGCTGTTCACACATGGCTGTATGGAGATAAATATTAATTCCCATGAAGAAATCATTGCTCAGATGCACAACTCTCTGTTCACATGGGACCAGTGAGCATTTTAATATGTGCTAAAAAGACAAGACCAGGCAATGAACGAGAATTTGCTAGTTTGTTAGCTGATCTCTGGTCTTTTTACATAGCCTGATGAAAGGGAACACAAACATTCATGCCTGATAGACTGTGAAATTCCCTTACAAAGGCCAGTGGTCAGCTGGCAAATGAGCAAATGCTTGTTTGTCAGCTGATCATAACTTTTTAACAAGCATAAAAAATGCTTGTTCGTTGGCTGCACATTTCTTCGTGTGAATAGGGTGATGTGCAGCTGACCAATAATTGCTCTATGGGGACAAACAATTGTATTAACAATCATTTGTCTCTATACAATTAAAGCCGGGACAAGGTGATTTGGTGCCTTAAGCAGGTTAGACAAATTGCAGCAACTCCCATATTCAATTAAAAGCCACATTACACTCAGGTGAAAGAGATTTAAGCACTACTTAAAAGAAACACATACAAGGGGGTGCTGATAAGTATTGAACCTTACCCCGAAAAAAATGAGCTAGGAAGCAGTAAATTGCAGGGCGTACTTGTCTAATTGTCTATATTCACTTATGCAAAAATCAACTATTATTTTAATTTTTTCCAGTCCAAAATGAACGTGGCAGCATATTTAAAGACATTCAGTGTGGAAGAGCATAGGACTAGTAATCACATTCCTGTTTCTCCAAATGTAAGGTGCAAAGCAGATCCATGATGAAATGCCACAAACTTTGGGTGACAGTGGCCCTTTATATGCAACTGTTAAACGTTGGCTTGTTAATTTTGAAGCTGGACATTTTGATGTTGAAAGTCTGAAGCCCAATGGAAGGCGTGACCTCCTTAGGCTTTCAACTGATGCCCCATCCACCGTATTCTCCAGACCTGGCTCCATCTGAATACCATCTTGTCCCCAATCTCAAAAAACACCTAAAAGGACAATGATTTGGGAGTGTTTTGGAGGCCACTAATGCTGCAAATGAGTGGTATGACCAGCAGTCAAAAGAATTCTATTTGCGGGGACTTAAAAATCTGCAGGAGATGTCGCAAGTGCATTGACATCCCAGGGGAATATGTAGACTAGTGTGACAGTTTTAGCTTTCTAGCTTAATGTTTTCTGGGTAAAGCTCAATACTTATCAGCATCCCCTCATACAAGTAGAGTAAATATTTTTTTCACTTCTTCTCCATTCAGCCCAAGCCACCCTGGCAATTTCTCTCAAAGACTGCAGAGTTTGTGCTAAAATATCTTTGGCCCAGGGCATAGCTATAGAGGGTGCCGCAGTATTACTAGTAAAAAGCAAAAACAAAAAAAAAACAAAAAAATTTTTTGTAAATTTCTAGTTGTTTATTTTCAAAATTAGTATATTTACGCTAGAATAAAGTACTGGAAAGGGGTACCTAATTTCATTTCAGACATCTTGATATATAATTTGAACAGTCTTGGATTACAAGTTGCATGTGGTGGCAGTTTTGGTTGGCATCAACGGTTTACTAATTTTTGTACCTATTGTTTTAGCATCTATGCCCCCATGACCTCTGGGGGTCATTCACATTGGCTTTTTTTTCTTATTTAACACTTTTCCAGTGTAACTCCCGCATCCATAGGAGCAGGGAAAGCATCCCCCTACTGTGACAGCAATCACTGGCAGAGCTGATCAGGGTACCGGGCGATCACATTATCACCGGGCCGCATAGCGAAAGTATCACTTCCACTTTCACTGTTTAGTACATATCAATCATTGAGTGTTGTGTAGCCTGTAAAAGAGAAGGCAAAAGTGGTTAAAAACCACTTCTTCCTTCTCCTCTAGGTCCTTGGCTGTGTCTGACAGCGAAAAACCTGACTTGCTCCTGCTTTATTGTAGGAGCAAAATCTTTAATCCCGCCCTGTACTTCTGGGATTAAAGCCCAGGACCAAGTGCCGTATATATGTCATGCTTGGTTTTACAGGGTTAAGTGATGGCCTATTTTTTTTTCTTTGAAGCTAGAGTACATGCACTGTTTTTAAATAGGGGACGTTACAATGCAAAGCAATACTTGTATAAAGCCAATTATATCATCATATAATTCACATGAAAAGTGTCACACATATCAGCCAGTGACATGATGTTTTCCAACAACGATGTCTTTGTCTGCTCTCATGATTTGGTTATAAATGAAGAAATCTACCACCACTCTACTATATAGCCACTCCACTCCCGAATCATCAAACATTGATTCAATTTTGCTGGGCACATTGTAAGTCTCCCTAAGACAAGAGTGGCAACAATTGCTATCTCATAGAATAGAAAAAATGGAAAAGCATCGGTGAGGAAGGCAAAAGATCACCTGGCAACATATATTTATAGAGGGCTTACGCAATACTGACCTTTCTTGAGATGATATCGAAACTGCTGCCTTTAACCTTTAATGACGGCATGCATTTGTTGCCAAAAGGCGTAGGAGGACTTTATTCTTAGTAAGTATAACTTATTAAGAGTATTCAAAACAATAAATTTGGGATTTACTATATTATATGGAACTCTAGATTTGTAACTATGAATATCAAACACTAATAAAGTCCACAGAACATTACTAATGTCAGTGGCTGTAATACATATCAGAAAGAGATTTGGATTGACAGCCTGCTGTGTTTTCTTTTTTTTAGCACTTGTTTAATCATTAAGTAAACAAACAAACAATGGGAATCAATGTTGATTTGGCAACACATTGGATAATAAATATTCACTGTTTAAAAAGCAATTATATACTTCATTTAGAAAGTTCTAATTGTTTTTCTTTTATGCTACATAAAATACTATTTTCCTCAAATCCACTCCCAGGTTATTCATAGTGATAAATGTGACTGTTACATCTTTATACAGAACATGTCTCAGCCAATTTGCTTCTGTAGAACAGGCTACATTAAAAGACCTGGAAATATTCTGCTTGGCTTATTAAAGCTAAGTATTAGCAATAAAAACATGAAGAAAGTAACAACTTTAAGACTCAGTGCCAGATGAACCATACCACAGAGTTTAAGATGATTTCCTGTGTATTGTACGCAGATCTCCTATTTATGTTTATATCAGTTTATTTTGCATTAAATAAGAGGGATTCTCATACACTCCATATTCACATTCAGTTCATTGAAGCTATTTCCCCTCTATTTTGCTGTACAAGCTAAACACATAGCTGTAATGTGCAGCATTCCATCATATTCAGAAACACACTGCAGTGTGATCAGTAATTGATTTTGTTGTCAAATTTCTGGATATTGTAAGAAACACCAACAAAGCAATGTAAGGGAGCAATGCAAACTGGTGCCGAGAACTGTCTAGACAGAGACAGATGGGATTACCTTCAGCCAATGTCATTCAGACCCGATGTGTAGAAAAGCCTCTCAGTTCAAGCTAAAGTCAAAATCCCAATCAGGATGCTAAAGCCTGTGTAGTTCAGTCCATTTCCCCCGGGATTGTGTTGAGGTAATAAACGATTTATGGCCCAGAACACATTTGAAGCATTCAGGGTTCTAGTTGCTTCAATTGCTGAGGCTATAATTGTATTCATACTGTACAAACATAATCTGATTTGTTACGAACTGTAATCAGAATATTCCCCCTACTTTGTTCTGGCAGAATATCTTGTCACACATCCCATACTCCAAAGTAACCTATACGAGTCAGAAAGACATTCATATTTTATTTCTCCTTTCAAGAAAAGATAATTGAATCTATTCCCACTTGCCTCCTGCATGTATTTTTTGTCTTCTGGAAAGAACAACCACATGCAACTTTTAATTTTCTAATGCTGGTGCCTTGTGCAATATAGACGTGGCACAGATTACTTCTTTCTCAATTCCCTTTCTACTCTCCTGCACAAACCATATCACATAAAATGTTTTATGTAAGTAAGCAGCTGCAGATCAGGGTTCATCGATGTGCACTGTGCATAATATTAAACTGCTCTGCGCTTACAGTGAATCAGGCTCAATGTGTATACATTAGAACAATTTTAGAGGTGAGCTATTGTCTTGAATCATTGCACTCTGGTTGACTGAGGATATTTCATTATAGAACAATTTAAGAAAATATATGTAACCCATGCCTTTCAGTGTCTTAAAAAGAAATCAATGACTAAATTTGCATCCTGCTGCATGAGCTGAGCCTTTTTCCAGTATCTAGTCCATAATGGCACCTAAAAGTGAACACATCTTGTTTAAAACTTGGAGAGTTGAAGATAAAATGTGTAGATATAAATTAGAGGTCATGCTCTAAATAAATAGATATAAACATATTCATATGTCAGTTTATTTTGAGTGCATAAACACTTGACGTGATATAATAGTTTTTTTTTTTAAATGACATTTAAGTGTTAGTAATTTTCAAATAGGTTTTATTTCTTAAGCTGGCTATATACCAGAGATTTTAGACAGCTGTTTACTGAACAACTTGTTGGTCGTGAAGGTTGATTCTATGACCCACAACACCATATGTTTAAACGGAAAATCATTGATCGATCGCTGCCTTGATCAGTGACCTGGTTTGCACTGCTGTGAATAGGGTATACATCTGTTCTTTAGCATGAGCAACTTTTAAAGTATTCTCAATGACTGAATCTGATAGCAACCAAAAAATCCAACACAGATGATTAGAGTTTTCTTCAATTAGAGTCTAGTATTGTCTTTTGTGTCACTTAAAAATGATCATAGAATCGTAGAGTTGGAAGCGACCTCCAGGGTCATATGGTCCAACCCCCGGCTCCATGCAGGATTCACTAAATCATCCTTTGTTTGAACACTTCCATTGAAGGAGAACCCATCACCTACTGTGGCAACCTGTTCTACTCATTCATCACCCTCACTGTCAGAAAGTTTTTTCTAATATCTAATTTGTGTCTCCTCCCTTTCAGTTTCATGCCATTGCTTCTAGTCTTTCCTTGAGAAAATGAAAATAGGGCTGATCCCTCTGCACTGTGACAGCCCTTCAGATATTTGTAAACAGCTATGAATACTCCTCTCAGCCTTATTTTTAGGGCTAATGTCCACAGATGGATTTCTGCCGCATTCCCCGCGGTGGAAATCCATGGCGGAATAACACAGCTATTAGGTTCTATTGAACCTAATAGCTTTTCTGCCTGTCAGTGGTCACATGCGTAATTCTGCCGCAGATTTCTGCTCTGGGGAAAAAAATCGTGGCATGTTCTATTTCCCCATGTTTTTCCGTAGCAGAGGTCTCCATTATTATAGTATTAATGGAGACCGCGCAAAAACCTGTGTTTTTCCGCAATCACCAGCAGGGACCTTTTGTTTACCATCGCAATACTCCTGCGATGTAAATCAGCAGGCATATCCTGCTTAGTCTGTGGGCATGAGCCCTTACCGAGCTAAACATTCTCAGATTCTTTAACCGTTCCTCATAGGACATGATTTACAGATCACTAACGATCTTGGTAGCTCTTCTCTGAATTTGTCAATGTCCTTCTTAAATTGGGGTGCCCGAAACTGGGCAAAGTATTCCAGATGAAGTCTGACTAAGGAAGAGTAGAGGGGTATAATTAGCTCACGTGATCTAGACTCTATGCTTCTCTTAATACATCCCAGAATTGCATTTGCCTTTTTTGTTGCTGCATCACACTGTTGACTCATGTTCGGTCTATGATCTATTAGTATACCTAAGTCTTTTTCACATATGCTGCTGCTTAGCCCAATTCCTCCCATTCTACGTGTGTTTTTTTTAAAATTTTTCTTGCCTAGAGATAGGACTTTGCATTTCTCCTTGTTAAATACTATTCCGTTAGTAACCGCCCACTGTTCAAGCTTTTCGAGATCTTTCTGAATCCTTTTTCTCTCTTCTCTAGTGTTAGATGTCTCTCCTAGTTTTGTGTTGGGGCAAAGTCTTGTACCACAAACAAATTCACTACATAAGCTGTTTGTCTTACATGGGGATTTACAACAGAGTTTCTGTGGAGTTTATCATTTGCAATGCTAATGTCATATTCCACATCAATTCCATGGCAAATCCACAAAAAACAACAGTGTAGTGAAAAACATTGTGGGAATGCTCCCTAAGAAAGCAAGGAGGTAATAAACTCCCTCTTCTTGTGTTGTGTGTTGGGAGTAATCAGTAGAGAAGGGTGAAGAGTCAGCACTTTGATTTAATTCTGCTGTGTTTGTGACCACTAAGAAGCCAGTCCCAAAATTCCAAATATAGTAGTGGTTCACAGGAATATCTTGGTGTAAAGCTCTGTTTATTTATGCAGATATATCCATAAAATAGTGCAGTTAGTTGATATGAATTTTTATTTGTTGAAAAGGAGTTATATTACATCAATTCATAAATAAAATGAATTTGAATAGAATATGAGCTTAACTGTTGATAAATGACTTTTTCAAGACAGCTGAATGCAAAACATACTTTATACTTAAAAATATATGTAAAACATGCAATATAATAATATCTGCTACAAAAATATAGTATAACGTATTGTATTGTAGTAATTTAATGGTATAATGGTATGGCTCACTGAAACAACGACCTGTGATTACACAGAAACACATAGCTAAGTGGACTCCTCTGGTGAGACTAAATAGTAAAAATCATTAGGCTCCACACACTAAATATATGAGGGAATGCATTGCATTTTTAGTCTAGAATCTCGGAAGTATTATTTCAGCGAATTAGATTGTTACGTGCAATACCTGTGATCCCTGATTCCAAAGCTATTTTTTCCTTGCTTTGCTCTATCCTTTCTAATTTTCTGCCCTCCCCTTGGTTCCAGAAAGACTTTTCCTATGTTTCCTTTCCATAGAATCGTATACTCAGTCTTTTTGCTAAACTACACATTTGCAAATACAAGATGAATTTTGGCAAGATACAGTATATTGTAACTAACATTATTTCTGTGTTTAATAGTTTTCTTTGCTTTATTGTATATTCTATGATGTCATGACTCTCAGGCTTTATTTCCATGAGCGCATATCGGCCGCCGTTTTCATGGACGACCGATATACGCTATGTTGTGGGAGAGAAAACTGGTGAACGGGAGCCCAACTGCTCACTAGGCCATCACCCATTTCCCTTTCCTCCCCATCGTAGGCTCACCTCTCGTTCCTCCCTGCTCGTTCTGTACAATGGGAGGGGGTGGGGGGGCGGAGCTAAGTGCTGGTCCGCCCTGCCTCCTCGCATTAATGGCTATGGACAAGGGGCGGGGAGAGGGTGGGTGCTTAGCTTCACCCACCTCCCGCCCTTTGTCCATAGCCATCAATAGGAGGAGGCGGGGAGGAATGGTGCTTAACTCTGCCCCCGTCACGCCCCCTCCCATTGCACAGAACGAGCGGGGAGGAACGAGAGGTGAGCCTGCCCAGGGGAAGGAGAACAGAGGGAGGGAGTTTAGCAGCCACACTGCTAAACTCCTTTCCACCTACGGCCACTGCGATGGGCTTCCATAGAGCCCATGCAGCGTTCGACATATTCTGGCCCAAAAGATAGTTCCAGGACTATCTTTTGGGCCTGACGTATAAAAATGCCTGGTGCTATATTGGCTTGGCTGGGCATTTTTACGTCTCAGAAAAATGCCCATGTGATCTGATGCATTGGAATCCAATGCATCAGATCACAGCGTATGTCAGCCGGACGTGAAAATAGCCGGCCGATATGCACTCATGGAAAAGAGCCTTTATGCTGCTATATATTGTGCTTGAGGTTAGTTTGGAATTCTGACTGGCACATTTCAATGTTTTTGTAGCCTACTATACCTATTTACTTTGCCTTTGACTTTGTTTCTGAAAATAAAACTAATAACTCTTAAAAACTAAACCATGATTGGAAACTGTGGGCAATGAGGCTTATTTTCTTACTTCGAGAAGGTTTTCATACATGAAGCTTAATGAACACAACTATTGCATGACTGATCAATAAAGGCTCATGTCAGATGTGTCTCTTTGTTCTGTTGTATCCCTAGTGTTATATATACTTTATTAATAATTGATGCTGGAACAATTGGAACATCAACAGTAAGTTTTTCTTTCAGATTATGATCAAGCTATAGGGAGGAAAACCCAAATGTATACCTTATGACAGAATATACTAATAACAGGCAGACAGAACCTACAAAAGACAGCTCCTAGTTATACTGTATAAGTAGAGACATGCCTCAAGGTGTAGTATGAACACTTCTTACCACATTATCATAGCTATCTCCTACCAGAAAATTCCTTGCCTTGGAAATATATATATATAATATAATTAAAGATGATTTAATGCAGAATGTAATGCAACAAGGTTTGTTCAATTATCTGACTTATATCCAAAGTTATAGCTAAATAAGAAAAAAAGCAAACACAGCATCAGCAGGTTGATATGAACTGGTTTTCCTTGACTGGAATATAACCAATGAGCATAACTGTTTATAGAGCAAATGGGGTCATGGTAGTACTCAGCTTTCAAGGCCATGTGTTAGCGATGACAGTACAATATCTGTCTTTGCTTTGTGTGATTGTTCTCAAGTTGGTTGCTTTGTTTTTTTTTTGTAATGAGGCTTGTAGAACTTAGTAAAATTTAAAAAAAAATGTGAAAAGGGTTGACTAGTCATCCAGAAAAGCATGTAATATAGTAATTTTGAGTGAACACGGCTACTAATGAAATTAGAAGAAAGACTAAGAAGCCTCGCGTGGCGCAGAGTGTTAAGGCAGCAGAAATGCAGTCCTAAGCTCTTGCTCATGACCTGAAGGTTGCAAAATCAATCCCCACATGGTTCAGGTAGCCGGCTCAAAGTTGACTCAACCTTCTGAGGTTGGTAAAATGAGTACCCAGCTTGGTGGGGGGTAATAAATAAATTACCTGAAAGCACTGTGGAATAAGTTGGCGCTATACAAATAGCAAGATTTATTTTTTATTTATTTATCAATCACTACAAAACAATACTTATGTAGACAGAAAAAGGTGCATAACAGCAGGCGGTGATGGAAGAATTAAAAGATTGTCTTTAGGTTACAGAGAAAAAACTGTTGAAGTGTCTCAATGTAGTATGTGAGTGCAAGAACTATTTGGTGCAGATTGAAATAATTTGGTTTAACATCTAGAATTCTATGAAAAACAAAAATTGTCCAGTTAACATGCCTATTAACCCACTTAAATCTTTTTAGAAGAGCATTGAAAAAGGATCATCTGGAATGATGAGACCAGAATCTCCCTATTCAGTAGTGATGACATGAAGTACTTAAGGAGAAGAACTGGAGAAGATTTGCACCCTGGGTGCCTTATAGCTATGAAGCACCCAGTTAGTGTTATCATAGAATGGTAGAGTTAGAAGGGAGCTTCAGGTTTATCGGGTCCAACCTCCTGCTCAGTGCAGGATTAACTAAATCATCCCAGACTGATATTTGTCGAGCCTCTGTTTGAACACTTCCATTGAAGGAGAACCCATCACCTCCTGTGGTAACCTGTTCCACTCATTCATCACCCTCACTGTCAGAAATTGTTTATCTAATATCTAATCTGTGTCACCTCCCATTCAGTTTCATCCCATTGCTTCTGGTCTTTCCTTGTACAAACGAGAATAGGGCTGATCCCTCTGCACTGTGACAGCCCTTCAGATATTTGTAGACTGCTATTAAGTCTCCTCTCAGCCTTCTTTTTTGCAAGCTAAACATTCCCAGATCCTTTATCTATTCCTCATAGGACATGATTTGCTGACCGCTCACCATCTTGGTAACTCTTCTCTGAAGTTGCTACAGTTTGTCTATTTCTGATCTGTTATGATCTGGGGATGTATGACAGCAAAAGATCGAGACAGAATTTCTGCGATTAATGGGGCTGTAAATGCCTAAAAATACATGTAAATAATATTTGAGTCCAAATTGAAGTCTTCTGCATGTGAGCTATTTCAATATAAAGAAGACTTTATATTTTAGCTGGATTCAACTCCATGTCATATTGATACTACGTGCAAAAAGTGATTTTAGGATAATCATATTCACTACTAAAATGGCCTGGAAATAGCCCTGATCTTAACCCCATTGAAAATCTATGGAGCCGATTAAAGAAATCTGTTAATCAGAAGCAACCAAGGAATAAAACACAAGCAGTAGAAGCAATAATACAATCTTGGTTTCACGTTATAACACCTAAAGAACTAAAAAAAACTTGGTTCATTGCATGGAAAGGTGTAAAGCTATAATTAAGGTTAAAGGTTTCCAATTAAATACTAAATGGTATCCCGAGAAGTGTTGAATATTTGTCTTTTCTGTGTTTCTCTTTTCTTGTCAATAACTGCTGTTCTACTATATGTTCTTTCACAAAATGCAGAGAGAGATCTGGCTCACTCCCCCCCCCCCCCCCCCCCCGAGCCTGCTCGGACGAGAATGCTGTTATTCGAGAAGAGCGATGCTGCTCAAGTAACTGCCTTATCCGATCGTGCTCGCTCATCTCTATTTGGTACCATGTTAGCCAGTTGAGTAAAGTGTGATTGTTCTCAGTAAGAAAAACCAAGTAATCTTATAGATATGATACATTTTAATGGCTAACAAAATTACATGATGTTTCAGTGAGCTTTTGGGTTCTTCTTATTGACCTTTAATCAGGCTAAATGAAACTGTTTGGATAGGACACAATCCCCCGCCTCCTTCATTTGCATGTTACAATTGTGTCCCATCCAAATCAAATTTATTTAGCCTGATGAAGAGTCAACAAGAAGCGCCTGAAAGCTTGCTGTAACATCATGTATTTTTGTTAGCCATTAAAAGGTCTCATATCTAAAAGATTACTTGATTTCTCTTACTGAGAAGAAACGCACTGTTCACACACATATATGCACACCAAACATTAAAAACACCTGCCTAATATTGTGTTAGTCAACCTCAATTCCCCCTCATGCCATCAAAACAGTTGACATGTTGATACCCCTTAAAATGTCTCTGTGGAATCCTGCACCATTTTCCTTCATGTTAGCAGCAGATTCTTTAACTCCTGTACTTTGCGAGGTGGGACCTACATGAATCAGACACACATCAGTGAGCCTTGGGCCTTCATGATCCTGTCTCCAGTTTGCTGGTTTTCCTTCCATGGACCACTTTTGGTAGTAATGACTGCCATTTTGCAGTTTCTTGGACCCAGTCTTGTCATCACAATTTTACCCACATCAAAGTTGCTCATATCCTTACATTTACCCGTTCTTTTCAGATTTCAACACATCAACTTCAGGAACCAACCATCCAACTGCTACCTAAGACATCCCACTTCTTGGCAGGTCCCATTGTGATGAGAAAGTCAAATGTTATGGCTGATCTGTATGTAGTATATTGAAGATAATAGGCACTTTAAAATAAATTATATATATAATGTGTCCGAAGGTAAATCAAAGAGACTTCTGTAAATAAACGGTTTGGAATCACAAAAGTCTTTTCTCCAGATGTCATGTCTTTGTAAATAATTCAAACACAAATAGTAAAATATTTATGCAAGTTGGAATTATAAACATACTCTTTGTAAAGAGGTTTAACTGCCGTAAAACTCCTGTTATTGTATTATTTACTTATGTCTTCTGTATTTATTGCACATAGACTCATTTTTAAGTCCTACTCACACACACACAGACATTTAATTGCCTCTATGTAATTACAGGAAATTTAAAAGCATTACATATTTAATTTTTTTCCTCACATTAGCTGAGTTTGTACATCCAAATATCCTGGACACTGCACAATTTTTATTGTCAGACTTCCCTCTTGCTACCTTAAGCCAATTACTGTCATCGAAAAATGCCTTATTACTGTATACAAGAACAACTAGGGTACAATACTTGATAATTCATAATCATTTGTTAATTCTCATTCATATGAATGAATATTAATGACTGTATATTAGCACTTATGGTTTAATAAATGGTCACCACGGACTAAAGCCTCTTAACGCACAGCTCGTAAGTATCACAGGATTCTCAAAACGTTAGGATTTGCAATTTATATGTTGAATATCTGTACAATGTAAAAACAAGCCTAGATACTAATCTGTTACCTATTAGAATTTTTTTTATAAAATGTGTTTGTCAGTGTTTTTAGTTGTTTTGAAAACTGTCATCTGTGGAGAGGAGAGGAGCTTATAAACAACCTGTCAGTTTACTTTGACGGAATTTGCTAAGATTTCAGTCCTCCAGTCTGCAGTGCATTGGAAAACAATACAAGCATAGAAATCAATTTTTAATGTAAGTCACTTACAAAAAGTCTTCTTCAGAAGTGTACATAGCTTTTAAGCCATATGGTTCCATTCAAGTTTCCATCCTGATGCAGTTTTCTTTATAGAAGATGGAGAAGCCAAAAACCTAATGTGTAAACAGCCTGGGCTTCCTGGGCTGCACTGGAGAAGTTGCCAAAATGATGCCTCCTACATTTATATCACTGCCTGCTCTATAGCCATAGACTGAATTTCCACCGCACAGACTTCCGGTTCCCAAAGTACTGTATAATGTTTGCAAATATTCCTGTACGCTTCCTGATCACTAGGGATGCGGCGGCCGCCGCCCCGCGTCATGTCCACGTTGACATGACAGCTGGGCGCGCTTCCTCTGTCTCCGTCTACCCAGCTAGTGCTGGGGGGTTTCCAGCGCTCCATGACTGCCTCCTGTTGCTGTCAGGCTTCTGCCCCAATCAGCTGCTGGAGTGGGAGCTCTGACAGCATTTAAACCTTTCAGTTCGGCCCCATTGACAACATACAGAGAAGATTGCGATCCTCTGCCACAGCTGTGACAGCTGTGGCAGAGGATTTCTTCATCTCTGCAGGGAGTACCCTCATCACTGAACACTGTGACAGCATTTTCATAGTGTTTAGTGACAAGGAGTCTCCCCACGGGGATGAAGAATTTCCCTGTCACCAGCTGTGGCAGAGGTTTGCAATGCTATCCCATTGAATTCAATGGAGCCGGCACTACAGCCAGCTCCATTGTAAGCAGTGAGAGGCTGGCAGCCCCCGGAGTGCTTTTCGAGGAAGGCCTTGAAATACAAGCCCCTCCCTGAAAATAAGCGCTAGGTGAAAGAAAAAAAAAATTAATACATCACCTAGCAGCACTGTCCAGCGGCTCCAGTGTAATAGTGACACCCCTAGCAGCCCCCCAGCAGTAATAATAGTGACACCCCCCAGAGCAGACCCCCAGCAGTAATAATAGTGACCCCCTCCAGCGGCCCCAGTGTAATAATGACAACCCCCCAGAGCAGCCCCCCAGCAGTAATAATAGTGACACCCCCGCAGAGTGGACCCCCAGCAGTAATAATAGTAAACCCCCCGCAGAGCGCCCCCCCCAGCAGTAATAATAGCGACACCCCCCAGCAGAACCCCAGCAGTAATAATAGTGACACCCCCCAGAGTGGTCCATCAGCAGTAATAATAGCGAAACCCCTCCAGAGTGGTCCCCCAGCAGTAATAATAGTGACACCCCCCAGAGCGACCCCCCCAGCAGTTATAATAGTGATACCCCCCAGAGTGGCCCCCCAGCAATAATAATACGGACACCCCCCCAGAGCGGCTCCCCAGCAGTAATAATAGTGTCACCCCCCCAGCAGACCCCCAGCAGTAATACCAGTGACACCCCCCAGCGGAAATAATAGTGACACCCACCAGCGGCCCCCCAGCAGTAATAATAGTGACACCCCCAGCAGTAATAATAGTAACACCCCCAGTGGCCCCCAGCAGTAATAATAGTGACACCCCCAGCAGTAATTATAGTGACACCCCCCAGCGGCCTCCCAGCAGTAATTATAGTGACACCCCCCAGCAGCCCCCCAACAGCAGTAATTATAGTGACACCCCCCAGCGGCCTCCCAGCAGTAATTATAGTGACAGCCCCCAGCGCCACCCCAGCAGTAATAATAGTAACACCCCCCAGTGGCCCCCAGCAGTAATGATGCTCCCCTACCAAGACCCACATACTTACCTCTCCTCCTTGTGGAAGCACTGCTCCTCTTCTGCCTGATTGGTGGTGCACACTGACTGCAGCGTGCTATCAGATGCATATTAACTTTTTTCTTCCCCACCTCTGCCCTAAACAGCAATTCCAGCCACCTGATTGGTTGTTTGGTGAATCAATCAACCCAAACAACCAATCAGGTTGCTGGAATTGCTGATTAATATGTTAATAGTTAATATGCCTGATGGACGCCTCCTCCCCCTGCTCTTGCGGAACCAAGTAGGAGACGTCGGGGGAGGGGGGAGGAGGATCCCGGCTGCACACTGACGTCACAGTGTGCGCTGGGATCAGCACAGATAGCAGCGCTGCTGAGTGAATGCCAGCAGGGGAGCCGCGCCCCTGCCGGCATTCACTAATGTGGTGTGCGACCGATGGTGACATGTGCCAGCAGGGAGGGCTCTGCATGGCGCCTCTGGCATACGTGCCATAGGTACGCCACCACTGCACTAGAGGGAGACATCTAGTGTGTATTCCGTCCTCTTTGTCTACACTAGCTATAGTAGAGCTATTATAAAGGGTCACTATAGCACTAATTTAAAAGGATCTATATCTTTTTAGCCTTCGTGATCCCGTCATCTATAGCATTTAGCACGTCACATTTTGGAGACACCTAGGTTTTCTTTGACTCTTGAAAGGACACCAAAAGTATACACTATGTATGAGGATAGATCTACTCGTTATTGACTTGACACTTTGGTGACTAAGCATTTAATAACTATATCTGTCCCAACTGTGATTGGTTATTATAGGGATCAAATCTCTGAATCGTAACCCTCTTACTTCTAGTCTATTCTTGATTAAGCAGGCCTTTCCCATCCTGCAATAACTATTCCACTATTGAGGGAAACTAATTGTTGTATGTTTATGTGTCAGCCTTGGCCCCGTATGTTTTAATGAATATCTAATTAAGTTGATTTTACCATCTATACTGTAAAAGGCATTACAATTTTATATAGACCTCTCCGCTCCAGTGAATTTCCTAGTAGACACTCATGCTAAGTAACTCTCTCCACAGCCAGGTCTCTTCGTAGTGATCCTGGGTTCACTGTAGCGCAGCCAATAGACATGGCTTTTTTTATCAGGTAAGGAGCAAAGTCTCTGCAGTAATATGCAGTATAGCTGAGACTCCTTCTGCAGGGATGGTAAATTGATTCATTATATAAGTTCTGCTTTATCCCCTTAGTGACCAGCCCATTGCCTTTTTACGTCCTGGCTTGCTGGGCCTTAATCCCTAAGGACGCAGAAACATGCTTCCCAGGGATTAAGGCCCTGCAAGCTGAGGATGTGAAAGCTCCATGCTGCCGGCTCCCAGAGGAAGCCGGCAACCTGGAGCTGTCATCCCGGGCTGCGGGACCCCCACCCCAGTCACATGATTGCCGGAATTTACTTAATGCCGGCGATCATATAAAAGTCAATGAAAAGTAAAAAAAAGTTAAAGATTCAGCTGCCCTGATGGATTGGATCCATCAGAGCAGCTGAAAGTAGTCACCTGCCTCCTCCGTGATGTCCCGCACTGTCATGGCCTCCCGGGTCCTGACAGTGCCTTCTGCGCATGCGTGCCAGACGTCATATGTCGCGCACATGCGCAGTATGGCGCGCAGCCCATGAAATTTAAAATCTCTCTGCTCCTGGCTCCCATTTGGAGCTGAGAGCAGAGAGATGTCACGAGGGACCGCTGTATGCGGTTCCCGATCACATGATCGCTGCTATCCAATGGATAACAGCGATCATGTAAAGTAAAAAAAAGTTTTATCTCCTCTCATGAATCATATCTGCGAGGGGAGATGAAATTATGTACCTAAGGCACCGGATTTATCCGTGGACCTCACCACCGCTTCTGTGCATGCGCCCACTGCCAAAATGACGAACGCTTGTGCAAAAGCTGCAGATTGCCAGGTTAATTTAAAATCTCCCTGCTCCTGGCTACCAAACATAGCCAAGAACCTGGTGATTTTACGGGGGCCCTCAGTACGCAGCCCCTGGTCACGTGATTGTCATTTTCCAATAGAAAACAGCGATCACATAAAAGTAAAAAAAAGTTATAAAGTTTCACCGCCAATCACGGATCTGATCCATGAGGGGAGGTGAAATTACAAACCAAAGGACTCCGGTGATATTCCCCGATGGGATCTTTATCCACGGACCTTTCCCTAACTTTAGTCCATGTGCCCATCAGCAAAATAGCGGATGCCAGCGCAGAAGCTGGGGAGGGCCCGAGAAATTTAAAGTCTCCTTGCTCCTCACTACTAAAGGTAGCCAAGAACCTGGAGCAGTGACCAAGGGCTGCAGTGAGTGGTCGACGGTCACGTGATCGCTGTTATACAATGGATAATGGCGATTATGTAAAAGTTAAGACACAGTTGAAGTTTGATGGGCCTTTCGGTTGGAGCCCTGTTGTGCATATGGACATAATATAAGAGCCACAACGGGTATGTTTCTGAACACGGGACAAACAGGGGGATGAGTTTTGGGGTGAAAGTCTTCATTCAGATGTGTGCTTTACAAAAAAATTGTTTTTAAAATGACACTGGAGGGACGTACGTGTTAAGGAGGGACTTGTGGAAAAGCCTATGGATTCTCCACGTGTCTGGCACCAGCTTGTACGCCATAGGATTAATCGCCCTGGTGACTGGAAAAGGGTCCACATATCGGGGAGCCAGCTTCAAAGAAGGCATCTTTAACTTCAGATTCTTGGAAGACAAGTATGCCAACTGGCCCACAGAAAAGCTTTCCGAAATGGTACGTGTACCTCTGCTCCTCCTTAGCAGCTTTTACATTCTTGGACCCAGGCACATATGTGACTACAAAATTGAAGCACGAAAAAAACAATGCCCACCTTGCCTGATGAGCATTCAAGCGCTTGGCGGACTCCAGATAAACTGAATTCGTATGGTCCGCGAGGACCATAACAGTATGACGAGCGCCCTCTAAGTAATGTCTCCATTCATCAAATGCCCATTTTATGGCCAATAATTCCCTGTTGTCAATATCATAGTTGCATTCTGCCTGATTAAACTTCCTGGAAAAGAACTCACAGGGTTGGAGACTAGGTCTGCTGGGAGATTCCTGCAAGAGGACTGCCCCCACACCATGCTCAGAGGCATCCACTTCAATGATGAACGGGCGATTTAGATCTGGCTGAGCTAAAACCGCTGTTGTGGAAAAAGCCCTCTTGAGAAGTGTAAAGGCCTTCACAGCCTCCTGTGACCAGGAATCAACCCTAGCCCCCTTCTTGGTCAGGTCGGTCAAGGGTTTGGCCATCACCGAAAAGTTCCTAATAAACTTCCGATAAAAGTTTCTGAACCCCAAAAAGTGTTGTAACGCCTTTAGGTTGGTGGGTTGCACTCATTTGGTGATGGCTTTGACCTTGTCTAAGTCCATCCAGATGGCTGATGGAGAAATGACATATCAAAGGAAAGCAATCTCCTATACCCCAAAAAGGTATTTCTCCAACTTAGCACACAAATGATGGGCTCGAAGGCGGGAAAGAACTGTCCATAAATGCTTGACATGGCTTTCCCAATCTGAAGAGAATATCAAAATGTCATCCAAATATACAACCATGAACATGCCCAGAATGTCATGGAAAATGGTGTTCATAAAACCTTGGAAAATAGGTGGCACGTTATACAACCTGAATGGCATGACTATACATTCAAAATGCCCTAAAGGAGTATTAAACGCCGTTTTCCATTCGTCCCCCTCTCTGACACGAATGAGATTATAGGCTCCCCGAAGATCGAACTTGGAGAACCGACCGGCTATTATAACCTGGTTGAGGAGGTCAGGAATCAAGAGTAAGGAGTACTAATTCTTGATGGTTATCCTGTTCAAAGCTCTATAATCAACACAGGGCCGAAAGCCACCATCCTTCTTCTCCATGAAAAATAACCCTGACCATGTGAGTGATTCTTAAAGGGGTTGTCTCACGAAAGCAAGTGGGGTTATACACTTCTGTATGGCCATATTAATGCACTTTGTAATATACATCGTGCATTAAATATGAGCCATACAGAAGTTATTCACTTACCTGCTCCGTTGCTGGCGTCCCCGTCTCCATGCCTCCGTCTAATTTCGGGGTCTTCTTGCTTTTTTGGACGCGCTTGCGCAGAAGGGTCTTCTCCCTTCTGGACGGTCCGGGCACGAGCGGTGTTCTGGCTCCGCCCCTTCTACGCGTCATCGCGTAGCTCTGCCCCATCACGTGTGCCGATTCCAGCCAATCAGGAGGCTGGAATCGGCATTGGAACGCACAGAGCCCATGGTGCACCATGGGAGAAGACCCGCAGTGCATCCCTGGGAAAGGAGCGGTGGCCATCTTGGGAGAAGAATTTTATAAGTTCATCTTTCATCACATCGTTAAGTAGCAAGCGGTTTAAAAACCGCTTTAAAATGCTATTTTATGCCAGGGGGGTGACAGGGGGAATGGGCTAATGTAAAATTTTGATGTTTGCCGCGAGACAACCCCTTTAAGGATTTATATGTACCTTAGCGAGACTCTCCATGATATACTCCTTCATCGCCTTGTGTTCAGGGACTGTTACATTATATCTTCCCCCCTTGGGGATCTTTCTCCCGGGAATAAGATCGATTTTGCAATCCCATTCATGGTACGGAGGTAACATCTCAGAAAGTTGCTTCGAAAAAACATCAGAATAATCCTCAATATACGGAGGTACCTCCCTTACCATACACTCAGTGGAATGCACCTGGACTGAGGTCACATGCTCACTTCAACCCTGCCCACATTGCACTAGTATAGAGATGAACCAATCAGAGATGAAAATCCGGGGATTTTGAAGCTGGAGCCAGGGTAACCCAAGGACTAAGTCAACTAAAAGGTTCTCTATCACAAGAAAAGAACACACCTCAGAATGTAGTGCTCCTACAGAAAAAAACTAGTTCAGGAGTCCTCGTACTGATTACTGACAACGGAGTGGAATCAATACCCGAGAACCAGATTGGAGGATTCAACGGTAAAAGACATGCAGACATAGACTTGACAAATTCAAAATTAATGAAGTTCACAGCAGCCCCCAAATCAATGAAGGCCTGACTGTTGAGGTGATGAGCATTATAAAAGATAGAGAACGGCACAAACAATTTGAAACATTCCGGAAGTACCTGAGCTCCTAGGCAATCCCTCTGGACACCGCCTAGGAGCGGAAGTTTTCTGGCGGCTGTTTCTTGAGGCAGTTGGTGACCCGATGACCTGGACCTCCACAAAAAAGGCATAACCGGTTCCTGAGCCGGAATTCCTTGCGTTCCGGTGGGGACATTGAACCCACTTTCATGGACTCGACTTCGTTGGTAGCTGAGGTCATAGACGGATTCTTGGACCGGGTCAGGGGCAGTTCGGTCCGAGTCTTGCGTTGGACCGTAAGACGACGGTTGGCCTTTACCACGAAAGTCATAGCCTGCTCTAGTGTCTCGGGCAAAACAGAGGCAGAGTCAAATGAAAAGCCGAAGTCAAACACACAGAAGTCAGGTCAAATAATTGCGGGTATAGGCAGAACAAGTCAAAACCAAACACTGGCAACCAGAGTCTGGGCCAGCAGGTATATATGCAGAACTTCCCACCCAGAAGGGCTGGGAGAAGTCACATGATGACCAAGGGAATGATAAAGCCGCCTCCCCCAGCGGCATGCACCGACCCGAGCGCCATGTGGCCGACCAGTGGACAGGCGTGCCCGTGCACGACTCGGGACGTGCCCCCGGCTGCCGTGACCAACCACCAGAGTGGGGGAACACTGGACAGAGCCACCAGCCCGGGCTCCCGCAGTGCCAGGACGAGCAGCCCGCACCAACCAGACACCGGTGCCCTCAGTGGTAACCCCATATCTGAAATGAGCCTTTGCAATCTTCGCTTGGTGTAGGAATATAAAATGTTCCTCAAAATGTTAAAAATCAATGTCTTAAATGGTTAAAAAAAAACTGAAGTTTTTCCATTGTGTGTCCAGAATAAAGAAAACAGATGGAATTATATATCTTATAAAAATTTTGTACGGTATGTTTGCACATATTTGAGATATTGCAGTTGAAAATGTGAAAAAATGACATTTTTAAAAAAATTTTCCCTATTTTGGTGCTTTTAATAATAATACACAAATTCTATTGGCCTATTTTTACCACCTAAATGAAGTACAACATGTGGCGAAAAACAATGTCAGAATCACAGGGATATGCAAAAGCTTTACAGAGTTATTCTATGTCAAAGTGACACATGTCAGATTTCCAAAATTTGGCCTGTCATTAAGGTGCAAACAGGCTTGGTCACTAAGGGGTTAAGGGCTCGGTCAGCAAAGCATTTTTTAGTGTATGAATAAGCCGGCCTGGAGGAGAGAGAAAAGAAGCTCCACAGGGCTTCAGGATTTCCCCAGAGCAAGAAGAGAGAGCGGACCTATGGGAGATTTCCCCACAGGAGGGAGAGATGGAGCAGGGCTATGGGTTAATCCCCCATTGCTCCGCTCTCCCTACTTTGCTAGGAGGAAATCCCTCAGGTCCACTCTATCTCCCTGCTATGGGGAAACTCACTCAAGGGATATCCTCATAGCGCATAGAAATTGGGTGGGCCTTGAAACAGTGGGTGGGGCTATAGAGATTCTCACAGAGATTCCCTATAGCAAACCATAGAAAGGGCAGAGCTAGAGGGGCCGTGCTAGGGTAGGATCCCTCTAGCTTCGCCCCTCTTCCTACACTTTTTGGGAAAGCCCTTGTGGGACTGTAACTCTGCCGCCTTCTCTCTTCCCGCTATAGGGAATTCCTTTGTGGAGAGAGCTGGAGGGAGACCCCTACTGCCTCCACTTCTGTGCAATTGCCCAGCAGTAGGGCAGGAGGAATACCCCCGTTGCTTACAGCAGGGCATTTAAAAGGTGCTACCCAGAAGCACTTTTTAAATGTGCCGTGGTAAATTTCTGTTAGTCCCCGCGGGGATTAACCGAACTCTCAGGGAGTCCTCTCAGGAGTTTACAGTGGAACATTTAAAGTGTGCTTTCTGAGCAGCATGTTTTAAGTGACCTGCTGTAAGCAGCGGGGAATCTATTCCCAGCGCAGGAGTTTCCACTAACTCCTGCCCCCTTAGGAGTAAATGGAAACTCCTGCAGAGTGCACAGCACAGGTTTGCATTTTGGCATTGAAGCTACGCATGTCCTATCTTTGTTATGTGCACTCCATTTAGCGCACCTATATTCTCTCATGTAAGCTCTTCTATAGGAACCCATTGGTAATTTTAGAAGCACTCTTTTTGCACGCACATAAAACACGCTCGTCTGACCGAGCCCTATATAAACTTTCAAGTTAAAAAATGATGTTATGAATTTTAATTTTATTAATATCAATCTGATCAACTATAGATTGCTTTTGAATGTAGCTACCATACAGTTGCCCTGGGGAGTTCCAAATTCTATTACAACTATGCTTTATGATAATGATTATTATTATATTTTGAAAATTCTAACACTATACTAATAACATGATACAATAAGCATAATATTAAGGCCACTTATCAGTGAGCTTTGGAGGAGCTTTATTTTGATACAGGATATCATCTTGTGTACAGTATATCTAATCAATGTGGACTTTTTTGGAAAAACAAGTTGCTAGTCTCATCCACCTCTGTTTTTAATCTCTGTTACAAGTCAGTGATGATAAATCCTTGGCTTTCAATCTTCATTTGCTTTTACATCAATGAAAGTCACATCACTTAAAAAGTCAGTTTTAGCAATATTTAATGAGCAAAGTTTGACATTATCTCATGTGCCATTCTTATGGTATGCAGTTTGAAGACAACATGGGGGAGTCTGCAGCAGATTTCCCTACAAAGGAAAGCAGAACAGTGGTGAAGTTTCTGTTTCTGAAAGGGATGTTGGCCAAATACATTTCACAGTGGCATAGTGCAAACAAGTGCCCACCATACGTCATGGTGAAAAATTGAGTTGCCAAAACCTTCCACTTCAGCACTAACAATGAAAACTCCAATGGTGACCATTTCAGTAACCATAGATGCTATCCATAACTTGATTCTGGAAAACTTGTGAATTTCTGCTCAGACAATAGCCGAGGCTCTGAACTTTTCCAGAGAAAGAGTTGGGTCCACAATTCACAATTATCTGGGTATGAAGAAGGTGTCTGTCAAGTAGATCCCTGAATGGTTGTCAGTAGCTAAAAAGAGAAATGGATTTTTATGCATGATCCTAAGTCAAAAGAGCAGTCAAAAGAATGTTGATACAGTGGTTCACCATTTCCAAAGAAGTTCAGATTGCATAAGTCATCATCTAGTGATGGCCTCTGTCTTCAGGAATAAAGACGGGATACTACTTGTGGAGTACCCGCCAACTGTGTCTACTATAATGACTGTGTAGTACACAGAATTTGATAAATTGAAAAACGTATTGAAGTCAAATGCTGCAGAAAGTTGACCCAAGGTGTCATATTCTTGCATGACTATACCTTATCCCATACAGAAGCTATTACCTATAGCAAATTGGCTGACCTAGGCTTTGAGCTTCTGGATCATTATCCTTATTCACCTGGTCTGGCACCCTTGGACTATCATTTTTTCTAATTTTAAGAAACATTTCAATGGAATCAAATTTGTTTTATTTTCTGACACAATTGCATTGACTGACACCTAGTTTGCTGCCCAACTAAAGGAATTCTTCCTGGCTCAGTTGAAGAAATTGTAACATTGCAGTCAAAAGGGCATTTATATCTGGGGGAACTATGCTGAATAACTAAAATCTAATTGTTCTATGTCAATTTTTTGTGGTCAACGTCAAAAATTTATCAGCACCTCCTCATATGATCTCAAATGTTCATTGAGTTATTTCATAGATCAGCAGTCAAGTATTCATACAGTAAAAAGTATTTTATTAGAAACTATTCTGGAAGCAGAATTACCTTTTCACATGATATTGCATTATATCATTGCAGACCTCAGATTATACATATTCATAAGAATTATTTGGTTACTGAACTGTACCAAAGTCACTCACATCAAAAAGTTTTGAAACATCAAGGGTTGGGTGAGCCAGTCAATTCCCCCTGCTGAGAGTTATATATATATATATATATATATATATATAAAATCAAATGATGTGTTCACGTGATGCAGGATGGAGTCATGTTCTCGTACTCTTATACACTCCTCTGCGGTGGATCTTCCTGATTAAATAAAGAAGTCCACACACATGGCAACTTTCTGAACAAGAACCGGGAATGGTTGGCTCTGTTTGTTTACTGTAAACTTCTCAAAGTAATTCCAAACAAACAGTCTTGGTACAAGTGCGACAAACCAGAGTGGTGCAACAGGGAAGATTCTCAGGGTAATCGGATAATCCACAGTCACAGTTATCTGAGTGATTCCGCTCCTGGCGACTCACTCTTTACTGGTCAACACTCACTCACATTCTACTCTCCTTGCTGTTAAGTAGCTTGTCCTGCTCCTGGTGCTCAGTAGCAACACCGAGGTCCTTTGAGTACAATGCGCTCAGGCCAAAGCTAAGGAAGTCGCTTGGCTTCCTCCATTCCCTCCACACACAGACCGATGTCTAGTGTCTGTGTGGCTCACTAACTTGATTCCCTCAGTGTCAGACCTCACTCTTCTTTTCTGACTGACAGGCTTCTCCTTCTGACCTGACTACCACTACTACTCCTGCTACTCACCACCCATTGCATCCTTGCCAACACATATATCCCATGCACAATCACATGACCACAGACGATACACACAAAATTTTACATTTTCCAGATAGGACTAGATATACCAGACATTAACCCATTTAGTCCTGCAAACGTGTAATATACATAAACCTAATGCATGTCACAAATAAGATGCTGACAAAACATTGACACAAGACAGACAAATAACATTATGAAGGGGTCCCATTAATTCTGGGCCACTACACATGCTGTATTATTATGCCTGATAAAATGCCAGACAGCATGAAGAAAACCAAACAGATCTAATTCTACATTTCTCAATAGGTGCTCCGGCACTCTGCTAGATGTTCTAATGGAAGGCCTGGAAACAGCCCAATAAACATGTAGAAGGAAAATTGTCTTGGAATCTCAGGTCTCGTTCACCATTAATTTTAGCTCATTATTTATTTATTTTAATTTCTTGTCTATTTTTACTGTTTCATGTTTTTTTGCAATATTTAGGGTGCTGATTAGAGATGAGCGAACACCAAAATGTTCGGGTGTTCGTTATTCGGAACGAACTTCCCGCGATGCTCGAGGGTTCGTTTCGAACAACGAACCCCATTGAAGTCAATGGGCGACCAGAGCATTTTTGTATTTCGCCGATGCTCGCTAAAGTTTTCATGTGTGAAAATCTGGGCAATTCAACAAAGTGATGGGAATCACACAGAAACGGATAGGGCAGGCGAGGGGCTACATGTTGGGCTGCATCTCAAGTTCACAGGTCCCACTATTAAGCCACAATACCGGCAAGAGTGGGCCCCCCCCCCCTCCCAACAACTTTTACTTCTGAAAAGCCCTCATTAGCATGGCATACCTTTGCTAAGCACCACACTACCTCCAACAAAGCACAATCACTGCCTGCATGACACTCCGCTGCCACTTCTCCTGGGTTACATGCTGACCAACCGCCCCCCCTCCCCCCCACAGCGCACACCAAAGTGTCCCTGCGCAGCCTTCAGCTGCCCTCATGCCATGCCACACTCATGTCTATTTAGAAGTGCGTCTGCCATGAGGAGGAACCGCAGGCACACACTGCAGAGGGTTGGCATGGCTAGGCAGCGGCCCTCTTTAAAAGGGGCGGGGCGATAGCCCACAATGCTGTACAGAAGCAATGAGAAATAGAATCCTGTGCCACCGCCATCAGGAGCTGCACACGTGGGCATAGCAATGGGGAACCTATGTGCCACACACTATTCATTCTGTCAAGGTGTCTGCATGCCCCAGTCAGACTGGTAATATGTACCTTAACAGTAACCGCGTTGGTGGTAATGTGGTGGTGACTGAGGACCTAGTAGCACGGTTGTATTTTGTTGGTTTTCGGAATGCGGCCAGGATTAAGTGGGCCGTGGCGGGGGGATGGTGTGGGGGCTCTCGTTGTGTCGGTAAAGGTGAAATTCTTGGTCTGCCACCAGACGAACCAATGTAAAGGCATTTGCCAAGAATGTTTTCCCTGTTGGAGGAGGAGGGGGATGTTTTTGAGGCACTACGTGTCCTCTCCACGTGTCCGTGGTTATATGCACCTTTACAGTAACCGCGTTGGTGGGAAATGGCCTCGCCGCTATCATGTCTTTGGGAAGCCTCTGTTTCCACACCCCAGAGACATACCATTAGCAGCGGTATAGGCAGAGGCCAGAATTCGTAACATTTCAGCCGTAGCATTAGGACAGGCCCCACTAACATATCACTAGCAGCATTATAGGAGGAGCGCAGTCTTCGTTCCATGTCAGCAATAGTAGCACTCAAGACAGGCCCCAGTAACAATTCCGAAGCAGTATAGCGGGAGCGCAGTCTTCGTTCCATGTCAGCAATAGTAGCACTCAAGACAGGCCCCAGTAACAATTCCGAAGCAGTATAGCGGGAGCGCAGTCTTCGTTCCATGTCAGCAATAGTAGCACTCAAGACAGGCCCCAGTAACAATTCCGAAGCAGTATAGCGGGAGCGCAGTCTTCGTTCCATGTCAGCAATAGTAGCACTCAAGACAGGCCCCAGTAACAATTCCGAAGCAGTATAGCGGGAGCGCAGTCTTCGTTCCATGTCAGCAATAGTAGCACTCAAGACAGGCCCCAGTAACAATTCCGAAGCAGTATAGCGGGAGCGCAGTCTTCGTTCCATGTCAGCAATAGTAGCACTCAAGACAGGCCCCAGTAACAATTCCGAAGCAGTATAGCGGGAGCGCAGTCTTCGTTCCATGTCAGCAATAGTAGCACTCAAGACAGGCCCCAGTAACAATTCCGAAGCAGTATAGCGAGAGCGCAGTCTTCGTTCCATGTCAGTAGCCTTAGTATAGCCAAGGCCCAAGTTACATTTATGTAGCTAAAGTGTAGGCCAACCCCACACACCTTTCTGTACCATGAGTGCAGGCGAAGAACATACAAATTGCTATGATTACACTGTAGGTGAGGGCCCCAAAAATTTGGTGTACCAACAGTACTAATGTACCTCAGTAAAAATTGGCCATGCCCAACCAAGATGGCAGGTGAATCGCTTTGGTTAATGTGGCTTAAGTGGTAACTAGGCCTGGAGGCAGCCCAGTGTAACGAAAAATTGGTTCAAGTTAAAGTTCCAACGCTTTTAAGCGCATTGAAACTTATAAAAATTGTTCAGAAAAATTATTTGAGTGAGCCTTGTGGCCCTAAGAAAAATTGCCCGTTCAGCGTGATTACGTGAGGTTTCAGGAGGAGGAGCAGGAGGAGGAGGAGGAATATTAGACACAGATTGATGAAGCAGAAATGTCCCCGTTTTGGATGGTGAGAGAGAACGTAGCTTCCATCCGCGGGTGCAGCCTACGTATTGCTTACGTATTGCTGCTGTCCGCTGGTGGAGAACAGAAGTCTGAGGAAATCCAGCCTTTGTTCATCTTGATGAGTGTTAGCCTGTCGGCACTGTCGGTTGACAAGCGGCTACGCTTATCTGTGATGATTCCCCCAGCCGCACTAAACACCCTCTCCGACAAGACGCTAGCCGCAGGACAAGCAAGCACCTCCAGGGCATACAGCGCTAGTTCAGGCCACGTGTCCAGCTTCGACACCCAGTAGTTGTAGGGGGCAGAGGCGTCACCAAGGATGGTCGTGCGATCCGCTACGTACTCCCTCACCATCCTTTTACAGTGCTCCCGCCGACTCAGCCGTGACTGGGGAGCGGTGACACAGTCTTGGTGGGGAGCCATAATGCTGGCCAGGCCCTTAAAGACTGTTGCACTGCCTGGGATGTACATGCTGCTCGATCTACGCACATCCCCTGCTACCTTGCCCTCGGTACTGCGCCTTCTGCCACTAGCGCTGTCGGATGGGAATTTTACCATCAGCTTGTCCGCAAGGGTCCTGTGGTATAGCAACACTCTCGAACCCCTTTCCTCTTCGGGAATCAGAGTGGGCAGGTTCTCCTTATACCGTGGATCGAGCAGTGTGTACACCCAGTAATCCGTCGTGGCCAGAATGCGTGCAACGCGAGGGTCACGAGAAAGGCATCCTAACATGAAGTCAGCCATGTGTGCCAGGGTACCTGTACGCAACACATGGCTGTCGTCACTAGGAAGATCACTTTCAGGATCCTCCTCCTCCTCCTCCTCCTCAGGCCATACACGCTGAAAGGATGACAGGCAATCAGCCGGTGTACCGTCAGCAGCGGCCCAAGCTGTCTCTTCCCCCTCCTCCTCATCCTCCTCATGCTCCTCCTCCTCCTGTACGCGCTGAGAAATAGACAGGAGGGTGCCCTGACTATCCAGCGGCATACTGTCTTCCCCCGCCCCCGTTTCCGAGCGCAAAGCAGCTGCCTTTATGGTTTGCAGGGAATTTCTCAAGATGCATAGCAGAGGAATGGTGACGCTAATGATTGTAGCATCGCCGCTCACCACCTGGGTAGACTCCTCAAAATTACCAAGGACATGGCAGATGTCTGCCAACCAGGCCCACTCTTCTGAAAGGAATTGAGGAGGCTGACTCCCACTGCGCCGCCCATGTTGGAGTTGGTATTCGACTATAGCTCTACGCTGTTCATAGAGCCTGGCCAACATGTGGAGCGTAGAGTTCCACCGTGTGGGCACGTCGCACAGCAGTCGGTGCACTGGCAGCTTAAAGTGATGTTGCAGGGTGCGCAGGGTGGCAGCGTCCGTGTGGGACTTGCGAAAATGTGCACAGAGCCGGCGCGCCTTTACGAGCAGGTCTGACAAGCGTGGGTAGCTTTTCAGAAAGCGCTGAACCACCAAATTAAAGACGTGGGCCAGGCATGGCACGTGCGTGAGGCTGCCGAGCTGCAGAGCCGCCACCAGGTTACGGCCGTTGTCACACACGACCATGCCCGGTTGGAGGCTCAGCGGCGCAAGCCAGCGGTCGGTCTGCTGTGTCAGACCCTGCAGCAGTTCGTGGGCCGTGTGCCTCTTATCGCCTAAGCTGAGTAGTTTCAGCACGGCCTGCTGACGCTTGCCCACCGCTGTGCTGCCACACCGCGCGACACCGACTGCTGGCGACATGCTGCTGCTAACACATCTTGATTGCGAGACAGAGGAGGAGGAGGAGGAGGAGGAGGGTGCTTTAGTGGAGGAAGCATACACCTCCGCAGATACCACCACCGAGCTGGGGCCCGCAATTCTGGGGGTGGGTAGGACGTGAGCGGTCCCGGGCTCTGACTCTGTCCCAGCCTCCACTAAATTCACCCAATGTGCCGTCAGGGAGATGTAGTGGCCCTGCCCGCCTGTGCTTGTCCACGTGTCCGTAGTTAAGTGGACCGTGGCAGTAACCGCGTTGGTGAGGGCGTGTACAATGTTGCGGGAGACGTGGTCGTGCAGGGCTGGGACGGCACATCGGGAAAAGTAGTGGCGACTGGGAACTGAGTAGCGCGGGGCCGCCGCCTCCATGATACTTTTGAAGGACTCCGTTTCCACAACCCTATACGGCAGCATCTCAAGGCTGATGAATTTTGCTATGCGGACGGTTAACGTTTGAGCGTGCGGGTGCGTGGCGGCGTACTTGCGCTTGCGCTCCAACAGTTGCGCAAGCGACGGCTGGACGGTGCGCTGAACTACACTGCTGGATGGGGCCGAGGACAGCGGAGGTGAGGGTGTGGGTGCAGGCCAGGAGACGGTAGTGCCTGTGTCCTGAGAGGGGGGTTGCATCTCAGTGGCAGGTTGGGGCACAGGGGGAGAGGCAGGGGTGCAAACCGGAGGCGCTGAACGGCCTTCGTCCCACCTTGCGGGGTGCTTGGCCATCATATGTCTGCGCATGGTGGTGGTGGTGAGGCTGTTGGTGTTGGCTCCCCGGCTGAGCTTTGCGCGACAAAGGTTGCACACCACTGTTCGTCGGTCGTCAGGCGTCTCTGTGAAAAACTGCCAGACCTTAGAGCACCTCGGCCTCTGCAGGGTGGCATGGCGCGAGGGGGCCCTTTGGGAAACAGTTGGTGGATTATTCGGTCTGGCCCTGCCTCTACCCCTGGCCACCGCACTGCCTCTTGCAACCTGCCCTGCTGATGCCCTTGACTCCCCCTCTGAAGACCTGTCCTCCTGAGTAAGCGTTGCACACCAGGTGGGGTCAGTCACCTCATCGTCCTGCTGCTCTTCCTCCGAATCCTCTGTGCGCTGCTCCCTCGGACTTACTGCCCTTACTACTACCTCACTGCAAGACAACTGTGTCTGATCGTCATCGTCCTCCTCACCCACAGAAAGTTGTTGAGACAGTTGGCGGAAGTCCCCAGCCTCTTCCCCCGGACCCCGGGAACTTTCGAATGGTTGGGCATCAGTGACGATAAACTCCTCTGGTGGGAGAGGAACCGCTGCTGCCCAATCTAAGCAGGGGCCCGAGAACAGTTCCTGGGAGTGCTCCCGCTCCTGAGCAGGTGTTATTGTAGTGGAGTGAGGAGGCTGGGAGGAAGGAGGAGCAGCAGACAGAGGATTCGGATTGGCAGCAGTGGACGGCGCAGAACTGCGGGTAGACGATAGGTTGCTCGAAGCACTTTCTGCCATCCAGGACAGGACCTGCTCACACTGCTCATTTTCTAATAACCGTCTCCCGCGTGGACCCATTAATTGGGCGATGAATGTGGGGACGCGAGAAACGTGCCTCTCTCCTAATCGCGCAGCAGTCGGCTGCGACACACCTGGATCAGGAGCTTGGCCTGTGCCCACACCCTGACTTGGCCCTCCGCGTCCTCGGCCGCGTCCACGTCCTCTAGGCCTACCCCTACCCCTCAGCATGCTGTATTACCAGTGATTTGATTTCACAGGCAGGAAATAAATTGGCGCAAGACTGCAGGCCAAATATAATTTTTTACCTTTTTTGAAAACGAAAGGCCCCACTGCCTCTAGTGAATGAATAATCTAAGTTTAATAACTGTGCTGTTTTCCTGCTAATGTGTCACAGAACGTGAGGGTAGCAGAGTTATTAACTGTGGCAGAGCAGGTATTTTATTTCCCAATTAAGGAAAGCAAATGGCGAAGCCAGGAGTAAAACGTAGCTGGGTGCGTATGATTTTTAAAGGTGTCACACGCAGCCGACACGTGTCCACCGCCCTTAGGACGGACAGAGGCCGGACAAATAGAATTATTTTCCGTTTTTTGGCACCAAAAGGCAGCACTGCGTATATTCTATGAACATGAGAAGTTTAATAACTGTGCTGTGTCCCTGCTAATGTGTCACAGAACGTGAGGGTAGCAGAGTTATTAACTGTGGCAGAGCAGGTATTTTATTTCCCAATTAAGGAAAGCAAATGGCGAAGCCAGGAGTAAAACGTAGCTGGGTGCGTATGATTTTTAAAGGTGTCACACGCAGCCGACACGTGTCCACCGCCCTTAGGACGGACAGAGGCAGGACAAATAGAATTATTTTCACTTGTTTTACAAGCAAAAGGCAGCACTGCGTATATTCAATGAATAATAACTGTGTTGTGGCCCTGCCTATACAATTCTTTCCCTGCAGTATCAATGGAGGGTGCAATGCTCTGCAGAAGCAATTTTGAGAAGCAAAAAAAAATGCAGCACAGCTAACAGCAGCCTGGACAGTACTGCACACGGATAAATATGGCCCTAGAAAGGACCGTTGAGGTTCTTGAAGGCTACACTCACTCCTAACACTCTCCCTGCCTATGCAGCACTTCTGTCCCTAATGCCAGGTGCAACGGTCTGCAGAGGCGATTTTGAGAAAAAAAAAATTGCCACTGCTAACAGCAGCCAACACACAGCTATCAGTGGCCCTAATAAGGACCTTTGGGGGGTCTTGAAGCCTACACTAACTACCAATTCTTTCCCTACAGCAGCTCCGGTACAAACAGCACTGTCCCTCATCTAACTCACACCGCATCTGAGGCGAACCGCGGGAGGGGCCGACTTTTATGTTCGGGTGACACCTGATCTTCCCAGCCACTCACAGCAGGGGGGTGGTATAGGGCTTGAACGTCACAGGGGGAAGTTGTAATGCCTTCCCTGTCTTTCAATTGGCCAGAAAAGCGCGCTAACGTCTCAGGGAAGGAAGTGAAAATAACCAGAACACCGCATGGTGTTTGTTACGAATAACGAACATCCCGAACACCCTAATATTCGCACGAATATCAAGCTCGGAAGAACACGTTCGCTCATCTCTAGTGCTGATATTGATTTATTTTCCCTCTCTCTGATCCTTTATTGTATGGATGTGATCAGTAATTATGTGATTAATAGTCGGTTGGTGATGGTTGAATTGTGTTATGCTGGACTTTTTCATTGCTATTACCGGTACTCCTGTGCACCAAATATATTAGGCATCTAGCATGTCATTTTATGTATGTTGCAACAGCAGATTACTATTGCATTATTTGCTAGCATTGATATGGTAGAGACTCTCAAGGGGTTAATTGGAGCTTGCTTTGTGAGCTCCCATGATGTTATTATGTTGACAAGTGGGAGGTGAAGCTCTGATTGGTTCTGCTATTTGTGACCCTGAATTGTTGCAGTCAAAGCCCGTCTATGTCCTTACTATACAGGCTGCAGGTGAGCAGTACTTCATGCTTTTAGCTGGCTATGAATCTGAGCACAACTTATGAATTAATAAATTAGTTTATTTGTTTATATTTAATTGATTTTATGCTCCTGTAACACAGCAGTAGCTGCTAGGGACACAGGCTTTTGCATATATACAAGTTGATGCTGTTATATTTGTAGTCCTATTCGGCTTATTTGGCTGTGGGGAGGATTTTGATAATTTTATAAAAATCTTTTTTTAATATTTTAATTTCATTATATTTTAATTACCTTTATTACATTTCATTTATTAAATATGTACAATGCTTTGGGTTATAGCTGTGATCTCTCTTTTTTCTTTCTTTCCTTTGTTGATTATGATTAATGAGATTTTTTGTTTTAGTCTTTAATATATATGTGTATATCTATATATATATATATATCAAACAGAAGAAAAGCAAACTGGAATGCAGGGCATATATATATATATATATTTTATATATATATGTATATATATATATATATATATATATATATATATATATATATATATATATATATATATATATATACATATATATATAAAATATAAAAAGTTGTACCAAAGAAAAAGCACAGAAACATACACACAACTATAAAAACACATTAAATCAAAAAATCCCCAAATAATTATATAATTGATGTATACCACTATATGTCCAGGGCAATAACCATCAATGCATCTCCAGTACTACCCCCATTCAAGAGGGAAGAGTAAGGCCAGCTGTCCATAGGAGTTGCGAAGTCCCGTGGCAGATCTTTGCCGCAGGAGCCACCGCCAGGGAGAAGGAGCCACACAGGAATCTCCGCCGGTCAGCCTAATCTAATAGATGACTGACAGCGGAGAATCGGGGCAATGTGCAGCCTTATACTATTAATAGGTATCTAAAACTCTCTGCATTATCTGTGATATGCACCTTAGGCCCCCTGTCCACGACCGTGAATTTGCCGGCAGTAAATCGCCGGCGAATTACGTAGTCTGAAGCTTTCCATAGCGCCGACCCTTGTCTACGAGCGGAGAATCATTGCGATTCTCTGCTCGCGGCGGGCAACTCATAGCTATGGAAAGCTTCAGCCTGCGTGATTCGCCGGCAAATTCACGGTCGTGGACAGGGGGCCTAAGGTGTATATCACAGATGCTGCAGAGAGTTTTAGAAACCTATTGTTAGTATAAGGCTCCCCAGAGGTCCACCATATTGTGGGGACTAAACCTGCTTTTCTGACCAACCTTCTTAATAGAGCTCTGAAGAATGTTGGTCGAAAACGTCTATTAGGGGTCTAGTCCCCACATTATGGTGGACCTCTGGGGAGCATTATACTATTATTAGGTATCTAAAACTCTTTGCATTATCTGTGACATGCACTTTACTCTTTCCTCCTGGATGGGGAATGTACTGAAGATGAATTGATGGCTATTGCCCTGGACATATATAGTTGTATACATCTATTTGGATTTGTATTATGCTCTCAGGGACTCATATCATTATATTGTTTTTTTTTTTATTTAACACGTTTTTATACTTGTATGTATGTTTCAGTGTTTTTTCTTAGCCCTGACCTACCACCAAGGCCAGAGGCGCTGCTCTATTCATGCTATACTCTATACCACTATATCTCAGTTAGAGACCTATTTAGGGACATGGAGACTCTGCTACAGTGACCCCACTGTGCATATATCTAGCTACTAGATCAGACTCAGGTTTTGCCTATACCATCTTTATTGGAAAACCTGAGCCTTGCACTACTTGACAGGGGTCACTTTTATTTATTTGTTGGCATAAGAGGGCTTATTCTCTAATTTTTAAAAAAGAGGCTTCCTCTAATATAACTGCCACTATAGGCAGTACTTGCTCTATTTTGCCCATTCACAGGCACAGCTAAAGAATTGCTACTGTGCACGCTTTATCCATGTTGGCATAAGAGGGCTTATTCTCTAAAGAGGGCTTATTCTCTAAAGAGGTCTCCTCTAATACAACTGCCGCTACAGACATTATCTGCTTCATATTGCCCGTTCTCAGGCACAGTCAAAGAGTTGTTACTGTGCATGCTGAGATACTGAATCAGACCTAGCTGTTATATAGACTATCTTGGACAACAGTCTCGGTCTGGTCAGGGGGCATCCTTTGGCAAAAAGGTCCTTCAAGACCCACTATTAGGCCACATCTCTAATGCCACTTTTATTCTAATACCTCAAAGAGTCTCCCTCTATATAAACACGAGATATTACCGTTACTTGGCAGTATATGCTTGATATTGGTTCGGAGTAAACTCGGAAATACATTATGAACAAGCACCAATGATTCGTGCTTTTTGTACTAATAAACATATAAAATTGATCCTTTAGTACTAAACTCATTGATCTCCTGATGACCCGCCATTATTAGCGGAGAAACGCGTTGAGAATAAATGGAAAGAGATTATACAGTACTGAGAGAGCTAACTATGAGTGCATCAATGCCGATATTAGTAATCTGAATGAATTAAGAATCCAGGACTACTAAACAGGCCCTGGAAGGAGAAGAAGTGTGCTCACTGACATTTATACTGGGCCCACAACTTGTCCTTATATCCTTTCTCTTTTGCTCGCATGAATTCAAGCATAAGAGGGTTTCTAGAGAGGCATATAGGTTTCTGAATAATGATATGAAGATCCGCACTACTGCATGATACATTTCAATCAACCTTTATTACAACACAGCTCTCTAGAAACTTATTTTCCCTCTGTTTAAAACTATACTATGCTCATCTATTTAAGCTTCATTGCTGAGTCTATCTAGTGATGGTAGCTGAGTTGTTTGTTACTTTGATAGTGAACTAAGAGCATAAGAGAGGGACACTAGTATAGAATTTGGTCCGAGTTCTTTTTAATTGTTCGTTGATTAAAGCCACTGTACGTTGCCAACTTCCTATAACATGCTCTTCCTCTCTGCTATGATTGTATACAGAGGGAAGCAGTATTAGGATGTGGCACCTAGGTCCTTGAAGAGACTCTCATATCTCCATCAACCCAGTGGCTTCTGTGTTGTGCCCCGTGTTCGTTCAAGTAATTTTTAAATATAATTAATAAAGAATTATCATTTTAGATTTGTCTAAACAGTGAAAGGGCTTTATTACTAATAATTTAGACGTTAATCTGCTTCTGTGACGACGAACTATTATTAGTATAAGGCTCCCCAGAGATCCACCATATTGTGGGGACTAAACCTGCTTTTCCGACCAACCTTCTTAATAGAGCTCTGAAAAATGTTGGTCTAAAACTTCTATTAGGGGTCTAGTCCCCACATTATGGTGGACCTCTGGGGAGCATTATACTATTATTAGGTATCTAAAACTCTTTGCATTATCTGTGACATGCACTTTACTCTTTCCTCCTGGATGGGGAATGTACTGAAGATGAATTGATGGCTATTGCCCTGGACATATATAGTTGTATACATCTATTTGGATTTGTATTATGCTCTCAGGGACTCATATCATTATATTGGTTTTTTTTTTATTTAACACGTTTTTATACTTGTATGTATGTTTCAGTGTTTTTTCTTTTGCATGACTTTTTTATATTTAATAAATGTGTATATTTGAATAAGTTCTGCACTCCAGTTTCTTTTTCTTTTGTCTGATACATAATATATGAGGGACATTTTGCTATATGTATGGGTTTTATGAAAAAGATATTATCTGCCCCTAATGTATGATTTTCGATGCCCAGCGTCTTTTGTTAAACTATGTTTGTGTGTGTGTATATATATATATATATATATATATATATATGTGTGTGTGTTCAATATATTTCTTTAATATACATATATAGTATATTTATATAGTATAAATTAAAAGTATGTATTTTTGAATATATACTTTTTTGTTCTTATATTGTAGCCATTGTGTTACAGAAGGTCTTTTGACTGAAACATCCTTATGTTGATATCTGACTGTTATGAACTACTATATCAGTGAATTCCTCTAATGCCTTGGACTCATTCATCTGTCAATAAATTGTATCATTAATTGCATCAAGAACATCTTGTGTGCAGTGGATTTTACATACCCAAATCAAATAGTTAATCAGGTCCAATGGGTTACATTTGTGACCATCATGCAAAATAACTAGCATTATTTTCATTTGTTGGCTCCTGTGATAGAACTGACCATTAGGATCATTTTCACACATTGTCTTCCACAGACCAAGGATCCAAAATATTTGGAACAATGCAGTGAATCATATTAAGCAAATATGCACTTTTGTCATCTATGTACACTTGTACACACAATAACTTTTAAATGGATTCTGCTTTTCAATTCAGAGACTGAGCTGTATTTTAATGGTACTATGACTGATGAGATTTATGCAGTGTAAAATACAATGTATTCATGATATCGATGTTATCATAGAATTACAATTTTAAGACACAGTAGCACAGTCAATCAAACAGGTTATCTTTGCATTTTAGAAGCCAGCATGCTTCCCTAAATGCCTTATTTTGACTTTGTTTCCTATGTATTTTCAACAAGAAGACATAAAAAGAACACATCCTCAAAAAGGGAATGTGAAGAACTCTAATAATTAGACTCTGCAGAACAGGAAGATGTGTCAGGAGTGTTTGGATACAATTACTTCTAATTTTGAAAATCAAGTTACTGCATTGTCAGATTAAATAAGAGCATCACTTTCTCAAGATGTGGATATTATTGTGCCTAGAATTATAGACTTCTTTGTACAGTCACAAATTATACTGTGAAATGAGTAATCTGGCCCAGTATTCTCTGATGTTCAGTTAAAAGGGTGCCAGAAATAGAGGTCTACTAATGTGGGTTATGAGAAAGATGCTAACAGCAAGACCTTATTTTGTAGTTTAAAGAAGCAACCTAAAAAACATTCTCCATCTAAACAGATCTGTTCCCAAATTTCTTTCAATAATATGATGAATAAAGATAGTATGAATAAATAATAGTATGAATAAAGATGGATCAGCTCCACCAGTGACATCTGCTTCTTTCTGCTCTCTAAATGTGGTCACCAGGTAGTATAGTATCAAACAATCCATCAGGTTTGTCACCTGCATATTTATTCAGTATCACATACAACAATTTTTACAACATCTTAAACTATTTAATTGAATTGAGAGCTTTGAAGTCTGTTAAAGTTCACTAAACTCAATGCTATGTCTGTGGAACAATCTTCAAATGAGATGTACTTTATAATGTCGAGCTTTTTCTTGCAAAAACTTGACAGTAGAAGATGGGAAAAGACTGTCAAAGAGACTCAGCAAAAGGGATGCAATAAGTAACTTGTGATATTTAAACAATGGTAAGTGTGTACCTTTAAAGCCATATGATACTTACCTTACTAAACAGGTGGACCTAAAAATGCTGATAGAGGGTAAAAGAAAGTATATAAGGGAATTACTTTAAATGCATTTAATGTATATGTAACTATAGGAGAACCTACACTTTCTGCAAAACTCAATTCTGACATAGACAATATTATTAAGAGGTTATCCAGGTAAAAACTAATAATTGCTTATCCTCATGATAGGTCATGAATAGTTAATCGCTGGGGACCCACCGCTCATGATCCCAAGGGATGAGCTGATCACCCAGCCCACTATCAGTGCAGCAAGCCAAATGTGCATAGGGATGGCAGCAGAAGTGCCCTAGCTGGCTTCATTCCCATTGAAATCAATGGGAGATAGCTGGCTATTACACTTCCGACACTTCCACCTCCAACACCAGGGATGGCAACAAAAGTCTAATAGCTGCTTCGGCTCCCATTGATTTAGATGGGAGTGAAGCCAGCCCACTGCACTAACAGAAGGTCGGAATAACAATTCATTGCCAGGGATCTTGAATGGCAGGTCCCCAGCAATTAACTATTGATGATCTATCTTGAGAATAGATCATCAATACTTTTTGCCCAGAAAACCTATTTAATTTCCTTGTTCTATTTTCTGGACACTTCTTATTCTAGTGGGATCTATTAAGTTGATAATACTATAGTATTATAGCATTTCTTTTTAGGAACTGCCTAATATTCAGGAACACATGCAACTGAAATGGACACGTTCTTCAATTTTAAGTTTATAAAATAAAGCCTATAGAAACTTAAGCAAAGTGACAAAGTGACCCAAACAGAACAAAGCTAGCATTTGTGTGAACTTATTTCAGGACATACTGTATGTACTAAAACTACTGAAGCCATTGGGGCCTCATATTTTTCCAGAGGCAGTTTCCTGGTGCTGATGGTGTTTCATCTTACTGTTACCTCAGTTCCTTTTTTAGCATCTACCAAAGAACCAACAATTCAAGGTTGACTCGTGCAATATGCTATTATGAATTTCCCATACATCAAGAAGTCTTTAGAGGAATTTTAAGCACATAGTAGATTAGAAAGCAGACACAGCTACCGTAGCCGTAGTATCATTAGTCAACCGACACAATCTGGCAAAATACTTGCAGAGAGAAATATCAAACATCTCCTCTATATTTTCAATACTTTACTAACCAAAACCGTTTCATAGGCTAAATATAATTATACATTTTCTATGCAATACCTCTAGTATCAACATGTTAAATATAAATCGAGGCTCTACATAAGCCGTAGCAGTGTATATGTTTTGAACATATTATTCTTCCTTTAAATTATGATTCTAGTGTGCCGGATGTAAATTCTTTGCCACCATTGCAAGCTTAGTGGCAAAGTGTATAAATTCATTCACTAAGATTTCATATTTTAATATTTCTCATTCTGCACTGATAAGCACCTATACATATTTATATATCTTTCTGAATATTAATAGCATTTACTCCAAATTTGAGGGAGTTGGAGTGGGTTGCACATTGTGGTTTTCACTTGGAATATGATACTATTAGGTGTCACACACTCGGTGGGTTTACAATTTGTATATTCCATTTTTTGTTTACTTCTATGGTATATTATTAGTTTTATTAATTATTTATATACAGTTTTGTTGGTGTTGTAGTTGGACAATAGATTTTTTATGTGAGATCTCACAGATTTTTCTTTTAACTTAAAGGGGTATTCAAGGACATTTTTAACTTTTCTATTGATGGCTGACAGGTTGTAGGGGATCCGCGGCTCCTGACCAATCAGCTGATTCCCAGTTTCACTGTGGTCAGAGGAAGAAGCAGACAGCACCAACCAGAGCACAGCAGCTCCTATTGAATTCAATAGGAGCTGCGCCTGCAATACTAACCTGAGCCTTTGTACTATGGTCAGTGCTATATGCTTCCTCCTATGGCCATAGTGACAATAGCGACAGCTTTATCGGGAATTGTCAGATCCCCGCTGATCATCTATTGATTTCACAGGTTGAATAACCAAGTTATGATTCAGATTATGCATTTTTTTCATGTTAAACACCGTTACATTTACATGCAGTTCTTATTAATCCCTTAAGGACATGGTCTATTTTGGGCTTAAGGACACAATGATTTTTGGCAGATTTTCATCTCCATTTTTCGAAAGCCATAACTTTTTCACTTTTCCGTCGGCACGGCCGTATAAGGGCTTGTTTTTTGCGTGGCGAACTGTAGTTTTTGATGGTGCCATTTTTGGGTACATAGACTATATTGTAAAACTTTTATTATTTTTTTTTATGATAACAGGGAGAAAAAATGCATCAATTCTGCCATAGATTTTTTTTGTTTTTTTTTGCAGCCTTAACCATGCAGCATAAATGATACAATACAATGTTTTTGCAGGCCGGTATGATTACAACGATACCAAAATTCTTATATTTTTTTTAGGTTTTTCCACTTTTCTTCAATAAACTTTTTTTGGAAATCTTTTTTTTTTCTAAATCATTGCATTCAAAGTCCTGTAGCTTTTTTATTTTTATATGTACGGAGATCTGTGAGGGCTTGATTTTTGCGAGACGAACTGTAGTTTTTATTGGTACTATTTTAGGGAACATACGGCATTCCTGATCACTTTTATTGCATTTTTTAAGAGGCAAAATGCTATGAATTAGCATTTTGCCTCAGTTTTTTTGCGTTTTTTACGCTTTTTACCATGCAGAATAAAAAACATGTGCAACTTATTGTACATGTCGTTACAGTCACGTTGATACCAAATATGTGGGATTTTAATTTTTTTTTACCCTTTTTTATGCTAATATGAGAAAAAGCACCTAAAAAGGGTTTTTTTTACATTTTTCTTCTTTGTACATTTTTATTATCTATTTTTACAGTATTTGTGTCCCTCTGTGGGACTTAAAGCACAGCACTGATGATCGCTGTGATAAGGCATGGCAGGACTTCTGTCCTGCCATGCCTTATCGCTTATACAGTGATCACAGGCTCTGGCAATACAGGACAACAGTATCTGGCATCCTGTTGCCATGGTAATCAGCCGGGCTCTCTTTGATTATATCGCGAGAGCCCGGCAACTTCCCAGAGGGAGCGCGCTCCCTCTGTGAACCCTTCCTATGCCGTGATCTACATAGACTGGGGCAGGGAAGGGGCTAACAGCGGGTGGCGCATCGCTGATGCACCCCCGCTGTTGCAGCAGGAGGCCGGCTATCAGCGACAGCCAGCTCCCGCTGCCGAATGGCGCGAGATCTGTCATGATCTCGCGCTATCCCTATGACATAAGGGAACGTCATTTTGCGGGAAGTACCCCGCTCCCATGACGTACCCTTACGTCATGGGGCGGGAAGGGGTTAACCTTGTCAATATGAACACAACCTGTTTAGGGCTGAAGAGGAGATTGGAAGGGAAAGGATACACACTCACAATCAAATACCGTTCACACCAAATATAAACTGAACATTCACGCAGCAAAGGGAAAACAGGGACATCAGACCCTACAGCACACCAGGTGGCAAAATCCTTACCCAATGTACTGGAGCAACATGTGGATCGTAATAAAAATAAGTATGAGGTATTAGTTAGTATTTTGGCCGAAGTACATAAGATCACAAGCCCATGTCGTGTGTCCTCGCTGTCTTATGAGTCCCTACACTAACAAAACAACTAAAAACAAGAAAGGAAACCCTACCTACTAGCAAGGTGATCATCCCACTAAGGACGGCCCCATGCTGGAACCTAGGGACCACCTGTCTTAATCTAAATGTAATCAGGCAGAACACCAACATAGGATATAATACACACCAAGTGTCTGCACACCTACAGAGGAAATTCCAACATTCTACATAATACACAGCAGATGTCTGCATACCAACAAACAGACATACACTGAATAAAACATTGTTATAAGACAATAATAAGACAATCCCACCTAATACCTCATGCATGCATACATACACCAAAACATCCATGTCCACACATAGAAGTAAAAGAGGATCAGACATCACCCATCTGACATATAGGGGACAAAGGTGTCAGACATCACCCATCCGACTACGTAAGAGACATCCAATGTCTAGATCCACACCTAACAGGGTAAGGGAGAAGGGGCCAATAAAATATGCGAACAGAGAAATCAGGTGTCCAGACTATCTTCAGGGAGTGTGTGGGGGAACAACGAAAACAAGCCTTACAGTATACATGACTCTAAACACCAGAGTTCTAAGAGGTAAGGATGAGGAGTGGATAATGATCAGCACTTTCTACTAAGAGGCACTGGTATTTATATATACAGACACATGGTGCTTGCCTGGCTGGAGTACTCCACACCATCAGCTAACCAAACTAACCACACCTGCAGCAGTGTGCTCCTTGAAACCCATAGAACTTCAGGTCTCAGGAGCACAAGGTGACAACACCACTTTAAAGAACTTCGGATTCAGAATATACAACTGGAAGCAAAGTAATAAGGCATGTCAAGTGGACAAAGTTCATATATTAGTTTGTTTTCCTCAAATATCCTTTTAGACGGAGTCTTCCTGACATAAGTTGGTTGCAGTGATATGCTTATAGATAGCAATCATAAGATTTGAAAATTTCAAGGAAACAGAATCTAATGCATGCTGATTCAGATGGATGGAGAGAAAATGATTTCCTTTATCAAAAGCAGATTTCTCTGTATGACTTATATTTATGCCTGAAAAAACCAAAGATGTAGAGATTATCTATAAACCTAAACTGTGTTGCATTTCCTAAAAGAGAAAAGGTATGTAATACATGGGTTCATATTTCATTCTTATAGCACCGCACACATTCATATTTTAATGGATACCTAACAGTGGCTGTAAAGATTGCTGCAAACAGTTTGAGAAGAGATACTCTGCAGTTAATATGTTCTATTGTTGCAATTACTTTTTTTTTCTTTGGGACCTTTCTAGAAACTCCATATTATTATTGCTGATGCTGAATATATATTTGGTAGATGTGTATGTTTGTACTGTATAGTTACCCCACCAATTTCCCCATTGCTAAAGCAGACTACCACTGTAAAGGTAAAAGGGTAAGGATTTTTACACAAAAAGCTTTTCAATTCCTAACAGACTAACTACACAGTTATGTTAGGTAGACACAGCGATTATTATAGCGATATGACTCTTTCTGTTTTCTTATCACCCTCCTGTGTATTCTTACTTCCCTATGATTTATCAGCCTGTATGGTGGAAACTATAAACAGTAAATAATCACAACACAAATTTTCATTTTTCTATAAATATGTATTTTATTTAATGTATGGAGCAAAATATTGATACTGTACTTGTTAAATAGAAGTGTTGGTATTCTTCACTAAAATTTGTTTTTTTTTTTAAAAAAAAGGTCAAAAGGGTATAAAATAATTCAGTTTATTAGTAGAGATGAGCGAACGTACTTGTTTCGAGTAATTACTCGATCGAGCATCGCTATTTTCCAGTACCTGGCTACTCAGGTGCAAAGATTCGGGGGGCTGGCGTGGTGGAGCGGGGGGTAGCAGTGGGGAACAGGGGGGAGCTTTCTCTCTCTAACTCAAACCCCCACTCCCCTCTGCAACCCCCCGCTCACCCACCGCGCCCCCCGAATCTTTTCACCCGAGTAGAGAAGTACTCGAAAATCGCGGTGCTCGAGTGAAAAAGGGGCGTGACCGAGTACGTTCGCTCATCTCTATTTATTAGTGTAATATCTATGTTTCAAAACCTATTTGTGTTGTTTTGTGCATTGTACAAATAAAAGGGCATATAGCTGCAACAATGTAATTTTATGTGTGGGAGCAATCCCAAGTAAGGAAGTTTCAGATGGGATGGAATTTGTCTGCGTGGACATTTCTGCATCACAAAGTTATCCCTATGGGCTTTTTATCTCGCAATGGAAAATCTCCCTGCTGCGGAATTAAGAACGTCTTGCAGAATTGATGTTGCGGATTTCTAATATACTGGAGAGAAAAACGCAAAAAATTCTGCAAGACCTTCCACAGAATGCATTCTTCACATACAAGCATAACAAAATCTGCACTAATTGTCAAAATCCACATTCTGTGGACTACTCTTTCCTATATGATGGATCCCGTAGATGTTGTTATACTTTATTAATGAAACATTGTGTTTTTATTTCTTGTACTGTAATTATATAGTAGTTCCAATTCCAATTCTATCTGTTTAGTCGTTTCCAACTCTTGGATACTCTGTAGGTCAGTCCTCTCCATGCTTCTCTATTCACTCTGGCTGCTTTCAATTGCCCGATGTCCATTCCCATGTCCTTCTTGATGGTGTCCAGCCAAAGTGTTTTTTGTTTTCCCTGTTTCCTTTTATCACTGACTATTCCAAGTAGCATCTCTTATGCCAGCAAATTCGCACTCATCGCATGTCCAAATTAGGTCAGTCTCTGTGTCGTGATCTTGGCTTCCAGGGACACCTCTGGGTTGATTTGATCCAGGGCAGTTTTGTTGGTGACCCTAGCAGTCTAGAGGATTTGTAACATCACAGCTCGAAAGCGTCAATTTTTATTCTGTCTGTTATCCTCAATGTCCATGTCTCACAGCCATATATTGCAATTAGGAAGACGACGGCTGTGATTAACCTTTGCTTGATGGTGACTGAGACATCCTGGAATTTCCATATTGGGTCCATGCTCACCATGGCCATACACCTCAATAATCAACAATTTATATCACCTGTCAATCTGCCACTATCATCATTGAGAGACCTAAGGAATATTAAACTATTAACCACTTCAACAATTTCACTGTTGCTGACCTTTACATGGGCCTCCTTGTTGACAGTGGTCATGATCTTTGTCTTCTTTATGTTCAGGTTTTCAGATGCTTCTCTGTCATTTGGTCTGCATATCTTAGATTAGTGATGGTTCTCCTACCTATTTTAAACCCAATATCCTGATCATTTAAATCCAGCCGTCTCTTGATTACTTCCGCATAGAGGTTGAAAGGAAAAGGAGAAAGGATGCATCCCTGTCCTGTGTCTTTTTTGATCTGGAACCATTCTGTATTCTCATACCTGATTTTCACTGAGGCTTCTTGCAGTAGAGGGACCTGATCAATGTGACCAGGTGCACTTGTACTCCTACCTCCCTCAGTACTGCCAAAAGCTTATCATGCTCAATGCAGTCAAAACCCTTGGTGCAATCAATGAAACATGGGTAAAGATTAGAGATGAGCGAACGTACTCGTCCGAGCTTGATATTCGTGCGAATATTACGGTGTTCGGGATGCTCGTTACTCGTAACGAGTACCACGCGGTGTTCCGGTTACTTTCAGTTTCCTCTCTGAGACGTTAGCGCGCTTTTCTGGCCAATTGAAAGACAGGGAAGGCATTACAACTTCCCCCTGTGACGTTCAAGCCCTATACCACCCCCCTGCTGTGAGTGGCTGGGGTGATCAGATGTCACCCGAGTATAAAAGTCGGCCCCTCCCGCGGCTCGGCTCAGATGCCGTGTGAGTTAGTGAGGGAAAGTGCTGTTCTATTGGAGTTGCTGTAGGGAGAGTGTTTGTAGTGAGTGTAGGCTTCAAGAACCCCAACGGTCCTTCTTAGGGCCACATCTACGTGTGTGCAGGCTGCTGTTATCAGTGGAAAAATTTTTTTTTTTTTCTCAAAATCGGCAGTGCAGAGCATTGCACCCGGTATTAGGGACAGAAGTGGTGCTTAGGCAGGGAGAGTGTTAGGAGTGAGTGTAGCCTTCAAGAACCTCAACGGTCCTTTCTAGGACTAAATTCAACCGTGTGCAGTACTGTGCTGGCTGCTGTTAGCAGTGTTGCATATTTTTTTTTTCTAAAAATCGTCTGTGCAGAGCATTGCACCCTCCATTGATACTACAGGGATAGAATTGTGTAGGCAGGGCCACAACACAGTTATTGTTCATTGAATATACGCAGTGGGGCCTTCTCTTTGCAAAAAAGCGAAAAAATTATATTTGGCCTGCCTTTGTCAGTCCTAAGGTCTCCGTGTACGTGTGTGCTGCGTGGAGAACGTACAAAAATCAGACGCAACCAGCTACGGTTTACTGCAGGCTTGCGCCATTGTCTTTCCTGACTGGCAAATACCTGCTCTGCCAGAGTTAATAACTCTGCTGCAGTAAAGTAAAGTGACACTTTTTCAGGGCCACACCACAGTTATTAAACGTATTGTTCATTGAATATACGCAGTGGGGCCTTCCCTTTGCAAAAAAGCGAAAAAATTATATTTGACCTGCAGGCTTGCGCCAATTTATTTCCTGCCTGGGAAATCAAATCACTGGTAATACAGCATGCTGAGGGGTAGGGGTAGGCCTAGAGGACGCGGAGGGCCAAGTGAGGGTGTGGGCACAGGCCGAGCTCCTGATCCAGGTGTGTCGCAGCCGACTGCTGCGCGATTAGGAGAGAGGCACGTTTCTGGCATCCCCACATTCATCGCCCAATTAATGGGTCCACGCGGGAGACCTTTATTAGAAAATGAGCAGTGTGAGCAGGTCCTGTCCTGGATGGCAGAAAGTGCTTCGAGCAACCTATCGTCCAGCCACAGTTCTGCGCCGTCCACTGCTGCAAATCCGAATCCTCTGTCTGCTGCTCCTCCTTCCTCCCAGCCTCCTCACTCCACTACAATGACACATGCTCAGGAGCGGGAACACTCCCAGGAACTTTTCTCGGGCCCCTGCTCAGATTGGGCAGCAGTGGTTCCTCTACCACCAGAGGAGTTTATCGTCACTGATGCCCAACCATTGGAAAGTTCCCGGGGTCCGGGGGATGAGGCTGGGGACTTCCGGCAACTGTCTCAAGACCTTTCAGTGGGTGAGGAGGACGATGACGATGAGACACAGTTGTCTTGCAGTGAGGTAGTAGTAAGGGCAGTAAGTCCGAGGGAGCAGCGCACAGAGGATTCGGAGGAAGAGCAGCAGGACGATGAGGTGACTGACCCCACCTGGTGTGCAACGCCTACACAGGACAGGTCTTCAGAGGGGGAGGCACGGGCAGCAGCAGGGCAGGTTGCAAGAGGCAGTGCGGTGGCCAGGGGTAGAGGCAGGGCCAGACCGAATAATCCACCAAGTGTTTCCTAAATCGCCCCCTCGCGCCATGCCACCCTGCAGAGGCCGAGGTGCTCTAAGGTCTGGCAGTTTTTCACCGAGACGCCTGACGACCGACGAACAGTGGTGTGCAACCTTTGTCGCGCCAAGATCAGCCGGGGAGCCACCACCAACAGCCTGACCACCACCAGCATGCGCAGACATATGATGGCCAAGCACCCCACAAGGTGGGACGAAGGCTGCTCACCGCCTCCGGTTTGCACCGCTGCCTCTCCCCCTGTGCCCCAACCTGCCACTGAGATCCAACCCCCCTCTCAGGACACAGGCACGACCGTCTCATGGCCTGCACCCACACCCTCACCTCCGCTGTCCTTGGCCCCATCCACCAATGTCTCGCACTGCACAGTCCAGCCGTCGCTTGCGCAACTGTTGGAGCGCAAGCGCAAGTACGCCGCCACGCACCCGCACGCTCAATCGTTAACCGTCCACATAGCCAAATTTATCAGCCTTGAGATGCTGCCGTATAGGGTTGTGGAAACGGAGTCCTTCAAAGCTATGATGGCGGCGGCGGCCCCGCGCTACTCTGTTCCCAGTCGCCACTACTTTTCCCGATGTGCCGTCCCAGCCCTGCATGACCACGTCTCCCGCAACATTGTACGCGCCCTCACCAATGCGGTTAGTGGCAAGGTCCACTTAACTACGGACACGTGGACAAGCACAGGCGGGCAGGGCCACTACATCTCCCTGACGGCACATTGGGTGAATTTAGTGGAGGCTGGGACAGAGTCAGAGCCTGGGACCGCTCACGTCCTACCCACCCCCAGAATTGCGGGCCCCAGCTCGGTGGTGGTATGTTCGGCGGTGTATCCTTCTTCCACTAAAGCACCCTCTTCCTCCTCCTCCTCCTCAACCTCTGTCTCGCAATCTAGATGTGTCAGCAGCAGCAGGACGTCGCCAGCAGTCGGTGTCGCGCGGCGTGGCAGCACAGCGGTGGGCAAGCGTCAGCAGGCCGTGCTGAAACTACTCAGCTTAGGAGATAGGAGGCACACGGCCCACGAACTGCTGCAAGGTCTGACAGAGCAGACCGACCGTTGGCTTGCGCCGCTGAGCCTCCAACCGGGCATGGTCGTGTGTGACAACGGCCGTAACCTGGTGGCGGCTCTGCAGCTCGGCAGCCTCACGCACGTGCCATGCCTGGCCCACGTCTTTAATTTGGTGGTTCAGCGCTTTCTGAAAAGCTACCCACGCTTGTCAGACCTGCTCGTAAAGGTGCGCTGGCTCTGCGCACATTTCCGCAAGTCCCACACGGACGCTGCCACCCTGCGCACCCTGCAACATCGCTTTAATCTGCCAGTGCACCGACTGCTGTGCGACGTGCCCACACGGTAGAACTCTACGCTCCACATGTTGGCTAGGCTCTATGAGCAGCGTAGAGCTATAGTGGAATACCAACTCCAACATGGGCGGCGCAGTGGGAGTCAGCCTCCTCAATTCTTTTCAGAAGAGTGGGCCTGGTTGGCAGACATCTGCCAGGTCCTTCGAAACTTTGAGCAGTCTACCCAGGTGGTGAGCGGCGATGCTGCAATCATTAGCGTCACCATTCCTCTGCTATGCCTCTTGAGAAGTTCCCTGCAAAGCATAAAGGCAGACGCTTTGCGCTCGGAAACAGAGCTGGGGGAAGACAGTATGTCACTGGATAGTCAGAGCACCCTCCTGTCTATATCTCAGCACATTGAGGAGGAGGAGGAGGAGCATGAGGAGGATGAGGAGGAGGGGGAAGAGACAGCTTGGCCCACTGCTGAGGGTACCCATGCTGCTTGCCTGTCATCCTTTCAGCGTGTATGGCCTGAGGAGGAGGAGGATCCTGAAAGTGATCTTCCTAGTGCGGACAGCCATGTGTTGCGTACAGGTACCCTGGCACACATGGCTGACTTCATGTTAGGATGCCTTTCTCGTGACCCTCGCATTCAACGCATTCTGGCCACTACGGATTACTGGGTGTACACACTGCTCGACCCACGCTATAAGGAGAACCTTCCCAGTCTCATTCCCGAAGAGGAAAGGGGTTCGAGAGTGTTGCTATACCACAGGACCCTGGCGGACAAGCTGATGGTAAAATTCCCATCCGACAGCGCTAGTGGCAGAAGGCGCAGTTCCGAGGGCCAGGTAGCAGGGGAGGTGCATAGATCGAGCAGCATGTACAGCCCAGGCAGTGCAACAGTCTTTAAGGGCCTGGCCAGCTTTATGGCTCCCCAGCAAGACTGTGTCACCGCTTGCCAGTCAAGGCTGAGTCGGCGGGAGCACTGTAAAAGGATGGTAAGGGAGTACGTAGCCGATCGCACGACCATCCTCGGTGACGCCTCTGCCCCTACAACTACTGGGTGTCGAAGCTGGACACGTGGCTTGAACTAGCACTGTATGCCCTGGAGGTGCTTGCTTGTCCTGCGGCTAGCGTCTTGTCGGAAAGGGTGTTTAGTGCGGCTGGGGGAATCATCACAGATAAGCGTACCCGCCTGTCAACCGACAGTGCCGACAGGCTAACACTCATCAAGATGAACAAAGCCTGGATTTCCCCAGACTTCTGTTCTCCACCAGCGGACAGCAGCGATACGTAAGCAATACGTAGGCTGCACCCGCGGATGGAAGCTACGTTCTCTCTCACCATCCAAAACGGGGACATTTCTGCTTCATCAATCTGTGTCTAATATTCCTCCTCCTCCTCCTGCTCCTCCTCCTGAAACCTCACGTAATCACGCTGAACGGGCAATTTTTCTTAGGGCCACAAGGCTCACTCATAAATTTTCTAAACAATTTTTATATGTTTCAATGCTCTTAAAAGCGTTGAAACTTTAACTTGAACCAATTTTTAGTTAAACTGGGCTGCCTCCAGGCCTAGTTACCACTTAAGCCACATTAACCAAAGCGATTAATGGGTTTCACCTGCCATCTTGGTTGGCCATGGCCAATTTTTTTGATGTACATTAGTACTGTTGATTCAGCAATTTTTGTGGGCCCTCGCCTACAGTGTAATCAAATGAATTTTTAGCCCACCTGCATTACAGCTGACGTTACATCCGCTGTGTTGGGCAATGCAATGTGATATTTCTGTGTACCGCCGGTGGCTTCCTGGCAACCACCCATGCTGTGGGTCCACAGGGAATTATAAATGCATCTGTTTCCACTTGTAAAGAACCCCAGTCTGACTGGGGCATGCAGTGTGGGCCGAAGCCCACCTGCATTAAGCACGACATTACTACCTCAGCTGTGTTGGGCAATGCAATGGGATATTTTTGTGTATCGACGGTGGGTTCCAGGGAGCCACCCATGCAGTCGGTCGACAGGGACTTCACAATAGGGAGTTGTACCTGCCTGTGTCTATGAATTAAAAAGCCCGGTCTGACTGGGGCATGCAGAGACACCTTGACAGAATGAATAGTGTGTGGCACATAGGTTCCCCATTGCTATGCCCACATGTGCAGCTCCTGATGGCGGTGGCACAGGATTCTATTTCTCATTGCTTCTGTACAGCATTGTGGGCTATCGCCCCGCCCCTTTTAAAGAGGGTCGCTGCCTAGCCGTGCCAACCCTCTGCAGTGTGTGCCTGCGGTTCCTCGTCATGGTAGACGCACTTCTAAATAGACATGAGGGTGGTGTGGCATGAGGACAGCTGAAGGCTGCGCAGGGACACTTTGGTGTGCGCTGTGGGGGGAGGGGGGGGGGTTGGGCAGCATGTAACCCAGGAGAAGTGGCAGCGGAGTGTCATGCAGGCAGTGATTGTGCTTTGTTGGAGGTAGTGTGGTGCTTAGCAAAGGTATGCCATGCTAATGAGGGCTTTTCAGAAGTAAAAGTTTTTTGGGAGGGGGGGGGGCCCACTCTTGCCGCTATTGTGGCTTAATAGTGGGACCTGTGAACTTGAGATGCAGCCCAACATGTAGCCCCTCGCCTGTCCTATCCGTTGCTGTGTCGTTCCCATCACTTTCTTGAATTGCCCAGATTTTCACACAAGGAAACCTTAGCGAGCATCGGCGAAATACAAAAATGCTCGGGTCGCCCATTGACTTCAATGGGGTTCGTTACTCGAAACGAACCCTCGAGCATCGCGATAATTTCGTCCCGAGTAACGAGCACCCGAGCATTTTGGTGCTCGCTCATCTCTAGTAAAGATTCTTCTGATACTATTGCTTTTTCCATGATCCACCTCAGGTTTGTGATGTGTTCACGGGTCACTCTGCCCTTGTGGAATCCAGCTTGAACATCAGGAAGTTCCTGGCCAAGGATATTTCCCAAACGCTTCTGGATGATTTTCAAAAGCACCTTGCTGGTGTGGGGAATCTGAGAAATTGTTCTATAGTTTCCACAGTCCTTGACATTGCTCTTCTTTGGCATTGGGAAGAAAACGGATCTTTTCCAATATAGTAAAAGAATAGAGAACAAACCACCCGCTGGTCTCTGAATATAGCTCACACGCATTACTTAAGCTATTAATTGGTACTAATAGGCATTAGCACCAATTAGTGGTTTATGAAAAATGATCACTCAAAAGCCATCTTTTGAGTAATCATCTTTGTGTGTAAATGGGCCTTAACTTTAATGTCTCTCTTGCTTCAATGCAGAGGGAAAAATATAATCTAACTCCTGCTCTGGGCAAGATGATCACATACATAGGAATCTAGGCCTATTAAGTTAAACCTTTTTGGTCTATTATGCATAATTAATTGGTACATTATTTTATAACCCTCAATGCCATTTATTATTAAATAAGAATTTAAAGCCCCATTTCCATGGGATAAATGTTGGGCAAACGACACCCGACACTCGTCCCCACACATACTCGCTCCCGTGCTGTCACACAGGAACAAGTATTGCTGGCTCTCTGACAGTGGCCAGCAGGGGACAGGGACGGCTGGGGGAGATTTCACTCCTCACTCTCCCCCGCCCATCTCCATTCACTTAACACAGCGGCTGTTCAGTACTGAATGCTGCTATTTACACTGAACGATCATCATTCAGATCATCTTTCATCGTTTATGCAGCCTAATCAATGAAAGATGAGCTAAATAATGACAATTTAGTATAAACAAAATCCCCTCACTACTGAACAGCCGCTGTGTTAAGTGAATTAGGAGGGAAGGGGGAGAGTGAGGAGAGAAATCTTCCTCCAGCAGCCTGTCTGCAAGCCAACGTTACTCTCTCCTGCTGCACAGGAGTGAGTATGTGCAGAGACAAGTGTCAGGCATCGTTTGCCCAACATTCGTCCCGTGTAAATGGCCCTTAACCCTTTTTTAATCCTGTCATTGTCTCTGCTATTACTGTCTCTTTGAGCAGAGTATTCCATAGTTTGGCTATTTAAATATAAATAATCCTTTCTTTTAGAGATGTCTAAATCACCTTTCTCTACCTATAAGGCATATTCCCTTGTCCTTTAAAATTTCTTAGAAGAATTAACGTTGGACCAGCTCTTTCTATTGCTGCAAAATATATATTTACATGTAAACAAGATCTCTAATGTGTCTTTCTTTCATGGTGAGCAAACCCAATTTTTCTAGCTTCTCATTATATAATAGACCTGTCTTCTCATTTAATAATGTAGTCCCCCACCTTATAACCCTCTCCAGCTCCCCTATATAATTTTTAGAATGTGAAGCTCAAAATGAATATTGTATACAAGATGTGCTCTTACAAGAGATTTGCAGAGGAGTGATATCTTATTCAAATAAGAGATTTTATGCTCTGCTTTTATACAACCTAAGGCTTCTTTCCCACGAGCGTATATCGGTATACCGATGTACGCTGTGTTGGGAGAGATAAAATTGGTGAACGGGCGCACAAATCAGCAGGGAGGAGAGGACAGGTGAGCCTGCATGGGGGGAGGGGGGATGGAGAGCAGAGGGAGGGTGTTTAGCAGCCACGCTGCTAACCTCCCTCCCACCTGTGGCCACTAACATGGGTTTCCATAGAAGCCCATGCAGTGGCCGACGTATTCCGGCCCAAAAGATAGTTCCAGGACTATCTTTTGGGCCTGACGTTAAAACGCCTGGCGTTATATAGGGCTGGCTGGGTGCTTTTACATCTCAGGAATACGGCCATGTGATCTGATGCATTGGAATCCAATGCATCAGATCACAGCATATATCAGCCAGCCAAGAAAGCGGACAGCTGATATACGCTCGTGGGAAAGAAGCTTCACATTGTATTTACTTTTGCTATGTAAGGGGGAAACATAAGTGGTTAAAGGACTAAACCCTGCTTCTAGATGATGTCACAATGGCCATCTTGGTCCATAAATTTGAGTGGTGTGTGTGGCAGCAGCAAGAGCTTCTTCACAGAGGCAGAGAGAGAGACTGTAGACTGCATGGAAGTAGAGGGAGTTTCTCTTTCTGAAGAAGACAAAGGCTCTGTGGATCTATAAGTTACAAAAGCTGGAAGAAATGTTTCACTGGTCTGACAACTTTAGTGTGTGCACACTAGGGACAGTGACTATCATGGAAAGGCTCAGACTGGGAAATGCAAGAATGAAAGTTATATAATGCTTACTCAGTTATAGGATATTCATTGATACAGGGCATTTTGGGTATAGCAGTGATATTTGCAGATGAGAGATAGAAATGTGAGATAAAAGTGTATGTGAGATGATATTCACACCTTAGGTGTATGTGAGCCTGCAGCTACATGATGCTCCTAAATTTAGTGCCGTGCCCTGGCACCTACAGTACATTAGGCTGTGAGGTTGACATGACCTTTGGTAATATGGAGTGCAATGATGAGTATGAAATACCACAAGGACGGTGGTTAATATAATCGATATAAGTACAAGTATGAAGTACCTTGTCCTGCCGAAATAATCCCCTTGTGTGTAATGGACATGGAGGCAAGACACACCAAGGAAAGTAGAGCCGATGTATCCTGCACCTATGCTGAATTGATCCAGCATGTGCAGAGTACAGAGACTGTTCTATGGAGGTATATGTTATAAGTGTGCAATTCCAGTTAATTATATATAAAACATATTCGTGCCCTGCCATGGAGTGATGTATAATTCCAGATTGTTTAGTAAGGTTTGGTTTTTATAAAATGTGCCACCTCCATCTGATACCTCTGTGCCATAAATAATATCACCACCTGCTTCAGCTGCTTGACATTAAGTACTGCTGCCTAGCTTAACTATAATTAGAATACCCAAACCCATCTTTTGTTTGGTTATCCCCAGTTTTGTTCCATTTTAATATATGTGCAGTAATTTTATTACTGTTGCCTAGGTCTATTGCTTTACATTTTTCAACATTAATATTCATATGACAGTTTATCCTGGTCTTTCTGCAATGTTTCACAGTTAATCAGGTTTTAGTATCCTACAAAGTTTTGTATCATCAGTAAAAACTGGCAATTTACTTTGCATTTCTCCCCAAAGACATTACTAAAGAGATTGAAAGAACTTTTTCCAACACAGATCCTTGTGGTGGTCCACTGTTGACTTCAGGCTTTTCTGAGTAAGTACCATTTACAATGAGTCTTTCTTTTCTGTCCCTCAACCAATTCTTTACCTATGTATAGTGTTGAATATACTGAATCTGTAAAACCCTGTTTCGGTTTGGCACAAACTCAAATTGAGCTTTTAACAAAGTTCTATTCGAAACATGGTTCTCCTTGCTCAGTTTCCAGAACCTAGTGCTGAAAACTAGTCTATAACACTGTCTAAAAGTCCTGTATAACACTTTCAGAGTGTTAAACAGTGTTTTCATGGCTCTTACAGAGTATTATACACCAGTTTTAGGGGGTTTAGTGGACTTTGGAGAAATATGATGATACAGTACAAAATTTGACATTCTACAAAATTAACCAGATAATTCAATGCTTACAAAGGAATTGTATTTAGATGACAGAATATAGCAGCAGCCTTTAGATAAGGCTCCTAAATAAAGGGCTATTTACATGGGCCATCTATCGCTCAAAGTTCGTTCAAACAAAAAAACGAAAAAACTCTTTACTATTTATTTACTTCTTGTTATCACTGAGCTTCAGTCAGCATAAAAAACATTGCTGGATCGTTGGCTTTTCACCGTGTGTAAACATAGAATGTAAAGCAGTGACAAGCCCATAATCCAGTGGTGAACTCTGTCTAAATGCTCTGCACGAGCGTTAACGACCTTAGATGACTGTAGACCATAGTCCCATCTAAATGGGCCACGACAGTACAATTGTACAAGTTAAAACACAAGGGCAAACAAATAGAACAGAATATTGATCAAACTGTTCAGCTGTAATCCTTAAAGTCTGTAGGCCAGTAAAAGTTAGCAGTCAAGAACTCACATAGAAGTCAGTGGTAGGAAGCAGACAGAAAGTTGGTATGGGTCAGAAGCATCAAATCCAAGAGAGTACAGGAAAAGATGTCAAAAAGGTAAATTGTGTCAATACAATATGAACAGGTGCAAACATCTGGAAGTTGTCAAAAGACGAGCTATATCAATGACTCTAACAAAGTAAGCTTCAGACAAAATTAACACTTTATGAGCTTAATTTGCGTGTGAAAGGGCCTCCGGGAGCTGTTTGCAGAGCACAGCATGTGGTCTGAGCTCTGCACACAGCTCCATTGCTTTTACGCAGGCAGTCGTCAGAATATAATGTAATCTCCAACGCCTGTGCAGAACACAGAGTGCGGCGCCTGCTATCTTTCTCCGGTTGAATGATGGATTTTAAGCTCATCTTAAAATCATTGTTCAGCCAAAGAGTGAACAATGGCAGTGTTTACATGCAAGGATTATTGCTCATATGCCATTGTTTGAACGAATTGCATGTAAATGGGCCTTTAGTGCAGTCTACATGTTACTTTTAAACTGTCAGTTTACAGTAGAAAGCGAGTTGTAGTCTCACAAAATTGTTGTCCAGTTGTCTGCAATCTCTAATCTTTTCTCTGGGATTCAAAGCAAGTCTACAACCAATACCAACCAGTTCAATGTCAACTTCAGCATTTTAGTTTCCTTTAAGTTTATTAAAAAAACCTTTGAATCCAGTTGGTGTATTTTATTTTTAGATACCTGTGAATGATTCCCTTTGATAAAATGTGAGTTCACTTTGAAGCTATAACCACTTGACAGCATGCAGACTGTAAAGTACATTGCAAAACACTGAAGTGTACAAAAAATCACATTCATAAAGCCATTTACATTAATGATGGATCATGACTTTGACACTGGATGGTAAATTAATATGAGAAAGAAAATGTAAACTGCTAAATTATTTTTTGCACATTATTTATGAGAAAAATAATACATTCTTTTTTCTTGCTAACACTTCCCTCTGCTTCCAATTAAAAGCAGATTTGACTTGAAAGCACATTTGCTTAAAAAATAAAATTAATGTTATTAAAAGCATAATTTAATTATAGAGCTATTTAATGGATTTTTTTGTATTTTTCAATTGATTCAACCTTGGGTCAGCAAAACAAAGGGATTGTCATGCTCACTGGACTTGCAGCTCCATCATTTTTTTATCGAGATACAGCGACACCCATAAGAGTGTGGCTGTTCCTGGTACTACAGCTCAGCCTTTTCTAGTAAAGAGTTGCAGTGCCAAGCACAGTCTTCTCGCGGCAATACCACGATTTTGTAGCTCTACAAAGTCGCATGTGCGAGGATTTTCAGAGGGGGGGTAGGGGTGGCTTAAAATATAAGCGCTACCTCAGAAATATACCCTAACTGCAGATTTAAAAAAAAAAAAAAAAAAAAGCATACATCACCTAAAAGCGCCATCCAGGGCTCCGCTACAGCTTCTTCCTGGTCCCTGGCACTTGTCTTTTTCATCTCTTGTGGTCAGGGATTGAAAATCCCCACCTTCTGAAAACGCTGGCTGTGATTGGCTGATGCTTAGCCAATCAGAGCCAGTGCTCAATGAATGACTGTGATTGGTTCATCGAGTGTTGGCTGTGATTGGCTAAGTGTCAGCCAATCACAGCCAGCGCTTCCAGGAGGCAGGTATTTTTTAATCTCCGGCCAGAAGAGATGAAGGAGAATAGTACCGGGGACCCGGGGAGAAGATGCGGCCGGGCTGACAGCGCTGGAGAGGTGATGTATGTGTTTTCTTAAATTTTCTTCTTGCAGCCAGGACTTAGATTAGGGCTTTGACAGTAGGATTTCCTACTGTCAAAGTTGCATTGCATCGCACGAAAATCACGTTTTTGTGCAATGTGATTTAATGCAACAGAGATGCAAGGCTCTATAGCGAAACATGAGCTACAGGACCTCACGATTCATGTGCATAACGCCGAATGCGCAAGGTTTTTGTGTCGGGTTGTTGCATGCTACAAAACATCGCATGTGTGAATAAACCCATAGGAAAGCATGAGCTTCACATTCATGCGATTTGTAGCATTGTAACAATGCTACAAAATTGTGTGACTTTGTCGCCCGTGTGAAGGAGGCCTTATGGATGTCGCTAGTAGTGCTTACAAGGATCAAACCCCACAGATCATACAGGGTAAGGAGAAGTAAGGGCGATTAATTGAATATCCCAGAATACCTTTTTAAACATCCATGTTTCTCAGAAGCAAAATAAATTTGAAACCTGAAGTTGAGAATTGTTTGTCTCTCCAGATAGAATGCTTTAAAGAGGTGTTCCCATCTCAGAAATCCTATTTCAATTTCTTTGAAATCTCAAAACAATGCATTCAACCATAAGGCGTTTATTTCCAAAATGCTCCGATCTCCAGATATTACAGCTACTGATTCCTCTGCCCTCTGGTTATTTACTGCTCATTGCCAAGATAACAGGCCACTTCTTCTATGGGCTTCTGCTGGTATGTGTGAGCACAGCGGTCTGAAAAGAGTCAGAATTTGGACTATATGTGAACTTCACCAGCATACAGTGCAGGAGTAGGGGAGTATAAATAAAGTGCATTCCCCAGCTCCATCACCTCCCCGAACAATACCATAACTTTATTTTGTGGTGCTGTTTGGAGGTGGCAGGTAGCCTTTAAAGAACTTTATTTCAGAAGTCGCTGGATAGTTGTCTCACCTCTTTGACCTTGGGGTAGCAGAATGCATGGCCACCTATTCACTTCACATTGCAGCAGCTGCGTTACACAAATTGCCTGATACTGAAATTTTAAAATGTTATTTTTTCTATTATTTATTAACAGCTCAAGAGGGTTTCATGCAGCTTTTTTACTGTTTTCAGTACCGAACACTGAATGGAACATGAGAGTCAATTTTTTGTACACCTCTGTGTATATATGTGCATACAGGGGCACAGCTAAAGGCTCGAGGATCTAGCCCCTTGATATAAGCTTTCCAAACATGATTAATTTCCTGGACTAAATGGAAATATGTTTGTAGCTTGTAAGGCTAATTTCACACGGGTGAGTGCGATATCAGGCCGTAAAACTCAGCCCAACATTGCACTCACCAACATGCGATGTCCCCACAGTTGTGAGGTGTTTTCGAGTTAAAAGCCATGGCAGAGGATTGCAGACTGTTTCCCATTATTTTTAATGGGTAAACCTCGCATCACACTTGCATGCAACTCGTACTTTGTGCGATGCTGTGCCGGCCCCACTGAAAACATGGGGGCGATGCTAGAGTATGCCCAAAGATAGGCCGTAATGCAGTAATGCAGGAGAAAAATCTCCCATGTGTATGACCCCCATCAAAAGAATGGGGCTCATATTTGCACAAGATTTGTGTGTCTCGCATAATGCAAAGATATAGTTTCTTCATGAAACTTTGTAATATACATCGTGCATTAAATATTGGCCATACAGAAGTTATACACTTACCCCTCCAGTGCTGGCGTCCCCGTCTCCATGGCGCCGACCAAAGCCGCCTTCTCCCTGGATTAGATGCATGCGCAGAAGACCTGTGCGACGCGAGCACGCCGGAGCGGCCCCTTCAGCGCAAGCGCGTCTAATCCAGGGAGAAGGCGGCTTTGGTCGGCACCATGGAGACGAGGACGCCAGCACCGGAGGGGTAAGTGTATAACTTCTGTATGGCCAATATTTAATGCACGATGTATATTACAAAGTGCATTAATATGGCCATACAGAAGTGCTTAACCCTACTTGGTATCGCGGGACAACCCCTTTAAGATATAACTAGGAAATTTATAGTGGAAACAGAAATTGTATTAGTGAGTATTTCCATCTTCAAACTGAATTTCAGGGCAAACTGAAGATTAATCAGATTCATGTCTGACCCACTATGCAAATAAACATCGGCAGACATGATGTTATAATCTGTAATTAATTTGTCTGGGAAAGTTTGCCTGGACTTGACCAACCAAGCAAACTGTGGACCTGGCAATTTACTGACTGTTTGTCTTTGTGTCTTCTCAGACAGCTGCGAAGTGGCCTTGTTGACCACAATAAAAGAACAAACCTTTCTTCCAATGTCTGTCCTTACGTTCTTTATTGATGAAAACTGACTCTATTTCCATAGGCTCTTCAGAAATTTCTTTGTTGAATGCAGTAGATGAGGAGAGGGGCTCAAACACTGTTTCATGCACTATATCAAGTAGACAGCAATCAACTCTAATCGGCAGGGACATAGCATCCTCTAGCATGCAGGGTTTCGAATACTGAACCATTACCTTTTTCTTTGCTAGATAGACTATAACAAAAGTAGTTTCTCCGGGCTGGATCGTCCAACTGAGTTCCTTTCGCCCAGCGTCAAAATTCAACATAGTCGTCTTTGACCAGATGATTCCCTTGTTGAAGAACATAGATTTTATTTTCAGCAAGGGCAATACGATCTGGATTATCATAAAGCAGTCCCAAAGCCGGAAGAAAATTATCTCCCGAGGACAAAGCAGAGAAAGTGGATGGAAGGAAGAGCGCCCATGCCTGAGAATCTCCCTATAACCGGTATATTACTATGCCGACTCTCTGAACCTCATTCGCTGAGGAATTTTGCATTAAATAGAAATGTTAACTTTCAAGGCTTTTGTAATGTAACAAACTCACAACGTTTTCCAGAAAACTGGTCGGGTAATTCAAGCTTTGGTTAATTTTGGTAGCAGGAGATGCTGGTAAGGACTTAATGACTGACAGCTGTTGCATAATGTCTGTCACCTACTACGACAATGCCAGGACCTGCTGAACGAAATCCTGTACAGGGTCCTGTACAGACACAGTTTTATTCTGTTTAGTCAGTGACTGAACAGGATCCATACTGCATGTAGTGCAATTTTGTAAGACCGGGTATAGTGTCACGTTTATCCGAGACTGCTGACAAAACTACAGTGAGCAAGGTACTGGAGCGGTCTGGACAGGTATGTGTACACAAGTCTAATGGCGATTAGACACAGGACTGGACCAGACACAGGGGTACAGATCTGAGCAGAACAGCCTGTCCTTTCCGACAGAACCCATTTTGAAGCACAGCACCTGTCCCAAAAGGGACAACCCCACTGCTAGAACAAGGCAAGGTCAGAAGTCAGAGGGCAATTGGGGACCAAAGTGGGGACTATAAAAGGACTGGCCATAAAACACAGAACACCAACCAAAGTAACAGCAAACAAACAAACAAACTGCAGCCATTAGATAAAAATGCAGAGAATGCAAAACAGACAAAATTGCAGAGTACAAGCCAGATAACAGACATGTACGCTGTGAGTACGAATAAAACCAGAATACAAGAAGTATAACTGGCACTTCAAGCCAGGAAAAGCCGCATTATATATCAAAAGGGAAGCTGCTGATTGGCCAGCAGAACTGTCAATCCTCACAAACAACACAGTCGCTGACATAATTAATGAGGATACTGATTAGCTGACAGAGGTTTAAATCACCAGCTAGAACTTCCGCTAAACAGCAGCAGAAAGATGTTTCATCCGAACTAGTCTGGACTAAATGAAGTATGTGATGCCAGTGGCGAGTTGGCCCATGCCTGTTTTTAATGCAGTGACACCTGAGGAAGCATAGATTTTCAGCATCCAATATTGACCATCAGCCTTGTTCCTTATGCACATAAATTTCTCCAGATTCTCTGAATCTTTTTTTTAATCAATTTGTTCTTTATTGATTTTGTAATTTTTTTTTTTCCCTTTAGAAAGGGTACAAATAAAACATACATACATTGCTTTCGCACGTCTGTACATATCGTTGGAAACAAACTGTTTATATTAAACAAGAATTGAGTAACTTACTCTTTGTCTAGAGTCTTTGTACTTTCCATAGTTTTAACTTGAACGAAGAGCAGGTTAATTAAGCAATAAAGTAAGAATTAGTTCTGCTGGGAACAAAATTACATTTATCATTGTACATTACATCCTATATTTTAAACCAGTAATAAACAACAGGCTAACAATAAGGTGTGGAGGGGGGAAGAGGGGAAGGAGAGGAAGGAAGGAAAGAAAGGAAGGAAGCTATGGCGATATTATGTCCATTATCAAGCTTCAGCTGCTACGCCAATTAGATTTGTGTAACGTTCAAGTAGCAATAAGGTATGGAGGGGGAGGAGGGGGGGGGGAGAGGAAGACGGGGAAGGAGAGAGGGATAGGTAGGGGGAACTGCTTTGAAACTATTATTTCAATAATCGTACATTGGCTATAAGGTCAAGTGGATTTGTAACCAGGGGTTCCATTTGTTTTGATTTTTACGAATTCTCCATTTTTTAGGGCATATAGTTTCTCATATGTGTTGTGGTCAGTTAGGGTCTGCATTAGTTCCGGGATGGTGGGGACATTAGCCGCTCTCCACCTCCTTGAGATCAAGAGCTTGGCCGCCAGGAGGATATGGCCCAGTAATTTTTTCGTAGGATGTGGAATACATTTGTTGTTCAGTAATAGAATGGCTAATTCAGGGGATCTGGGAATGGACACCTTCGAGATTCTTCCCATGAGAGAGAAGACCCCATCCCAGAAATGTGAGAGCTTTGGGCATTCCCAGAATATATGGAGAATACTACCCCTGTGGCCACAGTGTCTCCAACATCTGTCGTCAGATTTCGTGAACGCTCTCGCCAAAACCATTGGGGTGAGGTACCATCTAGTCACAACTTTTGTGTGAACCTCTAAGATATTCGCATTGGTAGATGCACTGTTTGCCCACCCGAAGGCAGACAGCCATTCTTCTGGAGAGAATTTCCCCCCCAAATCTCTCTCCCAGTTGAGAATATGTGCTCGCTTTACTCCACCCATGTCACCCGAGAGTCTGTCGTAACAGGCTCTCACTTGGGATCGAGACACCGGGTAGGGGTCATTCATGGTATCCAATAGGTCACCCGACACTCTCACTTTTTCTATTTTAATAGAGTTCAAAACGGATCTTATTTGGAGATATCTGAAGGCCTCCCTCGGGGGCAGACCATATCTCACACTCAAATCTTGAAACGAGACCAACTTGTCCTTTTTTACTATGTCGTCTATGTGTGTGATTCCGTTTTTAGTCCAACTCTCCAAGTGGAGATTGGGGACAAGGTATTCTAGTGTGGAAATGGGGATATCATCCACTTTTTTCCTCTCACCGCGGTTAGTGTTTTGGGCCAGCCATGTCCATGAGTCTAATGAAGCTTGCATTATAGGGGAAATAGATTGGGGTTTGTATAGTGGGAGCACCGGAGAGGAGAGAGAGGCCAACAGGGAAGCCAAGAGAAGAGAGCGGATAGGCCTTCCCTCATTCATCTGAGTCTCGATTTGCAGCCAACTTGGGCCTGTTTTTGTTTTCAACCAATGTCTTGATTGGTTGATATTGGATGCATGTAAGTATGACCACAGGTTCGGAACACCCAAACCTCCCTGTCTTCTTTTGAGGAATAAGATGGAGGCAGCAACTCTCGGTCTCCTGCCTCCCCATATGAAGTCCGAGAGTTGCTTCTGGAGTTTTGCTACCATCAACCTAGGAATCGGGAGAGTAACTGTGCGGAATATATATAAAATTTTGGGGAGAATTAGCATTTTATAAAGTGTAACTCTTCCCATCCATGAGGGTTCTTTCTTCGTTAAAGCTTCTAATTCTATTTGGAGGTTGGTCAACAAGGGCAAGAGGTTTGTTGGGACCATGTTGGTTAGGGGACTACATAGTTTGATTCCGAGGTACGGGATATCCTTATCTCCCCACCTAAAGGGGAACTCTTCCTGGATGCTGAGTTTTAGAGATTTGTCCAAGTTGATAGGGAGAATTTGGGATTTGTCTATATTTAATTTATAGTAAGATACTTTACTAAACTCTTGAATAATTTTGTATGTTTCCCTTAAAGATGAGATAGGGTCTGTAAGCAGAAGTAGGACGTCGTCCGCAAAAAGACTTATTTTGTGTTGTCTAATGCCCGCCGATATTCCCCTGACTCTTTCATTAATTCTAATCGCCTCTGCCAGGGGCTCCATAACGAGCGTGAACAGAAGAGGGGATAGGGGGCAACCCTGACGGGTGCCATTAGTTATTTGAAAGGGTTTTGATATAATCCCATCCACTAAGACCCGCGCTGAAGGAGAGCTATATAGGGCTCGAATGGCCCCAAGAATGTTCCCCCCAAAGCCGAACTTTTCTAGCGTGGCGAAGGCGAATCCCCAATGAAGCCTATCAAAGGCTTTTTCAGCATCTAAAGCCAGTAAGACAGTTGGGGTATGATCCGCCTCCGCCACTGCCATGAGGTTCAGGACCCTTCTAGTGCCATCCGACGCCTGCCTTCCCTTTGTGAACCCCACCTGGTCCCCGTGCACTATCTGAGGGAGAATCTTTAACAGGCGCTGGGCTAATATTTTTGAATATATTTTTGTATCGCTATTTAGCAGAGAGATGGGCCGGAAGTTCGCGGGTGAGTTCGGAGATTTCCCCTGCTTAGGGATTGTGACTATAGTTGCGTTCAGCATTTCTTTCGGGAGATTACCTGTAGATATTGCTTTGTTAAATGTATCAGCCAAACAAGGGGCCAGGTCCGGGGCAAAATCTTTATAATATTCATTGGAAAATCCATCCGGACCCGGGGCCTTGTGGGCCTTTAGAGATTTAAAGGAGATGTCTCGAGGCAGCAAGTGGGGTTATACACTTCTGTATGGCCATAATAATGCACTTTGTAATATACATTGTGCATTAATTATGAGCCATACAGAAGTTATAAAAAGTTTTTTACTTACCTGCTCCGTTGCTAGCGTCCTCGTCTCCATGGTGCCGACTAATTTTCGGCCTCCGATGGCCAAATTAGCCGCGCTTGCGCAGTCCGGGTCTTCTGTAGTCTTCTATGGAGCCGCTCGTGCCAGAGAGCGGCTCCGTGTAGCTCCGCCCCGTCACGTGCCGATTCCAGCCAATCAGGAGGCTGGAATCGGCAGTGGACCGCACAGAAGAGCTGCGGTCCACGAAGGCAGAGGATCCCGGCGGCCATCTTCAGCAGGTGAGTATGAAGACGCCGGACCGCCGGGATTCAGGTAAGCGCTGTGCGGGTGGGTTTTTTAACCCCTGCATCGGGGTTGTCTCGCGCCGAACGGGGGGGGGGTTTAAAAAAAAAAAAACCCGTTTCGGCGCGGGACATCTCCTTTAATTGTATTATGGATTTCCAAACAAGAGACAGGGGAATTTAGCAACTCCAGGTGATCCTCTGTGATAGTGGGAAGATCAATCCCTCCTAAGAAGTTGTTAATTTGTTGGATGTCTGGCTGGGGAGTGGAGACGTCTTTATTTAAGTTATAAAGGTTGGAATAGAAAATGCTGAATTCATCGGCTATAGCCTGAGGATGGGTTATTTTAATATTTGTTCCATCTTGCTTGACTAGGAATGGAATTTTAGTTGGCGCCTGACGTTGTTTTATTATCCTAGCCATCAGTCTGGAGGGTTTGTTGTAGGATGTATAATAATTCATCTTTGAGAAATTCAAGGTTTTAACGTAATCACCAATCAGCTCCTGGCGGAGCTCACGGCGAAGAGACATCAGTTCTCTGTGTAGAACGATTGAAGGGGATAACCGAATGTTTTGCTCCACGTTCGTAATTTTCGCGAGGATGTTATTTATTTGGAGATGTTTCATTTTTTTGTGATGCGAGCTTATTTTAATTAAAATTCCTCTCAAGTAGGCCTTGTGGGCACACCAGGTGGAGAAAACATCCACTTCCGGGTTGCTGTTTAATGAGAAGTACTCAGTTAGTGCTTCTTTAATGAATTTTTTGTGCTCCGGAAGTCTCATGAGGGGAACATTAATTCTCCAACTCCCAAGGGACGGGGGGGCCCGTGTCGTTTCCAATGTGAGAAAGACGGGAGAGTGGTCCGACCAAGTGGTCACACCCACGTCCGCGCTCTTTACTGCTGGAAGGGTCCACTTATCCACCAGAAATAAATCAATCCTCGAAAAGGATCTGTGGCGAGGGGAATAATATGTGTACTCTCTGGAAGTGGCGTTAAGGCATCTGTAGGAGTCAAAGAGCGCTTGTTTGTGTAACCAAGGTGAGAGCACGTGAGACGTCCTTGTGGTTGGGTTGGAAGAGTCAAGCTGTCTATCAGGCACAATATTAAAGTCCCCACATACAATGAGTCTGCCCTTCTGGGCTTTGCGAATTTTTTTTGAGATCTTATTTAAAAAGGAAATTTGAGAGGAATTTGGGGCGTAAACGTTGACTAGTGTTAATGGAGTATTATTAAAATTGCCCACTAGTATTATGAATCTACCTTTGGGGTCTAGTATTACTTCTGTAAGTGTGAAGTCCACCGTATCCTTAATGGCTATTATTGTCCCCGCTCTCTTCTCCTTGGCGCAGGAAAGAAACATTCCCGAAAATTTTTTATGGGAGAATGAGGGATGCTTTCCGAGGGCAAAGTGTGACTCTTGAAGGCACAAAATGTCTGTTTTATCTCGGAGCGCATCCCTCCAAACCGCCGACCTCTTGAAGGGGGAGTTAAGCCCCTTCACATTTAATGAGCATATTTTTAACGCCATCATGTCAGATATAAATACGCGGTGGAATCCTGGACACATACACAATTATTGACTCTTATTTCTTCAGAGGGGGAGAGGCAAACATAAACATTCAAAACATAATTGTCTGGCCTTAGACAAGAAACAACAGGGCCAGAAAACATTTCTTTTCTAGAAATAGTAAACATATAACTGTCAAGGAAAAGGAAAGAAAAATTTTTCACTTCTGACAGTTGAAGAATAATCTCGCAGGATTAAGATCCTGCAAAAGAGTGGGGGGTACTAAAAGTTCACCCAACGAATGAGGAAGTTCAACCTCCAATTTGTGGAGAGATATGTAACTCAGCGGGGTGAGCGAGATTGTGAGCTTTCTTCTTCCATCGGTTCACGGGACCGCTGGTTGGGAGCTTTATTGTAGGCGTCCTCGGCAATATGGAGGCCCCAAGCGGAAAGAGCTTTTTCACCTTCTTCCGGCTTGTTAAAGATATGAGTGATGCCTTCTCTATGAAGGATAAGCTTAGTGGGGAAACCCCATTTGTAAGGCATTTTTTCTCTCCTTAGTGTTGTGGTGACGCGAGAAAATGATTTTCTAGCTTGAATGGTGGTAGCGGATAAGTCCACAAATAGTTTAAAGGAGATGTCCCGCGCCGAAACGGGTTTTTTTTTTTTTAAACCCCCCCCCCCCGTTCGGCGCGAGACAACCCCGATGCAGGGGTTAAAAAAACCACCCGCACAGCGCTTACCTGAATCCCGGCGGTCCGGTGACTTCAATACTTACCGCTGAAGATGGCCGCCGGGATCCTCTATCTTCGTGGACCGCAGCTCTTCTGTGCGGTCCACTGCCGATTCCAGCCTCCTGATTGGCTGGAATCGGCACGTGACGGGGCGGAGCTACACGGAGCTACACGGAGCCCCATAGAGAACAGCAGAAGACCCGGACTGCGCAAGCGCGGCTAATTTGGCCATCGGAGGCCAAAAATTAGTCGGCACCATGGAGACGAGGACGCTAGCAACGGAGCAGGTAAGTAAAAAACTTTTTATAACTTCTGTATGGCTCATAATTAATGCACAATGTATATTACAAAGTGCATTATTATGGCCATACAGAAGTGTATAACCCCACTTGCTGCCTCGGGACATCTCCTTTAATGTCTGAGAACTGTGGAGGAAGGTCATGCATGTTGCGAGAAGCAAACATAAGTGCCTCTTTGACATGGAAGTAATGAATTCGCGCTATAACATCGCGCGGGACATTCTCATGGAGGAATTTCGGTTTCTGTAGACGATGCGCTCTATCAATAACTAGCTCTTGACTAGGAGTAGAGGGCAGGAGCTTTTTTATTAACTGCATCAAAAAGTCCTTCAGCTCTGCTGGACTGACCTTCTCAGGAATGCCCCTGAACTTAACATTATTGCGGCGATTGCGATCCTCCAGATCCGCCATCTTTATTTTGATCTGATCCACTTCCTCCTCCAGGGCATAATGGGCGTCTATTAACGTATTATGGGAGTTGGTCAATTCACTCATTTTATCTTCTATGCGGGACGTTCTCTCCTCTATTGCATTTATGGAAGAGGTGAATGTAGATGAGAACGTATGTAAGTCCTCCCTCATAGTGGTTCTTAGGGCCAGCATCATCTCCTTTATAAAAACCTCGGATGCGGGTTGATCTATTGTGGGGACCATGTCCAGCAATTCTGTGTTTTTAAATGTAGGCATTAAAGTGTTAACTTCCTCCTCCATCCTTGGTCTCCTCTTTTCAGGACTTGCAGATGGGGAGGAATTATCTCCTGAGGGTGACATGTGGCTGGGCGCCATTTTGGCTGGGGGAGAGGTGCTGCATGTAGTGGGTGCTGAATTGTCACTCACCGCTCCCAGGTCTAGATGCCGGCGAGAGTCCCTCCGGGAGGATGCAGGGCCCTCCGGCGATGTCTCCTGGCTCTGTGGAGGCGCTGGAACGGAGCTGCGGAGATCCTTCATAGAGGAGAGGCGCGCTGCCGACGGGGTCTTCCTGCCGCTGCGGACGGAGAAAAAGTCCGCTACCGGGACCGGGGAAGCTTTCGTGGTCCTCCGCCTGGTCATAGCTGCTTACTGGAGGTAACGGTGTAACTCCGGGGGAGAAGTAGCGCCCGCTGAAGCTGTGTTCGTCGCTTAGGAGGTTGAAGGAGAGCGGAGCTCACAGAATGGCGACCGTCACTTTCCTCGGTTAGGCCACGCCCCCAGATTCTCTGAATCTTTTGACGATATTATGTACTGTACTGTGGTGGGATATTCTAAGTCTTCGCATTTTTCTGAAATTGATCCACAATTTTTAGATGCAGTTTTTCACAGATTGATGAACCTCTGACCATCTTTGCTTCTGAGAAACTCTGCCTCTCTAACATGCTCTTTTTATACACAGTCATGTGACTTATTAGAAAAGTGACCCTCCAGATGTTTTTCCAGCCATTTGATAACTTTCTCCCAACGTTTTTGAAATGTGTTGCTGCCGTTAATTTCGAAATATTTTAGAATGAGATGGAAAAATGTCTCACTTTCAACTTCTGATATGTGTTCTATGTTCTGTTGTGAATATAATATGGTTACATGAGATTTCCAAATCATGGCATTTTTTTGTTAGCACTTGGGGACAGATTATGCACCTAGATGCCTGTCTAGCTGGCTGAGAAGAGGGTGCATGCTCAGTCAGCTACAGACAGGAGAATATTTTTTTTTCCTTTAGGAGCCAGGTATGTCAAGCTGATAGGGCAGAGGTTACATGCCCAGTCAGCCAGGATGTTGGCACTCCGATCTTGAGGCAGTCTCCATTTCCACAATGTGTCTCATGCTGATTGGATGTAGACACAGCTTAGTAGATAATCAATGAATATAAAAAGAAAAAAGTCCTCTGTGCTCTTTAAAAGAGGTTAGGGTCACCCAATATAGATATCCAAATCCAGGTTTATTGACATTACAAGCAATGCGTTTCAGCCACCTGCGCCTTTCTCAAGCATAAAACAATAAAACCATCACATAGTCCTTTTATATAAACGTTCTTACTCACATATCGTTGACCCGCTCTCGGTGCTGCCGGCTCCATGGCATGGGAAAATGATGTCATGCGGCAGTTGCTCGTCGCATCATCGCCACGTAGTTGGTGGAACGCATAATGTGCGTTCCAATGGATGTCATCATGTCTCCTTTATAATAGGTTTGTATGTAAAAATTGCAGCTAACTGCACAAAAATAGCGTGAATGGGCAATGTCCAGCTATCAAGTCTCGAGCTTAATTAGCAGTAAAATTGCCCATTCACGCAATGAGCTGCGTGTTGCATGTTATCTCACTCCCATAGGAGTCTATGGAAAATCCTGCGCATCACACACCAAAGATAAGTCAGGTCCTATCTTTTCTCCCAGAATGGACCTTAGATGTGAACTTTGCACACACATGTTCTATCTCTGTTAAATGTAAGCTTTTTGCATGTCTAAAATTCCTTCATCTGAATGTTTCTATAGGAAACTATTGGTTCTATTAGATGCAATCTTTTCATGTGCCTATTCTGCGCTAAAATCTAAAGTTGAGAGCATACATTGACGAGCATGGTGTAAGCTTGTAAGCTTAGTGTAAAGATGCTTAATCAGCTTCAATTTGGAAACCTCAGCTCTGAGCAAAATTGGGCAAGGAGAGCATTTCAAATACAGATTAAAAAAAAAGGTCACGTATAGTGCTCCTGTCACGTACAATCAGTGGTGTCACTGAAGATGATTAATTATGGAACTAAGCAGGAGGATGGATAACTAGGATATCTTTGGTCAAATCTAGGTAGCTGGAATATATGAATGCTTGGAACTGTGATTTTGGCAACATGGTATCAACTGAACCCCCAAAACGGGACCAACCATTCAAATGGAACACCCCCCCCCCACCCTACCCCGAAAAGGAGAGAATCCAGGAAGTGGTCTGAGATGAGCAAACAACACGATGACGGAATGTCGAACCACTGAGTGCTGAATGCAAAACTTCTTTGAAGAGAACTGGTCAACCTAGAACCTCTGAGCACAGATCCTCTTAGCCAGTGGTTCTAAACGTGGGCGTTATTGCCCCCTGGGGCATGTTTTTACTTCTCAAGGGGGCGGTGGAACAAAAAAGGGAGGGGGCATTGAAACATAAAGGGGCGGTAGGGAGGTGTTCTGTGTTTGCTTTGTTGTTTTTTTTCATCTAGTAACTTCTTTTTTTCTAAAAATTTGTAGTGATACCTCAGTTTTCATTGATCATCCATCCGAAAACAATTGGGGAAATCCGAAACCGACAAAAACCGAGGCAATTATTTCTATATGAATCACTTACATGTAATGGAAGTTGTGTGCAGCCTGCGTGACTGTATTATATAATGTATGACTTTTATAACTCGATGACTCCACTACAGATCAATCACACTTCATAACACTGGATAACCTACAGCACAACCTAACCCGCAGTATTCCATTATGCCCCTGATTGGCTAGAACCGCTTCAAACTTTAACTTGTGTGGGTTTCTGGGAGTTGCAGTCTGAGTGGATGCCAAGTGTCTTTTCAGAACACTGATATAAACTACAACTCCCAGACACCCACACAATTGAAAATTCCAGCCAATCAGTGGCATTTGAAATACAGCAGGTTAGGTTGTTCTTTAGGTTATCCAGTGTGATTGATCTGTAGTCATGGAGTTCTAAAAGTGATATATCATTGTATGATAGAGCGACATAGGCAGTGCATTCTTGAAGCATGCTTTAGAAAAATGGCTGAGAAGGAGAAATGCCATCAATGTTCAAATGAATACTTGAAATACAGATTCATCCCTTCTCCTATAAACAGGCAGCTTCCCTTGTGCCTCATTTGTGAAAAAGCATTTTTGAATGAAGCTATGAAGACTGACTGATCACCTTGCAAAAATGCATTCAGAAAAAGTGGGTAAGCCTATTTCATTTTTCCAAGGTTTAAAGTCAAAGTTTGAAAAATGCAGCGCTGTAGGCAAGCTATTTGGAAAATCTGCTCTCAATGCTGACAAAGGCCTCTTTGCTTCCTATAAAGTCTCTTTATTAATGTGGCAAATCATATGCTATTAGGGAAACACTTGTGTTACCCGCAGTTAAAGAGATTGTCAGTGCTATGCTAGGTCCTGACGAGTGTGCCATGGGGAAATCAATTCCTTTGAGTAATGACACCATTTCAAGAAGAATTGACGAGATGGCTGAGGATCTAGAAGAAATGCTTTTGGATATGTTAAAGAACAGTTAGAGACAATGAAGCATTGCTGCTATCTTACATTCGTTTCATTAATCGGAATGAAGAGTTAGTGAAGGAACTCTTGTTTACAAGAAATTTAACCACCGACACAAAAAGCTCCTCTATATACAAAAGAGTGGAAGAATGTTTTCCAAGAAAAAAACATCCCTTTAACAAATATACTTGCTTGTACAACTAACGGAGCTGCATCTATGGTCGATATTGCGAATATAACCCATTTAAAATCTGCTATACCTGGCATAATGACAGTCCATCTTGTGATCCATTGGCAGTACCTTGTTGCTAAACATTTATGTGAGAGATTGCATGATTCTCTGCACTATGTAATTAATGCTGTTAACCAGATAAAAGCGCACTATTTGAACGAACGTCTCTTCCACAACCTCTGTCAAGACCATGACGAAGAATTTGAACGTCTACTCCTACACACCGAAGTGAGGTGGCTGTCAAGAGCAAAGGGCTTCCAATGCTTCTACAAACGTTTTGACACAGTAGTCGAGTTTCTTCGGCTGATTGACCCAAGCCTTTGTGATGCAATTGAACTACAACAACTTGACGTTGCCTATCTTGCAGACATATTTGACAAACTCAAAGAGGTCAATACAAAGGTATAAGGAGACAAAATGAATTTCATTAAGGCTAAAGGTATAATCTCTTCCTTTATTGCCAAACTGGACCTTCATACCAATAACCTGAGTCGACGCGAGCTCTATGAGTTTCCAAGTCTACAAAAAATTGCATGCAAAGATGGAGACAAACTTCAAGATACAGAGTTAGACTTTTTTTGCTCACAACTCAAAAAAGCCAAAGAAGACATGCAAACTAGGTTTAATGATCTATGTACCCCTCAAATACCGATGTGAGTTCTCTATCCATTTTCAGCATATTCAGGAGAGTTTCATCCCAGATTACAAGAGCAGTTGATCGACTTGAAACACGATAATGAAGCCCAAGCACTTTTCCAACAATGTAGCTCTGAATGTTTTGGGGTAAAAAGGAAGAATTCCTATCCTATCCTGTGGCAGGAAGTTAAGTTGCTCATGTTAACTTTTCCATCTACGTACTTAGTGGAGAGGGACTTCAGCGCAGTTCAGCAGCTCCTGACAAAAGCGGGAAATAAACTTCTGATATGTGTAAGGGGTGACTTGAGACTGCAGTTGACGAAGATAGAACCACATATCGCAAAATTGGCTTACGCTCATCAGGCTCAAGACAGCCATTAATGACACAGATTATTGGGGCAAACATTATTATTATTATTAGTCGAATTTCATTGTTCTTGCATTTTAATTAGTCTTCTGACCATTAAGGATTAAGGTGTATCTTGCATTTTTCTTATACGTTGTACATATCAAATGATAATTAAAGATTGTATTATTGTTTGCTTCCTCCCAAAAATTGTCTTCTGCGATAAAACCTATTTATTATTGTATCCACAATAACCTGTTTTTAAATATTTTGCACCTACATTTTAGCATCTAAAATTTAGCTGACTAAAGTATTTCCTTGGTAATTTCTAGAGACATCTTTTTACAATTAAGGCTAATCTGTAAACAAAGGAAACTTTGACTGGGTTTAAACTAGTAAGGCTTGGGGGTGCTGGCCACCATCCCAATACCTAAAGGGGGTGCTGAGCTGAAAAAGGTTGAGAACCACTGCTCTAAACTCAAAGTTACAGTACACTGGCCAGAGCACAAAGAACCTGATAGGCTGGCTGGGCTGAAAGACAGCCAAGCTAGCCTGTCACATGATCTAAGGATGACACTAGAGCCAGAAGGTCACAACACTGTTGGCACCATGACAGCTCCATTGAATACAACTGACCCTATACTTAGTGCTTTCAAATAATGAATTCAGTAGATTTTCTTGCAAATGACACTTGTGTAAAGTAGAAACATCTTTGAAGCCAATCTTTACATTCATCTGCAAGCAGACTGCATTTGCATACTTCACATGTAAGAACCAAAAAGTTTAAAATCAATGCAGTATTCACAATATAGACAAACATTTAAATTACATATTTGTTCTCTGACATCAAAGTGTTGAACTTCTAAGCGGACATCTTTCAAACAAGCAATAACCCCTGCACATAACAACTAATCAATGTGGAATGAGTGTCAGGTAAAACAACAACTGGCACTGAGACAAATTGTGTTACCCTTTAGGATCACAAGGAACTCACATATGATGTTTCATGAATTAATTGGTTTATGACTCTTTAGTTTTTGTGCAAAGTAAAAAGAGATGCAAGACATTCTTAAGAATTGTACCTTGTGTTCAAGAACATAATGAGCATTTGAGTTCAGAAAGAGATGCATGTCTGTGTATGTCGGAACATTAAAGGAGAGATCGTTGAATCTTCTTCCATCCCTGCTGATGTCACTGTTATTAATGAATGATAGCAGTAAATGTTTTGCATTTTAGATAAGTTGCTCATTTCTTGTAATAGTGATTGGAATCTTGAAATGCAGTAAACATCTCCATCTTGAGGTCATTTGTCTAACTGCAGCCTCTTCTGAGACAATGTGATTTTTTTCACACAGCATTTATCTGTCAAGGTTATTGACTGAAACAAACATGATGCAATACAGCAAGAAGCTCTGACCTTTTCCTTTTAAAGCGTAGACGAAATTATCTGTGTTATAGGTTTGTTCTATCACCAATGTGATAGAACTGTCTATGCTGTTCACTGCATATAGTATATCATCCTTGATATGCGTGAAAGGTGCTTTTAGGAGATCATCTAGGCAAGTGATGCTACGTCTTACTGCTCTAGAAAACAACTCTGAATATTATGAAAAATCTGTTTGTATGTTAAATCCCTATTTCCTATTACCGTAATTTTTACAATAAAAACACTTTTGAAAAAGTTATTATTTTGCTGCACTCCAAGAGCCATAGCAATTCTATTTCTTCTATCACCTGAGCTGTGCAGTGGTTTATTTTTCCAACTTTTAGTTTCATTGATACCATTTATAGTTACATACAACTTTTTATTCTCTATGTATTCTGTTTTTTTTTTTTTTCGCCTTTGGAGGGTGGCAAAGAAACTCAAGTCTGGTATTGTTCTTTAGTTTTTTTAGGGTCTCCACTGTGGGGGCAATGCGCTTGTGTGAGTAAGCCCTCAAGGTTTCTTAGCATCAAATATATATATTGTGGGATTGCACATACAGTGAACATGGCTTCTCTGACTGCGTACTGAATCTTTTTTGGGTGCCTGTCTCTTCTGACCTTTAACCTATCTATCTGCTTGGCAAGTCCCTAGTTCAAAAATTTTATTAACATTAAAAATTATTAACGCTGTCTCTCATTTAGATGCTATGGTCATTATTGGACATGTTCATGTAAAGGGGTTAAACAGTGGAGTTCAGAGATCATTCTAATCACATCATGTGGGACCAGTGAGGTGACAAAGGGACTCCTCTGACTCAGAGCTCTTTCACATGGGAGTATATCGGCCACCGTTTTCACCATTTTTACAGTTTTCATGCTACGTGGCCATATTCCTGCGGCGTAAAAGCCCCCTGTCAGCCAATATAGCACCTGGCACTTTTATGTTGGGTCAAAAAGATAGTCCTGGAATCATTGCTGGCTGCGGACATGGGGTGGGGAAGGGGCGGGAGCTTAGCTCCACCCCATCCCGCCCCCTCCAATTGCAAACAGCCATAGGGAAGGAGAGAGGAGGTGAGCCGGCGAGAGGGAGAGAAGGGCAATGGCATGAAGACATGTTGGCCTCGGGGTATATGCACCTGGCAAATGTCCTCTGAACAGGCGCACAAACGTTAGATTTGTGTATTCGTTCACGCATTTTACGGTACAGGTGGGCACACATAAAAACGCCTACGATCATGTGAAAGAGCCCTCAGTATTCTTTCCCATGAGCATATGCGTTTTTATGTTTTCTCGCAGGTGCCATAAAATCGAGTGAAAGGATTTTTTTCCGCCAGGGTAGGTAATGTTTTCTCACCCATTCACATGACCGTTGAGTGTGGTTTTCAGTGAAAAAATACGTTGCACCCCTGAAAACCCTCGCTCGACTTTATTCCTCTGAATGACTTCTAATGCCTACATAGAGTCACCTGTAAGCTTTTTGCAGCCTCCCCCTCCCTTTTTTACCTTGCTACCATAGGAGTCTATGGGACCCGCTGGCATATATTGGACAAAACATAGTTCCAGAACTATCCTTTTGCCCAACATATGTGCATCAGCGTGTATTTTGGTCGCATATGTTCCATTTTTCATGTTTCCACGTTTTTACGTGCTGTGTAATCACCCATGTGAATGACTGCATTGGAAACCAATGCCACAGATGGTCATGTATATCGGTCACCCGCAAAAATGCACCGTTTATGCGCTCATGTGAAAGAGCCCTCATGGCTTAAATACTGCAAAATGGCCATGTAATGTAAGTGGATAAACAGCAGCAATCAGAGCTAGCTTTGAGTACACCCATGTAGGCATGTGTCAACTGTTTCACACAGTTGGCATACACTATGTATGGAGTGAGCTTGGCTCCTGAGCCCTCTCCATATGCCCCCCAGTAGACTACATATACATTATTAGTACTTAAAGCATTAAACATATCCCCATTCTTTTGTCTACAACTTGTATGTATAGTCATGGTTACATACTCCAAATCTACCAAATCCTTGTAGAATCAAACATCACATATGTCAAGATAGGAGCTGCATACATAAAATGGTGGTCTATATTTAATCAAGATTTTATAAGGTTTCATAATTTTTTAGGCGCACTGAAGGAATAAAAGTAAAGCACTAAAATTAAAGCACTGAAAATCAAAGCATGATTTCTTCCATAGTTTATCACACGGGCTGACTTAATTTTCCTTCAGTTTTGCAGAGCTTCTTGCACTGCTAATTTACTGTAAGTGCTGTAAAAGTATATCCAAAACCTTGATTTCTTCACAGCTTAAAATATCTGACATCTGTATGACATCAAGACATTAGAGAGGCACATACTTGTAGCAGTCTACATTTAAAAGTTAACCACAGAAGCATAAACAAGTTTTACTAAATGTCTCCAAAAAAAGAACATTATTAGAGATGAGCGAGCACCAAAATGCTTGAGTGCTCGTTACTCGAGTCGAACTTCCCGCGATGCTCGAGGGTTTGTTTCGAGTAACGAACCCCATTAAAGTCAATGGGCGACTCGAGCATTTTTGTATATCGCCGATGCTCGCTAAGGTTTTCATTTGTGAAAATCTAGGAAATTCACGAAAGTGATGGGAACGACACAGAAACGGATAGGGCAGGCGAGGGGCTACATGTTGGGCTGCATCTCAAGTCCCAGGTCCCACTATTAAGCCACAATAGCGGCAAGAGTGCCCCCCCCCTGCACTGTCAGCATAAAGATCGTTCTCTGTAACAGCTGTGGCAAAGAAGAACGATGTTAGCCCATTAAATTCAATGGAGCCGGCACTACAGCCGGCTCCATTGAAAGCAATGGGCTGCCGGCGAGCGCGGGATGAATTTTCGGGAAGGGATTAAAAATATAAGCCCTTACTTGAAAATCATCCTAAAATGTGTAAAAGTAAAAAAAAAATGTATACTCACCTTTCCGCTGAAGCCGGAGTTCAGCCGCGTCTGGCCGGCAGTTCTCCTGAACTGCTCTCTGTAGTATTCAGCAGCCGGGGATTTAAAATCCCCGCCTCCTGAATGAGCTGCCTCTGATTGGTCACAGCCTCACCAATCAGAGGCAGCTCTCACTCACACCCATTCATGAATTCATGAATGGGTGTGAGTGAGAGCTGCCTCTGGTGATTTAAAATCCCCACCTGCTGAATACTACAGAAAGCAGTTCAGGAGAACTGCCGGCCAGACGCGGCTGAACTCCGGCTGCAGCGGAAAGGTGAGTATACATTTTTTTTTATTTTTACACATTTTAGGATGATTTTCAGGTAAGGGCTTATATTTTTAAGCCCTTCCCGAAAATTCATCCCACGCTCGCCGGCAGCCCATTGCTTTCAATGGAGCCGGCTGTATTGCCGGCTCCATTGAATTCAATGGGCTACCATCGTTCTTCTCTGCCACAGCTGTTACAGCTGTGGCAGAGGAGAACGATCTTTATGCTGACATATTTTTTATTTTTACACATTTTAGGATGATTTTCAGGTAAGGGCTTATATTTTTAAGCCCTTCCCGAAAATTCATCCTGAGATCGCTGGCAGCCCATTGCTTTCAATGGAGGCGGCTGTATTGCCGGCTCCATTGAATTCAATGGTCAGTGCTCGTTTAATCGAGACGAGTACCGCGTGGTGCTCGTCTCGAGTAACGAGCATCTCGAGCACCCTAGTACTCGAACGAGCATCAAGCTCGGACAAGTATGCTCGCTCATCTCTAAACATTATTCATTTTCTATGAGATTTAGGACATAATAAAAACAGATAATGCAGGGTTAAGTGCTCATTTTCATATAATTTAACACAACTTACTGCAGATCACTAAAGGGAATGAGTAATTAGGTTAGTGCTCCTCATTTGCATATTTGCGCACAGGTCCTCTGGTAGCATTATCACTTTTCAAAATATCCCAATACCATTAAGAAATACAATAAAACAACCTCTGTCACCTGGAAAAACATACAGTACAAAGGTGGTTTTCACCTTTTTTTGTTATATAGGGTACTTAATTGATGGTTTCCAGTTTAATCAATGAGACAATTTAGAATAATTAGTTAATAACCTTTTACCTATTTACCTCTCAGCTGGTCTCTTAGTAAAGGAATATACTCTTTTCACCCTTCACACATCATTACAATACCTCATTAATATTCATAATGATAGCATTCTTTTATTTTAAATGTATGTATTCATTTGATGTAGTACCGCCGCACAGCTTTCAGCTGTTTGTGACAAACAATCAGACAAGAATAATTTAAATAGCTTCACACAACTAATGTAACAAGTGGTCTCTCCAAATTTAACACAAAATGCTACTTTAATGACTACTGCATTCTCAAAAGTATTTAACCACTTCATGAAAAACGTCCTAAGTACACAGTATAGCACCTTTTTGCTGTTCTCACCTGCTGCAAACGTGATACATAGCCGGACATCAGTTTGTAAATTTGACAAATAAACCTAATTTGCAATGGAAGTTGAATAATTTTAATTGCAACTGTACAAGATAACATTTGCATACACCATTTATATTTCCCCACTACTACCTGGAGGAAAACAAGTATGTCAGCAGCAAATACTTTTTTCTTTAACTACTTTATGCTTACTTACTCTACTTGCTTAAAATATGCCTGAGTTCTCACTTCCCCATTTGCTGCTGTTTTATGCACCCTGTTTCATGTTTATAAGCTCGGATGTTTTTTAGATGGTCTTCCCTAGTTTTCTGCAAGCCTTCTGTTTGCAATCCACTTTCAGGGAGGCGGCGTGTAGCAAGCCTAGCATTCTGCCAGTAGTTCACTATCCAGCACTTTTTTCCCTGACTTCCCCTGCTATATTGCACTGCCTCTGGTCCAATTGGCAGGCAGGCAATATCTGAATGCCTGGCCCTTTGCTTTCCCAGGATAATGCAAACATTCAGAGACATTCTGACCATATGGTTAGTAAACTGACTATAATGTGTACACTCTCACTCACACACAGACACACAAACACACGCATGCTGTAACAGCAAGAGAGGCAGGGATTGTGGGCACATTGCAGAAACTGTAATCGCAGATCTTTCAGCCAATGAGTGCTTGGGAGCAGACTGTAAAGACAGCCCATTCCCTTTATCCTCACATTTCTGTTACTGCAGAAGTTCAGTACCAAACAACAGACATCGGATAGCAGAGATGGTGTAAAAGAGACCCCTAGAGACAGCCACTTAGAACTTGATTTATAGTGGTAAAACCACTGTTAGCGGAGGAACACAACTCAAAATATTCTTCAATTTTCTCCTCCTATTTAACCACTTTAGGCCTCATTCACACGAGCATGAAAATCAAGCTGAAGTTACCAGCACAAAAAAATTGTGAAAAATAGCGTGAATGGACTACTTCCCATAATCAAGTCCCAAGCTTAATTAGTAGTGAAATTGGCCTTTCACACCATTAGGAGCTGCATGTTGCTTTAAAAAAGCACTACTGCTCTAGGAGGAGAGAGAGAGATGAGGGAAAGCTTTGGGGGAACCCCCTTCTCTGCAGGGCTTCCTTTCATCTCAGCAGGGCTGAAGGGATTTCCTTATTCTTCCCTGCAGGTGAACCCCAGTCTTGCCACTGCTGGGATATCTCTGTAGTCTCACTGAGATGAAGGGAAACCCCACAGAGAAGGGGATTCCCCTGGGGTTTCCTTCATCTCTCTCTCTTCCCCCCCCCCCCCCCCCCCGCTATGGGGAGAGAAGGCAAGTGTAGAGAGATAGGGCAGGGCTAGAGTGGTTCTTCCAGGGTTTTCCCCATAGCAAGAAGAGAAAGAGGACAGGTGGAAGAGAGAGGGTGGGGATTGAGGGGTGGGGCAAGAGAGCGCTTAAGCCCTCTAATCCTGCCCCCTCTCTCTCCCCACTACAGGGATTCCCTTGTTATCCCCTGCAGGAGAATTACTTTTCTCTTAGCTATGGGGAATACCTTTTTCTCTGCTGCTGTTCGGGGATAGCTGAACAACAACTTTAAAATGTCCAGCAGTAAACTACGGTTAGTCCCCGCTGGGAAGAGGGGAAGCCCCTGGGAGTTCCCTCATCCCCACAGGGACTAACAGAAGCTTAGAAGGGGACATTTAAAACTTGCTTTTGTGTTTAGCATGGCAGCACCCCTTCCCCCTTATCTCCCTTCCTCTCCCATTCCCAATGTTTACAAAAGTAAACTAAACAATTGGAATGTTTAGCTATGCTTCTGGTTGGCTCTCTTAAACAATGTGCTGCTAACAACAGATGTTTTTTTGTGCCATATAAAAAATGCAATTACCCGACAAACAAGTTTTTGCTTGCTGGTCTGCTGATTGGCATACTCTTCCATGAGGTAGATGATTGAGTGAATGAATATTTGTGCAAAAGACCCCTAATGATTGCTCCGGCAGTACCAAAGAGCCATCATTAAATCCCCTCACTCTATTGATAATGAAATGACTGTGTTCATTTCTCCCAGTCTTGTAAAGCAAAGCTTTCAAGTAAGTTACTGAATAGAGGGTCCAATCCATTTTATAAAATACTTTAATTTTCATCAAGTTCACATATTTGGAAGCAGAAGATCTTTTTTAGATCTGAAATATTTATAAGGTGATTTTCTTTGGACATCGTCATCTATTTTAATGGTACACATTAAGTGTCTGGTTGCCTTGACAACTCTTTTATGTGATTCGTGTATGTTTTACACTTGTCCTATTAAAGTTGAGCCCTGGCTTCACTCTTTACTGACACTTTGACAAGGTCGTGAGTTATTTGTAAATCTTAAGCACATTGTACATTTCATCCTTTGTTTATCCTTGAATATTTTTGTCAAAAAATGTAAAGTAAAAAAAAATCTTTGTCTTCTGTCAATGGCAGTAACACATCAAAATTGCCTTATTGTACAGTTGGTCACATCAGCTTTATATTATTGTCTGGTTTTGTTCTAGGTGACAGTGAACTTTATACAAATCACCTTTTCCACTTTTTTGGCTAGGACTACACAGCAACACACAATGACCATGAACTGTGATCAAATTATGGGATGCTTTTACTTATCCAATGGATTCTGAGATTGTCTTTTCATCACACACTGTACTTTATGTTAGTGGTCAATTTTGGTCCAAACACTTTGTGTCTATTAATTAAAAAATAAAATTAAAAAAGTTTATAGAAAATGTAGAAGCATTTTGTCATGTCCAGACGGGATGCGCTGCATCCATAACCTAAAGTACAATGCACAGCAAACAGTTGTAAACAATACAGGCAACTGCAACAAGGAAAACACTGTCCCTAACTAACCTAACCCAGGGAAGGGACCTGTCTATATGCAGATAATGCACCCTGAGAAGGGCGAACCTGACCACATACCTAGGCCAATAGCTGACCCTATGTGAGATAGGAGAAAACCACCACAAACAAGATGCAAGTACCACTGTACTTAGCTTTGAGAAGATCATGCAAACAGGATATACAGCTCCAAGCTCTGACTTGTACCAAAGCCAGAGAAAGTCTGAGATTAAAAAGCTCTGAGCTAAGCACCAGGCCAGGCTAAATGATCCTATTAAATTACCCACAGGTGAGACCAAGCATGTCACCTAGTACTAGTCCCACCACAGCCAGAAGATAGAGAAACACATATAAAGCCTGCACCAGATTATATAGAAAGGAAGCCATCTTTAATTTTTGGATTTTTGCAAGCAACTGAAGTACATAGAAGAGTTCGTGAAACCTATTTTGCAAATACCGTAGTACTGCACAAGTCAGGAAGAAGTTATCTTAGTGTCCTTGAGAATGATGAGAATATCTGTATAATATGAAAGGGAAGAAACAATGCCTTCAATGTTCAAAGTTGTTGTTCCTTGTAAAATATTTCTTTTTTCATATCAAACAAAACATAATATTTTCTCCTTTGCCTGGATATTTTTATTATATACCACTGAGCCACATCCATTGAACCACCACCATTCAAGTTCTTAGTACTTGCTGTAGGGGTTTATATGAGCTTACTCCCGATTCGTCAGAAGGAAGCCACCTGAGGTTCAGGTTCTTACTGAGCTACGTTTTTAGTTTGACCTAAATTTGTGCTTTACTGGTTTGGTTATCTCATCTCTGTTATGGCTCTCTGTGTTTTTTTTTTTTTTTTTTTCATTTCCTAATTTTTTTCATTGCCAAATATGTCCAGTTCTGATGGACACGCATTCCCAGTAGCAGCTTGTGAAATGCTACGGTATTTAAAACTCATAGATTCATCAAATTCTAACATACTAGTAGTCACATTGGAATTTTGTGTGTCCTTCTTCAATTTCAAATTGTGAGTCCAAAAGTGCTAAGAAAAAAAGATTGCTAAACTATAGCAATCTAAAAATGTTACAATGCCATTGAATGATGAGCCCAAAGTGTCAATCTTTGCACATTACAGGTTGCATGATTCCTAGCATGAACCAAGTGCTACAACTCATGGTAAGAACATCATGTGGTGGAAGTCCAGTATTCCTATATTTTGGGCCTTGGCAGTAGACAGTTATCAATTTAACATTCTGTATACATACTTCTATCTTGCTACAAATATAGTTCATGACAGTTGTGCAATAAGTACTTCCTACATATGAAAGTATCTGTTTTTCATAACTCTGCTGACAAAGATGGAATTTAGCCCGTAACCAACATGTATAAATATATTTGACTGTCCAGCTGCATGCACTAATACGGAACTAGGAATCAGACATGGACAACCGCAGAAATTACCCAAGCAATTTTACTGGAAACGTATGCAAATAACATGGGAGGTTTGTGCAATTTATAGTTCATGATGTAACATCCAATCATATCGAAGGAACCCCACGTGGCTCCAAGACAACCCACTCATTTCATCCACCACCTGATGGCCAATCACAGATGACCGGAGGATGGAAGAATTGCAAGATGCTTATCCAATAATTAAACAATACGTTGTATGCATGTAATCTTTGAACTGCCCAGATGGGCGGATTTGTTAAACTCTTAAAATAGGCTACACGCCGATCATTAAAGTTAGAATTGAGGAAGCTATGCATGCTGAACATCGTGTCAGTGTGGGAACTTCTTATGCGCATTATCAATTCAGAATTAATATGGAGGGCTGTAAACATTCCAAATTGAGTAAGGCGTGATTCCGCAAAGGAATTCTACGACAATCAAATAAGCTGATAATTTGATGATACTATGATGACGATTTGATGGCTCAGGATTTGAGAAAAACATGGGAGTAACATTCTTTGTTACTGTGCATCAAAAAATTCTAAGAATGACTGCATAAGAAAATTCTTAAGGAGAATTACACATCTTCATCTAGTAGGATGGGGCTGGTTCAAAGCTCAGTTGTGAAATAAAACACCATAGCAAGTTTAATATCTGAGTGGCCAAGCAAAAACAAAAACAACTTTTGGATTCAGCTAGCCAGAGTTCTAATCTGAAACTGTAGATGTTAACTCCTTAAGGACCAGGCTGTTTTGTACCTAGAGGACCAGACACTAGAGATGAGCGAACGTATTCGGTAAGGCCGATTTCGCAATCGAGCACCGCAATTTTCGAGTACTTCACTACTCGGGTGAAAAGTACTCGGGTGCGCTGTGGGGCGGGGGGTTGCAGAGGGGAGTGGGGGGGGTAGCACCTCTCTCTCTCCCTCTCCCCCCCACTCCCCTCTGCACCCCCCCGCTCACCCACAGCGCACCCGAGTACTTTTCACCTCAGTAGTGAAGTACTCGAAAATCGCGGTGCTCGATTGCGAAATCGCCCTTACCGAGTACGTTCGCTCATCTCTACCAGAAACTTTTTAAGGATTTTACTGCCCTATTATTTTTGCTGTGTTTTTTTCCATGATAGATGGGGCTATTTTTTAAAACCTTTATTCACTGACTTTTTTCCGTATTTTAGATTTATTGGGGGGTAAGTAGCTTAAAAAAAGTTTTTAAAAAAAGATTTATTGTTCTTTTTTTACCCCTTCATGACGTGGCCCTTTTTTCCCTTTCTCATTTTTTCATCCCCCTTTTAAAAAAATCATAACTCCTTTATTTATCCAATGTGTCACTGTATGAAGGCTTGTTTTTTGCAGGATGACTTTTTAAAGGTGCTATTTAAAGTACCATATAATGTACTGAAAAACTTTTAAAAAATTCTAAGTGAAGTAGAATGAAAAAAAAACCCAACATTCCCCCATCTTTCAGTGCGTCTTGTTTCTACGGCGCACAAACTGCAACAAAAATGACATGATAACTTTATTCTATGGGTCAGTATGATTGTTCCAATACCAAACTTGTATAGTTATTTTTTTTACTATACTGCTATTTTTTTTTAAGACATTTAATTTTTTTCAACTATTTTCTGCGGTTATTTTGTGCACGCAATAACTTTTTTATTTTTCCGTTGACGTAATTCAGCGAGAGCTCATTTTTTGTGGGATGTCCTGTATTTTCCGTTAGTACTAATTTGGAATACATATGACTTTTTTACAGCTTTTTATTGCGTTTCTTCTGGGAGATAGGGTTACTGAAAAAGTGCATTTCTGGCATTCTTTCTTTTTTTTCGGACAACCTTCACCGTGCGAAGTAAATAATGTGCTACTTTGATAGATCAAACTTTTATGGACGCTGCAATATCAAAGATGTATTTTTATTTTATAATTTAGATTTTTTAATTACAGATGTGGCAAAAGAGGGGTGATTTAAACTTTTATAACTTTTTTTTTTGCAAATGAAAAAACTTTATTGATTTTTTCTTTACTTAATTTTTAAGTCCCCCTGGAGGACTACAATATGCGATGCTTTGATCGCTCCTGCAGTATGACGTAATGCTATAGCAGAAGGCCCCCGGCAGCCATGACACCTGCACGGGGGTTTTAAATGCCGCTGTCAGAATGGACAGCGGCATTTAAAGGGTTAAAGGGGTTGTCCCGCGCCGAAACGGGTTTTTTTTTTTCAACAGCCCCCCCCCGTTCGGTGCGAGACAAACCCGATGCAGGGGTTAAAAAAGAAAACCGGACAGTGCTTACCTGAATCCCCGCGCTCCGGTGACTTCTTACTTACCTGGTGAAGATGGCCGCCGGGATCTTCTCCCTCGGTGGACCGCAGGGCTTCTGTGCGGTCCATTGCCGATTCCAGCCTCCTGATTGGCTGGAATCGGCACGTGACGGGGCGGAGCTACCAGGAGCCGCTCTCCGGCACGAGCGGCCCCATTCAGAAAAGAAGAAGACCGGACTGCGCAAGCGCGTCTAATCCGGCGATTAGACGCTGAAAATTAGACGGCACCATGGAGACGAGGACGCTAGCAACGGAACAGGTAAGTGAATAACTTCTGATAACTTCTGTATGGCTCATAATTAATGCTCAATGTACATTACAAAGTGCATTAATATGGCCATACAGAAGTGTATAACCCCACTTGCTTTCGCGGGACAACCCCTTTAATAGCCGTGATCGACCGAACGGCCGACTGCGGCTATTGGCCGTGGGTGTCAGCTGTAGTAAACAGCTAACGCCCGCGCTGTATGCAGAAAGGTCGCCCCACGACCTCAAAGTTTGAGCTCCTCAAAGCGGTATATTTGGTGTATTTTGTTTTCCCATTGCGTTAGGGAAGGGGGCTCGTTATTCCGCCATATTAGAGGGATGAGTAGCTTGTCTGCAGTTAATAGAATTGTTAGCAGGGAGTCTTTTCTTGGTGTAAAAATTTTTAGATAGTTGGCACAGTGATACCTCCTCCAGTACCAATTTTAATGAGGTCGAACAGATTTTGTTGATTTGGGAAAATATTTGTTTCCAATATGGAATTATTCCTGGACAATTCCTCCAAATTTGAAGCAGGGAGACCCCTTGGTGGCGGCATCTTCAACAGCTAAAGGAGGGTGTTAAATTTAGTTTGAGTAGTTGATGGTGAGTTTTGTACCATCTCGTAATAAGTTTAAAATAATTTTTTTGAATGCGGACACATCTTGAGAAACCATAAGAGTTGCTTAAGATTTTGTCTATATTTTCTTTAGACAGGGTGATGTTTAATTCTTTTTCCCATTCCCTTAAGTACCACGACTTGTGTGAGGCTGAGTCTAGGAGTACTCCTTTGTGATGCTTAGAGATTATTTTTTTACAAGGTTTGGGGAAAGATAGTTAGGTTTCAAACCATAGTGGGTCTCTTAGTGCATTATGGTAGAGATCCTGAAATTTTGTGAGTAGTTTATAAAGATTTAATGCTTCTAAGAAATTGGGTTTGTTGGGTTTTTGTTTTTTTTTACATCTTTTTATAACTATTGTTTTTAACATCTATGTCCCCCTAAGTGCCCCTTCATGTAAGACGTCTGGGGGTCATTCACATGGTCTTTTATTTTTTTATTTCACACTTCTTTACTGTAGCTGAGGCTTTCATAGGAGCCTCAGTTACAGGGGAAAATATCCCCCTGTAGTGACAATAGTGTAGATCAGGGTCTGCTAGGACCCTGCAGCTCCGCTGTGCCAGTGGCACCTGGTGGTCACGTTATCACCAGGACGCATAGTGGAAGAAACACTTCCACTTTCACTTTTTAGTACATAGCACTCATTGAACTCTATGTACCCAGGAAAGGAGAAGGCAGAAGTGATTAAAAAACAGTTCTCCTCCAGGTTCTCAGTTGTGACTAACAGCTGAGGACCCAACCTGCTCCTGCTTGATTGCAGGAGCAGAGGCTTTAAGCCCCTGCCGTATTTTTGCTGTTGGCAGGAGTTAAAGCCCAGGACCAAGCACCGTATATTTATTGCTCTTGGTCCTTAAGGGGTTAAACTTTTTTTATTTCTTTATTTATTTTTAAGTATCCATGCCACTATGAATATTAAAACAAATCATACTATCTTATAGTTTTCACTCTGGTCACGAAGCATAATAATAGCCTATACAGCAGCTTCATGGGACACACAGACACAATAGACTTGAGGGGACTCATTGACTTATATCACAGTCTGTTCATTGTGCAGGGAGGTGAGGAGAACAGCTGTGATTATCACCTATTGTGAATGATGAATCCTGTGCTACCTATAAATATGGGTTAATTTTCTTTGTAATCCTGCCTATGATGATAATGAGGTGATTGTATTGTGCAAGATCAAACTCATCCGTCAAAAACGCTGCAGTGATTTTACTCTAAGTCACCCTGCTTATTATAGTCTTTTGGGTTCTTGTCTTCTCTATTGCTTCCCCCATGGGAATGTTCAATTTGAATGCAAAGAGCCCTCTGCTTACTGTAAAGAGACCCCTGGTTACTGAAGAGAACCCACTGATCACTGCGCAGATGAAAAGAGTGTGGACCAGAGAAAATCTAAGGAGATAAGCCAGGGATCAGTGCTTGAAAGACAGAGGAATTTGTTAGAGCTTAAGGATAATCTGTAGAGATGAGCGAGCATACTCGTCCGAGCTTGGTGCTCGTTCGAGTATTAGGGTGCTCGAGATGCTCGTTACTCGAGACGAACACCACGTGGTACTCGTCTCGATTAAACGAGCACTGACCATTGAATTCAATGGAGCCGGCAATACAGCCGGCTCCATTGAAAGCAATGGGTTGCCGGCGATCGCGGGATGAATTGTCGGGAAGGGCTTAAATATATAAGCCCTTCCCTGCAATTCATCCAGAAATGTGTAAAAATAAAAAAATATATATACTCCCCTTGTCCCGGCAGACGGAGTTCAGCGCGGCTGGCCTGCAGTGGGTGCGAAGGGGGTGTGAGTCAGACATGCCCCTGATTGGCTCAGCGCTGAGCCAATCAGAGGCAGATCTCACTCACACCCATTCATGAATTCATGAATGGGTGAGTGAGTGTTGCCTCTGATTGGCTCAGCGCAGCTCTCAGCTGAATGACAGCAGTTCAGCACCACAGTGCAGGGGACAGCAGGAGAAGACGCGGCTGTGCCTCGGCAGCTGAAGGGAGGTGAGTATCTATTTTTTTTGTTTTTTAAATCACTTTTAATTCATTTCCAGGGAATGGCTTATATGTAAAGCCCTTCCCTGAAAAAGAATTCAGGTGTGCCAGCGGACCATTGTCTTCAATGGAGTCGCCGGCAGCAGCAGCGGCTCCATTGAAGAGAATGCCTGCATTTTTATTCTTTTTTACACTAAAATCTTTCTTTTTCAGGTAAGGGCTTATATTTTTAAGCCCTTCCCGAAAATTCATCCCGCGCTCGCCGGCAGCCCATTGCTTTCAATGGAGCTGGCTGTATTGCCGGCTCCATTGAATTCAATGGGCTAACATCGTTCTTCTCTGCCACAGCTGTTACAGCTGTGGCAGAGGAGAACGATCGTTATGCTGACAGTGGGGGGTCTCACTCTTGCCACTATTGTGGCTTAATAGTGAGACCTTGGAGCCCGAAATGCAGCCAAGCATGTTGCTCCTCGCCTGCCCGATCCATTTCTGTGTTTTTTACATGACTTTGGTGATTTGCTAAGATTTTCACAAATGAAAACCTTAGCGGAGCACCAGTCATGTACAAAAATGCTCGAGTCGCCCATTGACTTCAATGGGGTTCGTTACTCAAAACGAACTCTCGAGCATCACTGAAAGTTCGACTCGAGTAACGAGCACCCGAGCATTTTGGTGCTCGCTCATCTCTAATAATCTGGCATCATAATCTGGTATGGAACAAAGTCAAAACTAGGAAGAATACAAGTCACAGTTCAGCACGCAGAAGTTAAGTCAAGCAATCTGGGGTCATAATCCAAAGCAGAGCCAGGGAAATACAAAAATAGAATCAAAGACAAGCCAAGTCAGACATCCAGGAAGATTATCAGAATAAATCACACTAGAGAACACTGACAAGGAGCAACATTTACTGGCACCAGTTAGTATAGTTAACGGTCAACAGCTGAGTGACTTGAGGCTAGTAGTAGAATTAACCCTTACTAATAAGAAAAAGAGTGTGATGACACAGTAGAGCTGGGGCAGCAAAGAAAATAATAGAGCTGACTTGGTCATGAGAATACGATGTGCAATCATATGTACTGACTAGAAGAGTGATTGTGGTCAAAGCGCAGGTTGTGACAATAACTACCAAAAAGTTTATTCTATGAAACAGAAAGTCTCAGCCTGTTAGTAAGCTTAATAATCAAAGTGAAAACTGCAAGATATTAGGATTTTTAAAAAATATACCCAGTGACATGGAATGTTAAAAAAAATGACCAAAAATTTAAAAAAATGATTAATATGTTCAATAGAGATGAGACAACTGAACCTCTAGAACCTAAATTCACGTCAAACTTTACTAAACATTTGGCTCAGTGGTTGTCTTCTGCCAATTTAGAAGTAACTCTTTATATGTAAAAGCGAAAGCCCTCACTGACTGACTGACTGACTAACTGACTCACTCACTGATTGACTCACTGGCTCCCTGTCTGACTGACCCGCCACCATTTCTCTAACTTCACGTTGTCGTACAAATATGAAATTTGGCACGGCTATTCTTCAGGTCCTAAAAAGGAAAAGTAATGCAGTTGCAACTTGATTATTCAATTCTAAGTGCAAAAGTAAGTAACCCCCTATGTAATCTATCTAATCTAATTCTCTAACTTACAAACTTAATATTGGGCAGGACCATTCTTTAAGAGCTAAATATGAAAAGTAAAGGGGTCACAACTTGATTATTCAATTCTAACTACAAAAGAAAGTGACTCTATATGTTACGTACCTAATCTAATTCTCAAACTTGAAATTTAGCACAACCATTCTTTAGGTCATACATAGGAAAAGCATAGGGGTCAAAACTTGATTATTCAATTCTAAGTGCAAAAGTAAGTGACGCCCTATGTAATATAACTTTTAACACACATCTGTACCGCACAAACTTGCAATTCTTTAGGTCATAAATAGGAAAAGTACATGGGCCGCAATTTGCTCATTCAATTTTAAGCGCAAAAGTAAGTGACCTCATTACCTATAACTAATTACACACATCTGTACCACGCAAACGTGAAAGTTGCCACAGCCATTCTTTATGTCCAAAATAGGAAAAAAAAGGGGTTGCAACATCAATATGCACTTCTATGCATGGAAAACTGTGGTACAAGTACTGAACACTTTCTTAGAACCCTGAATATTGTGGGTTCAATGTATGTAGTTCAGAGGCTAGCGCTGTTGCCTTCCAGTGCTGAAGTCTGACTGGGGACACCATCTGCTTGGTGTTTGTATGTTTTCTTTGTGTTTCTTCTCCTCTTTCGCAGGAGTAAAAAAAAAAGAAGTATGGTTGCTCACAGGTTAGCACTGGAGTCCTGGGATCAAATATGAGGACAACATCGCATGGAGTTTTTCAAAGATCATGGTGAGATTTGAACCTAGGACTCCAGCACTACAAGGTAGTAGTTTTAACCACTAAGCCACATCCATTGGGCCCCAACTTGATGCTCTTAAAAAGTGTTCAGTTCTTTGGGGGGGGGGGGGGGTTCCTGAACTGGTTTGAGAACTAATTCAGACCAAATTGAACTTTTTGATGAAGTTTGCCAAATTGGCTGAACCCAACTTTTCAAAAGTTCACTTACCTCTTAATGCTTAATATAAAAACTTGATTTTTGATTATGCATTGCCTTTAAGATTCCTATTACTGAAGATCTTTAAGATCAGAAACCTTTTTGTATAATAAATATCTAATCTTAAAAGGATTGTTTCATGAAAAATATTAGTTATAGGTAAATGCAGCCCATTTTGATAAATGTTTTTGCATTTACATTTATTTAAAAAGTATATATCTGCAGATATTCTAGGAGTAATGTTAGAGCAGCACCACCTGCTGTTTCTAGTTTGTGCCCACTTCAGTAAATATTCCAAGATGGTCACACATGCACAGTCTTGTTTCTCTCTCTGCTCCACTGGGTATATGGAGGGATTTGGTGAGTGGCTGTTTCTGAAGTTGATGTGTCTTCTTTGCTCTATCTGAGGTGCTGAGCAAGTGCAATAATGCTGTCTCACTCTTATTATTTAATCAGAATTTCTCATGACAAGCAGAAAAGATACTGGAGCTTCAGAAGCAGCAGATCACCAGACCAACGACCCCCCTACATACCCATTTGGAGCAGCGTAAAAAGCAAGACTGAGCATGTGTGACCACCTTGGAACATTTACTGAGGTAGACACAACATAGAAACAGCAGTTGGTGCTATTCTAACATTATTTCTGGAATATCTGAGGATAGAAACATGTTTTACTAAGTGGAATCACAAAAATTGTTTAGAATTATGGACTGGATTGAACTATAACAGCATTTTTTTGTGAGACAACCCTTTAAGCAACATTTTGCCCTATTAGAACTAAGGCTAGCTGTGATAGTCTAAGGTATCAACAACAATATTTTAGTTAAGGTATTTTTTTTAATAACTGAAATCATAGAAAGGGAAAGAAGCATGTCTAAATCCCAGGTCACTAAACTAAAATACTTGCTGTTATAAACTGACCACTACTCCTTTATATTTGCAGTGACAGTTGTAGTTAGGGCACTAATAACTACTAACAAAATACATAATAAGCGTATCCCCTAACTTAATGACAGCAGTGAATACAATTTATAGTTGAAGATTTAATTTGTTTGCTTTCCTCTACAAGGGGTGACCTTGTATCCTCTGTGATGACAGTAATTTAAATAAATCACTTTGAGATTTTTGGTATGGACCATTAATATATTTATAGTCTGTGATCATATTCATCCATAATTCACTGTAGAGTAAATAAATCTTACTTGGGTAGTCTATCCACATAACAGAGATTTATTAGTTAGTTGTACATAGACTGCTTAGCCTTCAGTCAGCATTCTCTCTATCTCTAGGATGTCTTTATACTCAGTGCTTAGAGTTGAGCTTGTACATTCAGGGATTGTCCAGTGTCAGGGTTATGGACTGCTTTATTTTCCAGAAATATAACCACACCTATCCATGCAGTCATATCCCCATTACTAATGAAACTAGAGATGAGCGAGCACCAAAATGCTTGGGTGCTCGTTACTCGAGTCGAACTTTCAGTGATGCTCGAGAGTTCGTTTCGAGTAACGAAGCCCATTGAAGTCAATGGGTGACTCGAGCATTTTTGTATATCGCCGATGCTCGCTAAGGTTTTCATTTGTGAAAATCTGCAAAACACAAGAAAGTGATGGAAACGACACAGAAACGAATAGGGCAGGGAAGGAGCTACATTTTGGGCTGCATCTCAAGTTCCCAGGTCCCACTATTAAGCCACAATAGCGGCAAGAATGAGACCCCCCCCCCCACTGTCAGCGTAAAGATCGTTCTCCTCTGCCACAGCTGTAACAGCTGTGGCAGAGAAGAACGATGTTAGCCCATTGAATTCAATGGAGCTGGCAATACAGCCGGCTCTATTGAAAGCAATGGGTTGCCGGCGTACGCGGGATGAATTGTCGGGAAGGGCTTAAATATATAAGCCCTTCCCTACAATTCATCCAGAAATGTGTAAAAATAAAAAATATATATATACTTACCTGGTCCCGGCAGAACGATGTTAGCCCATTGAATTCAATGGAGCCGGCAATACAGCCGACTCCTTTGAAAGCAATGGGCTGCCGGCGATCGCGGGATGAATTGTCGGGAAGGGGTTAAATATATAAGCCCTTCCCTACAATTCATCCAGAAATGTGTAAAAATAAAAAATATATATATACTTACCTGGTCCTGGCAGACGGAGTTCAGCGCGGCAGGCTGCAGTTCTCCTGAACTGCTCTGAACAGCTGTGAGTAGTATTCAGCAGCCGGGGATTTAAAATCCCCGCCTGCTGAATGAGATGCCTCTGATTGGTCACAGCCTGACCAATCAGAGGCATCCCTAACTCACACCCATTCATGAATTGATATTTAACCCCTTCCCGACAATTCATCCCGCGATCGCCGGCAGCCCATTGCTTTCAATGGAGTCGGCTGTATTGCCGGCTCCATTGAATTCAATGGGCTAACATCGTTCTGCTGGGACCAGGTGAGTATATATATATTTTTTATTTTTACACATTTCTAGATGAATTGCAGGGAAGGGCTTATATATTTAAGCTCTTCCCGACAATTCATCCCGCGTACGCCGGCAGCCCATTGCTTTCAATAGAGCCGGTCGTATTGCCGGCTCCATTGAATTCAATGGTCAGTGCTCGTTTAATCGAGACAAGTACCACGTGGTGCTCGTCTCGAGTAACGAGCATCTCGAGCACCCTAATACTCGAACGCGCATCAAGCTTGGACGAGTATGCTCGCTCATCTCTAAATGAAACCATCTCTTGACTCGTCCTGTGCTGTCAACTACCAACCTGTCTCTAATCTCCCCTTCATCTCCAAACGCTTGAAATTTCTGGTCTACTCTTGTCTAATAAGCGATCTCTTATTGACCCCTTACAATCTGGTTTTCTTACTCTACATTATACAGAAACCACACTTACTAAAGTGTCTAAGTGTCTAATGATCTCTTGATGGCTAAATAGAATGGAAATTACTCTCTACTGACTCTTTTGGATCTCTCTGTGGCATTCAACACTATAAATCACCAACTTCTCCTTAGCATGCTGCACTCTTTTAGCCTTAAAGGGGTTGTCCCGTGCCGAAACGGGTTATTTTTTTTTTTAACCCCCTTCCCGTTCGGCGCGAGACAACCCCGATGCAGGGGTTAAAAAAACAAACCGGAGAGTGCTTACCTGAATCCCGGCGGTCCGGCGTCTTCATACTCACCTGCTGAAGATGGCCGCCGGGGTCTGCTCCCTCCGTGGACCGCAGCTCTTCTGTGCGGTCCATTGCCGATTCCAGCCTCCTGATTGGCTGGAATCGGCACGTGACGGGGCGGAGCTACACGGAGCCGGCATTCTGCACGAGCGGCTCCATTGAAGACAGGAGAAGACCTGGACTGCGCAAGCGCGGCTAATTTGGCCATCGGAGGCCGAAAATTAGTCGGCACCATGGAGACGAGGACGCCAGCAACGGAGCAGGTAAGTATAAAACTTTTGATAACTTCTGTATGGCTCATAATTAATGCACAATGTACATTACAAAGTGCATTAATATGGCCATACAGAAGTGTATAGACCCACTTGCTGCCGCGGGACAACCCCTTTAAGGATAGTGCACTTTCCTGGTTTTACTCCTACCTTCTTGTGTATTATTTGCCAGCTCTACTTCTTCTCCTCTTCCCCTTGCTGTTGAGGTTCCTTATGGTTCAGTCCTCGGTCCTCTCCTCTTTTCCATCTACACAGCCCTATGATATCACACCTTCACTACTACAAAATGCCAGTGATTGCCCAAGGTCTCCAACACCATGTAATCTCTTTATCTAAAACTGAATCTTTATAAAAGGAAACTTCTTGCGTTTCCACTTTCTATCAACCTACCTAATCCTGATATCTTCATCTCAGTGTATGGTACTACCATAACTCCAAGGTAGCATGCCTCCTTTCTTGGGGTCATATTTGACTCCAATCTTTCTTTCATTCTTTACATTCAATCACTTGCTCACTCATGTCACCTGCATGCCACACTTGGCTTGATTACTGCAGCTTGCAATTGATCATTCTTCTCCTCACTAAACTCTCCAATCTATCTTCAATTTAGCTACTAGGTTTATTTTTTTTGTCCAGCCACTACACTGATGTCTCCACCCTGTGCCAGTCACTGAGGTGGTTGTCCATCAAATATAGAATGCAATTTAAACTTACCGTCTCATCCATCAAGCTCTCCACAGTGCTGCACCACCCCATATCTTCTCCCTCACCTCTGTCTACCACTCTACCCATGCTCTTTGCTCTGCTAATTATCTGCTAATTAATCCAAATGTCCCATTCCCCTCTTCAAGATTTTTCTGGAGCAGTACCAGACTATCATTTTAAATGCCAATATCTGCAATTTTAAGCATGCCGTAAAAGCACATTTTTATAGGGAGGCCTGCCATATTCCCTAATCTAGCTCTTTTCCATTTACCCCACTCCAACACTCCAGCTTGTAAAGCTGGCCCTCGTCTTCCCACTGTGTCCCTCACACAACTTATTCCACATTTCACCAGTATATACATAGATACAGCTGGTGGTCAGCCCATAAAGCTTTATGTATATATGTATAGTGAAGTGATTTCAATGGGTTTATTCTCATTTCTTTCTTTTGTGGCCATGGTTCTCCTTGGCACAAAAAAATAGGACCTGCTCTATTTTGCGTGCATTTGTCCACCAAAGAGCCCCATAGAGGTCTATGGGAAGTGCGCAAATGTGCACATACATATGCGCGTGTTTGCACAAAACGCTGCACATATCCACAAACACCGGCACCTCATTTGGCTTAATAGCCATTTAAATCAGGGTGGGATGATTCCTCCGCCTATGTGAGCTAGCAGTGCCTGCGCAAATATGCATAGTATGTGTGTCTCTAGTCTTATACATAAGAGGGTTTTCTCTTTCTGCCATTTTACAATGGTGCCATCTGCTGGCTAGAGCCAGTACTGCGGTATCGGACATGCTGGAGAGGCCCTCAACAACAAAGCGGCCAGTAATATACAGTAAGAATACCCTGCCGGATGTCTTCTGACATCGGAGCTGTACAGCCTTCAATCAGAATGTCTTCAGACGTCAGACAGTGGAATGGAAAGGGTTAAAGCCTAATAAAGGCCAGCTGTCTTTTCCCTGTATTGTCTGCAGGGTCACACCCTTCCCCTTGCTTTTTTTAATCTGCCATAGACTTCTATGGCAGCTATCTGCATAAAACACAGAAATATGGGGCAGGACCTATCTTTTCGCACGCACAGGAATTTTGTGCAAGAAAGATGCTCATGAGAACAAACCCATTGGAATCAATAGGTTAGATTCATCAACTTTTACGGGCATGAGTTTCACGTATGAAAAAAAGTGGGCAAACACGTTTGTCTGTTTAAGCCCTTAGGCTCTGTTATCGGACCACACCGGTACTGATCTGATGACCTCATTGCCAGGTGCCAAATTGGTAGATATGGAAGCCCGTGATGAGAAGATTTGCTAGCAATTATCTATCAATAGCATGAAATCACTCCATGTTATGTCAAGACACTTCTCCATGAGAACCCAATGAATTCTACTTTATTATCAACATTACCAACTCTTAGGGCGAGCACCCACTGGCGTTTTTTTACCTGCGTTTTGCGTTTTGCGTTTTGCGTTTTTCCTGCACAGGCATAGAGATAACATGTGTTCCTGTCCACTGGCGTTTTTTTTGCATTGCGTTTGCGTTTTTAACATAGGAACTGTCAGTTGCATATGTGTCCTTATTTTTCTCCATGGAAATTAATGGCAAAGCCGCGAAAACGCAGCGAAAACGCCGCGAAAAACGCACGGAAAAACGCGGGACACGCGCCGAAAACGCTGCGTTTTTTTCCCGCGGGAAACGCAAACGCCAGTGGGTGCTCGCCCTTATACAGAAAGAAGAAGGCGGATTTAAGAGTTACTTGGTACAAAGGTTAGTGTTACATAGGTGACAAAACTGATTGATCATAAGGCTTATTGACATCTACCAAATAGTCTCAAAGCTCGTAAGGCCTGTCTCAGACATAGAAATTACTTAAGTCAGGATATTGCTCTTGCATTAGACAATATTTCTGCTATAGCTGTGTGTCTTCTCTGTTAACATAGCTTAGCCTTATTTAATTTGTCTGTTGACTTCTTATCTTAAAATCCCAGTTACCAGCACTACAAAGCATAGGTTTTAGTCTTCTATTTAAGGGCCAATAGTCCAATACAAGGTAAGAAACATACACTTATTGCATTCTGAAACTTAACACTTTATATTCCATGACAGCTCCATGATTCCATGTGCAAAATTGTCCTTTGGTTCCCCCACTCCATCTTTTCATTGGTATATAGTGCTGGTATTCTGCATTGTTTTTTACATTTTATTTTTATGGCCTTCACTATACTGTAAATATTTCAAATTAACTTATTTTTGTGGATCAGTATGTTTATGGCAACATTAAACTTTATAATTTTATAGTTTTACTACTTATAAAAAAACTTTTTAAAAACTTTATAAAAAGCAGGCGATACTCACCTTCTCTGTAGCTCCCCAGCCACTGTAGTTGGCACTGCTGTCCAATGCTAACTCACAAGGTTGTGCAGTCATGTGACAAATACATATGATCACTATAGACATACCCCAGTCTGAAGGTTTTCGAGGCCAGGAATTGACTGCAGATATCATGTGTGTTTGTTACATGATTGCACAACCTACTAGTTAACAGGGGACAACAGTGCTGACTACAGCATTCGGGGAAGAACAGAGGAGGTAAATATGTATTTTTTTTTATTTTATTACATACAGTTAAAAATTCAAATAAAGGGGGGCTGACTGTCATACCTGATCCAGCAGCCTGGGCTACCCTGTGACCAGCCACAGGATCTGAACAGCTCATTGTTATCCCCCTTGCAGCTGGGGCTCCAAGGTAAGGTTGTCCATGGTTGCACCACAGACAATAATATTGCATCACTCAGTAAATCTGCCCCCCTTGTATCCCCCAAAGTAATATTGCCTACAATGCAATACTCATCTCAGTTCCCTCAAACAGTAATTGCTTTGCCTGTATGCCCCGCACAGTAATAATGGCCATCTTTTTGTCCCTTGCATAGTAGAAAAAAAGCTCTTTTTTTATCCCCCACATAGTACTAATGCCCACCATTATGCCCCTTTTGCCCCAACAGATGATAGGCTGAGTAATGTAACTTGCACCTTTGCACTTTGGCACCTGCCATTTGTTGGTGTGTATATTGCACAGCTTCCCACTGTTGTCTGTTTGCTTTTCTGTATATATTTGTCCTATATATATATTTTGGAATGACATAGTAAAATTTGAATTTATTGGTAATTTATTGTCCAAAATTTCCTTCTGTTATGTTAGTTTGTCAACAGCATTTGAATGGCCTGATCAGTGTTCAGAGGTTACAAATGGTTTTTTCTCATGATGAGATTGTGATACCAAGAGAAACCACAGGTCATTCTGTAAAAAAAACAAGCCTTCACATAGTTGCATCAGCTTATACTCACCTCTCCTGACTGCCCCGCAATTCCTGTACTGCAGCCACCTGGTCTCTCCTGTGACTTATTGTTTACATGCTGCAGCCAGTGTATACAGGACATCCCAGGCTACTGCAGCTAATCACTGAGTTCAGCAATAAATCACTGAGCTTTATGATTGCCAAAGCAGCCCATTACGTCCCATACAGAGGCAGACTGCAGTCTGTCACATTATGTTGGAGTTGAGAACAGAGGCTGTGGCAAGGGAATTTCGGGGGAGCTAGGAGAGTGCAGCTTAGTCTCTGCCATTATTTTTACTCATGTGGAGTATATTTATACAAACAATAGATAACTCTAACACCTGTTTTAATTTTATGTCCACCAGATTTATAATAGAGGTGTTACCGTTCATTATAAACCCACCCTCTGTAGCTAAACATCTCATGATAATTCCAGGTCCCATAATGGCATTACCAAGATAATTCCTATATAAATCCACATCCTTTCCACCATATCTCAGCATTAATTACTCTCAGCATGAATTAAGCTGTTAAAGATGCATCTGTCAACAAGCTGTTGAATGGATCTAAAAGCAACAAGCAGAAGTTTGAATTAAGTTATTGACTATAATGCATGATGTGATTCAGGATCACGGCAAGCAATGTGAAGCAACATTTATATTTGTAAACATAATGTAACTTTTTATTTAGATTATACCTATATACATTATTTAAATGTTGCTATCTTTTTTTTAAATATCATATCAACATCTTAAAAATTTGATTTACAAAAATCACCTTTTGTAAATCTGGGAAGGAAAAAAAAAACATTACACTGAAAAGCACCATATATCTAAATTCAGCACATTATTTTCTAAGCATGTACACATTTGTTTAGGAAAGAATGTGATTGCTATTTCCTAATGCTGCCAGCTTACAGAGAGATTAATAGTACATTTGACCTGGCAGATTTCTGACACTAGGAAAATTGAGAAAAATGATTGTCCAGAATCCGGACAAAGGATTTGATAACTTTATTTATAACTAATGCATCATATAAGTTATCCTACTCTATCCCTGCTCTGGGCAAAAATCATTTACCAAATAGTTTCATTATCATTAACCACATACTATTTCAGGTAAGCTATCGGAAATCAATACAAAATACATAGATGATGAGTAAACCAATTGCTATTGGCAGCTATACATGCCCATGAATGTTTTATATGACCTTTCTATTCTAAAGCGGTACTATGCTATTTTAGATGGGATGATTATCATTCAAAAAATTGCTCAAACTACTCCCGAGCTGAGAACTCAGATGGAATCAGAACCCTGCCAGTGTTCCCTAGTTAAGGAGCAAGTCGCTCCTCCCCCCCCCCCCCCCCGTCCTTACCCCTCTTACCTTACCCCCCTTCCCATCTTATATCTTTCTTTCTTCATTTCTCTATTCTTCAAGGTTATTGATGTTTTCCGTTGTGCATCTACAGAATCTTGGGTCCGGAGACTCAAGTTCTAGAGAGTCTATCAGAGGGTAAGAGATGTCGATCTCTTAGGATAATAAGGCACAATGTGGGTAGCTCACTCACTAGTGATTATATGTTTACATTTGTTTTTACATTCGTACCTGTGACAATATTGACCTTGCACATCAATGTCTGTAAATGCAAAAATGTAATAAAAAATTTGATTTAAAAAAAAAAATAAAAAAATTGCTCAAACGAGCGAAAATGAATGATAACCTAAATGTGAGCCAATGACATTCGCTTCTCGTTCGTCGTTTAGTTTCTTCAGGCATAAAAATTATCTTTGGCTTGTTCACTTGTATTATTCAGTTTAAAAAGCAATCGTTTAGTCCCTGTATGTGCTTCTGCAGGGAATGAACAATTCTGAACGGTTTCCATTTGATTGAGCCAATGATGCAGCTATCTGTCTAAACAGGCTGCACAAATGCGAACAAGCTAGTGGTGACGTCTCTCACTCGTTCAAACAAGAATTGGCTCATCTAAAAAGACCCAGTGGTTACCAGTGGTTTGAATCTTAAGGAAAACCCTTTTTATTTACATTCATGAAGGTGTCTCTTGTTTGTAGATGTTGACTATGACACATCCAGCTCCTTGAGCATGTTCTTGATGTATAGTCTAGATGTTGTAAAGGCATTTTTCTTTGTCAATGAAATCATTTTCCAACCCTCCACTTATGGTTGTCTTCCATTTGTTGCTAAGTGTTTTGGTGTTGCTGAGCATGCCAATGCATTATGCCTTTTAAAGATGTGCCAAATTGTTGGTTTGACTACTCTAAAAGTTGCTTTCATCTCTCCAATAGATTTTTTTTTCTTGGACTAATGATGGCCTCCTTTACTTGTATTGACAACTCATTGAATTTGCATATTGAAAACACCCACGAAAAACAAATAGATCATAGAATCATAGAATAGTAGAACTGGAAGGGACTTCCAGGGTCATCTGGTCCAACCCCCTGCTCACTGCAGGATTCACTAAATCATCCCAGACAGATATCTGTCCAGCCTTTGTTTGAACACTTCCATTGAAGGAGAACTCACCAACTCCCGTGGCAACCTCTTCCACTCATTGATCGCCCTCAGGGCTCCCACCCACTGGTGATATTTTCTTTCTTGCGCTGCGAGAGCACGAGAAAACTCTCGCATCGCAGCGCAAGAAAGAGGCCGGTATAGAACCGGCATATCGCAAGTGCTTTCAATGGGGCCAGCGGCAGCAGCGCTAGCCCTATTGAAAGCATAGGGAGAATGCTGCAGACTTCTGCCACAGCCTTCACAGCTGTCACAGCTGTGGCAGAAGTCCGCGGCATTCTATTCTATTGCTTTCAATGGGATCAGCATTGCTGCTGATCCCATTGAAATCAATGGTTTCAGCCAAGCCCCGCAGAATGATTATCGGGGAAGGGCTTGAAATGTAAGCCCTTCCCCGATAATCATCAATAAGCGGTGAAAAAATGAAAAAATTTATTACTCACCTCCCTTGCGCTCAGCCGTGTCCTCCTGCTGGCTCCCCGACACTGCTATGAAGTTCTTTCAGCAGTCGGGGATTTAAAAATCCCGCCTCCTGAAAGGGCTGTGCAGATTGGCTGAGGGCTCAGCCAGTAGCAGCTACTGCTTAGCTATTGGCTGAGTGCTCATAGCCCTTAGCTATTCATTCATAGCTAAGATATAGCTATTCATAAGGGCTTGTATTTCAAGCCCTTCCCCGATAATCATTCTGCGGGGCTTGGCAGAAAACAGTGCTTTCAATGGGATCGGCAGCAGTGCCTATCCCATTGAAAGCAATAGAATAGAATGTCGGGGACTTCTGCCACAGCTGTGACAGCTGTGGCAGAGGATTCCTTCATCCCTGCGGTCCCCGCGAGGATGAAGGAAACTCCAGCCACAGCTGTCACAGCTGTGACAGCTGTGGCAGAAGTCCCCGGCATTCTCCATCTCTTTTCAGTGGGGCTAGCGCTGCTGCTGCTGGCCCTATTGAAAAGACTGGTGGTATGTTGGCGTGATGCCGATATCCCGGCGTCATGCCGATTTTTTTCTCGCACTGCGATGCGAGACTTTAACTTTAGAATCGCATCACAGTGGAGAAAATATTGCCAGTGGGTGGGAGCCCTTACTGTCAGAAAGTTGTTTTTAATACCTAAATTGTGTCTCCTCCCTTTCAGTTTCATTCCATTGCTTCTAGTCTTTCCTTGTGCAATTGAGAATAGGGCTGATCTTTCTGCACTGTGATGGCCCTTCAGATATTTGTAGACTGCTACTAAGTCTCCTCTCAGCCTTTTTTTGCAAGCCAGACATTCCCAGATTCTTCAACTGTTCCTCATAGGACATGATTTGCAGACCGCTCACCATCTTGGTAACTTTTCTCTGAACTTGCTCCAGTTTTAAAGGGGGGTGCCCAGAACTGGACACAATATTCCAGATGAGGTCTGACTAAGGAAGAGTAGAGGGGAATAATTACCTAACGTGATCTAGACTCTATGCTAATTAGCTATTGATGACCTATCCTGATTAGAGATCGTCAATAGTATTTGGCCTGGAAAAATCCCTTTAATGACATTGTGACACATGCTATATGTTTGGGGTTATTGTACTGCTGCAAAATAAGTTTGGAGCGAATGAGACACAATACTTTACATTTTGACTCATCAGTACAAAGAACCTGCTACCATTTTCTACCACACAGTTCCTATTTTTTTTTGCATAGTTGAGTTGCTCAACCATGTTTCTATGTCAAGGGCTTGGCTTTTTGGTCCCAATTCTTTCATGAATACTACTTCTTGACAGATTTCTATGAACACTAGGTTGGTTTACTTGGGTCCCACTGGTTTCTGCCGATACTGAGCTGATGGAACAGCTGGACACCTTCCAATTTTGAAGGGAAGTAAGCATAATGTGTCTTTTATCTGCTGCATTAAGTTTCTTTGGTCAACCACTGCATCTAGGATGCTTAATGTTGCCCATTTCTTTGTGCCTCTTCAAGAGAGCTTTGAAACCTCATTTTGAAACCCCAGTGTTCTTTGAAAACTTTGCCTGGAAGAGACCTTGCTGATGCAGTATAATTCCCTAGTGTCTTGTTGCTGTGCTTTGTCTTGCCATGGTGTATGATCTGTGACATGAAACTGGCTTTCACAACCTCACCTTTGTAACAGAGAAAAGCTGTTCCTCCCCCAGTTCTATGCCTCCTACTCAGCTGTTTCCATTACAGTTAATGACTTTATTTTAACCTACATATGAAAATGATGAACATTACTACCTGTTTGGTATAACTAGTTAATCATACACCCTACTAAATCTCTGACTTTGTGCAAGTGTACCTAGAGGAATTGATGCTATTTTGAGGCAAAGAGTGGTCACACCAAATATGGATTTGATTTATATTTTTCTTTTGTTCATTAACTTTGCATTTTAATTGACAAAAATACGCTAAAGGCCCATTTAGACACAATGATTATTGCTCAAAATTCGCTCAAAAGTCGTCTTTTGAGCGATAATCATTGTGTCAAAATGTGCCCATCTTTCAGTTTTTTGCAGAACGACGGTCTTCAGTTCTGCTTGAAAACCATCATTCAGCAGAACAGCTGATAAGCAGGACCGCTCACTGTGCTCTGCCGGGGGAGAGCTGATTACATTGTATCAGCTGTTTTCAGGTGTCTAGCCCGTGTGAGTATATGTGAGTAATTCTTACTATGATATGGCCAGCATTATTGTATGCTATTGCCTTTTTTCTATTTGTTTCCTTTAAGTACACTTGATACTTGAAACTAGAAAGTAAAAACAAGAGCATATTCATGAAGTGATAGTAATTTAAAAGTGATGTGGACGCCAATTCCATTTAATGTGCTCTTTTAAAGCCTTACAGCTTAGTTCCACTTAGTAAATATGAATAATTATTCCCCAGATGTCTTCTAGCAGCATTACATTACTTTTTTCTTTTATATTCTTTTGACCTATTGTACTTTAAGTGTATTGTTGCGTAAAAGGCTTAAAATACATCAACCCTAACTATTCTATTTAAAATTTTATTTCACATACCACTTTTACAAAAGCGAATAAAGCTGATAATATACAACAAATCTTACATATCAAGTAGAAATACTGAAATGCAAAAATTCTTATAACAAACTGTAAGTGGACCATTAATCCCATATAAAATTGTACAAATGTGATTAAGTTAAAAATGTGTGTGGGTGTTGAATTACTGGTACAATAGAAAAATGTTTATCAGGTATGAACCTTTATCTTTGCACAGTTTATAGAAAACTGTAGTTTTCTACAACACGTATTACCCATATATAAAATTTAGGGGTTGGTCAGTTTATAATAAATGTCACTTCCCTATTAGGCATACATTTATGATGTTTGCTGCTTTAATTTTAATTTTCACTATTTTACTAATCTGCAATATTGCTGTTAGATGGGGGTACATGTAAAAAGACATTGCTTTGATTAACAAATGTAATGAATTGATAATTTACATACATTACATTTCAATGTGTCTGCCATTAATGCTCAGCCTGAGGCCTCTTTCAAACAGCTGCAGGCGGTTTTATGTGCGCACACTGACACCGTAAAAACGTGTGAACTAGTGCACAAATCTAACGTTTGTGTGCCCGTTCAGACGGCACGGGCCCCAGCGCATATACGCCAAGGCCCCAATGCCGTTGCCTCCCCTTCCCTCCCTCTTGCCTCTCTCTGTTCCTCCGGATGTTTGCAATGAGAGTGGGCGGGTGGGGGTGGAGCTAAGCACCCGCCCCTGGTTTGCAGCCAGCAATGGGAGGGGGGGAGCTTAGCTCTGCCCCCATCCTGTCCCCTCCCATTGCAAACAGCTGGAGGGGAGGAGAGAGTAGAAGAGAAGAGGGAGGGAGTCTAGCAGTCATGCTGCTAAACTTCCTCCCACCTCCCTTCTCCGGTGACTGTCATTGGCTGCCATATGAGCCCATGCAGCGGCTGATGTATTCTGGACGGAAAGATAGTTTTTGGCCTGTGTGAAAGCGCCTGGTGCTATATTCACCCGGCCGGGCACTTTCATGCCATGGGAATACGGCCATGTGATCTGATACATTGGAATCCAATGCATTAGATCATAGCGTATATTGGCCAGCTGTGAAAACTGCAGCCAATATACGTTCGTGTGAAAGAGCCCTAATTTAACTGAATAAGCTGTAATACCAATTTTAACTCTCCCCCTGCAATAATTAAATTGCTCTCCTCACCACCGTTGGCCTTTTATGTGCAGCTGCATTTTAAGGCCTCCTTTTGGACATTTCCTATTTTTGGACAGCACATCGCCGGTGTCTCCCATAGACTCCTATGGGAGCTGGCCTGTAAAGGGAGGGGGCAGCAATCTCACTAATAGCAGCCACGATGTGCTTGTGGCGGCTATTCATTCACGTGATTTAACGCTCAGACAGCCAATGCTGTTTTAGTGCTGCAATCTGTGCACTAAAACAGCGCTCATGTGAAAGAGTCCTTGCCTGTGAATGAGGTTCTGACCTATTTGATGTGGCTATTTGATCCTGACTTTGACCTTAGTTATGTTGATGAATTCTGTGCTCAATGCAATATTTCAAATTTGTTCCCTAGTACTTATTATTGAGTCAAATGACAGTCACCTTGATAAATATTATTTTATTTTTGGAATTTAGAGATCTGATCTCATTTGTAGCTAGAAAAATGTAACAATATCAATAAACACTTCAAAATTATGTAATGTATTGTTGCAATTTTTTCTTTGCAATCACAAATTCAATCTCATTGTGAACAAAGTGTCTACCTCTAAAGCATTGACTCTTTGTTTTGATGTGGAAAACAATAACTGCTCAAGATTGTTGTCATTGGAATTGAGGCTTCAATGACACAAAATGGTATAACAGATCTATGTCAGTACAATGTTATGTTATGGAGGTATCATTTAAAAATAATTCTCTAGGTGTATCAATAGGAAAAGGGACAAATGTCATACCTTTACTAACCTACTGAAACCACATAGATCTTCTGGAGCCATCAATGCAACCATATCGTGTTTTAAGGTGCCTACAGTTTATTTTTAAATTTGTTTGTATATAGGGGTTTTCTGACTTATTTTAGACATTAATGGCAGTAGAGGGAATGTTGAAAAATGTTAAAAAATTACTTACCTTGTAATGCCCGCTGCTATCATCCTGCTGCCACTGTATCCTTCCAAGTGGTTTCTGTTAACATTGGCTGCAGCGGTGATGTGTTGTATACTCATGTGTCCATCACAAAGAATGTCCTGCTAGCTTCCCAACCCAAACAGAACATTATCACTGATGTCAAATAAACAGGGCTAGGACTATTAAAGGGGTTGTCTCGCGAAAGCAAGTGGGGTTCAGCACTTCTGTATGGCCATATTAATGCGCTTTGTAATATACATCATGCATTAAATATGAGCCATACAGAAGTTATTCACTTACCTTCCCTGCGCTGGCGTCCCCGTCTCCATGGCTCCGTCTAATTTCAGCGTCTAATCTCACAAATAGACATGCTTGCGCAGAAGGGTCTTCTCCCATCTGTTCGACCTGGCACGAGTGGCATTCTGGCTCCCCCCCCTTCTACGCATCATCGCGTGGCTCCGCCCCATCACGTGTGCCGATTCCAGCCAATCAGGAGGCTGGAATTGGCACATGTGACGGGGGCGGAGCTACGCGATGACGCGTAGAAGGGGGCGGAGCCAGAATGCCGCTTGTGCCGGACCGAAGAGATGGGAGAAGACCCTTCTGCGCAAGCGCGTCTAATCGGGAGATTAGACGCTGAAATTAGATGGATCCATGGCGACGGGGACGCTAGCAACGGAGCAGGTAAGTGAATAACTTATGTATGGCTCATATTTAATGCACGATGTACATTGCAAAGTGCATTAATATGGCCATACAGAAGTGTATAACCCCACTTGCTTTCGCTAGACAACCCCTTTAAGTCATAGCCCATGTTCCTGTATATGGAATGTTGCCGAACAAAAAACTGGTGATGTTGGCATAGGTCACATGACAGACCACCATAAGGAAGACTGAAACATCAATGGAGGGTGAAGTATGCAAAAAAGGCTGTGCGCAGCATGGGTGCTATTCAAGTAAATATACATTGGACAAACCCTTAAAATGTATACCAATAGTTATGTGCTAAAATAATCTCACGCATCACCCAATAACTGATGCTTTTTCTACATATTGTAATTCAAAAATCTGCATAATATCTGTGCTGAAAAATGCTCACAAAATAGGCACAGAGATAATCTTAGGTGCTGCTCATGAGCCTAGGAGGCAGAGCCCACATCTCTTTTTTTGTGTGAGAAGCATGTGGCATGGATTCTGAGCACTCCTTGTCGCATTAGCTGGAGAAGGGAACAAAACAGATTCATGAAGTATATAATGGGAACAATCCTAATATTCTACATAGTGATTAACAGGTCTGTTTAAGAAACTATCCATTCATAATTACACACTCAAAAATTAATCTAAAAGATCATTAACATCCACTAGATGGCACCTAGACAACCAATTACAAGTACTGTATAATTTATTAGATTGCACCATTATGGTTTTTGTCAAACTTTTTAGCATTTATTGTTTAATCTGCAACTTCTGAAAAACAGAATAAATGAAACAGGAGAACATGGATTGCATACATTTAAAAGCCTCTATTCTTGTGTCAGAAACACTAAAAATACTAAATAAAATGTGCGTGCCTTTAAATACTGTTGGACTATAGTTTTCATTTATGCATATGATTTTTAGATCAACTGTTCTTTGATAAATGCTAGACTAACTCCTAACCTTCACATATGCATTTGCAACTAAACCACTCTACTCAAAGCAAAAGGTTCAAACTCTGAATTGTTTTCTTGCCCGAAAAAGCAAATTGCGAAGTACTTTTCCTGCATTTATAGCTATTCACTATGTAAGAAAACATGTTCTGTACTAAACACCAAACTTATTGATTGAAATGTTAGACCTGTATTCATATATTTCACTTAGAATGTGCATGGCCTTGTCTGAAAAAAGAAAAATATACAGAAATGAAATGCATGAAATATCATAGATACACATACAAGATTTGTTTATCTTTAAACACATCAAAGGTGGAAATGAGTTTTATGGCATTTACTACATCAGCGCTGAGAAATTAAAGGATGGACATAAATAAGGCCTAGGGATGAAGTAGTCTTGGCATCCACTCAGTAGTTGGTAGTATAGCACAAAAAAGAGTAACAGCAGGGTTGCATCTAACCACTAAGTGAAATGGTAGCTTATGACTGTAGCTCACGCACTCATATGTAGAGAATTCACCTCTTAAGCCATTATGCATGACTCAAAATTTTCAAATTGGTAGGGCAAAGGGCAGATACTCCTTTGGTACACCAAGGGTGTATTAACCCCTTCCCTCCACATGACGTAAGGGTACGTCATGGCAGTGGGATACCTCCCGCAACTGGATTTACCCTTATATCATGTGGATAGCGCAAGATCATAAGATATATGCTGCTATCCAGCATCGGGCCTGATAGCCGGCCTCCTGCTGCAACAGCAGGGGGACATCGGAAATGCACCCCCCCTGCTGTTAACCCCTTCCCTGCCGCAATCTATGTAGATCGTGGCATGGGAAGGGTTCACAGAGGGAGCGCGCTCCCTCTGTGACGTAATTGGGCTCTCGCGATGTAATCGCATAGAGCCCGGCTGGTTGGCATGGTAACAGGATGCCCCCTACAGGCATCCTGTATTACCACTGCCTATGATCACTGTAATAAGCGATAAGGCATTGCAGGAGAGAAGTCCTGCAATGCCTTATCATAGTGATCATTGTTGCTATGGTGCAAGTCCCCCAAAGGGACACAAATAGTGTAAAAAAAAGATAAAAATAATGTACAAAAAATAAAAATGTACAAAAAAATCCTTTTTGGGCTTTTTCTCGTATTAACATGGCAAAAATAAAAAAAAATCCACATATTTGATATTGTCACGTCCGTAATGACACATACAATAAGTTGAACATGCTTTTTATCCTGCACTGCAAAAAAACGTGAAAAAACACCCACTAAAACACTGAGGCAAAATGCAATAAAAGTGATCAAAAAAGCCATATGTATCCCAAAATGGTACCAATAAAAACTACAGATTGTCTCGCAACAAAAATAAGCCCTCTCAGAGCTCCATTCATGGAAAAATAAAAAAGTTATAGGACTTTGAATGTAGCAATTTAGAAAAAGAAAAGATTTCCAAAAAAGGGTTTTCATTGCCGAAAAGTGGAAAAACCTAAAAAGAAAAATATAAAAATTTAGGTATTGTTGTAAAAAAATGTATTGTGTCATTAATGCTGTATAATTATTGCTTTAAAAATAAAACCCAAAAAATCTATGGCAGAATTGATGCGTTCTTCTCTCTGCAATCATAAAAAAAGTAATAAACATTTTACAATATAGTCTATGTATCTAAAAATGGCACCGATAAAAACCACAGTTTGCCACGCAAAAAATAAGCCCGTATATGGCTATTTCGATGGAAAAATGGCTTTTGAGAATTGGAAATTAAAATCCGCCAAAAATCATTGCGTCCTTAAGCCCAAAATAGGCCATGTCCTTAAGGGGTTAAAGCCAGGTAGTCTTAGAGAAATATGTGGCAAATCAGAATGCTCACTTTCTAGTTTTGAGATCGAAGATGGTGGCAAAAACCAGCACTGCAGCAGAGACCGCTGAAGTATCAAACTTGGTTGGCATTGCGGTTTATGACTAGAGCAATACATCCACTGCCCCAATTTTTAAAAAATTGCTCTGCAAAACTTTTTTACGGTGATACCTAAACTATCTGCATTCAAAACGAAGATACCGCAGATTAGCTTTAGAATTGAGACTCTTGCAGATGCACTTCTCAAAGACTTGACTATGTACTCACTAAAATACCTTATTAGGCCTTAGTCACACGGGCGTTTTTTCGCGCGATTTGCGCATCGCATGATGGATGCGCATGCGCAAATCGCGTGACCGGCGCCGAAAAATCAGCCAAAAAAACGCCCGAAAATCCGCTCCTAGCCGCGTTTCATTAGAAACGGGCCGGAGCTGTCCAGCGCATTGCATTCAATGGAGCCGGCAATACAGCCGGCTCCATTGAAAGCAATGCGCTGCGGGCGAGCCCGGGATGAATTGTCGGGAAGGGCTTAAATATATAAGCCCTTCCCTGCAATTCATCCTAAAATGTGTTAAAATAAAAAAAAATTGTATACTCACCTTTCCGCTGCAGCCGGAGTTCTGCCGCGGCCGCTGTCAGTTCTCCTGAACTGCTTCTCGGCACTATTCAGCCGGCGGGGCTTTAAAATCCCCACCTGCTGAATGAGTTGCCTCTGATTGGTCACAGCCTGACCAATCAGAGGCAGGTTTCACTCACACACCCATTCATGAATTCATGAATGGGTGAGTGACTGCTGCCTCTCATTGGCTCAGCGGGACCAATCAGGGGCAGCTCCCGCTGAGCCAATGAGAGGCAGCAGTCACTCACCCATTCATGAATTCATGAATGGGTGTGTGAGTGAAACCTGCCTCTGATTGGTCAGGCTGTGACCAATCAGAGGCAGATCATTCAGCAGGCGGGGATTTTAAAGCCCCGCCGGCTGAATAGTGCCAAGAAGCAGTTCAGGAGAACTGACAGCGGCCGCGGCTGGACTCCGGCTGCAGCGGAAAGGTGAGTATACAATTTTTTTTTATTTTAACACATTTTAGGATGAATTGCAGGGAAGGGCTTATATATTTAAGCCCTTCCCGACAATTCATCCAGCGCTCGCTGGCAGCCCATTGCTTTCAATGGAGACGGTTGTATTGCCGGCTCCATTGAATTCAATGGGCAAACATCGTTCTTCTCTGCCACAGCTGTTACAGCTGTGGCAGAGAAGAATGATTTGTCTTCTATATGTTCTCAATGGGGTCGGCGCTGCTGCCGCCGGCCCCATTGAGCGCATATAGAGAAGAGAACAGGAATTGCAGATCGCACATAGGTACGATCTGCGATTTCTGTTCTATAATTTATCGGACGAGCGCATAAAAAGCGCTCATGTGTCCGATACCATTGCAAAGCAATGGTTTTATAAAATCGCCGGACGCATGCGCATGTGCAAATCGCAGCTAAAAACGCCCGTCTGACTAAGCCCTCATGATGTATAATGTTCAGCTTGTGTGTTAAAAAGGCCACAGTAGTCAGACAAGTCACCTTACTTAAGAGTCTTGGGGGCTCCCAGTCTTTTTTTTAAATCTCTTTATGAGGGTTGGATTTGGCTGCAAAGAGCCCCTAGATACAAGCCCACAAGGCAACCACAACCACTGAACAGACAGGAAGAGTGTGAACCAGAATAAATCCCAAAGGCAAGGTAAGGATCACTGCCACTAAGACAGAGGAGTACACCTAGCCACATTCTGATAAATATTTTAGGATGTAGAAAATCAGAAGATAACTCAGTGGCTTCAAACATCATGACTTAAGTTTTCTACCGAATTGTCATAGTAATTTTTTGTTTTTTCTGGAATTTCCCTCGGCATATCATATAGCATTCTTATATGAAGTTTCCCTAATTATAACAAACCAATCAAATTATTGTGAGCTTGATTCAATTGTGTTTTACAATTTACATGATGGTGTCAGGGAGAAGTTGCTCACTTCCTTTTTCTGAAAAAGAACAATTGATTTCTCTCTAGGTAGATTGTCTTTTACAGTTTCTTAGAACATGTTTTATTTTTTCTCACCGGTTGCCATGTATCTGATTGTTTGAAGCTCTCAAAAATTCCTTTTCAAAACCAAAAATCTATAATTTTAAATTCAAATTGCAGTAATTGCGGAGTTTATTCAAGAAAGGTTATGGCACCTGTGTAGAAAATTATCATCAACACGAAGTTAGGGAATTTACATAGAAACATCTAAAGATGTTTACATGTACAGAAATTGTGAATCATTTTAGCATATTCTTTGCAAATTTATCCTCAGTCCAAAAACACTGATATTCATCAAGCCTGGCATTTGGTAAACTCTCTTCATTGCTTAAAGAAATCTATGTTTACAATAAATGTCACAATCACAATTTTTATACAGAGAGTCATTTTAGATTGAATTCTTAATTTTTCCTTTTCACTTCAGAAAGCAATCATTAAGCTGCTCATATTAGAGCAATGCAATGATGTGTTTTCATAATGAATACACACCTCCTGAAATAAGCACATTTACACAGGGTGACAGCTGCAGTGAATGACGAGGCGCCAGTCAATGACCAATCTATTTATTTTTATTAAGGAATAAAAAGCCTTTCTTAAGCAATCTAATGGAAATACTGATGCTATAGAATGTAAGGCATCCACCTAGTGCAAAATCTTATGATTGGTTGATTTTGTCATATGACCATATGAAAAACCGAACAGCACATGCAGCAACAGGTTTATCTCCAAAGAAAAATTATAAAAGGAGTGTTCATAATTATGCCACAAACGTTATACCCTATTTTTCGCTCTATAAGACACATTTTTCTTCCCTCCAAAGTAAGAGAAAATAGTCAGTGTGTCCTGTAGAGCAAAGGTGCCGGAATCTGACCTGGTCAGCAGCTGAAAAGGATTGCAAATCCTTCTCACAGAGCTGCGGGATGTTCACATATAAAGGAGGCAGAGCAGGAGAGCAGAGCAGCCATACAACAGCTGATTGCTAGGGGCAGGGATAGCAGCAGAGAGCTCAGTTACCAGCTGCTATATGGGCGGGCGGCTCCTGCTATGGAGCTGACAGTGTAATAAAGAAAGCACGTCCACTCCATAACAGCACCCAGTATCCCTACAAATAACTAATAAGTGAGAGGGAACTGCTGCTCTCCCCCCCTTCCTCCTCAGCTGTACATTTAGGTGGCTCTCACATTGGCTGGCTACATAGCGGGGGAGGGGAGGGGGAGCTGCTTGTATGATGTATACATTTGTGCCTAGGTGTGCACAAATGTAACCCATACCTCACTATAATGCCATGCAGAGCTCCTGGATAGATGGGTAACAACTAATAAAATCATCATTATATTGTCACTCAGCTCTGCCAGGATACTGAATGCCAACTGCACAGTTTTGCAAGCATGTATACCACATACATTGCTATAACTAGTCAAACATGGCATTCAGGGTTCCTGGAAAGCTGGGTGACAAATAATAAGACTCCCATTAAATTTACACTCAGCTGAATTACAGGTTGATTACTGGTATATACTTCATTCTGAGGTGGTAGTTCTTCTCTTTTTTCCTCCTGTAATACCTCCCTCACTGCCTGGTCTGAGGGAGTTCAAAATATTTTTTTGCTCCTCTAAAACCTACGTGCGTCTCACAGAGCAAAAAATATGGTATATTAAGCATTATGTTAATCGGTAATGTCCATTAGCTTTGCATCCCTAGGGCTTTTAAAGCCCTAGGGATGAGACCCATTTACACCCAACGATTATCACTCAAAATTAATTCAAATGACTGAAAATGAGCGATAATCATTACATATAAATGCAGGTATCATGCACTTTTCATTTGAATGATGATTTTAAGGTTAACTTAAAATCCATCATTTGGCTACTGAGAGATAAAGCAAACACATTTATCTCTCAATAGACCACAGGCTTGTTGTCCCCATGGCATGTGTACACTAGCCAGGAGAGAATGAAGGAATGTGTCAGCAACTGTTTACACAGCTGGGTGTGTGTTTAAACACACGCTGGGCTCTGTAAACAACTCTTGAAGTTCCTTTTACATGCAAATGAAGATGATAAAGTGTTAATAGCCATAATGTCCATTAACACTTTATGCAAATAGATAGCTAAATCTTTCAATCTTTCAGTCCTTTGAAAGATAATCTTTGCATGTAAAGGGGCCTTAACATACAAATTGTCAAACGTTTGGCAGATGCCAGTGTTACAAACTTTTCTTGAGGTTGTCAAAGATTGATTCATGCTAATAGTAAAACTCCAATGAATAACCAATGATACTCCTAGCCTAAGCCTAGATCCAGCAGGGACCTTCAATTAAGCAACATAGACAGATTTTCCGCTGCAGACATTTCACTAAAGTTGTTTGCAATTGTACAATTTGAAGGCGAGTACTTTCCAGGAACTATGACAGGAAAATCCGAAGAAGAGCATGATGTGAATACAATGAATATGAGTGACTCTAAACACTGTAAGTGGCCATAAAAATAAGACAAATTATGATATGCATATGAGTCAATAAAAGAAGTAATATTGTCTTCATCTGCTGATAATGATAGTGGACATAACAGCATTCCAGAAATTGAAAAGTATTATAGCTGGGCTACAGGATAAAATGTATGTGTAGACACATTTTCTGTATAGACAGAGACCTAAGTTTATTTAGTTTCTTACATTCATATTTGGGTCCAAAGCAGACCCAGTCAGTTAAAGGAAAGTACACCCTCCTTCAAATTTCACCAAATCTTGAAATGAATATATAGCTTCTGGTTGCAATAAATATATGCAGTCTAAAAAAAGTAAACCAACCTTCAAGTGGAAAAAAAATTAATAAACATACCCGATAATTTAATAGCATGCAGAACTAACTGTCAAATGTGCCAGATTCTGACTTAGGGCTCAGTCAGACAAGCCTTTTTTTCACGCATGTATAGGAAAAAAAAAATCTCACATCGCATGTAGAAAAACCGCGTGACCAGGTGCATTTGCACTCACATGTCCTATCTTTTGCAGGTGCGATTTTTTTACGCTTCTAAAAAATGGACATGTGATCAATTTCATTGGAGAGCTTTGGTTCTAATAGAGCCGTTTTTAAAACGCGCCTATACAGTCACCAAAAAAAATGCTCGTCTGACCGAGCCTTTAAAATGCACCAAAAAAAGTGTAGCACTTGCTGTGTACCATATGTATCATTTGTTTTGTGACTTTTGTGTCTTAGTAGACACTTTTCAAAAGTGTCTAGAAAGGGGGCATGGCTTTGTTGAGTTGTTAAAGACACCTGCTTTTTAGCGCAAAATAATGGTGTAAAGTAAGTCAACCATAAACTAGCATAGGTAAAACAAATGTGTCTAATATCTAGCATAATCTGCCAACTATATCACATGGTATGCATTATTCTGAAAAAAATTTGGTGCATCTTCTTGTCTAAATGTATGCTGTCTAAACATTAGACAACATTAATTATTGCGCCCCACTGTTTTTCTTGGTGCAATCTCTTTTTATTACGTTTTCTGTATAAGCCATTATCAAAGAAAATTACAGCAGGAAACTATTTGAGATTTGCAAGTTTTGAAGTAAGATACAATGCAATTTAGTGTGTTTACAATAGTGAATACCTCAGAATAAAATGATTATTAAAGTGAAATATGAAATTACTGTAACAATCTACACTGAACAAGAACAATCTTAAAGGTACATCAAATGATGGGTAATGTGCTCATCTTATTGCCGATTATTTATATGCATGTGAGTCAACATCTGTTACTATTCCTCTGAAAACTGCTTTGTGCTTTAGCAGTTTTAATAGATGCCAAGGTGCAACTAGATGAACCTGCACACAAGAAATAATGAAGTTATATTTAATAAGTAGCAGGAGAAGTTGAAAGTCTAACAGAGAGGTTAACAAATACATAGGAATGGGTTTAAGACTTTTTTTAATAGATTCCATCCAGGGTCACTGTGCTGTCACAGTGTTCAGTGATGAGTGGACTCCCCGCGGAGATGAAGAAATCCTCGGCCACAGCTGTCAGGCTGTGACAGAGGATCGTGATCTTCTCTGTATGTCATCAATGGGGCCGCCACTGCTGCTGCCGGCCCCATTGATCACAAAGTGAAACCCCTGGATGTGACAGTATCCAAGAGTTTCACATCCAAGGAATTCCCTGCTGCAGCTGTCACAGCCCCAACAGGGAATAGTGAGGGAATCGCACTTTATGTGCGGATTTTTTTCTGTTCAAAATATTTTTATTCAAGATTTTTTAAGCATTACAATTATGCACATGAACTCAGTTATATTACAAAAAAAGTAAACTTAGTTCCCATGAGCTCATGAAATATCTTTATTAGCTATACCGAAAACCACAAACCAATAAAAGCAAAAAGACGTAGACTAATAGTAAAAAAATAAACATTTAGACAAAGACAGAGGACATTACTAGAGGACACAGTAGCACAAGAAGGACAATTCACAAGGGAAGGGGTAGTCAGGGTGATGGGGAGGTCACAGGAGAGAGTTGTGACCAATTCCAGCTGTCATCTCACTAACATCACAGGCAGAATTACAATGAAAGGTAACACCTACATGCAGATTGTGATTGCTCTCAGTAAGAGAAAGCAAGTAATCTTGTAGATATGATACATTTTAATGGCTAACAAAAATACATGATGTTACAGCAAGCTTTCGAGTGGTTACTATCGACCCTTCATCTTATCAGGCTGTGAAACTGGTTTCTATGGGGCACAATTATAACACTAATACAGAGATGACACCCCTCTTGATCAAAATAAATTTTCACACACAGAAATTTAAGATTGTCTCACACTCAAGACTTAAAATAACACTAAACAACCTGAGAAAAGAGATAAATACTTAATCAGTCCACTGAGCTAAGGAAAGTGATGGTTTTATAATGTCTGTTATCTCTCCTTTAAAGTCCAAACATAGAAATGGAAACACTAGCCCTGCAGCACCACCTATTGGATGGCAACATTCTTACAAATCAATTCCTGAATTTTTATGATGTTTTAAAAAAACAATGATTGGGAAGAGGACACCCTTTTGACCTTTCATATTCTCCACTTATACAAGAATCCCGGGCAGAGGTTCATTCTATTCTTGAGGGTATCAAACATGGCCATAGATTTATACTCCCAAATTCTTCTGTGATACTGTGACTTGAAGTTGCCCTTCAGTAAGATAGCTCTCATCTGCTCTATGCTATGCACGTGACCATAAAAATGTTTTTCCACAGGTAATTCCATCTTTTCCTCTCTAATTTAGTGGCGATGAGATCTTATCCTGGGTCTCAGTTTTTGTCCTGTTTCCCCAATATAAAGCCCCCCAACAGGACATTCACTGCACAGGATCAGTTACACAACATTGGATGTGGAAAATGTGAATGTCCCAGGGATCTTATAGTCCTGCTGTGTGTTGGGGATCCGTATCCTGTCCTCAGTCAGTACATGTGAGCAGGTTTTGCAGCTCCTTACATTACAGGGATAAGTTCCTTTTTTGTGTCAGAGGGTGATGCACTCCTGATTATAAATTTCCTCAAATTAGGAGGTTGCCTGTAACATAGAAGGAGAGGGTCCGGGAATATGGTTTTCAGACGGTCATCCTTTGTACGGTGTAACGGAGTTTCTTTGCAGTCTTCCTTAAAACCTCTAGCTGTAAATTGTAGGTCACTACTAGAGGCACACATCCATTTCTTTCTCCTTGTATTGGAGTAGTTGATTTCTGGGTATCCTGTTGGCTCTGGTGATTTGGTTATCAATTGAGGTGGGATGGTAGCCCTGATTTTAAAATGTTTTTTTTAACACGGTACCAAACCTTTTTTTTCTTTTTACCTATATGTAGATAACACAGGATTCATCAAATAATAAGGTGACCTTTTATTATACTAAGCATAATGAAAGACAAAACTGGTGAAAATGAATAGGAAACTATTGTACCAATGTTTTGCATGGTAGCAACAAAATATTCAGCTTGTCATGCCAATTATGAATTTATAAAATACAGTTTATAAAGTATAGTTTCTATGTGATTGTAAAATTCTTAAACCTGACCAGAAAATGCAAGAAATGGAACAATGCATCCTCATTTTGGAGATGGAAGCATTAAAAAATTATATTCTTTGTTTATCATAGAAAATGCACATTTTATTGGTGGCTTCAGATATTTTTTGATGGTGGTAGGAAAAGTGCCTCCATACTTAATAAAATGGCAAAGCATAGTTCTTATTTTACGATTTAGCAATCGTGAATGCAAACGAGGGTATATGGAATATGATAGTAACTTTACTTTGCACCAGATAGCTTTCTGAGGATGTGGCTTCTTTGATGTTTAGTAAACTAAATGGCCCACCACTCTTTTCATAGCATGCTTCACCTTATATAAAAATTGTCTGAGAAGTTACAGAAGTGTAGTGGATAGAAAGTAGTAGATAAAAGAGGGGGGGGGGGTAGATCAATCCCACTAGAAGGTAAGTATTAAAGCAAAAAAAGTCTGTATTGGAAATGTTCCTTTATTTTTGAAGTTAAAACAAATCTATGCATGAAATGACAGGTGCAACAAAACTTAGTTAAGGCCTATTTACACCAGCCGATGATCGCTAAAAGGCAATTGTTTTAGTAATAATCGTTGCGTCTAAATGTGCGCCCATCATGCACTTTTCGTGCACTGCTAACTGATCGGTAAATTCAGTCCAACCTAAAAATCAGCCTTCACTCTTATCAGCAGTTCTCTATGGGGAGTGCTGAAAGCATTGTTTCCCCCTGGAGAACAAAGGATCTGAACGCAAATAACAGCCCTCGGGCTCTTAACTGCATTCAGCTAAGGCTTCATTTGCACACTTAATTGCCCTTAAGTAGCTGAGTAGCTACTTAATACTTTATGCAAAATGATCGCTCAAAGCTGTCACTCAAACTGTCATTTGAGCAATCTTTAAGTGATCATCGGCTCGTGTAAATGGGCCTTAACATCTATCCCGCAAGAGTAGAGTGCCAATAAAGAAACCATCAACGTGGAAAAAAAAACCTGAGAATAAGGTCTGAACTAGAGATGAGCGAGCGTACTCGTCCGAGCTTGATGCTTGTTCGAGTATTAGGGTGTTTGAGATGCTCGTTACTCGAGACGAGCACCACGCGATGTTCATGTTACTTTCACTTTCATCTCTGAGACATTAGCGCGCTTTTCTGGCCAATAGAAAGGCATGGAAGGCATTACAACTTCCTCCTGTGATGTTCCAGCCCTATACAACCCCTCTGCAGTGAGTGGCTGGGGAGATCAGGTGACACCCGAGTATTAAAATCTGCCCCGCCCGCGGCTCGCCACAGATGCATTCTCACAGAGATCAGGGACAGTGCTGCTGCTGCTGCTATAGGGAGAGCGTTAGGAGTTATATTAGGCATGAAGAACCCCAATGGTCCTTCTTAGGGCCACATCTGACCGTGTGCAGTACTGTTGAGGCTGCTTTTAGCAGTGTTGCACAATTATTTTTTTTTGTATATCGGGCGTGCAGAGCATTGTGTCCTCAGGCTGCAGTCATTGCACAGAGTATAGGGGCAGTACTGGTGAGGCAGGGAAAGAGATATACAGGCTATATAGGCAGTGGGCTTTTTCAAAAAAATTGGGGAAAAATACTATCTTTGGGCTGCCTGTGACCGTGTACAGTTTACTGCGTGTCTGCTGGCGGTAGTAGTCCTAATTAATATGCAGCTAAGCGTTACAGCCGGCTTGCGCAAAATTGTTTCCTGCCTCTGCTGTCTCCGTTACATCACCGCCGTCATCCCGGCAGAGGGAATCAGTATACATAATATTATACGCTGCCTACAGTATCTGTCTGCTGGGGGTAGTAGTCCTAATTAATACACAGCTAAGCGTTACAGCAGCCTTGCACAAAATTGTTTCCTGCCTCTGCTGTCTCCGTTACATCACCGCCGTCATCCCGGCAGAGGGAATCAGTATACATAATATTATACGCTGCCTACAGTATCTGTCTGCTGGGGGTAGAAGTCCTAATTAATACGCAGCTAAGCGTTACAGCAGCCTTGCACAAAATTGTTTCCTGCCTCTGCTGTCTCCGTTACATCACCGCCGCCATCCCGGCAGAGGGAAACAGTATATATAATATTATACGCTGCCTACAGTATCTCTCTGCTGGGGGTAGTAGTCCTAATTAATACGCAGCTAAGCGTTACAGCAGCCTTGCGCAAACTTGTTTCCTGCCTCTGCTGTCTCCGTTACATCACCGCCGTCATCCCGGCAGAGGGAATCAGTATACATAATATTATACGCTGCCTACAGTATCTGTCTGCTGGGGGTAGAAGTCCTAATTAATACGCAGCTAAGCGTTACAGCAGGCTTGCGCAAAATTGTTTCCTGCCTCTGCTGTCTCCGTTACATCACCGCCGTCATGCCGGCAGAGGGAATCAGTATACATAATATTATACGCTGCCTACAGTATCTGTCTGCTGTATCAGCTCAGCATTTAAAAAAAATAGAAGCAAAATACTTAAGGCCTACTACTGGCCTTTGGCCACTTGACTGCTTCTGAGCTGTGAATTCCACCAGCTCAGTGATACGCACCTACGTCTCACTACAGGCGTGCGCAAAATTGTTTCCTGGCTCTGCTGTGCGTTCCGTAAGTGAAGTCAGCCTCCAACCACAGGCCAATAAGCGGCACATTTAATTACAGCGTTCTGTTTCTGCTCTACTCGTAATACACCATGCTGAGGGGTAGGCCTAGAGGACGTGGACGCGGGCGAGGACGCGGAGGCCCAAGTCAGGGTGTGGGCATAGGCCAAGCTCCTGATCCAGGTGTATCGCAGCCGACTGCTGCGGGATTAGGAGAGAGGCAAGTTTTAGGGGTCCCCAGATTCATCTCACAATTAATGGGTCCACGCGGTAGACCTTTATTAGAAAATGAGCAGTGTGAGCAGGTCCTGTCGTGGATGGCAGAAAGTGCATCCAGCAATCTATCGACCACTCAGACTTCTACGCCGTCCACTGCTGCAACTCTGAATCCTCTGGCTGCTGCTCCTCCTTCCTCCCAGCCTCCTCACTCCATTACAATGACACATTCTGAGGAGCAGGCAGACTCCCAGGAACTGTTCTCGGGCCCCTACCCAGATTGGGCAGCAATGGTTCCTATCCCACCGGAGGAGTTTGTCGTGACCGATGCCCAACCTTTGGAAAGTTCCCGGGGTCCGGGGGATGAGGCTGGGGACTTCCGGCAACTGTCTCAAGAGCTTTCAGGGAGGGAGGAGCGCACAGAGGATTCGGAGGAAGAGCAGCTGGACGATGAGGTGACTGACCCCACCTGGTTTGCTAAGCCTACCGAGGACAAGTCTTCAGAGGGGGAGGCAAGTGCAGCAGCAGGGCAGGTTGGAAGAGCCAGTGCGGTGGCCAGGGGTAGAGGCAGGGCCAGACCGAATAATCCACCAACTGTTTCCCAAAGCATGGGCAATTTTTCTGAGGTACATTTGCACTGTTGGTACACCAATTTTTTGGGGCCCTCGCCTACATTGTAATCCTAGTAATTTTTAGCCCACCTGCATTAAAGCTGACGTTACCTCAGCTGTGCTGGGCACTGCAATGGGGTATATTTATGTACTGCCGGTGGCTTCCTGGGACCCACCCATGCTGTCGGTCCACACGGAGTTGTAACTGCACGTGTCCACTTCTAAAGAACCCCAGTCTGACTGGGGCATGCAGTGTGGGCCGAAGCCCACCTGCATCAAACCTGACGTTACCTCAGCTGTGATGGGCAATGCAATGGGATTTATTTATGTACCGCCGGTGGGTTCCAGGGAGCCACCCATGCTGTGGGTCCACAGGGACTTCATATTAGGGATTTGTACCTGCCAGTGTCTATGTATTAAAAACCCCGGTCAGACTGGGGCATGCAGTGTGGGCCGAAGACCACCTGCATTTAATCGGACGTTACCTCAGCTGTGATGGGCAATGCAATGGGATGTATTTATGTTCCGCCGGTGGCTTCCTAGAACCCACCCATGCTGTCGGACCACACGGAGTTGTAACTACATGTGTCCACTTCTAAAGAACCCCAGTCTGACTGGGGCATGCAGTGTGGGCCGAAGCCCACCTGCATCAAACCTGATGTTACCTCAGCTGTGATGGGCAATGCAATGGGATATATTTATGTATCGACGGTGGGTTCCAGGGACCCACCCATTCTGTTGTTCCACACGGAGTTGTAACTGCATGTGTCCACTTCTAAAGAACCCCAGTCTGACTGGGGCATGCAGTGTGGGCCGAAGCCCACCTGCATCAAACCTGACATTACCTCAGCTGTGAATGGCAATGCAATGGGATATATTTATGTACCGCCGGTGGGTTCCAAGGAGCCACCCATGCTGTCAGGCCACACGGAGTTGTAACTGCATGTGTCCACTTCTAAAGAACCCCAGTCTGACTGGGGCATGCAGTATGTGCCGAAGCCCACCTGCATCAAACCTGACGTTACCTCAGCTGTGATGGACAATGCAATGGGATATATTTATGTACCGCTGGTGGGTTCCTGGGAACCACCCATGCTGTGGGTCCACAGGGACTTCACATTAGGGATTTGTACCTGCCAGTGTCTATGTATTAAAAACCCCGGTCAGACTGGGGCATGCAGTGTGGGCTGAAGCCCACCTGCATTAAGCCTGACGTTACCTCAGCTGTGCTGGGCACTGCAATGGGATACATTTATGTACAGCCGGTGGGTTCCAGGGAGCCACCCATGCTGTGGATCCACACGGAATTCCCATTGCGGAGTTGTACCTGCCTGTGACTATTTATAAAAAACCCCGGTCTGACTGGGGCATGCAGACACCTTGACAGAATGAATAGTGTGTGGCACATGGGTTCCCCATTGCTATGCCCACGTTTGCAGCTCCTGATGGAGGTGGCACAGGATTGGATTTCTCATTGCTTCTGTACAGCATTATGGGCTATAACCCCGCCCCTTATAAAGAGGGTCGCTGCCTGGCCGTGCCAACCCTCTGCAGTGTGTGCCTGCGGTTCCTCCTCATGGCAGACGCACTTATAAATAGACATGAGGGTGGTGTGGCTATGAGGCCAGCATGTGGCATGAGGGCAGCTGAAGGGTGCGCAGGGACACTTTGGTGTGCGGTGTGGACACTGGGTCATGCGGGAGGGTTGGGCAGCATGTAACCCAGGAGAAGTGGCAGCGGAGTGTCATGCAGGCAGTGATTGTGCTTTGTTGGAGGTAGTGTGGTGCTTAGCTAAGGTATGCCTTGCTAATGAGGGTTTTTCAGAAGTAAAAATTGTTGGGAGGGGGGCCACTCTTGCCGCTATTGTGGCTTAATAGTGGGACCAGGGAATCTGAAATGCAGCCCAACATGTAGCCCCTCGCCTGCCCTATCCGTTGCTGTGTCGTTCCCATCACTTTCTTGAATTGCCCAGATTTTCACAAATGAAAACCTTAGCGAGCATCGGCGATATACAAAAATGCTCGGGTCGCCCATTGACTTCAATGGGGTTCGTTAGTGGAAACGAACCCTCGAGCATCGCGAAAAGTTCGTCTCGAGTAACGAGCACCCGAGCATTTTGGTGCTCGCTCATCTCTAGTCTGAACCAGTAATAAACATGGCAATTTGCAGAGATTATCAGATTGACTTCTCTGTTTTATTTATAACTAGCATATAAGGGTGTTTCGAGGCAATAATTGCATCTTCTTCAGTAGTGCTGGAGACACATGTCAGGTGCAGCTTGTAATGTCTGTACATGTATCATAGGGAAGATAAGAGGATTTAGCTAATAATTCAGCTGAAATGAAGCTGATAATCTATGTGTATTTGCATGTGTATTATTGACCTACGCCTTATTCCCAGTTCTCTTCTATCTTGATGATTTCACAGAATTGTAGAGGGTACGAAAGCCAGACATGCAGATCAGAATACATGGGGGGGGGGGGGGGGGGGAGGTGAGAGAAAAAAAATGTTTGATTCTTATTTTCATTTTATTAACCACTTACAATTTGGATTTCTACATGATATTCACCTAAACGTTTATTTGAAGCATAAGACTGGCCCTTTTAATAACAAGCAAATCTTGCCCCATATATATGCCCCCTTGATAACAAGCAGGACTGACCTGAAGTATAGTACATGTCCTTTGATAATGAGCTAGACTGTCCCAAATACACAGCATATAAGACTTTCTATATCTAACACTACCACACAACTTATGTATATATACACCTTCTTTTTTTCCATAAGAACATTCACAAATAAATGATGCTAAATAGATAGCTTTGCCTCCATTCATACTCCCACCTCAAGTGCCAGCTCTGCCTGCACAGATACCTTATGTTCATAAATATGCTCCCTTTCTACCCATTCTTCTTGGCTGGATATATTCAGATATGTGTGTTACAAGATAATAAGCTTTTTAAAACAGCATGATCTAGTGATACTCTGTCATGAGATCTCTATCCTATATGTGTCTATTGTGGCTTCCCATTGGTTGTAATGTGAATTACAGAATTCAAGTGTTTTGACAGCAATATTGTATTTAATTTGTTTTATGAGAAATGGCAGTCCTTCACCAAATTCGAGTTAAGGTGAGGTTAAACATATCTGTAGCTCCAGAACAGTGTGCAATTCAAAAAGTTAAAGTATACTGAGAAGTGTATTATTTTGAGTGAATTTCTTTTCTCTCACCAGAAAACATCTTAGATGAGATCAGTGCTCTTCTTGATTATCCCCATACATTTTCCTCATTGACAGCTGCCGCCAATAACAATGAATTTTCGGCATTATAGAAGATCTGATCAACTGACAAACGACCAGTTGCTCATTTGTTGGCTGATGATTGTTCTGCTTCCCGAATGATTTGTCCATAATCATTGTCCCATGTAAAAGACTCTTTAGTTCAGGTAAATGACAACATTCATTTGAATTTGATTTAATGGCTTATATAAAAGACAAAAGAAGTTTACAAATATGTAGGGTTTTGTTCTATAGTGTATAAATAAAGCATTTTAAGGATGCTGAAAACTTGATCTGGTGCAAATATATTCAACTGTAGTAATATTTTGTGCATTGTATTTAGGGTGGTTTCATTTTGTTTACCTACGCCCAAAAGTTTTAACTAGTCACAAGGTATAAATTTAAATTTTCAAAGTCCATTTAACTTACGTATTTTTAGTTTAATGAGTTCCTTTTAGAAAGCCTTAGATAATGGTCTTTTAGTGGTAATATTTCTTACGTTTGAATGTCATAAGGAAGGTGAGTTTATCTGACATGTACAATAAATCATTCTATACCAATCTGTTGCACCACCAGTCAATTGTTACCTTTGCTTCTGGGTCATATAATCACCATTTTAAATGAAGGAATGGAGACTTTATAAGGTCAATCTACTTTAAAGCACTTTAAGCCTTACTATTAATTAATGCTAGGTAGTTACACACCAATACAAAATAGTGAAAAACAACATAGAAACTAAACTAAATAGAGGAGGCAAAGCTTCAGATTTTTTTCTGTTGTAGTAATAAGTACAAAAAAATGAAATATGCAGTATAATATGACTATATGATATGACGTTTTAAGAACAATTCATGTATAACATTTTCATATCTGCGTCTTACTGGCAAATAAATAAACAAATTAATAATGACACAAAACAGTTGTAAGCTTAACAATCACAGTATGATATTTTCAAGGATGCCTTTGAGCGTTGCAATAGTACTGTATGTATGTGTGTGCTGTTATTGAAATACTTTCACCTATAATTGTCTTGCAATAAGGTGTCCTTGTGAAAATGTCTTTACATACACTTATAGGTGTATTTTTACATTAAAAAGATAGTCCTTGAGTTGTTTTTCTCTGTCTAGTAGTTACTCTAAATGGTTAAAAAAAACTAGAGAAAACGTTGAGATAGACAATGCCTGTTTATATCAAAGATGTTCAAACTAACTGGGTCATTCAAAGAAATAGAGATTCTTTTTGTAGCTTCTTCCAACTCTGGGTAAAAGAAGAATGTTTTCTAGAGGGACCCTCTTATTTGATCTCAAAATTCCCCAATATTGTTTTTTTTATTGATCAAACTGCATGTGTTCTAAGTACTGAATTCATTGTAAAGCTCCTATAGTGCTTTGCACTGTTTCCATCATAAGATGGAGAGAAAATTCAGCCATTTCAGACTCTTTCTCAAATAATAATATAAAAAGAGGCATAGACAGCACCTTGAATAAATGACAAAGAATATTCCTAGAGAAAGACTCCTTGATGTATTCTTCTTAACCTCTCATGGAATCCACAGTGGTGGAGTGCAGCACATGCATAACAAAGAGAAAACCCCCAACACCTTGGGGTACAAAGGAGTTTACTCCGAAACATGTTGTATGTTTTTGCATTGCTTGTATGCTGTGACCTTTCATCCCTGGAGGACATGGATTTTTTCCTCAGCAGCCACTTTGGGACTTCAGGGAGGAGATTTACACTTTTTTTATAACTGGGATCTTCTCCTTCCCAAGTAAGTTCGGATACACTTCTTGTCTTAACCCCATTGTAGTGAGCACACTTTGTTCTAATTTTCAAATAATAATATGAAATGTATTATTACTATAGATGAGCGAGCACCCAAATGCTCGGGTCCACGTTATTTGAGTCGAGCTTTTCGTAAAATTTGAGAGCTCTACTTGGGTAATGAACCCCATTGACTACAATGGGAGACTTGAGCATTTTTGTATGTGGGACGCCGGGTGCCGAGCTTTTTTTTTCTTCGTGAGTATTCTCTCTCTCTCCCCCTGCCTGCCTGCCTGCCAGCCCCCAAATTTGCCATTGACATGCGCGCTGCGTCGCAGCGGTGAGGGGCCACAACAGGCACGTCACAGTGGGGAGGAGCCAAGAACTGGGGCGGGGTCGAACATGGCGTGATGCTCGTTCGAGTAATGAGCACCATCGAGTACGCTAATACTCGAACGAGCATTAAGCTCGTCAGGGTACGTTCGCTCAACTCTAATTATTACTAGTGTTATTATTGCTCTTTTAGATTACTTTCATGACCACAAAATTTTAAATGATATTACAGTTGTTTTAGATTATTTTTTCTGTTTAATTAAGTTATGTGTATAGAAGATTTTAGAGTTAGAATAATGTTCTACAGGAATTTCACCTTCACCAACTGATATCTAGGGAGAAGTCAGCTAGCAGGGTGCTGACTAAAAAGAACATCCACTCAATTTATTGCAAACTAATAAAGGCCATGTATAAAATTGTCTTTGAGCATCTACAGTGTATTAATCATGTCATATTATATGCTACGTGGAAAAACATCTCTTGAAGATAAAAAGGACTCACCTACAATGCATTTATTTAGTTTGCTGTCCCATTACCATTAATTGGCTCTACAATCTTTAATATCTCATCAAATATTTACAGTTAGGACTTTTTATGCTTAGAAGTGTATTTATTTTTTAAAGTAAAGCTATGGATTCAGGAAAAAAATAATTTATGTCTCTTAAAGTTCACGCCAATGTACATTTTTTAAAGCAACATCGTAAATTATATCGATGGACCATACAATTGTAAAAGGGAGATGTCATTAGGCTATATCTTAATAAAAATAAAATGAAAAGCAAATCTGTAAACATAAATACATACAAAACATTGAATATTACTTTGTACAAGTAACAGATCTAATGCCGTTAAAGGGGTATTGCAGTTTCAACATTGTAAAGTGAATAGTTCTGTACCCTTTTATTATTCTTTTAGACTCTGTATACAAGTTATGCAAGGTTTTCAAGATTTATGCTGGCAGTCATTAATACGCAATTTACATGCAAAGACAATTTTTCAAAGGATTGCAAGATTGACAGTTTCAGTGATCATTTTGCATATAATGCTGCTGGACACCAATGTCCATTAGCACTTTATAATCTTCATTTGCCTGTAAATGAGCCTCCAGGAGCTGTTTGTGGCGCTCAGCAGGTGGCCTGAGCTCTGCATACAGCTCCATTGTTCTGGCAGTGGCTGTCGGCTGAATACAATGTAATCTCCGACTCCCCGCAGAACGCAGCATGTGGTCTGTTTTATCTACTCTCCAGCTGAGTGATGGATTTTAAGCTCATCTTGAAATTATTGATCATCCCAAAAGTAAACGATGGTAGCATTTACACGCAACGATTATCGCTCATATGCCATAATTTGAACGAATTTTGAGCGATAATCGTTGAACATAAATTGGGCTTAAAGTTGCTTTTACACAGAAAGAAAATCAAACAATTCATATTTGTCCGAGTAAATGAGCTGGTAATGTCATCAACAGCTCGTTCACACTCGGGTAGCATGTTTAAACTGCACGATTCTCATTGAGAATCATGTAGTTCTTGTTCGCTAGTCATTCAATATTTCACATTCCTATGTGAAACCCTGAATGATCCGTGTTTAAACTGCACGATAATTGCACAGCCAGGCGCTGATTTTTTTGCTGGCTGAAACTGAATGATGAATGAGAAGCACAGAATTCTCATCCATCCTTCAGTTTTTGGTTCGTATTTAAACTGAGCGATTATTGTTCAGTTTTGCTTGTTTGATTGATTTTTTGAACAATAATAGTTTTGTGTAAATGCACCATAAGGGCGCCCACCCACTGGCGTTTTTTTTCCCCTGCGAAATTCGCAGCATTTTTTTCTCTGCAGGGGTCTATGGGACTTGTAATGTTAAAATCGCGATCGCGCAAAATCGCTCAGCGCTGAGCCAATCAGGGGGCAGGTCTGACTCACACCCCCTTCACACCCACTGCAGGCCGGCCGCACGGAACTCCGGCTGCCGGGAGCAGGTGAGTATATATATATTTTTTATTTTAACACATTTCTGGATGAATTGCAGGGAAGGGCTTATATATTTAAGCCCTTCCTGACAATTCATCCCGTGCACGCCGGCAGCCCATTGCTTTCAATGGAGTCGGCTGTATTGCCGGCTCCATTGAATTCAATGGGCAAACATCGTTCTTCTCTGCCACAGCTGTTACAGCTGTGGCAGAGAAGAAGGATTTGTCTTCCATATGTTCTCAATGGGGTCGGCGCTGCTGCCGCCGGCCCCATTGAGCGCATATAGGGAAGAGAACAGGAATCGCAGATAGGTGCGATCTGCGATTTCTGTTCTATAATTTATCGGACGAGCGCATAAAAAGCGCTCATGTGTCCGATACCATTGCAAAGCAATGGTTTTATAAAATCGCCGGACGCATGCGCAAATCGCGGCAAAAAACACCCGTCTGACTAAGGCCTAAAAGAGTTAATCACGTGATTGCTTTGGAGGAGATCACAGAGGCTATTAGGTTCTTGATGGCTTTTTTCCTCTTTTCTATAAAAAACCAACACCAATTTCAAGGCCACCACTTGATTGCAATGTTTAGTCCAATGCACAATTCCTATTCTCTGCATCGCTCTTTTCTCTTTCTGCAAATAATGAAATGATCCCCAAACCTGTTCATTATCACCTAAATAACCTTAACTAGCAAACTAATTTCTCATTCAATATAGATATAAAGCTCTTGTCAAAAATCCTTGCTACCCGTATAAATACTTTCCTCATTCATAGGGACCAGACGGGTTTTATACTGGGCAGTCAGACTGAGCATGGCATAGGGCTATAGTCTTAGCCTATATGAAATCTGAAAGGAGAGAAGAATGAGAGGAATACCCCCTTATCCACTATTCTGTTATTGCTCGCCTTTGAACCTCTGACCATGCTAATTCAGAAGAATCCTTATATAAAAAGCACAGAGGTTGTTGAGGTCCACCACAAATTGAATATATTTGTAGATTATATCATTCTTTTTCTCACCCAACTCCATACCTCTATTCCTAATCGCCAACAAATTTAATCCAGATAAATCAATCACCCACAATTTAACCTTTTCATATCAAGAGTTTAATCTCCGGAAATCCAACTATACCTTTTTATGGGCAGTGTCGCCCTTAACTTATCTCAGCAATAAACTAACTTCCTGTTACGCATATCTCCATGCTGTCAATTATTCACATCTTCTCCGGTCTCTCTTGGCCTTCATGGACTCCTGGAGATCTATTCCTATATTCTGGTTTGGGTACATTCATAAGATTAAGACAACTTGGCTTCCAAAATTAATATATCTCTTTTGGATTATCCTGGTGATTGTCTTGGTATGTATCTTCAAAACCTCCAGATTTCATTTATTTAGGCATCTTCTAAATTGAGAAGTTACAAACACATAAATATACATTACATACTCACAAACTAGAAGAAGGTTTAGGCGTTCCTGTTCTTTCAAAATATTATTAGGCACCTCCTCTGGTTACCACTAAAGTCCGAGCCTCCCCTACTCAGTCCTCCCATGCTTTCCTCTCTCTTTATCTGGAGCATTGTCAAGTATTTCAGTAATTTGTCTCCACACATGCCCCTCACACATAATTGGAACAATCCCAGCTTCATCCCAGAGGTGTTCTCCCTCTCCTCATTTGGCTGGTCATGCACACCAATCGTTTTTCCAAATGTTATCACTTCTTAATGAATGTTATTTAAATCTTTTCAATCTTCTCATAATACCCCTAAGGCTAAGATTTTTTACTAATTCCAATTTAAACATTGGGGGTTCACCTTTGTACTGGGTGAGAAAGACTTACATAAATGACCACTTTTTACACTTCGTTGGTCTGATCGCGATCCTCTATTTTACTGTGAACAATGTGCCATTCACAACATATTTCTATTGAAGCACGGGAATGGGATCTAACACAAAAGAGAGACCCCGTTGCCTGGAATAAAATATGGTTCAGAATTTCCAAATGTTCCAATAACAATACCTCTTTTGAATCAGCTTGCAAGGTGTTCATGAGGTAGTGTTTGATGCTGGCATGGATACAGCACTATGTGCCTAATTACTCCTTGTGTTTCAGAGGATGTGATAAGCCAGGTAACATGTTTCACTCTTGGTGGAAATGTCTTCAGATAGTCTGCTTCTGGTCCAGTATCTATGGTCTAGCCCATAGCCTGTTTAACATTATTCTCAGCCATGATCTGTGGTTTGCCTTACTACATCATGAAAGTCAAGCTCTATCTCACATCAGTTTCATCTTTTTACTTTCCTTCTCTTGGCAGTAAAGCAACTATTTTTTGAAAAAATAAACTGTCAGGAATACTTTTAAATAAGCATCGTCAGTTCCTTAAGATCTGGCAACCTTGAATCGACTATGCTCATCCCTACTTATTTTCTCTTGCCCCTGCTCTAGCATAGTGTATCCTTCGTCTGTATCTCATTTTGAATGGGGTAGGCTTGCCTAGGTCCCTTACCCTTATTACTCCTTATACCTGCCCCTTCTCTCTTCTCCTTTTTTCTTTCTCTTTTTCTGTTTCATTATTTCTCTCTTCTCTTTTTTAAGGTTTAGTGCTTAAATGTTGTGTCAGCACTAGAGATGAGCGAGCATACTCGGTAAGGCGATATACTCAAGAGAGCATCGCCTTTTTCGAATAGCTGCTGGCTCGTCCCTGAAGATTTGGGGGGGGGGCGCAGGGGTTGGTGGCGGTGCGGGGCAGCGAGGGGGAGCGGGGAGGAGAGTGAGAGAGATCCCTCCCTCTCTCTCTCCCTCCCGATCCCCTCTGCAACCCCCCGCTCACCCCCGCACCCCCCCCCCGAATCTTCAGGGACGAGCCAGCAGGTACTCGAAAAAGGCGATGCTCTCTCAAGTATATCGCCTTACCGAGTATGCTCGCTCATCTCTAGTCAGCACCCTTAGAGAGCTTTCCTGCTATTTCGGTTTGGGCTAAAATCACTGTTTATTAGTCCTTTTGGCTTTTAGTGAACTGCCATTATATCTACACACACCTACTAGGATCTCTTGACAATGTCTTATTCCCATACCTGGGAATAAGACATATCCCATTCTCTTATTTTAAAGGACATCTTTTCTTGGACCCACTGACTTTATTTACTTTATTTTTAATTAAAAATGTAATGAAAACCTTGAAAAAGAAAAGCAGTCCTAGTTTTGTAAAGGACTCAGTGGTGCTCAGCCTGTTAGAATACACAGATCAGGAAACTGTACTGTAACTGTAAAGAATCAGATACCTATGTGTTCTTCATAAGACTTCACATTGGATTTTAACCCATAGGGGTATGACTACATAAGATATTGATGACACAGGTTTTCCATGCATAATTTCTGTACAGAAAACCTGCCGTATTTACAGTGGCAGCAAAGCAGATGAGATTTAAACAATTCTCCTTCACAGACTGCAGTAAAACTCTGCACAAAACTGCAGTGGGAGTAACTTATGGTGTGGGCTTTGAATCAGGAGCATGTCAATTTATGCTGAGGATTTACTCCTTATAATATAAAGGATGAAATTTTCAGGGAATTCTTAACATTTTCACATCAAAATGATTTTTTTCTGCATATTTGCTGTAGATTCACATATGTTTTAATAGGAAGAAATACCGTACATGGCAGCCTGACTGACATGACAACCAAATAACACCTCATATTTTCATTGTGGGGGGCCATGCAGCACCCCAAATGCTGATTACAAGATTTGAATGCTGCTGTATTTAAAGGGTTAACAGCTGGGATCAGCTCAAGTGCTGATCGTGGCTGTTGTGACAGCATGTCAGCTGTCAAAAACAGCTTACACTGGCTGCCTATAGAGAGAGGGATCCAAAGGGTACACCAATAATAATTTACAACAGGAGAATCTTTAAAATTCAAATCCTGACTGTTTGAACATGGCCTCAGCTACATACTGTTGCAGCACTTCTGGGTTCTGTTCCTTGCGGGTAATCTGGTTCAGGTCTTATATTAGTCTCTCTTCATCTTCTAGCTCTAGTGGGAGTGGTTTTAGGTGAGACTTGCTTGGTCTCACCTGTGGTTAATTTGGGAGGACTATTTAACATGGCCTTGCACTTAGCTGTTTACTTTTAGTCTCCCTCTGACTGTGGTGGAAGTTAAAGTTGGTCCTGGATTTTCTGTTTTCCCGATTCTTCACCAAGCTACAGTAAGTACTGAGGTTACAATTGTTGATATCTTTTTCTCTGTGGTTTTCTCCTCTCTCAAGTAGGATCTGCTAGTGGCATAGGTACGTGGTCAGGTTCACTCTTGTTAGAGCGGGTATCTGCATATAGGCAAGTCCTTTCCCGGGTAAAGGCATTATAGGAACAGTATTTCCCAGGTGTCTGTTTTGTTTATTGTTAACCACTGTTTTGTGTGCAGTTGTGGTCTGTTTGCTCACAGCCCATAAGTCTTTCAGGTTTTCATATCCAGTGTATCCAGATCAGACATGACACATGCTTTTTAAGAACAAACAAGTGAATATCAGACCACCAGAAATGTTTAATTTGGTCTGATAACTCCAAATATTTTTTTTAAATTCTATTGGCTCATTCTATGAGACACACTGAAGATGAAAGAACAATGCCTTGGATACACATCTGGATCCCTTGCATGATGATGTAGGGGTGTTTTATAGGTGACACTGTTGGTGATTTATTTAGATTTATGTACAACAGCAGGTACACCTGAGCAGCATCATTACCACAGAATACTGCCAGACATCCTGGTTGCTATGATCATCAATCGGTAGCCCATTTGATTGACTGAACAATACACAATGCACATTCCTTCCAATGTCTCAGTGCAAATAACAAATTATTGCAGTCTTTGTACTACACTAACAGCTACTGATTCTGATTGATGGTTGTAGCCACATTCATGCTATGTGCTTCTAGTATACCTGAGCCAATGATGTGAGTAGGAGGTTGGATGTCAGATTGGCAGACTATAATCCTCATTGGAGGTTTGAGCTGTGCCTGCATTGATAGGGTTGGGGGGGGGGCAGCATATAAACCACTAATCTGCTGATACTCTGGCATACTGGGATACTCTGACCATCACTGCCATGCAGCACAATTTTTACTTTCTTTCTTCTGATATCTTTAAGCTCCTGATGAAATATCTCAGTATCTAGACATAGAAATGCGTTCAGCTGTTTTGTAATCTAGCAACACTTATTATAGAGCCTCCTTTATGCAGAATGATTATAGTGAAAACTATATGCTAGAATAGTTAGAAAGAGAAAAAAGGAAATCTATTCATTCAGCTTTGACTTATGCAGCTGTCAGCAAACAAGTGAAGACCTATCTCAAAATCACTGAGACCATTATAAATGGGCTTAGTGATAGAGATATGACACTAGCTCTGAACTTACCCAGCTGTTAGTCATCAGGATAGGTATCTGTATCCAAAACTTGTGGGTTTTTTCAGCATGAAGCACCGATCTGGCAGTTTTTTGATTAATACAGCTACACAGTGCTCGGCTGTTGATTTTTGCTAGACAAGCTATATGCAGTGGGAATTATGATACATGTTTAGTGATAATTGTGTCTAGCCCTTCTGCATGAAATAGTGCTACTTGTGCCGACCTGTCAGTTTACAAGGGGTACTCCACAGTCCACTCGACAAAGCTCACTCTCAGTGAATAAATCTATTGCTCACCAATAGTGGAAAAACACACACCAGTTGCTGTTGGTTAAAGTAACTGTTCGGTTGCATGATATTTCAATATCCTTTAGCCGTGTGTCTGAGGAAAAATCTCTCCAATCTTGTTGGTTCTTTTTCTTGTTTGGACACTATTGTCTTGGATGTGTAATATGGGATAGGATACAGCATACTGTATTATATTACAGAAATCAAGTCACAAATATTATTGGTGGTCACTTGCTTTATTTTAATTTTATATGAATAAAAGTAATATTTAAGGTTCATATCTCTGCGATTTACACTAACAGCTATTGATTACTGACGTTAATATTCGTTTTTTACATAATTAGAAATAATATTAAAATACAATATTTATACAGTCTCTGTTGCTGTCTTTTATGCAGTTTTTGAGCCAAAATCTCTCCCTGTGTGTTCCTCCCAAATAATTGTGACTGTCCTTGACATAGTCATTTTGATAAAATGTATCTTAGTCCCATAATGACACAGTTTATTAATTGGAAACAAAAAAATATACTAGACAGAGATATAAGTATGGGGAATAAGGGGTAACAGTCACACTTGGGCTCTGGTGCATAAGGGGGTCTGAAGCATGACACAGGATAGTGTTCTAGACTTTGGATTAGGACCTAGAAGTTTCAGGACACACTTCTGATAGCACAGTAGTTGCATTATATATCTATACTTTTCTATACTATACTATAGTATAGAAATAGTTATGCATTTAATGCCAAGCAAGTGTATTTGACTAATGCTGTAGATTCAAATTATCTGGTGTATACTCCTTGCAGATAACAGATTGTCTAACAAACCTCTATATAAGTTTATATACATATAGTTTCACACATAGTATTTTTATGAAAAGAGACGTCTTTTTTGGTCATGTTTCCTGGCAGTTTTGCCACATTTCTTTGGCCAAAAAAATGCAACAGTCAGCTGTAGGTAAATAACGCATTAAAAAACACACTATAAACTATCTTATAAATGAGGAGAGCGCCAAATAGATATAAAAGAAATAACAGAGAAGAAATAATATAAATGAGGAGAGTGCCAAATAGATTATAACAAATTAATTAGTCCAAAACCCCCCGAAAAAACGGCCACGATTAAACAAAAACACAAATATAATAATCACTAAATACAATCATGACAATGCAAGAATTCGCTAAATAATTAAAAAACATTGGCCCATTTTGCGTAATGATCCCTTCCTGTCCTGTCATCTAGATAATAATCTGACTTTAATCTTTAAACGTAACATGACACTTCAGAATTTGATTTCCCCCTCCAATCCCGATAAACGTAAAACAAAATCTGTCATTCATAAAAAAGCAGGAGTATATAAATGTTATCATAGGAAGTGTAAATGTTGCTCTGTAATAGCACATAATAGAACCGAGGTTAATTCTCATACTGTTAAATTTCAAATTCTTCAAAAATTGACATGCAATACAACTAAAGTCGTACACCTGGTAGAATGCCCATGTAACCTCAAATATGTGGGCAGAAGAATCAACAAATTAAAGACTAGAATTAACAATTACCGTCAAAATATTTTAAAAAACCTCAGAACCCATAGTTTGTCAAAACACTTTTATGATTTTCATGCTGGAGATGCGTCAAAAATGATAGTTTCACCATTAGAATACATCGATTCAAGATCCATCTCTGAGTTGCGCAAAAAAGAGATGTTCTGGATCTACAGATTGAACACTCTAGCACCCGCAGGTTTAAACAAAATGCTGGAAAAAATTTTATTTAATGTAGTCTATGCTAATTTCATAAATTAAAAACTGAAAATTAGAGTTATCACCATCACAATAACGGTTGTTGTTTATTTTGAATGAAATATTAGAAGGAAATTGAATGTATTGATGTGTCTTTATTTTTAATGAGATTTTATTGTTTTAGTTATGAATTTATTAAATTGAAGAATTCATTATTAGAGATGAGCGAACGTACTCGTCCGAGCTTGATGCTCGGGCGAATATTAGCGTGTTCAGGATGCTCGTTACTCGTAACGAGCACCACGTGGTGTTCGGGTTACTTTCAGTTTCATCTCTGAGACGTTAGCGCACTTTTCTGGCCAATTGAAAGACAGGGAAGGCATTACAACTTCCTCCTGTGTTGTTCCAGCCCTATACCACCCCCCTGCTGTGAGTGGCTGGGGAGATCAGATGTCACCCGAGTATAAAAATTGGCCCCTCCCGCGGCTCGCCTCAGATGCCGTGTGAGTTAGCTGAGGGAAAGTGCTGTTCTATTGGAGTTGCTGTAGGGAGAGTGTTTGCAGTGAGTGTAGCCTTCAAGAACCTCAACGGTCCTTTCTAGGGCCACATTTAACCGTGTGGAGTACTGTGCAGGCTGCTGTTAGCTGTGTTGCTTTTTTTTTTTCTTCTCAAAATCGGCGGTGCAGAGCATTGCACCCTGCATTGATACTACAGGCACAGAATTGTGTAGGCAGGGCCACAACACAGTTATTAGTCATTGAATAGGCACAGTGGGCCTTTCCTTTTAAACAAAAGGGAAAAAAGTATATTTGCCCTGCCTCTGTCAGTCCTAAGGTCTCTGGGTACGTGTGTGCTGCGTGGAGAATGTAAAAAAATCAGACGCAACCAGCTACGGTTGAGTACAGCCTTGCGCCAATTTCTTTCCTGCCTGGGAAATACCTGCTCTGCCACAGTTAATAACTCTGCAACAGTAAAGTTCTGTAACACTTTTGCAGGGCCGCAACACAGTTATATTAGTCATTGAATAGGCACAGTGGGCCTTTCCTTTTAAACAAAAGGGAAAAAAGTATATTTGCCCTGCCTCTGTCAGTCCTAAGGGCTCTGGGTACGTGTGTGCTGCGTGGAGAACGTAAAAAAATCAGACGCAACCAGCTACGGTTGAGTGCAGCCTTGCGCCAATTTCTTTCCTGCCTGGGAAATACCTGCTCTGCCACAGTTAATAACTCTGCAACAGTAAAGTTCTGTGACACTTTTGCAGGGCCGCAACACAGTTATTAAACGTATTATTCATTCACTAGAGGCAGTGGGCCTTTCCTTTTTAAAAAAAGTTAAAAAATTATATTTGGCCTGCAGGCTTGCGCCAATTTATTTCTTGCCTGTGAAATCAAATCACTGGTAATACAGCATGCTGAGGGGTAGGGGTAGGCCTAGAGGACGTGGACGCGGCCGAGGACGCGGAGGGCCAAGTGAGGGTGTGGGCACAGGCCGAGCTCCTGATCCAGGTGTGTCGCAGCCGACTGTTGCGCGATTAGGAGAGAGGCACGTTTCTGGCGTCCCCACATTCATCGCCCAATTAATGGGTCCACGCGGGAGACCTTTATTAGAAAATGAGCAGTGTGAGCAGGTCCTGTCCTGGATGGCAGAAAGTGCTTCGAGCAACCTATCGTCCAGCCACAGTTCTGCGCCGTCTACTGCTGCAAATCCGAATCCTCTGTCTGCTGCTCCTCCTTCCTCCCAGCCTCCTCACTCCACTACAATGACACATGCTCAGGAGCGGGAAGACTCCCAGGAACTGTTCTCGGGCCCCTGCTCAGATTGGGCAGCAGTGGTTCCTCTCCCACCAGAGGAGTTTATCGTCACTGATGCACAACCATTGGAAAGTTCCCGGGGTCCGGGGAATGAGGCTGGGGACTTCCGCCAACTGTCTCAAGAACTTTCTGTGGGTGAGGATGACGATGACGATGAGACACAGTTGTCTTGCAGTGAGGTAGTAGTAAGGGCAGTAAGTCCGAGGGAGGAGCGCACAGAGGATTCGGAGGAAGAGCAGCAGGACGATGAGGTGACTGACCCCACCTGGTGTGCAACGCCTACACAGGACAGGTCTTCAGAGGGGGAGGCACGGGCAGCAGCAGGGCAGGTTGCAAGAGGCAGTGCGGTGGCCAGGGGTAGAGGCAGGGCCAGACCGAATAATCCACCAACTGTTTCTCAAAGCGCACCCTCGCGCCATGCCACCCTGCAGAGGCCGAGGTGCTCTAAGGTCTGGCAGTTTTTCACAGAGACGCCTGACGACCGACGAACAGTGGTGTGCAACCTTTGTCGCGCCAAGATCAGCCGGGGAGCCACCACCAACAGCCTCACCACCACCAGCATGCGCAGACATATGATGGCCAAGCACCCCACAAGGTGGGACGAAGGCCGTTCACCGCCTCCGGTTTGCACCGCTGCCTCTCCCCCTGTGCCCCAACCTGCCACTGAGATACAACCCCCCTCTCAGGACACAGGCACTACCGTCTCATGGCCTGCACCCACACCCTCACCTCCGCTGTCCTCGGCCCCATCCACCAGTGTAGTTCAGCGCACCGTCCAGCCGTCGCTAGCGCAACTGTTGGAGCGCAAGTACGCCGCCACGCACCCGCACGCTCAATCGTTAACCGTCCACATAGCCAAATTTATCAGCCTTGAGATGCTGCCGTATAGGGTTGTGGAAACGGAGGCTTTCAAAGCTATGATGGTGGCGGCGGCCCCGCGCTACTCAGTTCCCAGTCTCCACTACTTTTCCCGATGTGCCGTCCCAGCCCTGCACGACCACGTCTCCCGCAACATTGTACGCTCCCTCACCAATGCGGTTAGTGGCAAGGTCCACTTAACTACGGACACGTGGACAAGCACAGGCGGGCAGGGCCACTACATCTCCCTGACGGCACATTGGGTGAATTTAGTGGAGGCTGGGACAGAGTCAGAGCCTGGGACCGCTCACGTCCTACCCACCCCCAGAATTGCGGGCCCCAGCTCGGTGGTGGTATGTTCGGCGGTGTATGCTTCCTCCACTAAAGCACCCTCCTCCTCCTCCTCCTCCTCAACCTCTGTCTCGCAATCTAGATGTGTCAGCAGCAGCTGGACGTCGCCAGCAGTCGGTGTCGCGCGGCGTGGCAGCACAGCGGTGGGCAAGCGTCAGCAGGCCGTGCTGAAACTACTCAGCTTAGGAGATAGGAGGCACACGGCCCACGAACTGCTGCAGGGTCTGACAGAGCAAACCGACCCCTGGCTTGCGCCGCTGAGCCTCCAACCGGGCATGGTCGTGTGTGACAACGGCCGTAACCTGGTGGCGGCTCTGCAGCTCGGCAGCCTCACGCACGTGCCATGCCTGGCCCACATCTTTAATTTGGTGGTTCAGCGCTTTCTGAAAAGCTACCCACGCTTGTCAGACCTGCTCGGAAAGGTGCGCCGGCTCTGCGCACATTTCCGCAAGTCCCACACGGACGCTGCCACCCTGCGCACCCTGCAACATCGCTTTAATCTGCCAGTGCACCGACCGCTGTGCGACGTGCCCACACGGTGGAACTCTACGCTCCACATGTTGGCCAGGCTCTATGAGCAGCGTAGAGCTATCGTGGAATACCAACTCCAACATGGGCGGCGCAGTGGGAGTCAGCCTCCTCAATTATTTTCAGAAGAGTGGGCCTGGTTGGCAGACATCTGCCAGGTCCTTGGAAACTTTGAGCAGTCTACCCAGGTGGTGAGCGGCGATGCTGCAATCATTAGCGTCACCATTCCTCTGCTATGCATCTTGAGAAGTTCCCTGCAAACCATAAAGGCAGATGCTTTGCGCTCGGAAACGGAGGCGGGGGAAGACAGTATGTCGCTGGATAGTCAGAGCACCCTCCTGTGTATATCTCAGCGCATTCAGGAGGAGGAGGAGGAGGAGCATGAGGAGGATGAGGAGGAGGGGGAAGAGACAGCTTGGCCCACTGCTGACGGTGCCCCTGCTGCTTGCCTGTCATCCTTTCAGCGTGTATGGCCTGAGGAGGATGAGGAGGAGGAGGAGGATCCTGAAAGTGATCTTCCTAGTGAAGACAGCCATGTGTTGCGTACAGGTACCCTGGCACACATGGCTGACTTCATGTTAGGATGCCTTTCTCGTGACCCTCGCGTTGCACGCATTCTGGCCACGACGGATTACTGGGTGTACACACTGCTCGACCCACGCTATAAGGAGAACCTTCCCACTCTCATTCCCGAAGAGGAAAGGGGTTCGAGAGTGTTGCTATACCACAGGACCCTGGCGGACAAGCTGATGGTAAAATTCCCATCCGACAGCGCTAGTGGCAGAAGGCGCAGTTCCGAGGGCCAGGTAGCAGGGGAGGTGCGGAGATCGAGCAGCATGTACAGCCCAGGCAGTGCAACAGTCTTTAAGGACCTGGACAGCTTTATGGCTCCCCACCAAGACTGTGTCACCGCTCCCCAGTCAAGGCTGAGTCGGCGGGAGCACTGTAAAAGGATGGTGAGGGAGTACGTAGCCGATCGCACGACCGTCCTCCGTGACGCCTCTGCCACCTACAACTACTGGGTGTCGAAGCTGGACACGTGGCCTGAACTCGCGCTGTATGCCCTGGAGGTGCTTGCTTGTCCTGCGGCTAGCGTCTTGTCGGAGAGGGTGTTTAGTGCGGCTGGGGGAATCATCACAGATAAGCGTACCCGCCTGTCAACCGACAGTGCCGACAGGCTAACACTCATCAAGATGAACAAAGCCTGGATTTCCCCAGACTTCTCTTCTCCACCAGCGGACAGCAGCGATACGTAAGCAATACGTAGGCTGCACCCGCGGATGGAAGCTACGTTCTCTCTCACCATCCAAAACGGGGACATTTCTGCTTCATCAATCTGTGTCTAATATTCCTCCTCCTCCTCCTGCTCCTCCTCCTGAAACCTCACGTAATCACGCTGAACGGGCAATTTTTCTTAGGGCCACAAGGCTCACTCATCTAATTTTTCTAAACAATTTTTATATGTTTCAATGCTCTTAAAAGCGTTGAAACTTTAACTTGAACCAATTTTTCGTTAAACTGGGCTGCCTCCAGGCCTAGTTACCACTTAAGCCACATTAACCAAAGCGATTAATGGGTTTCACCTGCCATCTTGGTTGGGCATGGCCAATTTTTACTGAGGTACATTAGTACTGTTGGTACACCAATTTTTTGGGGCCCTCACCTACAGTGTAATCATAGCAATTTGTATGTTCTTCGCCTGCACTCATGGTACAGAAGTGTGTGTGGGGTTGGCCTACACTTTAGCTACATAAATGTAACTTGGGCCTTGGCTATACTGCAGCTACTGAAATGGAACTAAGACTGTGCTCCCACTGAACTGCTGCTTCGGAATTGCTCCTGGGGCCTGTGTAGGCTGCTACAATGACTTAAATGGAACTAAGACTACTCTCCTCCTATACTGCTGCTTCGGAATTGTTCCTGGGGCCTGTGTAGGCTGCTACTATTACTGAAATGGAACGAAGACTGCGCTCCCACTATACTGCTGCTTCGGAATTGTTACTGGGGCCTGTGTAGGCTGCTACTATTACTGAAATGGAACTAAGACTGTGCTCCTCCTATACTGCTGCTTCGGAATTGTTACTGGGGCCTGTGTAGGCTGCTACTATTACTGAAATGGAACTAAGACTGTGCTCCCCCTATAATGCTGCTAGTGATATGTTAGTGGGGCCTGTCGCTAATGCTACGGCTGAAATGTTACTAATTATGGGCTCTGCCTATACCGCTGCTAATGGTATGTCTCTGGGGTGTGGAAACAGAGGCTTCCCAAGGACATGATGGCGGCCATTTCCCACCAACGCGGTTACTGTTAAGGTACATATTACCAGTCAGACTGGGGCATGCAGTGTTGGCCGAAGCCCACCTGCATTAAGCATGACATTACTACCTCAGCTGTGTTGGGCAATGCAATGGGATATTTCTATGTACCGCCGGTGGGTTCCAGGGAGCCACCCATGCTGTAGGTGCACACGGAGTTTAACCTACATCTGTCCACTTGTAAAGAACCCCAGTCAGACTGGGGCATGCAGTGTGGGCCGAAGCCCACCTGCATTAAGCACGACATTACTACCTCAGCTGTGTTGGGCAATGCAATGGGATATTTCTATGTACCGCCGGTGGCTTCCTGGCACCCACCCATGTTGTGGGTCCACAGGGAATTATAAATGCATCTGTTTCCACTTGTAAAGAACCCCAGTCTGACTGGGGCATGCAGTGTGGGCCGAAGCCCACCTGCATTAAGCACGACATTACTACCTCAGCTGTGTTGGGCAATGCAATGGGATATTTCTATGTACCGCCGGTGGCTTCCTGGCACCCACCCATGCTGTGGGTCCACAGGGAATTATAAATGCATCTGTTTCCACTTGTAAAGAACCCCAGTCTGACTGGGGCATGCAGTGTGGGCCGAAGCCCACCTGCATTAAGCACGACATTACTACCTCAGCTGTGTTGGGCACTGCAATGGGATATTTTTATGTACAGCCGGTGGGTTCCAGGGAGCCACCCATGCTGTCGGTCGACAGGGACTTCACAATAGGGAGTTGTACCTGCCTGTGTCTATGAATTAAAAAGCCCGGTCTGACTGGGGCATGCAGAGACACCTTGACAGAATGAATAGTGTGTGGCACATAGGTTCCCCATTGCTATGCCCACGTGTGCAGCTCCTGATGGCGGTGGCACAGGATTCTATTTCTCATTGCTTCTGTACAGCATTGTGGGCTATCGCCCCGCCCCTTTTAAAGAGGGTCGCTGCCTAGCCGTGCCAACCTCTGCAATGTGTGCCTGCGGTTCCTCCTCATGGCAGACGCACTTCTAAATAGACATGAGGGTGGTGTGGCATTAGGGCAGCTGAAGGCTGCGCAGGGACACTTTGGTGTGCGCTGTGGGGGGGGAGGGGGGGCGGTTGGGCAGCATGTAAGCCAGGAGAAGTGGCAGTGGAGTGTCACGCAGGCAGTGATTGTGCTCTGTTGGAGGTAGTGTGGTGCTTAGCTAAGGTATGCCATGCTTATGAGGGCTTTTCAGAAGTAAAAGTTTTTGGGAGGGGGGGGGGCCCACTCTTGCCGCTATTGTGGCTTAATAGTGGGACCTGGGAAATTGAGATGCAGCCCAACATGCAGCCCCTCGCCTGCCCTATCCGTTGCTGTGTCGTTCCCATCACTTTCTTGAATTGCCCAGATTTTCACACAAGGAAACCTTAGCGAGCATCGGCGAAATACAAAAATGCTCGGGTCGCCCATTGACTTCAATGGGGTTCGTTACTCGAAACGAACCCTCGAGCATCGCTAAAAGTTCGTCCTGAGTAACGAGCACCCGAGCATTTTGGTGCTCGCTCATCTCTATTCATTATTTATATTATTATATAGTATTATTATATAATGTATATTTACGTTAGTTGTAGGTATTCATTCCTTGTGTATATCTTGTAATAACGCATAAAGATACAAGCTACTTAAATAGGATGACTTCCAGTAGCTTGCGGAACGAGACATAGATTGCCTGTGATTTTAATACAAGTGCTGATAAAGTTCTTTAAAAGACTTGGCACGCAACGTGCGTTCCAGGGAGTGACGTCATGACGTCATTTAATCATCGCTGGTAGCGGAGATCCAGCCCGGACTTTCTGATTGCAGCGTGCACCGCTAATGCACACAAGGACATGTGAGTTCTATTATTTGTTTAGATAAATGTATAAATAGAATGTACTATTGTGATTTAATGAGCTTGAAAAAGGCGACGGTCGCAGAAACGCGTTGCTCAGCATACTTTTATGTTTGTAAAAATAAATCAATTGTAAGTAATTGTTATTTGAGCCTGATTCCCACGAGCGCAAGCATATGTTTTTTCTTTACGTTTAACTATAAACTATATGTTTTTTGTGATTTTTTTTTTTTCCTCTCATTTTTGTCATTTTTTTTGAGTCCATGGCATTTTTTTTTTTTTTTAAACAAACATGCTAAGTGTGGCTTTTTTTCAGGTATTTTCCCATAGACTTGTAAGTAAGAAAAAAAAACCCAAAAAGGCATGTATGTATTTAAGAAACAGCAGAATAGCTTGTATAATACATAAAATTCATATTGTCAAGCCAAAAAATGCCACAAAGAAAAACTACTTGTGTAGGAAGCCTAACAGTAGTATCTATGTCATGCCAAAGCCAAAAGTTATTAGTGATTCTCTTATATTTGTTACTGTCTGGCTTATACACTTGTAAAGTTATAATAAACATTAACCATTTATAGCGCTAACTAATTTCTAGTTGATCAATAATTGACAGAATACAGTGAGCATTATTACAAGCTACTGCGTTAGTGTACCATTCAACAGCATACACCACGGTATTTTCTATGCTGCTTATTGTCAAAAATTATGATGGCTGCAGGACATCCACAGCACAGTTTTGGGCATTGTGCGACTATTTTGCACTTAGAAATTTCTAGACCCAAAACATAGGAAGTGATTCATGCATAATTTATATATTTTAGCCAATTAAGTCTACTTTTGAGTTAGTCTGATGGCCTAGCAGCAATTCATGTTACCCAGCTGGAGTTCAGAATTCTAACTTCTCTTGCTCTTAAATTCTGCTCCGAAAGAAAATAATGGCACTGCAACCAGGAATCCAATAGGGGCCAATTAAAAATAGGTAGCTGCAACATTCATAATAATAAAAATAATAATCGCCATCATCACTCATGTATTTGTTTTGTCATTTTGCAGACTGTTTTAAAGAGAAGTATTTTAGAACAGTGTAGTTAAAAAGTGAAAGGAAATGGCTCCTCAAAATCCAACTTATTAATATGTTTGTAAAATAACAATATTTCATGTACTTTTTCTGCCACATTAAAAATGGCCACAATGTGGACTTTGAAACTGTACCGTGACTAATAAACATTGCTGTTTGCACACCTATTTTACCATAGAGACTCTTTGCTCATTTAAAAAGCTTGCCTATATTTTATCCCAAGTTTGACCTTTAAAGTGTAATGTTGTATTCTCACTTAGCAATGCACATAATGCCAATAAATTAGAGTGCTTGACTTGTATCATTTTTACTACTTAACATTTTTTCTATCAATTTAAGGCACATTTAATAGATTTCCAAAGTCATTATCTACAAATGGAGCATATTACACCATGTATGCTGAATAACATTTTGTCTAGTTAAGAAGAAATATGGCAGAAGTATAGCAGAGGTTTTAAAAAGATGTTGTTCACAAATACGCAAGCAAGGATCTTTGTTTAATATATTCAACAGTAATGGGAACTTTAAGTTGGTTACCAGAAAAACATATTTTTTTCCCCAAAATAACATATTCATAGAATATAACCTAGAGATATATTTGGATTTTATAGCTACAAATAGGTCAGAAATATATATATATATTTACATTTAATGTGTTCCCTAACATTAATAAATGAATAACCTTAAAGCTGAAGAGCAGTTGGTGATATGAAGAGCTTACACTTTATTCAGTGGTTGAATATTTTTTGCTGTTCTCTATTAAGACCAAATTTTAATCAATGACTTTTGCTTTATGTGATAATGAAGTAAGGTTAGGTTCATGCCACATGTTGGGTCAAAGTTAGTTAAATATGCTATGAAATTCTCAAAATATACATATAACTAGTTTATAGGCTATACATATCCAGACATATGTCAAAACGGTTGGTCGATACACTGTATATCAGCATACTTTTGCTTCGACTGTATTGAAAAGGAATTTTGACAATACTTTCCAAAATAAGCAAATGCAAAAAAATATACAGGTTGTCCCAGTTAATGTTGTGACAGGGCAAATAGAAGGTTAGGCTTTACGGCATTGCAGAAAGCAGGGTGAAAACTAATTTAGGTGTAAAATACATTTTTATGTATAACTGCATATTTACGCCTTGGTCAGACGGGTTTTTTTTCGTGCGATTTGCGCATGCGATCTGCGCATATATAGAACCTTTGCTTCGCAATGGGATCGGTCACATGGCCACTTTTTATGTGGATGTCCGATAAATTATAGGACATGAGGAATCGCAGATCGCGCCTATCTGGACCAATCAGGGGCAGCTCTCAGCTGTCATTCAATAGCTGACAGCTGCCCCTGATTGATCCTTGCGCTGAGCCAATCAGAGGCAGCACTCTCCCATTCATGAATTCATGAATGGGTGAGTGAGAGCTGCCTCTGATTGGTGAGGGCTGTGACCAATCAGAGGCAGCCCATTCAGCAGGCGGGGATTTTAAATCCCCGGCTGCTGAATACTACACAGAGCAGTTCAGGAGAACTGCCGGCCGTCCGCGGCTGAACTCCAGCTGCAGGGACAAGGTGAGTATATATATTTTTTTATTTTTACACATTTTAGGATGATTTTCAGGGAAGGGCTTATATTTTTAAGTCCTTCCCGAAAATTCATCCCGCGCTCGCCGGCAGCCCATTGTTTTCAATGGAGCCGGCTGTATTGCCGGTTCCATTGAATTCAATGGGCAAACATCGTTCTTCTCTGCCACAGCTGTTACAGCTGTGGCAGAGGAGAATGATCTTTGTAGTATATGTTCTCAATGAGGTCGGCGCTGCTGCCGCCGGCCCCATTGAGCGCATATAGAAAACACAAGGAATCACAGATCGCGGATAGGCGCGATCTGCGATTCCTCGTGTCTGGCCCGTTTCACCGAAAACGCTGCTAGCTGCAGATTTTTTGGCGATTTTTCGGCCCCGGTCATGCGATTTGCGGATGCGCATCCGTCATGTGATCCGCAAATCGCGGCAAAAAACGGTCATCTGACCGAGGCCTTAAAGTGCAGGAAGAGCAAATAGTTTACATAAACAAGTTCTTGATGTCTCCTCCTTCTGTAATGCAATGCTGCATACGAAGGATGCATTGGCACTTAGCAGCAATTAAGTCTTCCGGCATCAATTGTCCAACTGCGCCCATTATTCTTTGATGCAGGGTAAGGTTAAAATTCACAGGTGTAGCATTAATTATTTTCTTCAGCTTTCCCAAACATAGATATTAAGCAAGTTTATGCTATACTTGTGAACAATATCATCACTCTACGTCAAAGAATAATGGGCGCAGTTGGACAATTGATTGTTGTGGAACGCCAATGCATCGCACACAGCTTTGCACTGCAGCAGCATGACATGTCAAGAACTTGTTAACATAAATTATTTGCTCTTCCTGCACTTAAATCATGCAATTACAAAAACATCTATTTTACTCTTAAATTAGTTTTTTGGTTAAATGAGAGTCAATGACAGGTATATCCAACTGTGTAATCATACAGTCGCATTTGTCTGGAGAATTATTTAGGTAGACTGTTTCAAATTATCCAGAAACCAATCTACAAATATGGTATGGCAAAATTGATAGAGGAATTTAAGAGGGATTAGATGTCTTTTTAGACCGCTATGATATTATAGGATGCAAAAAATCCATAAAATAACCAGAAGGGTTGTTGATCCAGATATCTTCCAACTGCCGCTCTTGGAGTCAGGTAGGGACTTTTCAAATGTTGATTCATGGATTATTCTGACTGCCATTATAGAGTTAGGAAGGAATTTTTTCCCCAAAAATGCAGTAAATTGTCTTCTGCCTCATTGGTTTTTCTTTTTACCTTCCTCTGGATTAACAAGTGGAAACAGGCTGAACTGAATGGATTTTTGTCTTTTTCAGCCTAGCCTACATATGTTACTATGTAGTTTAAAAGGTAGTCATAAGTATGCATCACAGAAGGGGAAATCAAGAATTAAAAACAATCACAGAAAATTGCCGTTACTTACTGACTGAGGAGTGCATATAGATGCATCCTCCTCTCACCATGCAGGTAGCTGACTACCAAATGGAAGAGCCAATAACACCTGTGAGGGCACCGATAAAACACCCACTCACACTGCCTCCTGATAATGAGGGGGGTGGATGCTTGGTGTACACTCCCACACATAGTGGATACAGGGTGCCAGACCATTCTGATATATGTAGTTCACCATGCAGACCAGCAACCTATTAATGACGCCATGATAATTCGGCAGGTTGCCCTGCATATCCATCAGTGAACCACATTGGTACTGCCACCCTGGGCTCCCCCTGGAGTCTTAATGCCACACTGCATGTGAATGATAGATAATAAAGGCAAGGCATTGGTTGGATGTTGGCCAAGATACATGAGCCCACTAACTACTTCACGGTTCCTTGCGTTGTAGTGGGTCCCTACACTAATATAAATGCATCACAGAAGGGGAAATCAAGAATTAAAAACAATCACAGAAAATGGCCGTTACTTACTGAGTGAGGAGTGCATATAGATGCATCCTCCTCTCACCATGCAGATAGCTGACTACCAAATGGAGGAGCCAATAACACCTGTGAGGGCACCAATAAAACACCCACTTACACTGTCTCCTGATAATGAGGGGGGTGGGGTAGTCAGCTACCTGCATGGTGAGAGGAGGATGCATCTATATGCACTCCTCAGTCAGTAAGTAACGGCCATTTTCTGTAGTCATAAGTATATTTCCTCAGAGGCTCCAGCTGCTTTGTCAAGCCACAAGTTCTTATACTGAGGCTCTTTTTATCTAGTTAAGGCTAAGGGCTTAGTCACATGGGCGCATCCGGGCGCCGATGCGCCCGTCTTCCTGCACGAAGAAGACGGCCGCACCTGCACCTGACGTCTGTCCGCAGCGCCGGATGAAAGAACACATGACCGGCAATGGAGCCTGTCATGTGTTCTTTCTGCCGATGGTGCGGAGAATCGTCCGTACCTGCAGTGCGGCTATGTTATCCTGCAGGAAGACGGGCGCATTGGCACCCAGATGCGCCTGTGTGACTAAGCCCTAAGAGTGAAAAAAAAACAAAGGAAAAAAAAACAAACTCAAAAGTGAGAGACCTAGCTATGTGTAAATTCAATTCAGTGGTAGATCAAGGAGACCATGGGTCTGGATCTGTTCAAACAACTTGCCATCACCCCTCCTGGTAAAGTATTTTCTTGTAAAACATTAAACAAGCAACCACAAGAATAACTATTTAGTGTGGATTTTGGTGTGACTGCACCAGATATAACCCTTCCAATTGTGTAGATTGGTACCAAAATCCACATCAAAATCTGCACCAAATGGTGTGGATTTTGGTGCAGTTTTGTGCAGATTTTCTGCTGCAGAACATCCACACCAAATCCGCCACATGTGAATTCCCTCCCCCACCACAAAAAAAACCCCAAAACATTCTATAAGACAACCTTTATAATGCAGTGGGCTTAGATACAGGTATATATTACACCTTTAAATAATAGTTACTATATAATATACTCAAATACCAGCTATACAAAATGATAATGATTATAGCGCAGTTACCCCCAGTGATCACAGGTGCTGTCTCTGAATTGGAGTTGTCCATATTTCATTTGATTTTCATCTCTCTAGACCCAGACTGCCATTGAGATTTTTTCCAGCCATGACACAACTCCACACACTCTCCCCATTAGCTGCAAACCCTAATCAACTTTTCACTGCCCCCCATAGTAATGATGTGCCTGCTGTAGTCTCATTCAGTCTCACTAATGATCTTCTCTGTATTGCCACTTAGTAGTATGACCCTATGTTGTTTCAATTAGAAATAGGACATCCTATGTGCCCCCACTTAATATTATGACCCCTTGTGCTGCTCCAGTTAATAACAGTAACCCCATTTGTGTCCATAATTATCAATAGGTCCTCTTGTGTCCCCCAATTAGTAACATAATTCTTTATAGCCCCAATTAGTGTTAGAGTCTTCTCTGTGCTTCAAATATCATAGTGCTCCCCTGTGGCCCATGGTAGAGTGCCTTCCTTTCCTGTTAAACCTCTGGAAGAGGAAGGAGTCAAACGCCTTACTGCATTCACAGCCTTCCCTCTCTCTTTCCTGCTGTGCATCTGTGAGATCACTGTACAGAGAGGGAAGGCTTTGAGTGCAGAAAGAGGTTTGACCCCTCCCTTTCCCTGTGGCCAGAGGTTTAGCAGTGTGGATTATAATAGGGGCCTTTGGTCAGCCCATTATTCCCTATTATAATCCAGCAACGATTCTATTACACAACAGCAAAACACCACAATAAGAAGCTAAAGGAAAACACTATTTGCTGCAGTAATAGACTATGATCATGCATTTTGGACAGAGCAATGGCAGACCCTGGAAGAGATGTAATACAGTAGAGTGATTATGCTAATATGCAGAACGCAAATGCACAAAACATTTGTGTGACCAAGGCGGCAGCACGCAAAAAAAAAAAGTACATCCAGGGGCTTCACCGTTGGTCAATGGGGCCGGCGGCAGCAGTGGAGGCCCCATTGACATACAGAGAACATTACGATTCTCTGCTACAGCTGTGACAGCTGTGGCAGAGGATTTCTTCATTTCCGCAGGGAGTCTCTTTGTCACTGAACACTGTGACAGCATTGTCACAGTGCCCAGTGACAATGGGACTCCCCATGGGGATGAAGAATTCCTCTGCCACAGCTGTCACAGCTGTAGCAGACAATCACGATGTTCTTCCATTGAATTCAATGGAGCCAGCACTACAGCAATAGACTGCCGGCAAGCCCTGCAGTGATTTTCGGGGAAGGGCTTTAAATATGAGCCTTTCCCTGAAAATCATCCCAGCTATCATTCCAGCTATTGTATGACAGCTGAGAGCTGCCTCCGATTGGTCACAGTGTTCAGCCAATCGGAGGTAGTCCTTTCAGCAAGCGGGCACTTTAAATCACTTCAGAGCAGTGTAGGAGAAGACCCAGCTAGACACGCCTGAGCCGCGGCTGCTGCGGGGAGGTGAGTATATATATTTTTTCAGTTTTTACACATTTTAGGGGTGATTTTCAGGGAAGGGCTTATATTTAAAGCCCTTCCCCGAAAATCACTGCAGAGCTTGCTGACAGACCATTGCTTTCAATGGAGCTGGCTGTAGCGCCGGCTCCATTGAATTCAATGGTAGAACATCACGCTCCTCTGCTACAGCTGTAACAGCTGTGCCAGAGGATCATGATCTTCACTGTATGTTCTCAATGGGGTCGGCGCTGCTGCCGCCGCCCCATTGGGCACGAGGTGAAACCCCTGAATGCCACAACATCCAGGGGTTTCACATCCAAAAAAGACGGATGCCACAGTTACCTGCGTTTTAAAATCCGCTGCCCTATATTTACCACTGGACATTTTTGTGCACAGGTTAATATCGGGCATATGACTGCTGCCATTGAAAAGCATTGGTTCTACATAGATGCGGATCGCAAATGCAGATACCATACACACATAAAAACACCCATCTGACTGAGCCCTAAGGGGTTAGAATTTGTTATGTTTTGCGTGATTTAGGAGAGAAATGTTTAAAGCATGCAAGTCAATTAGTGAAATAAATATATGGGCTTGTAGTTCTTGTTCCTCAGACTGTGTAGTAACAGGGTATGGTGTGCATACACATCTTTGCTATTTTCTTAAAAAGTGCCCCAGGTGCTGCACTGTTACCGTCTTTCCCTGAAAATAAGACACTGTCTTTTAATTTTTGCCCCAAAAGAGGGACAGTGTCTTATTTTCAGGGGGACTTAGACTCACTTGGTCCGCGGTCTCTGGGTCCCTGGCGCTGCTGATCTTCAGCGGCGATGCGGCAGGCTGCAATGTCCTTGGCGTTCACACAGGACTTTCCTTCTGGTGACGGGGCTTTAAATATCCCGCCTCCAGCAAGCGAGTGCTGTGATTGGCTCATGAGCACAATGGCTCAGCCAATCAGAGCCGGCGCTCGATGAGCCAATCACAGCCATTTAGTGATGTCATTCACTGAAGGGCTATGAATGATCGAGTGCTGGCTCTGTTTGGCTGGCGTTCGATCCAATCACATCACTCGTTTGCTGGTGGGAGAGTATTTAAAGCCCCATCACTAGAAGGCGAGTTCTGTGTTATTGCAAAGGATGAAGCAACCTGCAGCAGCTGTGGGGGCTAAAGCGAGTGACTCAGATGCCGCTGGCTAGGAGAGTATTGATGTTTTTTGTTTTTTTTTTCAATTTGCTAGAGCTTACTTTCAGGGAAGAGCTTATATTTTAAGCTCCCCCCCCAAAAAAAAAATGAGGTAGGATTTATTATTGGGGTAGGGCTTATTTTTTGGGGAAACTGATATTATCCATTCACCCATTATCAGTGGGCAGTGATCCTGCCTGAAAGTTCTGCCAGTATTATACCTGCTGCCACTTCCTCTTCATTATTTGCCTTCTGTGTTTGACCAGTGGGAGTGCTGCCCTTATCAGAGACCCCACCTATATTCACTGAATGGAGAGGACAAGCACCCAGACGGGGAGAAATCAACAACAGCCCCATGGTATCTATTACTAGATGTAGGGGTTTGGCAGTAAACACAGAAAGATCTAATAAGAACTACAATATTGGCAGAAGTATTACACTGCTGTCTGGCAGATCGAGCATAGCAGGCCAGTGGTAGGACTGATGGTTACTTATTTACAGAGCTGAAACAGGAGGGAGGAGAGGTGGGACATTAGTTCACTAGGCACAAAGTATAGCAGGATAAACAGGCTGTATAAACTGTATGCATTGCGCTGAGTTTCCTTATGCTAGCTAAGCTCCGTCCTCACTTCCCGTAATCCATCTATTACTAGAGACAGGCATCACTTGACAACAGGCATCACAGGACAACATATTAAAAGAAGGGGAGACCCCTAGTGGCTAGAAATTTGGAGTGATTTTAAGGCAGAAAACTGTGTCTGTAAATAAAGTGAACTGCGGTTTTCTGTTGGCTATCATATTACATGTTTTTTGAAGTGACAGTTACCGTATAATTATGGGGCAACCACTTGTATATGCAGAAGATTTGGAACTTTCATTAACAAATTAGCGTCAACTGCTTCAGGGCATGTTCAGACAGCCTTTACAATGTCAAATCTACATTGGGTTTTTCTGACATGGATCTGACAGTTTAATCCTTGGCTGAGCTCAAAGGCTGAGTGTAACATTCTTGTGTAGGTTCAGAGCCTATTGTTATAACCCAAGTGGACAGATAGCGTGGTCAGTAGAGATGAGCGAACGTACTCGTCCGAGCTTGATACTCGTTCGAGTATTAGCGTGTTCGAGATGCTCGTTACTCGTAACGAGTACCACGCGATGTTCGGGTTACTTTCACTTTCCTCTCTGAGACGTTAGCGCGCTTTTCTGGCCAATTGAAAGACAGGGAAGGCATTACAACTTCCCCCTGCGACGGTCAAGCCCTATACCACCCCCCTGCAGTGAGTGGCTGGGGAGATCAGGTGTCACCCGAGTATAAAAATCGGCCCCTCCCGCGCCTCGCCTCAGATGCGTTGTGAGATAGCTGAGGGACAGTGGTATCGTGTTGGAGCTGCTGTAGGGAGAGTGTTAGGAGTTAGTGTAGGCTTCAAGAACCCCAACGGTCCTTCTTAGGGCCACATCTAACCGTGTGCAGTACTGTGGAGGCTGCTTTTAGCAGTGTTGCACATTTTTTTTTTTTGGTATATTGGCCGTGTAGAGCATTGCGCCCTGCAGTAATAGTCCAGGGACAGAAGTGTGGAGGCAGGAGAGCGTTAGGAGTTATTGTAGGCTTCAAGAACCCCAACGGTCCTTCTTAGGGCCACATCTAACCGTGTGCAGTACTGTGGAGGCTGCTTTTAGCAGTGTTGCACTTTTTTTTTGGGGGGTATATCGGCCGTGCAGAGCATTGCGCCCTGCAGTAATACTCCAGGGAGAGAATTGTGTAGGCAGGGCCAGAAGACATATTATAGATTGAATATACGCAGTGGTCCTTTAGAAAAAAATATTGGAAAAAAATCTATTTGGCCTGCCTGTCACTGTGCTCAGTGTTCTGGGTCCGTGTCTGCCGGGGGTAGTAGTTCTCCAAATAAATACGCAGCCAGCTAAGTGTTACAGCAGGCTTGCGCCAAATTATTTCCTGGCTCTGAAATCACCGCTCTGTTGCAGGTAATAACAGTGCAACACTGCAGTTCCGTGACACACATCAGGGACAGAATTGTGTAGGCAGGGCCAGAAGACATATATTATAGATTGAATATACGCAGTGGTCCTTTTGAAAAAAATATTTGGAAAAAATCTATTTGGCCTGCCTATCACTCTGCTCAGTGTTCTGGGTCCGTGTCTGCTGGGTGTAGTAGATCTACAGATAAATACGCAGCCAGCTAAGTGTTACAGCAGCCTTGCGCCAAATTATTTCCTGGCGTTCCGTAAGCGAACTCAGCCTCCAACCACATGCCAATAATCGGCACATTTAATTACAGTGTTGTGTTTCTGCATTTCTGGTAATACAGCATGCTGAGGGGTAGGGGTAGGCCTAGAGGACGTGGGCGCGGCCGAGGACGCGGAGGCCCTAGTCCGGGTGTGGGCACAGGCCGAGCTCCTGATCCAGGTGTATCGCAGCCGACTGCTGCGGGATTAGGAGAGAGGCACGTTTCTGGCGTCCCCACATTCATAGCACATTTAATGGGTCCACGCGGTAGACCTTTATTAGAAAATGAGCAGTGTGAGCAGGTCCTGTCGTGGATGGCAGAAAGTGCTTCCAGCAACCTATCATCCACCCAGAGTTCTGCGCCGTCCACTGCTGCAACTCAGAATCCTCTGGCTGCTGCTCCTCCTTCCTCCCAGGCTCCTCACTCCATGAAAATGAGACATTCTGAGGAGCGGGCAGACTCCCAGGAACTGTTCTCGGGCCCCTGCTCAGATTGGGCAGCAGTGGTTCCTCTCCCACCAGAGGAGTTTATCGTGACTGATGCCCAACCATTGGAAAGTTCCCGGGGTCCGGGGGATGAGGCTGGGGACTTCCGCCAACTGTCTCAAGAACTTTCTGTGGGTGAGGAGGACGATGACGATGAGACACAGTTGTCTTGCAGTGAGGTAGTAGTAAGGGCAGTAAGTCCGAGGGAGGAGCGCACAGAGGATTCGGAGGAAGAGCAGCAGGACGATGAGGTGACTGACCCCACCTGGTGTGCAACGCCTACACAGGACAGGTCTTCAGAGGGGGAGGCACGGGCAGCAGCAGGGCAGGTTGCAAGAGGCAGTGCGGTGGCCAGGGGTAGAGGCAGGGCCAGACCGAATAATCCACCAACTGTTTCCCAAAGCGCCCCCTCGCGCCATGCCACCCTGCAGAGGCCGAGGTGCTCAAAGGTCTGGCAGTTTTTCACTGAGAGTGCAGACGACCGACGGACAGTGGTGTGCAACCTTTGTCACGCCAAGATCAGCCGGGGAGCCACCACCACCAGCCTCACTACCACCAGCATGCGCAGACATATGATGGCCAAGCACCCCACAAGGTGGGACGAAGGCTGTTCACCGCCTCCGGTTTGCACCGCTGCCACTCCCCCTGTGCCCCAACCTGCCACTGAGATCCAACCGGACACAGGCACTACCATCTCCTGGCCTGCACCCACACCCTCACCTCCGCTGTCCTCGGCCCCATCCAGCAATGTCTGTCAGCGCAGCGTCCAGCCGTCGCTAGCGCAAGTGTTGGAGCGCAAGCGCAAGTACGCCGCCACGCACCCGCGCACTCAAGCGTTAAACGTGCACGTAGCCAAATTTCTCAGCCTGGAGATGCTGCCGTATAGGGTTGTGGAAACGGAGTCCTGCAAAAGTATGATGGCAGAGGCGGCCCCGCGCTACTCAGTTCCCAGTCGCCACTACTTTTCCCGATGTGCCGTCCCAGCCCTGCACGACCACGTCTCCCGCAACATTGTACGCGCCCTCACCAACGCGGTTACTGGCAAGGTCCACTTAACAACGGACACGTGGACAAGCACAGGCGGGCAGGGCCACTATATCTCCCTGACGGCACATTGGGTGAATTTAGTGGAGGCTGGGACAGAGTCAGAGCCTGGGACCGCTCACGTCCTACCCACCCCCAGAATTGCGGGCCACAGCTCGGTGGTGGTATCTGCGGCGGTGTATGCTTCCTCCACTAAACCACCCTCCTCCTCCTCCTCCAACGCAACCTCTGTCTCGCAATCAAGATGTGTCAGCAGCAGCAGCACGTCGCCAGCAGTCGGTGTCGCGCGTCGTGGCAGCACAGCGGTGGACAAGCGTCAGCAGGCCGTGCTGAAACTACTCAGCTTAGGAGATAAGAGGCACACGGCCCACGAACTGCTGCAGGGTCTGACAGAGCAGACCGACCGCTGGCTTGAGCCGCTGAGCCTCCAACCGGGCATGGTCGTGTGTGACAACGGCCGTAACCTGGTGGCGGCTCTGCAGCTCGGCAGCCTCACGCACGTGCCATGCCTGGCCCACATCTTTAATTTGGTGGTTCAGCGCTTTCTGAAAAGCTACCCACGCTTGTCAGACCTGCTCGTAAAGGAGCGCCGACTCTGCGCACATTTCCGCAAGTCCCACACGGACGCTGCCACCCTGCGCACCCTGCAACATCGGTTTAATCTGCCAGTGCACCGACTGCTGTGCGACGTGCCCACACGGTGGAACTCTACGCTCCACATGTGGGCCAGGCTCTAAGAGCAGCGTAGAGCTATAGTTGAATACCAACTCCAACATGGGCGGCGCAGTGGGAGTCAGCCTCCTCAATTATTTTCAGAAGAGTGGGCCTGGTTGGCAGACATCTGCCAGGTCCTTCGAAACTTTGAGGAGTCTACCCAGGTGGTGAGCGGGGATGCTGCAATCATTAGTGTCACCATTCCTCTTCTATGCCTCTTGAGAAGTTCCCTGCAAAGCATAAAGGCAGACGCTTTGCACTCGGAAACAGAGCCGGGGGAAGACAGTATGTCGCTGGATAGTCAGAGCACCCTCCTGTCTATATCTCAGAGCGGTGAGGAGGAGGAGGAGGAGGAGGAGGAGGAGGAAGATGAGGAGGAGGGGGAAGACACAGCTTGGCCCACTGGTGAGGGTACACATGCTGCTGGCCTGTCATCCTTTCAGCGTGTATGGCCTGAGGAGGAGGAGGAGGAGGAGGATCTTGAAAGTGATCTTCCTAGTGAGGACAGCCATGTGTTGCATACAGGTACCCTGGCACACATGGCTGACTTCATGTTACGATGCCTTTCTCGTGACCCTCGCGTTACACGCATTCTGGCCACTACGGATTACTGGGTGTACACACTGCTCGACCCAGGGTATAAGGAGAACCTTTCCACTCTCATTCCCGAAGAGGAAAGGGGTTCGAGAGTGATGCTATACCACAGGACCCTGGCGGACAAGCTGATGGTAAAATTCCCATACGACAGCGCTAGTGGCCGAAGGCGCAGTTCCGAGGGCCAGGTAGCAGGGGAGGCGCGGAGATCAGGCAGCATGTACAGCACAGGCAGGCCAACACTCTTTAAGGCCCTTGACAGCTTTATGGCTCCCCAGCAAGACTGTGTCACCGCTCCCCAGTCACGGCTGAGTTGGCGGGAGCACTGTAAAAGGATGGTGAGGGAGTACGCAGCCGATCGCACGACCGTCCTCCGTGACGCCTCTGCCCCCTACAACTACTGGGTGTCGAAGCTGGACACGTGGCCTGAACTCGCGCTGTATGCCCTGGAGGTGCTTGCTTGTCCTGCGGCTAGCGTCTTGTCAGAGAGGGTGTTTAGAGCGGCTGGGGGAATCATCACACATAAGCGTACCCGCCTGTCAACCGACAGTGCCGACAGGCTAACACTCATCAAGATGAACAAAGCCTGGATTTCCCCAGACTTCTCTTCTCCACCAGCGGACAGCAGCGATACCTAACTAATACGTAGGCTGCACCCGCGGATGAAAGCATCGTTCTGTATCCCCATCAAAAACGGGGACCTTTTCGCTTCATCAATCTGTGTATAATATTCCTCCTCCTGCTCTTCCTCCTGAAACCTCACATAATCACGCCGAACGGGCAATTTTTCTTTGGCCCACAAGGCTCAGTCATATAATTTTTCTAAACAATTTTTATACGTTTCAATGTTCATTAAAGCGTTGAAACTTTCACCTTAACCAATTTTTATTTTAACTGGGCTCAAATTAATTTTTAGCCCACCTGCATTACAGCTGACGTTACATCCGCTGTGTTGGGCAATGCAATGGGATATTTTTATGTACCGCCGGTGGGTTCCAGGGAGCCACCCATGCTGTGGGTCCACAGGGAGTTGTAACTACATGTGTCCACTTCTAAAGAACCCCAGTCTGACTGGGGCATGCAGTGTGGGCCGAAGCCCACCTGCATTAAACATGACATTATTACCTCAGCTGTGATGGGCAATGCAATGGGATATATTTATGTACCGCTGGTGTCTTCCTGGCACCCACCCATGCTGTGGGTCCACAGGGAGTTGTAACTACATGTGTCCACTTCTAGAGAACCCCAGTCTGACTGGGGCATGCAGTGTGGGCCGAAGCCCACCTGCATTAAACATGACATTATTACCTCAGCTGTGATGGGCAATGCAATGGGATATTTTTATGTACCGCCGGTGGGTTCCAGGGAGCCACCCATGCTGTGGGTCCACAGGGAGTTGCAACTACATGTGTCCACTTCTAAAGAACCCCAGTCTGACTGGGGCATGCAGTGTGGGCCGAAGCCCACCTGCATTAAACATGACATTATTACCTCAGCTGTGATGGGCAATGCAATGGGATATATTTATGTACCGCCGGTGGCTTCCTGGCACCCACCCATGCTGTGGGTCCACAGGGAGTTGTAACTGCATGTGTCCACTTCTAAAGAACCCCAGTCTGACTGGGGCATGCAGTGTGGGCCGAAGCCCACCTGCATTAAACATGACGTTATTACCTCAGCTGTGATGGGCAATGCAATGGGATATATTTATGTACCGCCGGTGGCTTCCTGGCACCCACCCATGCTGTGGGTCCACAGGGAGTTGTAACTACATGTGTCCACTTCTAGAGAACCCCAGTCTGACTGGGGCATGCAGTGTGGGCCGAAGCCCACCTGCATTAAACATGACATTATTACCTCAGCTGTGATGGGCAATGCAATGGGATATTTTTATGTACCGCCGGTGGGTTCCAGGGAGCCACCCATGCTGTGGGTCCACAGGGAGTTGTAACTACATGTGTCCACTTCTAAAGAACCCCAGTCTGACTGGGGCATGCAGTGTGGGCCGAAGCCCACCTGCATTAAACATGACATTATTACCTCAGCTGTGATGGGCAATGCAATGGGATATATTTATGTACCGCCGGTGGCTTCCTGGCACCCACCCATGCTGTGGGTCCACAGGGAGTTGTAATCACATGTGTCCACTTCTAAAGAACCCCAGTCTGACTGGGGCATGCAGTGTGGGCCGAAGCCCACCTGCATTAAACATGACATTATTACCTCAGCTGTGATGGGCAATGCAATAGGATATTTTTATGTACCGCCGGTGGGTTCCAGGGAGCCACCCATGCTGTGGGTCCACAGGGAGTTGTAACTACATGTGTCCACTTCTAAAGAACCCCAGTCTGACTGGGGCATGCAGTGTGGGCCGAAGCCCACCTGCATTTCATCTGACGTTAGCGCTGCTGTCCAGGGCACTGCAATGGGATACATTTATGTACAGTGGGTGGGTTTCAGGGAGCCACCCATGCTGTGGGTGCACACGGAATTCCCATTGCGGAGTTGTACATGCCTGTGACTATTTATTAAAAAAACGCGGTCTGACTGGGGCATGCAGACACCTTGACAGAATGAATAGTGTGTTGCACATAGGTGCCCCATTGCTATGCCCACGTGTGCAGCTCCAGATGGAGGTGGCACAGGATTGGATTTCTCATTGCTTCTGTACAGCATTGTGGACTACCGCCCCGCCCCTTTTAAAGAGGGTCGCTGCCTTGCCGTGCCAACCCTCTGCAGTGTGTGCCTGCGGTTCCTCTGGCAGACGCACTTATAAATAGACATGAGTGTGGCGTGGCATGAGGGCAGCTGAAGGCTGCGCAGGGACAGTTTGGTGTGCGCTGTGGACACTGGGTCGTGCAGGGGGGGTTGGGCAGCATGTAACCCAGGAGAAGTGGCAGCGGAGTGTCATGCAGGCAGTGATTGTGCTTTGTTGGAGGTAGTGTGGTGCTTAGCTAAGGTATGCATTGCTAATGAGGGCTTTTCAGAAGTAAAAGTTGTTGGGGGGGGGGGCCACTCTTGCCGCTATTGTGGCTTAATAGTGGGACCTGTGAACTTGAGATGCAGCCCAACATGTAGCCCCTCGCCTGCCCTATCCGTTGCTGTGTCGTTCCCATCACTTTCTTGAATTGCCCCGATTTTCACAAATGAAAACCTTAGCGAGCATCGGCGATATACAAAAATGCTCGGGTCGCCCATTGACTTCAATGGGGTTCGTTATTCGAAACGAACCCTCGAGCATCGCGAAAAGTTCGTCTCGAGTAACGAGCACCCGAGCATTTTGGTGCTCGCTCATCTCTAGTGGTCAGTAAAGCGAGGGGTCGATAATGGATACATATCAGTTGCAGTACAAAGAAGCAGGCAGGCAGTATAGTCTGAGGAAGACCAGAAGTTGGTAACAGGTAAGTATCAGTTCGCCGTGTGGAGGAGCAGGCAGGTGGTGGAGCTTGACTACTGGCTGGGAGCTCAAAAATCATGCATGATGAAGTGTCAGAGCCAGGCTTTTATAGGACATCCAATCTGGGAGAACAGGGTGGAGCCAAACAGGAAACTGGATAGGGAGCAGGAACCAAGGATAAGGTCATGCAGGGGAGCTTTCCAAAGGCTGGATAGCTCAACAGGTAGAACCGCTCTCTGGAGCACAGGAACTCCTGGGTTTGAGTCCTGATACTGAGTGTTAGAGTTACACTGTGGGTTCTTATATGGATTTACATGCAGATTTATCCCCAGTCAATGCGGGAAATCAGTGTGGAACTGCACCAAGAATTGACACCTCAATTCTTTTTTCCTAGATTTCAAAATTCACATGTTGAAAAATATATGCCTTATGACCTACAGCACAAATTTTTATAGCAGTAGCATTAGCAATGCCAGAAAGATGTCCAATGGGAGAACGAGAAGAAAAGAAGTAGCTGTTCTGAGGCTCAGGTGACAGACATGAGCGTTGGGATAAAGGTCTCCTGCTCATTAGTCCCTCGCCACTGAGCAGAATTACTTATGGGTAAAGAATAGAGATGAGCGAGCACCAAAATGCTCGAGTGCTCGTTACTCGAGTCGAACTTTCAGTGATGCTCGAGAGTTCGTTTCGAGTAACGAACCCCATTGAAGTCAATGGGCGACTCAAGCATTTTTGTATATGACTGGTGCTCCGCTAAGGTTTTCATTTGTGAAAATCTTAGCAAATCACCACAGTCATGTAAAAAACACAGAAATGGATAGGGCAGGCGAGGAGCAACATGCAGGGCTGCATTTCGGGCTCCGAGGTCTCACTATTAGGCCACAATAGTGGCAAGAGTGAGACCCCCCCCCCCCCCCCCGCACTGTCAGCAGAAAGAGCGTTCTCCTCTGCCACAGCTGTAACAGCTGTGGCAGAGAAGAACTATGTTGGCCCATTGAATTCAATGGAGCCGGCAATACAGCCGACTCCATTGAAAGCAATGGGCTGCCGGCGAGCGCGGGATGAATTTTCAGGAAGGGCTTAAAAATATAAGCCCTTACCAGAAATTCCTCCTAAAATGTGTAAAAAAAAAAAAAATTATACTCACCTTTCCGCTGCAGCCGGAGTTCAGCCGCGTCTGGCCGGCAGTTCTCCTGAACTGCTGTGAGTAGTATTCAGCAGCCGGGGATTTAAAATCCGCGCCTGCTGAATGAGCTGCCTCTGATTGGTCACAGCCTCACCAATCAGAGGCAGCTCTCACTCACACCCATTCATGAATTCATGAATGGGTGAGTGAGTGCTGCCTCTGATTGGCTCAGCGCTGAATACTACTCACAGCAGTTCAGGAGAACTGCCGGACAGACGCGGCTGAACTCCGACTGCAGCGGAAAGGTGAGTGACTGCTGGGTGAGTGACTGCTGCCTCTCATTGGCTCAGCGGGAGCTGCCCCTGATTGGTCCCGCTGAGCCAATGAGAGGCAGCAGTCACTCACCCATTCATGAATTCATGAATGGGTGTGTGAGTGAAACCTGCCTCTGATTGGTCAGGCTGTGACCAATCAGAGGCAACTCATTCAGCAGGTGGGGATTTCAAAGCCCCGCCGGCTGAATAGTGCCGAGAAGCAGTTCAGGAGAACTGACAGCGGCCGCGGCAGAACTCCGGCTGCAGCCGAAAGGTGAGTATACAATTTTTTTTTATTTTAACACATTTTAGGATGAATTGCAGGGAAGGGCTTATATATTTAAGCCCTTCCTGACAATTCATCCCGGGCTCGCCCGCAGCGCATTGCTTTCAATGGAGCCGGCTGTATTGCTGGCTCCATTGAATGCAATGCGCTGGACAGCTCCGGCCCGTTTCTAATGAAACACGGCTAGGAGCAGATTTTCGGGCGTTTTTTCGGCTGATTTTTCGGCGCCGGTCACGCGATTTGCGCATGCGCATCCGTCATGCGATGCGCAAATCGCGCGAAAAAACGCCCGTGTGACTAAGGCCTAAGGGCGAGCACCCACTGGCGATTGCGTTTTCCGCGGGAAAAAAACGCAGCGTTTTCGCCGCGTTTCCCACGATTTTTCCGCGCGTTTTTCGCGGCGTTTTCGCGATTTTTCCGTTAATTTCCATTGACATTCATGGGTGCATTAGGAGAAAAATAAGGACACATATGCAACTGACAGTTCCTATGTTAAAAACGCAAACGCAACGCAAAAAAAATGCCAGTGGACAGGAACACATGTTATCTCTATGCCTGTGCAGGAAAAACGCAAAACGCAGGTAAAAAAACGCCAGTGGGTGCTCGCCCTTATGCTGCGTTTATCTGTGTTCCCCTCAGGGTGTCACATTATATTATTTTTTGTTATTAAAATAACTTCTCATTACAGCACAAGTAAGAAACAAAGACAATTATTGTGAATAAGAAACTGAACAAATAAGAAACCAACTATAGCATCATAACCATCATCATTGTGACATTATCATAATTATCAAACTAAATTGCCCAACTGGGCATCAGAAACCCTTTTTTACCCCCTTGATAAATTAGTGCGTAAGTGTAAAACGTAACCTTCAACAGTAAATTGTTAAAACACATATGAGTAAAACCACAGAATAAATGCCTCGATATAGCAGTAGAAGCAGCAACTTGCTAAGTATATCTAGATCTATATGGATCCAATTGCTGCAGACTAGGGTCACATTTGAGAATCTCTAGGTTGCACCTATGTAGACAAGGACTAATAACTGTGCCAAGTTTTGTTGCTTTCAGTCCATAGGAAGTGGGTCAGGGGAAATCTTTAATGAACACTAACTTTGCTAGCTAAAAAAAAACTAGCAGTCAGTGCCTTTCTTATATATGTGACCCTGGTCTGCAGTAATCATGCAAGTTACTGCTTCTACTACTACATGGAGGCATCTAATCTGTGGGTTTAATCCTAGCTGTTTAATCAAGGTTATGTTTTACAGCTATATATTGATTTATAATGAGAACCAGGAAAAACTACTTTTCAATGATACATTCAAACCACTTTGCTGAATACAGGAGGATTTGTAATAGTGGTCACTACTAATTATGCATACAGAATACAACTAAAAAAAAAACACTTCCCATCCTTTTAGTTACATTTTATGTTTTTGGCCTTTTAATTTCCCCACTTTTTCATACATTTTATTTTTAGTCCAAAACCCATCCCTGCACACAGCTCTTTTTCATTCTGGATTGTTCTGCATCATCGGCAACAGATACTGTTACAAACTCTAATGTATTCAGCTAGGTGAATGCTAATCACTATGCAGTCAGACAGAGGAAAAGGGATCCATCTATACCCTAATTACCTTTCCCTGCTATGTGATCATAGGGTTTCAAATGGCTGTCATAGCAGCCAGAGGACCAGCAAAGGCCTCTAAGCCTGCCATTCTAGTACAGATAGTCTCTGTCTTGCCAAAGTTCGATTTACGAACTTCGCAAGATGCAAACAATCTGTTCTGCAGAGTATGGTGCAATACTATGGCATTACATCATGCTGTGCAGGCACCGGACAGGCTTCTATCAAGCCTGATAGAAGCCTGTCCGGTCAGATCGCGGGACACAGTGTGGTTGCTACGCAGCCTGGGGCCTTCTGAAAGGCCCCAGGGCTGCTTATGCAGAGCGCCTATCAAGCCCTGTGCTGTTTCTTACAGCCAGCACCTGGCAGCAGCAGTTCTGATGAGCTGCGCCGCTCGTCGGAACTGTTAACACTTTAAATACCGCGTGGAGTAGCGACACGAGACGGAGGCACGAGCGAGCGGGGAGCTGAAGGGGACAGCGGAGCAGCTCAGCAGCCGAAGCAGGTGCGGGGGCAGCGGCAGCTGAAGCAGGCGCGGGGGCAGGAGTGACCAGTGGGACCGGAGCGCAGCAGCCGGCGCCAAGAGGCCACCAGGAGTTCAGCGGAGCAGCTGAGACAGGAGTGCAGAGTGAGCGGCCGCCGGGACAGCGGGTGACGTCACCAGGAGGAGCGGAGGAGCTGAGTATCTACCTCTGTGTGTGTTTGTGAGCTGTGTGTCTTCTGTGTATCTGGTTAGTGGTGTCTTCTGTGTGTGTGTGTCTGGGGGTCTAAGTGTTTGTGAGGGGGGAAAAAAAAAAAAAAAAAAAAAAAAAAAAAATTTGACTGTTTGCGCATAAGTGTCAGCGGGTAAGAGGTTGCGCGAGAGAGGCAGCGGGTGAGGGGTTGCGGCAGCGGGTGAGGGGTTGCGGCAGCGGGTGAGGGGTTGCGGCAGCGGGTGAAGGGCTGCGACAGCGGGTCAGCGGTTGCGGCAGCGGGCCAGCGGTTGCGGTAGCGGGTCAGCGGTTGCGGCAGCGGGTCAGCGGTTGCGGCAGCGGGTCAGCGGTTGCGGCAGCGGGTCAGCGGTTGCGGCAGCGGGTCAGCGGTTGCGGCAGCGGGACAGCGGGTGCGGCAGCGGGTCAGCGGTTGCGGCAGCGGGACAGCGGTTGCGGCAGCGGGTCAGCGGTTGCGGCAGCGGGTCAGCGGTTGCGGCAGCGGGACAGCGGTTGCAGCAGCGTGTGAGCGGAGTGTGAGCAAGGCTATCGGATCGACAGATTACTGGGGGGGGCTGGTGAGGATCCAGCGGTCATGGTGCACGTTGGCACCAATGAACAAATTAGAGGTCAATGGAGGGCCCTCAAAAATGATTTCAGGGACTTAGGGTCCAAGCTCAGGGCGCGGACCTCCAGGGTAGTTTTCTCGGAAATACTACCTGTACCTAAAGCCACACTAGAAAGGCAGCAGGATCTTAGGGAGGTAAACAAGTGGCTCCGGAGTTGGTGTAAGAAGGAGGGATTTGGGTTCCTGGAGAACTGGGCTGACTTTGCGGTCGGCTACAGGCTCTACCGTAGGGACGGGCTGCATCTAAATGGGGAGGGTGCAGCTGTGCTGGGGGAGAAGATGGCTAGAAGGATGGAGGAGTGTTTAAACTAGGGACTGGGGGGAGGGTAAAATGAGAAATAGTGGGGTAGCCAGTGTAATTAGTGACCTGGGCCCAAGCAAAGGGAATGGGGGACGAGCAGGGGATGGGGTTAGTACAGTTAGAACTGACAGATCAGCCATAAGTACGAATAGCAACAAAACAAATTTAAAAAACAAAAAAAATGAAATAAATTGTATGATCACGAATGCACGAAGTCTGATCGGTAAAGTGGGCGAGCTTGAAGCGAGAATGACTGATGAAAACTATGATATGGTCGGAATTACTGAAACATGGCTTGATGATAAGTGCGATTGGGCGGTGAATTTGCAGGGGTACAATCTCTTCAGAAGAGACCGAAGGAACCAGAAAGGGGGAGGGGTGTGTCTGTACGTCAAATCGAACTTGAAGCCGAGGCTACGGGAGGATATAGGGGTAGGAGATGAACATGTGGAATCTCTGTGGGTAGAAATACAGGGGGGAAAAAACAACAAAATCCTGATAGGGGTCTTTTATCGACCACCAAAAGCAACAGCAGAAACTGAAGACTTACTACTAAGGCAGATAGAAGAGGTGTCAAAACGAAACGAAGTAATTATCATGGGGGACTTTAATTACCCAGATATAACATGGGAGAACGAAACCTGCAAATCTCACAGGGGTGATAAGTTCTTGAGAGTAATTAAAGACAATTACCTGAACCAACTTGTGCAGGAACCAACAAGAGGGAAAGCCATTCTGGACCTAGTACTAACTAACAAACCGGAACGTATAAGGGGGGTGCAGGTTGAGGGGCACTTGGGGAACAGCGACCACAATATAATCAACTTCCAGCTGTCAATCAATAGGATGCCTTATCAAGGAGTAACAAAGAAACTAAACTTTAGTAAAGCAAAATTTGATGAGCTTAGAACTACTATCGGTAACATTAATTGGGACAACATCCTCAAAAATATCAGTACGGAGGAAAAATGGGAAAAGTTCAAAAGGATCCTAATCGCCTCATGTGAGCAGTTCATTCCCTTCAAAAATAAAAGTAACTCGGCTAAAAGGAAACCAATGTGGCTCGACAAGACGGTACGAGGGGCAATAAACGAAAAGAAGAAAGCGTTCAAACTACTAAAGCAACAAGGCAGCGAAGAAGCGCTAAAATCATACAGGGGAAAAAACAAAATATGCAAAGATACGATTAAAACTACCAAAGAGGAAGCGGAAAGACGGATCGCAAAAGAGAGCAGGAACAACCCGAAGCTATTTTTCAACTACATAAACAGCAAAAGGATTTGCAGGGAGAGCGCTGGCCCTTTAAAAAACAATGCAGGAGAAATCATTGATGATGACGAAGGGAAAGCAAATCTACTAAACAGCTTCTTCTCAAGTGTGTTCACCAAAGAAAAGGAAATGCCACACGAGGAGCAGGGGAATAAAACGAACCCCTCACAAAATATCTCATACCTAACGCAGGAGGAGGTGCGGAAGCGTCTAAAGAAAACTAAAATTGATAAATCACCGGGCCCTGATGGATTACACCCAAGGATACTAAAGGAACTAAGTGACGAGATAGCTAGGCCGCTATACCTTATATTTCTAGACACTATCAAGACCGGAGTAGTACCATTGGACTGGCGCATTGCCAACGTGGTTCCAATCTACAAAAAAGGGAGCAAAAGTGAGCCTGGTAACTACAGGCCAGTAAGTCTCACTTCAGTAACGGGAAAAATTTTCGAGGGGATTCTGAGAGACGCCATCGATGAGTACCTCAAGGAGATTAAGGGAATAACTCCTCACCAGCATGGATTCATGAAGGGTCGCTCATGTCAGACAAATCTGATCAGTTTCTACCATGAAGTAAGCTCTAAGCTGGACCAGGGAGAATCTATTGATCTTGTATATCTGGACTTCTCTAAAGCCTTTGACACCGTGCCACATAATAGGCTAATATACAAAATGAGGCAGCTCGGACTGGGCGAAAACGTGTGTAAGTGGGTAAAAAATTGGCTCAACGATAGAAAGCAGAGGGTGGTAATAAATGGTTCGTACTCTGATTGGACCACAGTCGCTAGCGGGGTGCCACAGGGTTCAGTATTAGGCCCCACTCTGTTCAACATATTTATTAATGACCTGATAGAGGGGCTGCACAGCAAAATATCAATATTTGCAGATGACACAAAATTATACAATGTAATTAATGCAACGGAGGACAATATGTGGCTACAAACGGACCTGGATAAGCTGGGGGCCTGGGCAGAAAAATGGCAAATGAAGTTCAATGTTGAAAAATGTAAGACTATGCACATGGGCAAGAGGAACGGATGTCACGAATATTCACTTAATGGGGTACCACTAGGGAAAAGTGATATGGAAAAGGATCTGGGGGTATTAGTGGATAATAGACTAAACTGGAGTAACCAATGCCAGTCAGCCGCTGCAAAGGCAAATAAAGTCTTGGGGTGCATCAAAAGAGGAATAGGGGCGAAGGACGAGAACATTATCCTCCCACTATATAAGGCATTTGTCAGGCCTCACATGGAATACTGCGTACAATTCTGGACACCGGTGCTCAGGAAAGATGTCACAGTGCTTGAGGGGGTTCAAAGAAGAGCGACTAAACTAATACATGGAATGACGGGACTGGAATACCCAGAGAGGCTATCCAAATTGGGACTATTTACTCTAGAAAAAAGAAGGTTAAGAGGCGACCAAATAACCATGTATAAGTACATGAGGGGACAACACATGGATCTCTCCCGCGATCTGTTTACACCCAGGACCACGACGGTAACAAGAGGGCATCCGCTACGATTAGAGGAAAGTAGGTTTCATCACCAACACAGAAAGGGGTTCTTTACTGTAAGAGCAGTTAGACTGTGGAACTCTCTACCGGAGGAAGTGGTGGTGGCAAAATCCATAGAGGAGTTTAAAAGGGGACTTGATGTCTTTCTGGAGAAGAAGGATATTACAGGATATAAATATTAGGTTAAGTGTCAATCCTGGTATATAGGCAGGTAGGAACTATTAGGGGTTGATCCAGGGAACAGTCTGATTGCCATTAGGGAGTCGGGAAGGAATTTTTTTCCCCAAAAGGGCTAATTGACTTCTGGCCTTGGGGTTTTTTTGCCTTCCTCTGGATCAACACAGTAGGATAGACAGGCTGGACTAGATGGACAATGTCTTCATTCGGCCTTACATACTATGTTACTATGTTACTATGTTTAAAAGCGAATGAGTGAGCATACTCGCTAAGGGCAAATACTCAAGCAAATATTGTCCTTAGCGAGTACCTGCCCGCTCGTGAAAAAAGATTTGTGTGCCAGCAGGGGGCAGGAAGCGGCGCGCGGGGGAGGGGTAAACAGGGGGGTGATCTCTTTCCCTTCTGCTCCTGCTCACTCCCACAACACACCACTCACCCCCGCCGGCACCCAAATCTTTTCTCACGACCGGGCAGGTACTCGCTAAGGACAATATTCACTCGAGTATTTGCCCTTAGCGAGTATGCTCGCTCATCTCTAGTCAGAACTAATAAAATATAGTGCTACATATTCCACATGGTGAAAAAAAAATGCCATGCTAGAAATGTGTCTTTTTGCCATCTCTGATACTCAAAATAATAGAAGCAATCAGAAATCTGTTTCCTTCCCAAAATGATAGTAATAAGAACAGCCCTGTAACAGCTAAATTGATGGCAAAAATTTGTGGGTGTTGAAATGTGGCAACACAAAGCAAATTTTGTTTTATTGTATTTTAAAAGCAGCATAATAAAAACTATGTAAATTTGGTATTGTCATAATCATACTGACTTGCAGAATGTAATATTTACCACACAGTGAATACCGTAAAAATAAAGGAAACAGTGTTGAATTTGTGTTGTTTCTATGTCAGTGCATTACATTTTTTAATAAAGGCCTTTTCATTACTCTCTTTTCCTACTTTGCCTAAATAGTTTTTAGTATTTTAAGGTCTTTAGTATACTATATGGTACATTAAGTAGTTCTAATGAAAAAATATAACTCGTCTTGCAAAAACAGAAAAATAATTTGTACAACTATAAAAAATAAAAAAATAAGCAATTAAAGTTATTTTTATTTAGCTTTTATATATATATATATATACAGTTCACTGCTCGGGAGCGTGCTGGAGCGGCCATTCTGTACCATCCTCTGTTAGAGGAAGGTGCAGAGCCGCCCAGCTGTCCCGAGAAGCCGCCCAGCTGTCCCGCCGTCCTGGTAAGTGATGGGCCGGGGGGGCTGCCGCTGCGCCGGGGGGGCTGCCGCTGTGCCGGGGGGGGGGGGCTGCCGCTGTGATGGGGGGGCTGTTGCTGCGATGAGGGGGCTGTCGCTGCGATGGGGGGGCTGCCGCTGCGATGGGGGGGCTGTCGCTGCGATGGGGGGGGCTGTCACTGCGATGGGGGGCTGTCGCTGCAATGGGGGGGCTGTCGCTGTGCCGGGAGGGCTGCCGCTGTGATGGGGGGGCTGCCGCTGTGATGGGGGGCTGCCGCTGTGCCGGGGGGGCTGCCGCTGTGATGGGGGGGCTGTCGCTGTGCCGGGGGGGCTGCCGCTGTGCCGGGGGGGGGGGCTGCGCCAGTTACCTGCTTCCTGGCGGTGGGTGACTGGTCGGCCATGTTCAATCCCGGGGTCCGGTCGGCGGCTGCGGGTCGTCTGGTTGTCAGGGAGACACAGCTGGTAGCGTCTCGGGAGCGCGCACGTCGGGCTACAGCAAGCGACGGGAAAAGAGCCGGCGGCCATCTTGGGAAAATTTTTATAAGTTGCTGAAACGCTGGAACGGTAAGTACAAACCAGCTAGAAAAGTCATTTACAGGGGGGCTTAGTAATGTATGCTTAATTAGGGGGACTGGGCAATAAAAAAAAATCCACTCCTGCCTCGAGACATCTCCTTTAACACAGCGGGCGATCAGTAATGAATGACTGCTGTTTACACTGATTGATCATCATTCATCTCATCTTTCATCGTTTAGGCTTCATGAACAATGGACAATGAGCTGAACGATGATCGTACTAAACATCTGCTGTGTTAAGTGAATGGAGAGGGGCGGGGGAGAGCGAGGAGTGAAATCTCCTCCTGCTGTCCTGGCCTCCTGCTGGCCACTCTGTCAGAGAGTCAGCGATACTCGCTCCTGTGCAGCTGCATGGGAGTGAGTATATGCAGGGATGAGTGTTGGGCATAATTTGCCCGACATTCATCCCGTGTAAATGGGGCGTTATTCCTTTTTTTTGTTTGTGCGGCATGTATAGTGGTGGATTCATGGCTGCCTCCTCCTTGTCATGCACTCCCACCAATATACTTCTTGCCCCTTAATTGGACCATATAAACTGATATTCTACTCTCCTTGGTTGTATTTGCAGACTCAGCACAAAAGAGATGTATGCTCAGAGGTAGGAACTCATCTTTCTCATGTTATAGTTAGTGTTAGGACCCAGTCCAAAGCATGGTTATCTGAATGTTGGTGGATAGGCCAATATACTTTGATCAAACTATATACTAAGAACCTTGCATTTTTAATGTGGCTAGTATAAGCATTGCATTTATGTATTATTCTGATACAAAAATGCATTTGAGTGCTGTTGCCATGTGTTTCTGCTAATACAAAAGTAGTGTCTGCATCCTCATTAAGTACAAAAAGCCCTACCTTTGGCATGTTTCGGTAAATAAAAGCACTCCTCAATATACCACTAAAATACCAAAAAGCATAGTGTGTTTGTACCAAAAACTGTATGCCTAAACAGTCTTATGATTTCTTATAGACTCCAAGCAAACCTTTGTATCATTTTACCAAATAAAATGCAAAATATACACGCAAAAAAAACCTCATGAAATGTGCTGAAACAATGATACTATATGGTGTGTGTAAAAAAGCCCTCTATAGTAGTTTTTATTCAAAATTTGGGATTGTGGTTGTTTTTCATTTGTAGAAACAGTTACTCTAAAAGTATAGTACCTATATGTTGCATTGGATTTTTTTTACACAGAACGATTATTGCTCTGTTTATTACTGGATTGTATAAAACAGATTAATCATTCAGTGTACACACTACTAGTGACTTAACGATGAACCATTTGTTTGCTTATCATTTGTCGTTCAGTTTATTCAGACATACAAATCAAGCAGTGTTCAGTCAATTAAAATAGGCATAGTTCATATATAAACTAGCCTTCCCGTCACGCATTGCTGCAGCCAATCATAGCGCAGCTTTCATGCTACCTTAGCAGTATAAGAAATAGCAAAAAATCACGGCGCAGCTTTCATGTTACCTCAGCAGTATAAGAAAGAGCAACCAATCACAGCACAGCTTTTATGTTCCCTCAGCAGTATAATATATAACAGCCAATCACAGCGCAGCTTTCATGTAACTTCAGCAGTTTAGAAAGTAACAACCAATCACAGCGCAGCTTTCATGTAACTTCAGCAGTTTAGAAAGTAACAACCAATCACAGCACAGCTTTTATGTTCCCTCAACAGTATAATATATAACAGCCAATCACAGCGCAGATTTCATGTAACCTCAGCAGTTTAGAAAGTAACAACCAATCACAGCGCAGCTTTCATGTTAACTTAGCAGTATAAGAAATAGCAACCAATCAAATCACAGCTTTCATGTCACCTTATTAGTTTAAGAAGTAGCAACCAATCACAGCGCAGCTTTCATGTTAACTCAGCAGTATAAAAAAATAGCAACCAATCGCAGCTCAGCTTTCATGTTATCTCAGCAGTATAGGAAATTGCAACCAGTCACAGTGCAGCTTTCATCTTACCTCAGCAGTATAATATATAACAACCAATCACATCACAGCTTTCAGTATACCTCAGCAGTATAATATATAACCCCCAATCACAGCACAGCTTTCATGTTACCTCAGCTTTATAATATATAACACCCAATCATATTGCAGCTTTCATGTTACCTCAGCATCAGTGGTATAATATATAACAACCAATCACAGCGCAGCTTTCATGTTACCTCAGCAGTTTAAGAAAGAGCAACCAATCACAGCACAGCTTTTATGTTCCCTCAGCAGTATAATATATAACAAACAATCACAGTGCAGCTTTTATGTTCCCTCAGCAGTATAATATATAACAAACAATCACAGTGCAGCTTTCATGTAACCTCAGTAGTATAAGATATAACAACCAATCGCAGCGCAGCTTACATGTTACCTCAGTTTTATATTATATAACACCCAATCACAGCGCAGCTGTCATGTTACCTCAGCAGTATAATATATAACAACCAATCACAGCACAGCTTTCATGTAACCTTAGTAGTATAAGATATAACAACCAAACACAGCGCAGCTTTCATGCTACCTCAGCAGTTTAGAAAGTAACAACCAATCACAGCGCAGCTTTCATGTTAACTTAGCAGTATAAGAAATAGCACCCAATCACAGTGCAGCTTTCATGTAACCTTAATAGTATAAGAAGTAGCAACCAATCACACCTCACCTTTTTATTATACCTCAGCCGTATAAGAAATAACAACCAATCACACCTCACCTTTTTATTATACCTCAGCCGTATAAGAAATAACAACCAATCACAGCGCAGCTTTTATGTTGCCTCAGCAGTATAAGGAATAGCAACAGCATCAGCGGATGCATCATTTTGTAGTTGAACACGTATACCATTGTTTGTCTGTTTCTGAAGCTTGTAATGCCTTTTTCTTTCGTGCTTGAGATGGAAATCGATTGGTAAATCTACATCTGGGGGGCATAACTGTTGCCGATGCTCGCACGCACACCACCTATCACAGGATAGTTGTACTATGCCAGAAACCTTCCCAGGAGTGTACTCAACAACTTCCCAAAGTTTCATGGCGATCGGATGAATGGTGTAGTAATGCATAAAGGACAGACAGACAGACACACATACATTTGTTTTTATATATATATAGATGACTGCCTGTTTACAGTGAATGGAAGCGGGCAGCCGGAAGCAATCTCCAGTGCACTCGATCTCCGTTCACTGAGCGAATATCACTCCCATATGCAAACACAGGAGTGATAATGGTTGGGATGACTGTTAGGCACTTAGGCACCTGACAGCCATCCTGTGTAAAAGGATCCTTATTGGCTTTGATTGCCAGACCACTTGTATACCAGTTATCTTGATGCTCTAGATATGTCCTTGCAGTAGTATGTCATCCACTTATTCTATAGCAAAGTAGAATTTAAAAAAATGGAAGAATATCTTCTATTTCTGTTGAAAGCAGATGTCCTTTTAAAATGTTTGGGCCAAAAGAATCTTATTTTATTACACGTAATAGAACTGAATGTCAATGACCCACAATTTAAGAGTTTACTCAAAGATCTGTTAGATACTCAAGATGTTATTTAATGTGGTTATAGTTTGTGTTTTTTTTATTGACCTTTGAATTACATATAGTCAACATAACATTAGTAGTGAAGAAAGCCAAATTTTCATTTGAATTGCTCTACGCTCAATTTCTCATTTCCTCAAATAAGCAATGCAAATTTCAGTGAAGTGCTATCACATTTTAATATAACTGTGAACATTTAATAAGCTTTGTCATTCTAAAACAATGCATGCAATGCTGTGTTATCTTAATAGCTAGAGTCATGCCCTCTTCTAGTTGAAATCTGACATACCGCTACAGATCCCTCTTATTGTTTCAGAACTGAAGAGTATATAAGGTCAGTAGTTCAATATTGCAATTCTAATAGCATTACTCCCTCTGGGATTTTTTTCTTTTATTGGGATACAATTGGCTAGAAAAGAAGATTTTTTTTTTCATTCTTTCTAGGCAAAGAATACATTCTTGTCACAATGTTATACTTTCAGATCACTGACTGGTGCTAAATTAACTCCTCATCAAAACTGTCACATGCTGAACATGAAATAATAAGCAAAAGTCTACAATTGGTTAAAAAAAACTCCCTATTATTCTTGGAAAACAAATTTGTTTAAAATAAACCAGATGCCACTTATCTGTACTTAATACAATTTAAAAATGAAATTCATGAAAAAAAATTGTCGACATATTTATCCCTTATTTTCTTCCGCCACTATATACAGATATGGATCTTTTTAATTGGTTTGAAAGCATGGAAATTAAGAGTGTGAAGCCCCATTTACATAGGACAATTATCGCTCGAAATTCGCTCAAACAACATCTTTTGAGCAATAATTGTTGCGTGTAAATGCTACCATCATTTGCTTTTTGGCCAAAGGATGATTTTATGTTGAGTTTAAAATCCATTGTTCGGCCAGGCAGCTGATAGCTGGGACCACAACCTGTGATTCTCCAAGGGAGCGCTGGTAACATTGTTTTCAGCTGCAGTCCCACTGCAGAACAAATGGGCTGTATGCAGATAGCAGACCACCTGCTGTTCTCTGCATACAGAGAAGGGAGGCTTATATACATACAAATGAAGCTAAATGGCTACTACTGGACATTATCGCCTATTAGCAGCCTATGCAAAATGATCGCTCAAACTTTCATCCTCTCTATCTTTTGAATAAATTTTGAGCGACCATCTTTGCGTGTAAATGGGGCTTAACAAACTGGGCAGGATAAAAATGCATGACTGCCAATGAGAAAGGGTACAGGCTGCTGCAGTACAATAAATCTACAAGTAAGTATAGTACTTGGAAAATAAAGCACCTTTTAAAAAATTCGTTATCTCACATTTACAAATAGCAATAATAACATTTTAGAATCATATTACTATATCCCCAGGTCTACTCTATGCAAATTATATAAGTGCACATACACATTTAAAATAATAGAGGCTTTACTCAATAAATTGAAACTCTTGAGTTGACTAATTTCAGTTATAATTTATGGCAATCCCTCCATTTTTTTGTGATTTCCAGCTCTATAAAACTCTATTTCAGTCCTCATTTGACTGCAATCACTGCATATTAGATAGAGTAACAAATTATTTATTTTACAATTATCATTCAGTCTGATGACTGCTACTAAGAATTACATTAATATTTGTAAAGCCTGTCACCTAATTTTAGTGATACAAGCAGATTACACAGTTACATGTGTGCTGTTATGTTGAATCCATAGATACCATTTTCAGTTTCCAGTGGGTTACCATTCCTGAGATATCCCTCCTTAATAGTATTGCGCAACATATGAAAATTAACCCCAGACTGACTAATAGGCGGTCCCCCTCTATGATCTGGGCTCACTCCCTTCCCATCGCCTGAAAAACCTCCCCTTTCTATCCTTAGTGACGTCTACAGCTCCGCCCCTGGTTACATCATCAGGCACGTGTGTGGTGACATCAGTTCCGCCAAGAAGCTGTCAATTTATAAAGCAAGTGACACTCAGTCTCACACGAGGAAGAGGAATAAGTATTCATAAGAATTTTGAAATGTAATCTAAAGTTGGATTGATAGAGTATCAGGTGTTACAGGGTCACTCTTGCTTGTTTCATATAAAAAATATCAATATCGTCAGAAAAAAAGTTGATATTTACTAACTTTGTACCATTTGGATATTTTATTACCATGTCCAAATACACTTAGCAAAAAAGCTATCAATCAATATACAGATAGTCTTTTCTAAAAAAGGCATCACAGGAAAGGGATGTGTCTTCAGGGGAAATGATACATAGCCTAAATACAACCATATACACCCAAAATGTGCCAAAATACTGGTGGAACAACTAAGCCAACTCATAGTTATAAACTTACACCGAACAGTCTAAAAATGTGCGAGATTTATAAGACAGCATGGGTCAGTGCGATAAATCTGGCACATTTAAGGCTGCCTTCATACAGACAGTAAATGCTAAGGAGTTTCCACTAGCGGAATCACTTTGGAAATTCCGTAGTGTTTAAAGTACAAAGCAAGTGAATGAGATTTGACAAATCTCCGTGAAATATTGTGGAACGACGTCATTTGAAAAAGGTTGTGGTTTTGAGATCTGCAGCATGTCTCTTTATGTTGCTGAAACTGAATATCTGCTGCGGATTTCTCCATATAATTCAGTGAGAAGCATAAAATTCACACCAAAATCCACAAATAAGTTTTTATTGTGGATTTTGAAATGTTCCGCTGCAAATCTGCATGAAAATCTGCGTTTGTTGATGTTTGAAAATAAAGTTTGCCAGTGTGAACTGCCACTACCATTTCGCAAAAACACATTCCAGAAAATTAGCACATAAAAATGCCATTATATATGCAAAGTTTGCAACAAAAACAGCAGCAAATTCTGCACAGCTCGCGAACTATAGTAGAAATACTGCAGCAGAATTTCTGCAGCTCAGACGTTGTGTGTGAAGGTACTCTTAAGACCAGGTCTGCAGTGTCTAACTATTAAACAGTATTAGCAAATCTGCGCCACTAGTTTTATGGAAATATCACAAACAGCAAAGTCTTCTCTACTTTTGTGCAACAAGGTCAGCCATAGAGTTTACATATGTGAGAAAATGAAAACAACACAGAGAAAGTAATGAAAGCATAAGTGTTTCCATAATTTGATGAGGAATTCTATAAAAATGGATGCATGAAACAACTCAAATAATCTAGCTCAAATGGAAAATCATTTTTATAATAGCTATACTTTAGAAATATTATAAGTCTTATTTAGCAGAAAACTGCATACTTCACTGCATCAGTAAATATGAATAACTATAAAGATGGCAAAAGCACACTATTTTAATATGCCATCTGTTCTAAAGTACTATTAATTACAATTTCCACATCATTGTTGTGGCAAACAAAATAGCATTGGGCCTGATTTGATTATAAAAAAAAAGTAGCAGAGTAATAAACCCCTTAGGGACTGGCCTATTTTATAAACTTTAAGGAAAATGCTACCAGAAAATGGCCTGTTGTTTAATTGAATCAAGTTTTCAAACTAACTTTTGAGAGTTTTGGGGTTTTGTTTTCCATTCTCCATGTCATTATTATCTATATTTAAAAAAAAAACTGAAATCTTGCAGTTTTCACTTTAGCCAATGACCCTCATGATAGTCTGAAACTTTCTGTTTCATAGAAGTCACTTGTCAATAGTCATCTCATTCATCATAACAGGATTAGAATGAAAACTAACACCAAAATATAGATATCACACATGATCTATAAAGGACACAGCTTGCTTCTCCCCTTCCTGCACAATGATCTTTGTACAAGTCACCGAACATGCCTAAAAAACTCAAACAGAAGTAGTAATTCATTTCAATACCACAGGTTCCTATAGTCCATGTGGCTGCTGGGAAGCAGTCTGCAAATGCTGTTGACAGCAGCTCAGGCAAGATGGCAAATCTTGTGCAGCAAAATCTACAGGGGCTAAATTAAAACAAATGAGAAAATAATTTTTTTGTATCTGTGTCTATTGAGTAAAAACCATTTACATTATGCATTCCAAAATGCAAAACTTTATTTTCCTGTTGAAGTAACCATCTTCAAAACTTGTTTTTTGCAAGAGATGTTGCATTTTCTTAATGACACCTCTTTGTGGAAAATTTATTACGTTTTAGAAAATTTTTTGCGGGAGATAGAAAAAAAGACTAATTCTGTCATTGTTTTGTAATTTTAATTAAAAAAAACATTTATGTAAGTGCCACAAATACATTGAGGCAGATTTTTCTTATCCAAATGTGATATAATTTAGGCTTAAAATGAGCCAAAAAATTCTGATGTACATTTGCAGGAAAAAAGTATGTGAACTCCTAAAAAATTACCTGAATTCATGCATTGATTACCAATAAAATGAGGTTTGACTGTTGATGAGGTCATAGTTATAGACAAAAGCAATTTAACTAAACTAATGACACAAACAGTTGTCCTATTCACGTCTTTTATTGAGCCCATTGAGTAAACATGCACAGTAGAGGGAGAAAAAGTTAATGAACTTCTGTTTTAACGACTTCTCCAAGAGTTAATTGGCAAAAGTTGAGATTGAAAGTGTGGGATTCACAGGTCCTTTGCCCATTACAGAAAGGCACACAGATTACTAACAAATCTATTCTTTTCAAGAAAGATTAGTTACTGAGAACAATACCTCCATGCAAATAACTTTCAGAACACATGTTAGGGAGATGGTAGAAACTGGAAAAGGCGCAAAAACATTGCTAAAAATCTGAGTGCACATCATGGCATGGTTAGACAAATTATCTACAAATTCAAAATATTTGAAATGGTTGCTACTCTCCCTAGGAATGAACAGCCTGTTAGAATCATAATGGCTAACAAAGAACCCAAAGGTAACATAAAAAGACATATAGAAGACTCTACAAACTGAAAATACCTCTGTTCATGTATCCACTATTAGAAAATCACTGAACAACAATGGCGTTTACAGAAGGTTACCATTAAGGTAGCCTCTGCTGTTCAAAAAAACATTGGCGCCCATCTCAAAATTGCTCGAGACCCCCTGGATGTTCCAACATGCTTCTAGGAAAATATTTTATGAACAGATAACACAGAAGTGGCACAAGTGCACATGTGAAGGTAAAATAATACTGTATATCAACACCAAACTCCCATCCCAGCTGTGAAGCATGGTAGAGGGAGCATAAAGGGTTTGGGGATTCTTGCTTCCAAAAAGAATATATGCCTTGTGATCTTTGAGGGAATAATGAATTATAATGTGTATTAAAGCGCTATACAGGAGAAAGTAAGAGCAGCTATCCATCACCTCAAGTTGGATAGAGATTAGGTAATGCAACAAGACAGTAAGTTAAACCACACAAGTAAATCAACTAAATAATGGTTGAAGAAAATGATTGCGTTTTGGAATGGCCAAATCAGAGTCTTAACTAGAGATGAGCGAGCACCAAAATGCTCGGGTGCTCGTTACTCGAGTCGAACTTTCAGTGATGCTCGAGAGTTCGTTTCGAGTAACGAACCCCATTGAAGTCAATGGGTGACTCAAGCATTTTTGTATATCGCCGATGCTCGCTAAGGTTTTCATTTGTGAAAATCTGCAAAACACAAGAAAGGGATGGAAACGACACAGAAACGAATAGGGCAGGCGAGGAGCTACATTTTGGGCTGCATCTCAAGTTCCCAGGTCCCACTATTAAGCCACAATAGCGGCAAGAGTGAGACCCCCCCCCCCCACTGTCAGCGTAAAGATCGTTCTCCTCTGCCACAGCTGTAACAGCTGTGGCAGAGAAGAACGATGTTAGCCCATTGAATTCAATGGAGCCGGCAATACAGCCGGCTCTATTGAAAGCAATGGGTTGCCGGCGTACGCGGGATGAATTGTCGGGAAGGGCTTAAATATATAAGCCCTTCCCTACAATTCATCCAGAAATGTGTAAAAATAAAAAATATATATATACTTACCTGGTCCCGGCAGAACGATGTTAGCCCATTGAATTCAATGGAGCCGGCAATACAGCCGACTCCATTGAAAGCAATGGGCTGCCGGCGATCGCGGGATGAATTGTCGGGAAGGGGTTAAATATATAAGCCCTTCCCTGCAATTCATCCAGAAATGTGTAAAAATAAAAAATATATATATACTTACCTGGTCCTGGCAGACGGAGTTCAGCGCGGCAGGCTGCAGTTCTCCTGAACTGCTCTGAACAGCTGTGAGTAATATTCAGCAGCCAGGGATTTAAAATCCCCGCCTGCTGAATGAGATGCCTCTGATTGGTCACAGCCTGACCAATCAGAGGCATCCCTCACTCACACCCATTCATGAATTCATGAATGGGTGAGTGAAGGCTGCCTCTGATTGGCTCAGCGCAGGGACAGCTGAGAGCTGCCCCTGAGCCAATCAGAGGCAGCCCTCACTCACCCATTCATGAATTCATGAATGGGTGTGAGTGAGGGATGCCTCTGATTGGTCAGGCTGTGACCAATCAGAAGCATCTCATTCAGCAGGCGGGGATTTAAAATCCCCGGCTGCTGAATACTACTCACAGCTGTTTAGAGCAGTTCAGGAGAACTGCAGCCTGCCGCGCTGAACTCCGTCTGCCGGGACCAGGTAAGTATATATATATTTTTTATTTTTACACATTTCTGGATGAATTGCAGGGAAGGGCTTATATATTTAACCCCTTCCCGACAATTCATCCCGATCGCCAGCAGCCCATTGCTTTCAATGGAGTCGGCTGTTTTGCCAGCTCCATTGAATTCAATGGGCTAACATCGTTCTGCCGGGACCAGGTAAGTATATATATATTTTTTATTTTTACACATTTCTGGATGAATTGTAGGGAAGGGCTTATATATTTAAGCCCTTCCCGACATTTCATCCCGCGTACGCCGGCAGCCCCATTGCTTTCAATAGAGCCGGCTGTATTGCCGGCTCCATTGAATTCAATGGTCAGTGCTCGTTTAATCGAGACGAGTACCGCGTGGTGCTCGTCTCGAGTAACGAGCATCTCGAGCACCCTAATACTCGAACGAGCATCAAGCTCGGACGAGTATGCTCGCTCATCTCTAGTCTTAACCTTAACCTATTGAGTTATTGTGGCATGATCTGAAAAAAGTTGTGTACAAAGGGCATTCCTGCATTATTGGTGAACTGAAACGTATTTTTAGGGAGGTATGGTCCACATTTCCACCTCAATATTGTGTAAATCTTATTTCCAGCTACAATAAATGTTTAGTGGAAGTGATTGCTGCTGCTAGGAGTTATTAAATTCAAGGATTCACTTACTTTTTTCTCCCTGCACAGTAGATTAACTCAGTGTGCTTGATAAAAGATAGGAAAAATAAGGCCTCATGTCCACAGGCGGATTGGATCCTGCATTCTGGAGGCTGCAGTGGTATCTGACCCTGCCCACGGTTGAGGACACTGTGGGTCTTCTACTAACTCATCGGGGTCTTCATTTTCTTCACTGCGGATGTGTGCTGAAGTGCTGGCCGGCATGCTGCCGCATATGCACAGTGCAGTTTTTTTTTTAACTCCTGCTTTGCCGCGGAATCCATTGCCCGCCCGCAATTCAATTTTGGACGGGTCACGGATTGGACAGCTTCTGTTGACCTCAATGGAAGACATTTGTGTGGGATTCGCACTAAAATGGAGCATTCTGTGATTTTTTTTTCTGGACCAAAAGGTCCACAAATCAAATCTGCATGCTTTATTTCATTTGCAAATGTTTCCCTATGAGTGGCTTGATTTGTGGTCAAACCTGCCCGTGGACATTGGGCCTAAGACTGTTTGTGTGGCTTAGATAACTATCAGACCATACTTTATTAGTAATAAACTGAAAAATTCAGATGATTCCAAAAATTTCACTTACTTTTTCTTGCTCTACATTTATCATCTGTTTTAGCAGTTTTGTGCGTCTTGTAAGACACTTGTCAAATGTGGTAAAAAGTGTGATATGGCTTTGTTAAGTCAAAAACTGCTTCAAATTTATTAGCCCCTTCCTGACGTGCTTGCATATTTGACAATTGACACAGCTGCGATTCCAACAGTTTACCGTTTTAGTGTAACTGTCCTAAACAGCAATCAAATATTACAAATAGCTCGCTTGCAATGAAATCGTGGGTGACTTTTCAGGTTTCATTACAGCATGGGGCAAACAATCATGGCAGCCTTGGGAAGGGCAGCCATAGCAGGCTAGGCTGAAATGAATGGAATGTATGTTAAATACAATATAATGGAATACTGAGGTATTGGTGTATATTGCATAAGTAAGTTCCAATCCCCTCTGGGGGCTAAGAAAAATGTAAAATCAATAAAATAAAGATCTTATAATGATTAAAAAAGTAAAAATAATAAAACTTTCCCAGTTGATGTATCAAAAAGAAAATTGTATTGCTGTAGCGTAAAAGTCCAATTTATTAAAATACCACATTATTAATCCTGCATGGTGAATTGCATTAGAAAAAAAAATTCACTGTCAGAACTGCACTTTTTTGGTTACCCTCGTCCAAAAAAAAACAAAAAACAAAAAAAAAGCTATCAAAAAGTTCTTTGTGCCCCAAAATGTGCCAAAAAAACTACATATCGCCCCACAAAAAACAAACCCCTTACAAATCAATGGTCAAAAAAAAGTTATGGGTGTCAACTATGGAGACAGAAAACAATTCTTTTTAAAGATATTTTATTGTTTAAGCAGAACAACAGAAGAAAACTATATAACTTTAGAAAAACTACAAACTATTTCATATTGACAAAATTATACTGACCTATAAAATAAACACAATGTTATTTTCACTGTACCATGAACTTTGTTAAGAAGTGATGAGCGATTAGTGAAATAATTGGTTCAGTTGCCGATCGGGCCAATTTCACTAAAATAATCGTTAATCGGCATGGTCAATTCCAACTCTCATTTGCCCTCCACAAGGTTACAAATGCAGCCAAAGCCTCCAAAATTGCATACCACACATCTGAGAAACACTGTGTTCCACCCCAAAATTGTTTAAAATAGTGTACAGTGGTGTAGAGGTCTTTCATAGCACTGAAGTGTCATTTAAAACACAAGAATGCCTACAAAAGGTCTCATAGCTTAAAGGGGTTGTCCCGCGGCAGCAAGTGGGTCTATACACTTCTGTATGGCCATATTAATGCACTTTGTAATGTACATTGTGCATTAATTATAAGCCATACAGAAGTTATAAAAAGTTTTATACTTACCTGCTCCGTTGCTGGCGTCTTCGTCTCCATGGTGCCAACTAATTTTCGGCCTCTAATGGCCAAATTAGCCGCGCTTGCGCAGTCCGGTCCGGGTCTTCTGCTGTCTTCAATGGGGCTGCTCGTGCAGAATGCCGGCTCCGTGTAGCTCCGCCCCGTCACGTGCCGATTCCAGCCAATCAGGAGGCTGGAATTGGCAATGGACCGCACAGAAGAGCTGCGGTCCACGGAGGGAGCAGACCCCGGCGGCCATCTTCAGCAGGTGAGTATGAAGACGCCGGACCGCCGGGATTCAGGTAAGCACTCTCCGGTTTGTTTTTTTAACCCCTGCATCGGGGTTGTCTCGCGCCGAACGGGGGGTGGGGGTTAAAAAAATTTTAAAAAACCCGTTTCGGCGCGGGACAACCCCTTTAAATAATATACCAAGAAAGACAGCAATTGTGCAGCTTGTTTTAAAAGCAATGTCATAAATTTTGCAAAGGACAAAGTCTATGAGGTGAACAGAAAACCCAAGCATGAAGAGCTGTTTCTTATTCTTTAGAAAAATTTTTGATTTGTGGAAATGAGGAGGAGGAAACATGGTGGAAGCAGGAGAGGGAGAGCAATAGCATCCCCAGCAACAGCCCCACATGTCCATGGTCAGGTTCACCCTGCCATTTACAGCATTCTACAATGCCACAGACATGTGGCATTCTCTTCTTCATCAATAAGAGAGCTGGCCTCTCACCCAGAGAAGCTCTCAAGATGGTGTCTGATGGCATGCACACCACAGAGGAGGCGACAAAAAGAATCTGACTGAGACAGCGTGGCAGATCATGTACAAGATACTGCAACAACAGTAATTTAAAAGGGCTTCCTCCACAAATCTTTCATGCAAGCACCTAAATGTGTGATTCAGAAGCTGCCAGTATCAAGTTGGAGGTTATATAGAAAGGCCATATGGTTGAAGGCCTTGAAAACACTTGTGCAGAACTTGCTTATCACTTCAAGGTTCTGGAATATCAAGCCAATTCACATGCTAAATTTATCAACAGGGTCTTTATTTCGTTGAAAGACCAAGAAAATAGGAGTTGCAGGAAGAATATATGTATTAAAGGACTCCTGGAGACCAGGATAATTGAAGCCCTAGGTAGGATAGTCCTACAAGGTTTTACAGATCTTTTAAGCCCGGATAGAACCTCAAAGATTACCATACACAGAGCAGTGCACCACAAACCCAGGCAGGACGAACCTTCATGGAATGTGATCTACTGTCTCCTGTATATGTTGCTGCGATCCTGGGTGCATCTAGAGAAAAACAAGACATCTTCTATGATGGACCAATACTGGTCCTATTTCAAGATATCTCACATCCTACCCTTGCTAAAAGATGCCCGATGAAGCCTCTATTTGAAGCTGCAGTACTCCTGGCTATTTCCTTTTGGTCTGGTTGTTCTGAAAAATATTCACTTAGTGAAAATATACATATATATCTAGTTCAGAGATCTATAGAATACAGAAAATAAACCAGCGCTCCGGTGTTTTGGAAGATGACAGTCAGGATGTGCAGCGATTTGTATTGAAATTGTAGTTATGTAATAATAGATATTACTTACTTTACAGGGGTGCTTATTGTTAAGCACCCCTGAATCCAAGATAGCAGGCAAAATTCAAACGATGTATAAAGAAATTTCCTTATTCATCGTTTGAATTCTGCCTGCTATCTTGGATTCAGGGGTGCTTAACAATAAGCACCCCTGTAAAGTAAGTAATATGTATTATTACATAACTACAATTTCAATACAAATCGCTGCACATCCTGACTGTCATCTTCCAAAACACGGGAGCGCTGGTTTATTTTCTGTATTCTATTGGTTTGTTTTCCATCCCGTGGTGTGTTTTTTCCATCTCTAGGAGCAACCAAGATGCTCTCTTCAAGATGTCCTTGGTGACCGGTGCAAGGAAGTCCTATTCCCATTGTGGATTGATACGCCATCTTGGATTTTGACGCACCGGAGCCCAACACACGGGCCCGGCGTCACGGGGTGAGTCATCTCTCTACAGCATTCTTTCATTTCATATCCTCTCCATATATACATATATATATATATATATATATATATATATATATATATTTTTTGTGATCATTCTCTATCCATTTCTTGGAGCGCTACCCATTATATCATCTTTTTAGTTCAGAGATCTAGAGAGAGTGTTTGACAATTTGGAGATTGAGCCCATGATAGTGCTTTCCTGGCTCTCAACCTCCAATCCAGTTGAGCTACCATTGCTTTTGAAAATGGCGCTGTGGCTGGTCGCTTCTAAGAACAAGTCCCTAAAAGCTATGAAGCCCCATGCAAAGCAACGCCCAAGTGTTACCTGACTATTGGACTATATGCCAATGGATCATATACATATGTATGTGAGTACACTAAAGGGTACTTACATAATCTGTCTTTAGCAGACAACCTACGTTATGTTGTTTTTCATCTGAATTACTGTGGCTATATACCTGTATTGTAATGGACAATGTCCATTTTGTGACTCCAATCCCACTCTTTGCTGATATCAACTCTCAGTAGGTGTTTTGTTTTCATTGCCACCAACTTGTGATTATCTGTGTTTATACCTCTTCATGTTTTCTCATGTTTATTTTCATTATCATCTTGCTGAACTTTATAGTTATACATTTGCACAATATCGATTATCCCTATCACTGCCCCCAATTAAGATTTCAAACCTCAGATAACGGAGAACTGGTACCCAGCACCCACTAAAAAAATCACTTTAGTTTTTTTTCCTAGCATTCGATCCTACATTCCTTTCTCCATTCCCTAAGCATTACTGATCTCAGTGTATGCGTTAAAACAAAACCTACCTATCCCCTCCCTAAGTATCTCAGCTCTCTGTCCATTGTTTCCTCAGAGTTTGGTAATACTTGTCTTAAACAGGAAAGTATTTCTGTAAAAGATAAACTCAAAATTATAGCTAGTCAACTTTAAAGAGTACATGCACTTGTAGAAAACTTTTGACATGTCATAGAGACATGTCAAAAATACTAAGCGCTGCTAAAACCTCTGCTGATCACTAGAAACTAATTAATTTATAGAAGCTTCCCATACACCTCTTTGAACCCATTTTCAGCTGCCGGAAGCAGACAAAAATGAGTGAACATAGCTGAGGCAGCACAGCACACTCTCAGTGGCAGGACCCACACTGATCAATACTTTTGACATGTCTCTATAACATGTCAAAGTTTTATGAAAGTGCAGGTACTCTTTAAATAACTGACCTTAATGCAAAGTCAAGGGTTTTAATTCCCCTAATAAGAGATATTATGTTATCTTACTGTATAAAATGAAAACACATATAGCTTTTTTCAGGAGAACCACTTCAAGACCACGAGAATCCCCAAATTGCCAAAGAATTACTTCAAGCAGTGGTTTCATAATTCCCATTCCAATTTAGCATCCAATAGTGTATCAACAGCCATACACAAATCAGCCCCTTTTAAGATTGAAAAACAGGTGGCTTATCCACAAAAGAGAGCTCTTTTCCTGAAATGATCCATTGCTTCAGTAAAATTTACCTAGACAATATATACACCCCAACAAAAAACAAATATCCTGGCTGTTCAAAATTTTGGAAGAACTGAAACTTTTTGCAGAGGGACCTATCATCCTGGGTGCAAATTGGAATGTAGCTTCAAATTCACTCCTAAACTCCTCCTCAAACAAATCCCAACTTTCACACAATGCACTTGGTGCCTTACAGCGGGGTGTACAAGACATGGGCCTTAATGAGAGTTGAAGGTACCACAACCCTGCAGCAAGAAATTATTCCTATCGTTCTAATAGACACCAATCTTTCCAGAGAGTAGATTATAAATTTCTCTCCAGCCTACGTCTCTGATCACACCACGATATCTGTCACTGTAATGCTAAGCCACTTAGCACCTAAGGAATGGTGCTTGAAGTTAAATAAATCTTTGCAGGATAAGGAATTACATATTAAATACATTTAAATCCAACTGTGTAGACTGCTCTAACTACAGGAACCTTGTTGTGGGAAATGCATACATACTATATAAGAGGAATATTCATAGACTTAGCCTCTAAGGTTAAAAAAAGCCTTTGAAAGGCTGAACATGTGCATTGACCCACCCTCATCTCCCTCTTTAGAGGAAGAACATGGTTAGGCATTAGAGGTGAGCGAGCACCCAAATGCTCAGGTCCACGTTATTCGAGTCAAACTTTTCGGAAAATTCGAGAGCTCTACTCGAGTAACGAACCCCATTGACTACAATGGGAGACTCAAGCATTTATGTATGTGGCACGCCGGGTCAGAGGTTTTTTTCTTGGTTCGTGTTCTCTCTCTCTCTCTCTCTCTCTCTCCCAGCTAGAAAATTTGCCATTGACGCACGCGCTGCGTCGCGGCCGGGAGGGGCCAAAAACTGGGGCGGGGTTGAACGCGGCGTGATGCTCGTTTGAGTATTGAGCACAACCAAATACGCTAATACTCAAATGAGCATCAAGCTCAGCAGAGTACGTTCGCTCAACTCTATTAGACATCATTGCATACAATGTCTTGGACTTCTCCCTCTGGTTTTTTGGACTGCCATGTTGACATCCATAGCAGTGAATGATCAAACAGCTCAGAAGACCATTTACAGAGTAGATTGGGCTCAGATTGATCCATGTGTACTACTTTGGAATGTGTGTGGTATTTGGCCTGGAGTGAAGTAGAAAGGGGGATGCTTATGGCCAAGTTGTGCAGACTGACTGCTGTGTAGCTGCAACTGGGAGGAAAAGGATGTGGTAGTAGTTGAGGTATGCTCTGTCATCCACTCCATGAGCTATTCTGCATACTGTGGATGTAAAGCACAAGTAGAACCACTTTTAAGGCATAACAGGGGGCTTGCCTCGCCTCTTGCAGAATATGAGAGCCACTTGAAGTGTCAACTTGGCCTGTCCTCTACCACCTCGTCCAACACCACTACCAATGCATCTTCTACTTGCTTTCTTCATGTTTTCGTTATTTTTTAATTTGCCAATGTTTTTATTTTTTGTTTGTATTTGTTTTGGTTTATTTTTTATTTTGTTTTTATTTTAATTTTGCTTCACTTTTCAGTTAATTTTTTGGTTAGCAGAGAGCCATTAGCAGCTGCCCACCGCCTGCAGGTAATTTTTTCATTGGGCAGACTCGCTACTTTGAAAAATGTCTAAGGCTGCAAACACACAGCACATGTTTTTTCTGTTTGGGTTTTTTAATTTATAATTCACAAAAATTCACCATCAACATCCTTACAATGTACTATGCCGCAATCCCAGGGTGACACAATATGTGTGAACCAGAGAGTAAAAATCATATATTCTGGAATGTCCCTGTTTTGCGGTAATTCAGTTCCCCACATCCCACAGGTAGTGGCATAATGTATGCAAGTAATTTCTATTTGGCAGACTAGCGACTTTGAAAAATGTGTGAGGCCGCAAAACTGAGAACTGCAATATATTCCCCACGCAACAGCGTAGTTTGTCTATCTGCTGCTATATATGGTGTCATGAGCATAAATATATGCTCTGAAGAGTCTCTTTCAAAGCCCATGGCACCATTTGGAAAGGCATATAAAATTGATGCAACTTCTCTAGTCCCTCCAATATAACTCACTTTATCTTCTGTACTGGAATACAATTTTTCACAGCACCAGGAATCTTTTCTCCGCAGAGTATCTCTCCCTAAGTATAGAGTATATTTAATATAGGTATACAAAGTTTATGCAACATCTCTGGTCCATCCAATACAATCCACTTCATCTTCAGTGCTGGTATACAATTTTTTATGCCAGCAGCAATATATCCTCTGCATGTTTTAAATAGAAATATAAATGTGATGCAGCTTCTAAGTTCCTTCTAATATGTTGCAGCTTCTTCATCCTGTGCTGAGTTGCAAAATGGCCATGGGTAAAACAGTGCCTATGTTATTCATAGCTGGGTCATGTGATGCAGGCGTACAATAAAAGTGCTACCTATATGCAAAATGAGGGATATATTTGGTGATAACATCAAGGTACCGAATCTGCTAATTGGCTGCAAAATGACCACTGTACCAGGCATTATTGACACTGTTGACCACAAACTCTTCCTCAGTATGCTTTGCTCCATCGGCCTAAAGGACACTGCTCTCTCCTGGTTCTCCTCCTACCTATCTGACTGCACATTCAGTGTCTCCTTTGCTGGCTCTACCTCCCCTCCTCTTTCCCTTGCTATTGGGATGCCCCAGGGCTTGGTCCCGGCTCCCTCCTTTTCTCCATCTACATGCCCCTATTGGACAAATCATCAGGAGATTTGGCCTCCAATACCACCTCCACGCTGACGACACCCAGTTATGCACCTCTTTCCATGACATCTCTGCACCTTTCCTCCAAAACATCACCGACTGTCTGTCTGCTGTCTCTAACACTATGTCCTCTCTCTACCTAAAACTGAACCTCTCAAAAGATGACCTATCCTGTTTCCCTCTGCTAACTGACCTCATTCTAACATCTCCATCTCAGTGTATTGCACCACCATAGCTCGCAGACAGCACGCCTGCTGCCATGTGGTCATATTTGACTCTGATCTCTCCTATACCCCCACATCCAATCTCTGGCCTGAACATGCCACCTGCACCTCAAGAACATTACAAGAATGTGCTCTTTTTTCACCATGGACACGATTAAAATGCTCACTGTTGCCCTCATCAACTCTTGGCCTGATTAGTGCAACTCACTGCTGATCGGCCTTCCCCTTGCCAGACTCTCCCCTCTGCTTTCCTAGTGACTGCAATCCCTGCAATCAACCGCCCCTGCAGTCATACCGATTCAGCCATCCTACGGGTTAAGTCTAACCATTGTCTATGTGTACAGCACCCCTCACTCTCCACCTCACCATGCCATGCACACCTCCAGCCACTTTACCTTCTGTATCACCTCATTATTTGTAGCATGTAAGCTCGTTGGAACAGGACCCTCACCCCTACTGTTTCCATCAACTGATTACTACATGTAACCATGGTTTTTGTACTTTTGTCTTTCTGTATCCCCCTGCTTTTGTAAGCGCTGCGGAATATGCTGGCACTATATAAATAAAGATTACTATTATTATTATTATTGGAGATTCTATTTTTTCCCAATGTTCGTCAAAAATCAGATCGAACACATTCAATTCGATTTTGTGAAAATTGTAGCAATTTTACCTCTTGGACAATCATGACAAGCAAAACTACTGTTAAGGCAAACACCTTACCCCCATGCACCCTAAAGGATGACAAAATTGTATTTTTTCAATTTCATCCCATTTAGAAATGTTTAAAAGTTTTCCAAAACATTTTGTGGTATGTTAAATAGTGTCATTGAAAAAGCAATCCCTCATGCAGCTATGCTGCTAGAAAATTTTTAAAAGTTCTGTTTTTTTAAAGTGGAGATAAAAAAATGAAAATGAAAGAATAAAAAAGGGCTGCAACAGGAAGGGGTTAGTAACACACTACAGATTTTTGGCACCAAAATAATTTGTACAAAATATACCCCAAAAGATAGGTTTACACTGTTTTAGTAATGTACTCCATTGACTTTATGGAAACTCCACAAACCTTCTCTCCTTTTGTGCAATAAGTGTAGAGCTACATAAATAAGGAAAAGGAAATGGCACAGAGAAAATTAATGAGCACATAAGTGTGTATATAATTTACTATTGAATTCTACAAAATGGATGCATGAAAACTCAAATAATATGATTCAAGTGGAAAATTATATTTATAGTAGCTGTACTTCTGAAACATTATAGGTCTTATTTAGCAGAAAACTGCATACTTCACTCTATCAGTAAATATGAATAGCTATATAGATGGCAAAAATACACTGTTTGATATGACATCTGTTCTAAAGTACCATTAATTACAATTTCCACATCATTGCCATCAAAAACAAAATAGTATCAGCCCTGAATTTAGCTCTAGCATACTTCTAAATAAAACAGTCAGCAGTGATAGTGATTGCAGTTCAGTTACCACCAGTGATCACAAGTGATCACTTGTCCTATTGGTGAGGTCCACTTTGCATTTTCTACTCTAGTTCCGCCCAGACCACCATGAACAATTCTTTCATCCAAGACTCATCTCTGACACTTTCCCTATCCCATCTCTACTCTCGGTGAACCTCCCCTTTTTTGCCCCTTAAAGTAACAGTGCCCTAACACAGTAATAATTCCCCTATAGTGATCACCCCAAAAAATGTTTTTGTGCTCCACAATGTAATAGTAGCCTTACATGGCCCACATAGTAGTAATTCCCTTTAATAATTCCCTTTGTGTCCCATAACAAGGTAATGCTCACTTTAGGCCCTTCAAAGTAATAATACTCTGCGTCCTTCAAAGTAATATGCTCACTCTTTGCCCTTTTAAAATAATAGTGTCCTCCCAAGTAAATAGTACGCTTTCAAGAAAAAATATCCCCTCATAAACTCTCAAGCAAAATTGCCCCCTCTGAGGCCTTCCAACCCAAATTGCCATTAATGAGCCACCTCTCAAAGTGTGATCTCTGTGCCCCCATTTATCCCTCTTTTCAATAAAACCAATGGGTTCCTCTAGAAGTGTTCATATGAGCGGAATTTGAAGCGCAAAGCAGCACGCACCTAAAAAAAGCACATAGGTGGGGGCGTGGCCTGACCGAGCACCAAAATGGCCGCATAGCTAAGGAGCTCTGAGAACAGAGGCAAATAAAGCAACTTTTGAGCAGCTTAGACGGCCGATACTCACCCGGTCCAGCGAAATCCAGCACTACCGACATCAGCTGAGAGCGGAGGAGCCACCGCAAGACCTCTCATCCCCTGCACAGAAGCCAGGAAGACTTCTTCTCCCCGCGCGGCAGCCCATCCATAACGGACCCCGAGCCTCAGACACAGCCAACATCCCTAGCAGAGGAGAACTGTCAAAAAAACCTCCTGGAGACAGCGGGAGCCTGCAGAAGAGGAACACAGCAGACCGGAGGGGAGATACAGTGCTGAGTGACATCAGCTGAGAGCGGAGGAGCTACTGCAAGTCCTCTATTCCCCTGCACAGAAGCCAGGAAGGCTTCTCCTCCCCACGTGGCAGCCCATCCATAACGGACCCTGAGCCTCAGACACAGCCAACATCCCCAGCAGAGGAGAACTGTCAAAAAAACTCCTTGAGACAGCGGGAGCCTGCAGAAGAGGAACACAGCAGACCGGAGGGGAGATACAGCGCTGAGTGACATTTCTGCCTCGATACCAGCTGAGAGCAGATGAGCCGCAGCAGGTCCTCTCATCCCCTACACAGACGCCTAGAGGACTTTTTCTTCCCGCGCAGCAGCCCATCCACAGCGGATCCCGAGCCTCCGACACAGCCAGCATCCCCAGCAGAGGAGAATAGACCACAAACTTCTAGAGCCAGCGGGAACCTGCAGACAAGGACCATCACAAACCGGAGGGGAGACACAGCGGTGAGTGACACTTCAGCCCCGCTTAACAATCCCCTGCCCCATGCCCATAACACCATGGCGGCCATTAGAGGAAAAGCTCAAAAGAATAAGCCACAGTCCAACAAAATGGCTGCGAACACAGCCCAAAATAAAAAATCTCAATCTTCTCCAATCTAGCTCCTTAAAACAACAGGCTAAAATAGCGGAAGAGCAGGTAGAAGATCCACAAAGCCCTCAGATGGGAGACTTTATTACATCTATGCCCTCTTCGGATAAACCAGCCACAGAGGCATTTATAAAAGAAATGCTATTGGCCCTAAAAGATTCCCTACAAGTCAATTTTGACTCATTAAGTTCAACATTAAAATCCTCAATGGAGGAGATGGAGGAAAGAATTTCCCATACTGAAAATAAAATGCGTGAAATTACTCACTCTCACAATAATCTCATTGATGAACACTACTCTCTGACAGAAGAAGTTGATGCGCTCAAAATAAAGCTTGCAGACATGGAAGATAGAAACCGACGTAATAACGTCAAATTCAGAGGTATTCCAGAGGCGATCCAGGCATCAGAAGTTACCAACTATATCCAGCAAATGATCAAAACAATTCTCCCAGATGCTTCAACTATGGATCTAACTATAGACAGGGCACATAGACTGCCAAAACCAAAATTTGTCCCCGACTCTATGCCCAGAGACGTGATTGCTAGATTCCCCTTCTACCACATTAAAGAAGCTATGATGCAAGCCTCGCGCAAACTAAACCAGATGCCGGCCCCCTATAACGCATTTCGTCTCTACACAGACCTCTCGCAGATGACACTGCTAGCAAGAAGAAAATTCTCCCTAATTACCAACGCTCTTCGCCAGGCAAACATGCCCTACAAATGGGGCTTCCCTCCGAAACTCCTAATTCACAAAGATGAAGCAATGCATATATTCTCAAACCCAGAAGATGCCACAGAAAAAGTGAAATCATGGGGCATATCCATTCCACCCCCAGACGAAAACCCTAGGGGTCCAACTAGAAGACCAAGACCGGAAAAACCCTTATGTCCTTTGAACCTGGCCGTTGAAGGTATGTTTAAATCTTTACCCACGAGAACTACCTCGACACAGCCTGCCTCTAGTTCTCACCCACTCAGGTGATCTTTACCCCCCCCACTGCACAAGTCCACACCTATTCGGACTTGAAGTTACATTTCACCCGTCAACTGTTTTGATGATTTACAAATTCTTGCAAAAACGTTATATAATGTTTCCCCTTGTTATGCTTAGACATCGTAACTTTCCATGCTGCTTCATGACATATTCTACTCGTAAAAATGGCGGTTAAACTTCTCTCCATAAACGCTAATGGGTTAAACTCACCATTTAAACGCTCATCACTATGGAGAGAAGCGTTGACCCAAAAGGCTGATATACTGTGTGTGCAAGAAACACATTTCGATGCTTCCACGTGTCCAAAAATTTACCATACTAAATTCCCCAAGATTATACTAGCCTGTGCTCCAAATAAAAAGGCAGGAGTGATGATCGCGTTTAGAGACTTGATCAATGTACAAACCACCTCAATTCTTCAAGACCCTAGAGGAAGATTTATTCTGGTAACGGGGACTTTAAATTCAGTTTCGTTCTTCCTACTGAACATTTACGACCCCAAATGAAGCCCAGATAAGCTTTTTAAACAAAACAATTAAAAAACTGCGGAAGCATGGAAATGGCAGAGTGCTGATATGTGGGGACTTCAATCTTGTTCCGGACGAGACTATAGAAACAACGAGCCAGGCTCGTAGAAAATTTCCAAACCTAAACCCCTGGCTACAAAAAGAGGCTCTCTATGACAGCTTTCGATGTTTGAACGCATCAGCAAGGGAGTATACTTTTTACTCCCCGCCACATAAATCATTCTCAAGAATAGACCTAATACTGGTGGATAGGTGGTCCCTCCCTATACTCTCAAATGCCTCAATTGAAAAGGCCACATGGTCAGACCATGCTTCCATTACAGCCACCTTTCAATGGGGGAAGGGAGGGGGGGAGACACGCACGTGGAGGAATAATACCTTTTTGATGGGGATCCCCTAACACACAAAAACAATAAAGGATGCCCTCACTGAGTACTTTGAAATCAATGATACTCCAGAGGTATCTCCTACAACGGTGTGGAATGCGCACAAAGCGTATATTAGGGGAGTCCTCATCAAAATTAGCGCAAAACATAAAAGAGACAAAGAGAGACAACTCAATGAAATTCTCAACCAAATCACAAAAACTGAAACCCGCCTGCAAACTCTACAGTCAGATGAGTTACACAAACAACTCTTTGACTTAAGACATAAGCTACGCTCCCTTCTCATTGATAATTTCGACAAAGCCATAAGAAACTCAAAAATAGCCTACTACTCCTCAATGGACAAGCCATCCAAACTAATGGCAAACTTAGTCAAAAAAACTAGAATCAAAACAAAAATCCCACACATAATAGACCCAGAAAACAAAGAGACAAAAATTTCACACCCTAAACAGGTTGCAGAGAGCTTTCGTAAATTCTACGAAAAACTATATAACCTTAAAGAAGACTCCTCCACACCCCAGCCAAACCAAAAAGAAATATCATCCTTTCTAAGGCCTCATGTCCACGGGCAAAAGAAGAATTAAAATTCGCAGCGGATTTTAACTCTTCACCCGCGCGCGGATCCGCACCCCATAGGGATGCATTGACCACCCGCGGGTAGATAAATACCCGCGGATGGTCAATAAAAGTGATTAAAAAAAAAATGGAGCATGAAAAAATCTGGACCATGCTCCACTTTCATGCGGGTCTCCCGCGGGGACGGCTCCCGCGGGCTTCTATTGAAGCCTATGGAAGCCGTCCGGATCCGTGGGAGACCTAAAATAGGAATTTAAAAGAATTTACCCATCCGGAGCGGACCGGGAAGGTCTTCTCTTCCTCACGGCCGCATCTTTCTTGCTTCGGCTCGGCGGATGTGCCCGGCGCATGCGCGCGGCACGTCGGCGACGTGCCGCAGCCGTGACGAATTCATCCGCCGGCCGAAAAAGAAGATCCGGCCGTGAGGAAGAGAAGACTTTCCCGAACCGCTCCGGATGGGTAAATTCTTTTAAATTCCTATTTTCAGCGCTCATGTCCGCGGGGCAGGAGGGACCCGCTGCAGATTCTACATGTAGAATCCGTAGCGGGCCTGATTTTCCCCGTGGACATGAGGCCTTAAAGCATTAAACCTCCCGAATATCTCAGAATCGCAAAACAAAAACTTAAATAAACCCATAACAACCCAAGAAATTATTAATACTATAAAAACACTAAAACTCCAAAAATCCCCGGGCCCAGACGGCTTTTCCAATGAGTACTATAAATCCTTCAAAGAAATCCTAGCCCCACACATGTCCCAAATGTTCAATTCGGCAATACAACAAAGCAAATTCCCAAGAGAAATGCTCGAAGCTACAATCGTCACAATAGCCAAACCCAGTAAAGACTCTTCCTCCATAACTAATTTCCGCCCTATCTCTTTGCTTAATTGCGATACTAAACTCTACTCAAAAATCATTGCCCAGAGACTACAGACGGTTTTACTGTCCATAGTTCACTCAGACCAGGTGGGCTTTATAAAAGGACGGCAAGCATCCGACGCTACAAGGAGAGTGATTGACCTCCTCTCCATGCTAGAATCATCTCATACCCCGGCCTTACTTCTAGCCTTAGATGCAGAAAAGGCTTTCGACCGCCTCCACTGGGACTATACCTTCGCTGTTTTGGAAAAATTTGGCCTCACAGGCAATATCATCAATGCTATAAAAGCACTATATTCCTCTCCTTCAGCTAGACTCCTAGTGGACGGTACATTATCCGAAACATTCTCCATCACCAATGGGACCCGACAGGGATGCCCACTGTCACCCCTAATATTTATTTTAGCAATGGAACCCCTGGCCGAATCCATAAGATTAAATTTTAATATAAAAGGAATACCCACAAAAACTAGACAACACAAAATCAGCTTATTTGCAGATGACACGTTAATCATGATAACTAACCCTATAACCTCCTTGAGATATGTATACTCCACTCTATCCTTATTCTCTAAAATTTCATATTACAAACTGAATGTTTCCAAGTCAAAAATACTGGGTGTTCATATACCAAACAACCTAAAAAATGATATAAAACAAGAATTCCCCTTCCAGTGGCAATATAAAAATATTCCCTACCTTGGAATTCAAATCTGCTCCCCCCTGTCCATCACCATCTCAGCCAATTACTCTCCACTACTTAAAGCACTACAGGAAGAACTAAATGACTTTAAAAAACATCAATCTACATGGCTTGGAAGGATCACCTTATATAAAATGATGATCCTTCCAAAAATCCTATATTACTTTAGAACACTCCCTATAGCGATGCCCCAAGCTATACTACAAAAACTCCAAAGTCAGATGTCAGAATACATGTGGAATGGTAAACCACCTAGAGTGGCACGATCTATCTTGACCTTACATAAAACTCAAGGAGGAGTAGATCTTCCCAACTTAGAATCCTATTATTTGGCAATTATACTTAACCAGTCAAGGGAGTGGATATCCCACTCGACATCGACAGGATGGGTCAACATGGAACGGGAACAAATTAACTCCAAATCTCTAAATTCTCTAATATATGCCACCATTCTGGCAACATTATATCCACAGCTAAGGTTGAAACTACATCTCCCATACCACTCACCAACAATCACCGCGACTGTGGAGGCGTGGACCAAACTCACAAAGAGCATAAAAAACACTAAGACTCAAAACCAAAGCACAATCCCGTTGGATACTCTAGAGCACTTCATACCGGGCCTGCGACTAACCACTTGGTCGGAGGCGGGGATAGAACAAATAATAGATCTTTTTGAGCAAAATACCTTGAAGTCCTTCCTACAACTAGTCGAACAATTCAAAGTACCAAAGACCGAGATGTATAGATATTTCCAATTAAGATCCATATTACAAACTATCCAACCCCAAAATATACTGCTCCCTCATACAACAGTTACAAATATAACAAAATTACAAAAAGGGAACAAAAGCACAACTAGATACTTCTATGACCAGATGACTGGAAACCTTCAATCGGGGAAGAGATGCCACCTTTTAAATTGGGAAAGAGACCTAAAAACAAAGATCCCACTAGACAACTGGTTAGATTCCCTTAAAAAAGCTAAACAAGCAACAAAATGTGCCAATTTAATAGAAACCCACCTAAAAACCCTCACAAGGTGGTATCTCACACCAGACCAACTAAAGAAGAGGCGGATGGCCCCTGAGGCCAGCTGTTGGAGGGGATGTGGACAGGAGGGATCCCTACTACACATACTTTGGTCATACCCTCTAATTGCCTCTTATTGGACTAATGTTTACTCATTAATTAACAAAATCTCGACTACCAAAGTCCCTGAACTCCCTGCCACAGCACTACTACTTATAGATCTCAGGGAAAACAGACCCGAAAAAAGACAGTTAATTTGCCATATACTGATGGGGGCAAAACTCCTTCTAACTAGAAAATGGCGAACCATGGAAATTCCCCACATAAATGATCTAATACAACTTATAACGGAACATGGAATATTTGAAAAAACTCTTGCACTCAGAAACAACTCATATGCAAAATACATGACAGTATGGAACTAGAGATGAGCGAACGTACTCGTCCGAGCTTGATGCTCGTTCGAGTATTAGCGTGTTCGAGATGCTCGTTACTAGAGGCGAGCACCACGCGATGTTCGAGTTACTTTCACTTTCATCTCTGAGACGTTAGCGCGCTTTTCTGGCCAATAGAAAGACAGGGAAGGCATTACAACCTCCCCCTGCGACGTTCAAGCCCTATACCACCCCCCTGCAGTGAGTGGCTGGCGAGATCAGGTGTCACCCGAGTATATAAATCGGCCCCTCCCGCGGCTCGCCACAGATGCATTCTGACATAGCTCAGGGAAAGTGCTGCTGATGCTGGAGAGCTGCTATAGGGAGAGTGTTAGGAGTGATTTTAGGCTTCAAGAACCCAAACGGTCCTTCTTAGGGCCACATCTGACCGTGTGCAGTACTGTTGAGGCTGCTTTTTGCAGTGTTGCACCTTTTTTTTTTTTTTTTGTATATCGGCCGTGCAGAGCATTGCGTCCTCAGTCTGCAGTAATTTTACATAGTATAGGGCCAGTAGTGCTGAGGCAGGGACAGTGAAAAACGTGAAAGACATACTGTCTATATAGGCAGTGGGCTTTTCCCAAAAAATTTGGGACAAAAAAATCTATTTGGGCTGCCTGTGACCGTCCTGACTGTACTGCGTCTCTGCTGGGGGTAGTAGTCCTAATTAATACGCAGCCAGCTAAGTGTTACAGCAGGCTTGCGCAAAATTCTTTCCTGGCTCTGCGTTGCCCGTTACATCATTGCTGTCATCCTGTCCAGAGGGAAACAGTCTGCACTGCAGTAATTTTACATAGTATAGGGCCAGTAGTGCTGAGGCAGGGACAGTGAAAAACGTGAAAGACATATACTGTCTATATAGGCAGTGGGCTTTTCCCAAAAAATTTGGGACAAAAAAATCTATTTGGGCTGCCTGTGACCGTCCTGACTGTACTGCGTCTCTGCTGGGGGTACTAGTCCGAATTAATACGCAGCCAGCTAAGTGTTACAGCGGGCTTGCGCAAAATTGTTTCCTGGCTCTGCTGTGCATTCCGTAAGCGAAGTCAGCCTCCTACCACAGGCCAATAAGCGGCACATTTAATTACAGCGTTCTGTTTTTGCACTACTGGTAATACACCATGCTGAGGGGTAGGGGTAGGCCTAGAGGACGTGGATGCGGGCGAGGACGCGGAGGCCCAAGTCAGGGTGTGGGCACAGGCCGAGCTCCTGATCCAGGTGTATCGCAGCCGACTGCTGCGGGATTAGGAGAAAGGCACGTTTCTGGCGTCCCCACATTCATCTCACAATTAATGGGTCCACGCGGTAGACCTTTATTAGAAAATGAGCAGCATGAGCAGGTGCTGTCATGGATGGCAGAAAGTGCATCCAGCAATCTATCGACCACCCAGAGTTCTGCGCCGTCCACTGCTGCAACTCTGAATCCTCTGGCTGCTGCTCCTCCTTCCTCCCAGCCTCCTCACTCCATTACAATGACACATTCTGAGGAGCAGGCAGACTCCCAGGAACTGTTCCCGGGCCCCTGCCCAGAATGGGCAGCAATGGTTTCTCTCCCACTGGAGGAGTTTGTCGTGACCGATGCCCAACCTTTGGAAAGTTCCCGGGGTCCGGGGGATGAGGCTGGGGACTTCCGGCAACTGTCTCAAGAGCTTTCAGTGGGTGAGGAGGACGATGACGATGAGACACAGTTGTCTATCACTCAGGTAGTAGTAATTGGAGTAAGTCCGAGGGAGGAGCGCACAGAGGATTCGGAGGAAGAGCAGCAGGACGATGAGGTGACTGACCCCACCTGGTTTGCTAAGCCTACTGAGGACAGGTCTTCAGAGGGGGAGGCAAGTGCAGCAGCAGGGCAGGTTGGAAGAGCCAGTGCGGTGGCCAGGGGTAGAGGCAGGGCCAGACCGAATAATCCACCAAATGTTTCCCAAAGCGCACCCTCGCGCCATGCCACCCTGCAGAGGCCGAGGTGCTCAAAGGTCTGGCAGTTTTTCACTGAGAGTGCAGACGACCGACGAACAGTGGTGTGCAACCTTTGTCGCGCCAAGATCAGCCGGGGAGCCACCACCACCAGCCTCACCACCACCAGCATGCGCAGACATATGATGGCCAAGCACCCCACAAGGTGGGACGAAGGCCGTTCACCGCCTCCGGTTTCCACCACTGCCTCTCCCCCTGTGCCCCAACCTGCCACTGAGATCCAACCCCCCTCTGAGGACACAGGCACTACCGTCTCCTGGCCTGCATCCACACCCTCACCTCCGTTGTCCTCGGCCCCATCCACCAATGTCTCTCAGCGCACCGTCCAGCCGTCGCTATCGCAAGTGTTTGAGCGCAAGCGCAAGTACGCCGCCACGCACCCGCACGCTCAAGCGTTAAACGTGCACATAGCCAAATTGATCAGCCTGGAGATGCTGCCGTATAGGCTTGTGGAAACGGAGGCTTTCAAAAGCATGATGGCGGCGGCGGCCCCGCGCTACTCAGTTCCCAGTCGCCACTACTTTTCCCGATGTACCGTCCCAGCCCTGCACGACCACGTCTCCCGCAACATTGTACGCGCTCTCACCAACGCGGTTACTGCCAAGGTCCACTTAACAACGGACACGTGGACAAGCACAGGCGGGCAGGGCCACTATATCTTCCTGACGGCACATTGGGTGAATTTAGTAGAGGCTGGGACAGAGTCAGAGCCTGGGACCGCTCACGTCCTACCCACCCCCAGAATTGCGGGCCCCAGCTCGGTGGTGGTATCTGCGGCGGTGTATGCTTCCTCCACTAAACCACCCTCCTCCTCCTACGCAACCTCTGTCTCGCAATCAAGATGTGTCAGCAGCAGCACGTCGCCAGCAGTCGGTGTCGCGCGGCGTGGCAGCACAGCGGTGGGCAAGCGTCAGCAGGCCGTGCTGAAACTACTCAGCTTAGGAGAGAAGAGGCACACGGCCCACGAACTGCTGCAGGGTCTGACAAAGCAGACCGACCGCTGGCTTGCGCCGCTGAGCCTCCAACCGGGCATGGTCGTGTGTGACAACGGCCATAACCTGGTGGCGGCTTGGCAGCTCGGCAGCCTCACGCCTGTCTTTAATTTGGTGGTTCAGCGCTTTCTGAAAAGCTACCCACGCTTGTCAGACCTGCTCGGAAAGGTGCGCCGGCTCTGTGCACATTTCCGCAAGTCCCACACGGACGCTGCCACCCTGCGCACCCTGCAACATCGGTTTAATCTGCCAGTGCACCGACTGCTGTGCGACGTGCCCACACGGTGGAACTCTACGCTCCACATGTTGGCCAGGCTCTATGAGCAGTGTAGAGCTATAGTGGAATACCAACTCCAACATGAGCGGCGCAGTGGGAGTCAGCCTCCTCAATTCTTTACAGAAGAGTGGGCCTGGTTGGCAGACATCTGCCAGGTCCTTGGAAACTTTGAGGAGTCTACCCAGATGGTGAGCGGCGATGCTGCAATCATTAGCATCACCATTCCTCTGCTATGCCTCTTGAGAAGTTCCCTGCAAAGCATAAAGGCAGACGCTTTGCGCTCGGAAACGGAGGCGGGGAAGACAGTATGTCGCTGGATAGTCAGAGCACCCTCCTGTCTATATCTCAGCGCGTTGAGGAGGAGGAGGAGGAGGTGGAGGAGCATGAGGAGGAGGGGGAAGAGACAGCTTGGCCCACTGCTGAGGGTACACATGCTGCTTGCCTGTCATCCTTTCAGCGTGTATGGCCTGAGGAGGAAGAGGAGGAGGATCCTGAAAGTGATCTTCCTAGTGAGGACAGCCATGTGTTGCGTACAGGTACCCTGGCACACATGGCTGACTTCATGTTAGGATGCCTTCCTCGTGACCCTCGCGTTACACGCATTCTGGCCACTACGGATTACTGGGTGTACACACTGCTCGACCCACGGTATAAGGAGAACCTTTCCACTCTCATACCCGAAGAGGAAAGGGGTTCGAGAGTGATGCTATACCACAGGACCCTGGCGGACAAGCTGATGGTAAAATTCCCATCCGACAGCGCTAGTGGCAGAAGGCGCAGTTCCAAGGCCAGGTAGCAGGGGAGGCTCGGAGATCAGGCAGCATGTACAGCACAGGCAGGGGAACACTCTCTAAGGCCTTTAACAGCTTTCTGGCTCCCCAGCAAGACTGTGTCACCGCTCCCCAGTCAAGGCTGAGTTGGCGGGAGCACTGTAAAAGGATGGTGAGGGAGTACGTAGCCAATCGCACGACCGTCCTCCGTGACGCCTCTGCCCCCTACAACTACTGGGTGTCGAAGCTGGACACGTGGCCTGAACTCGCGCTGTATGCCCTGGAGGTGCTTGCTTGTCCTGCGGCTAGCGTCTTGTCAGAAAGGGTGTTTAGTGCGGCTGGGGGAATCATCACGGATAAGCGTACCCGCCTGTCAACCGACAGTACCGACAGGCTTACACTAATAAAGATGAACAAAGCCTGGATTTCCCCAGACTTTTCTTCTCCACCAGCGGACAGCAGCGATACCTAAACAATACGTAGGCTGCACCCGCGGATGGAAGCATCGTTCTCTATCACCATAAAAAACGGGGACCTTTTAGCTTCATCAATCTGTGTATTATATTCATCCTCCTTCTCCTGCTCCTCCTCCTGAAACCTCACGTAATCACGCCAAACGGGCAATTTTTCTTAGGCCCACAAGGCTCAGTCATATAACTTTTGTAAACAATGTTTATACGTTTCAATTCTTAATTGAATAAAGCATTGAAACTTGCACCTGAACCAATTTTTATTTTAACTGGGCTGCCTACAGGCCTAGTTCCAAATTAAGCCACATTAACCAAAGCGATTAATGGGTTTCACCTGCCCTCTTGGTTGGGCATGGGCAATTTTTCTGAAGAACATTTGTACTGTTGGTACACCAATTTTTTTGGGCCCTCGCTTACATTGTAATCCTAGTAATTTTTTGCCCACCTGCATTAAAGCTGACGTTACCTCAGCTGTGCTGGGCACTGCAATGGGATATACTTATGTACCGCCGGTGGGTTCCAGGGAGCCACCCATGCTGTGTGTCCACAGGGACTTCACATTAGGGATTTGTACCTGCCAGTGTCTATGTATTAAAAACCCCGGTCAGACTGCGGCATGCAGTGTGGGCCGAAGACCACCTGCATTTAATCAGACGTTACCTGAGCTGTGATGGGCAATGCAATGGGATACATTTATGTACCACCGGTGGCTTCCTGGGACCCACCCATGCTGTCGGTCCACACGGAGTTGTAACTGCATGTGCCCACTTCTACAGAACCCCAGTCTGACTGGGGCATGCAGTGTGGGCCGAAGCCCACCTGCATTTAACATGACATTACATCAGCTGTGCTGGGCACTGCAATGGGATATATTTATGTACCGCCGGTGGCTTCCTGGCACCCACCCATGCTGTCGGTCCACACGGGGTTGTAACTGCATGTGTCCACTTCTAAAGAACCCCAGTCTGACTGGGGCATGCAGTGTGGGCCGAAGCCCACCTGCATTTAACAAGACATTACCTCAGCTGTGATGGGCAATGCAATGGGATATATTTATGTACCGCCGGTGGGTTCCAGGGAGCCACCCATGCTGTGGGTCCACAGGGAGTTGTAACTGCATGTGTCTGCTTCTAAAGAACCCCAGTCTGACTGGGGCATGCAGTGTGGGCCGAAGCCCACCTGCATTTAACATGACATTACATCAGCTGTGCTGGGCACTGCAATGGGATATAGTTATGTACCGCCGGTGGGTTCCAGGGAGCCACCCATGCTGTGGGTCCACAGGGAGTTGTAACTGCATGTGTCTGCTTCTAAAGAACCCCAGTCTGACTGGGGCATGCAGTGTGGGCCGAAGCCCACCTGTATTACGCACGACATTACTACCTCAGCTGTGATGGGCAATGCAATGGGATATATTTATGTACCGCCGAAGGCTTCCTGGCACCCACCCATGCTGTCGGTCCACACGGAGTTGTAACTGCATGTGTCCACTTCTAAAGAACCCTAGTCTGACTGGGGCATGCAGTGTGGGCCGAAGCCCACCTGCATTTAACATGGCATTACCTCAGCTGTGATGGGCAATGCGATGGGATATATTTATGTACCGCCGGTGGGTTCCAGGGAGCCACCCATGCTGTGGGTGCACACGGAATTCCCATTGCGGAGTTGTACCTGCCTGTGACTATTTATAAAAAAACGCGATCTGACTGGGGCATGCAGACACCTTGACAGAATGAATAGTGTGTGGCACATAGGTTCCCCATTGCTATGCCCACGTGTGCAGCTCCAGATGGAGGTGGCATAGGATTGGATTTCTCATTGCTTCTGTACAGCATTGTGGGCTATCGCCCCGCCCCTTTTAAAGAGGGTCGCTGCCTAGCCGTGCCAACCCTCTCCAGTGTGTGCCTGCTGTTCCTCCTCATTTCAGACGCACTTATAAATAGACATGAGGGTGGTGTGGCATGAGGGCCGCTGAAGGCTGTGCAGGGACAATTTGGTGTGCGCTGTGGACACTGGGTCGTGCAGGGGGGTGTTGGGCAGCATGTAACCCAGGAGAAGTGGCAGCGGAGTGTCATGCAGGCAGTGATTGTGCTTTGTTGGAGGTAGTGTAGTGCTTAGCTAAGGTATGCATTGCTAATGAGGGCTTTTCAGAAGTAAAAATTGTTGGGAGGGGCGGGGGGCACTCTTGCCGCTATTGTGGCTTACTAGTGGGACCTGGGAACTTGAGATGCAGCCCAACATGTGGCCCCTCGCCTGCCCTATCCGTTTCTGTGTCGTTCCCATCACTTTCTTGAATTGCCCAGATTTTCACAAATGGAAACCTTAGCGAGCATCGGCGATATACAAAAATGCTTGGGTCGCCCATTGACTTCAATGGGGTTCGTTACTCGAAACGAACCCTCAAGCATCGCGAAAATTTCATCCCGAGTAACGAGCACCCGAGCATTTTGGTGCTCGCTCATCTCTATATGGAACCAATGGTATGACAACTTTACATCTTGATGTCTAAAATTGTTGTTTTTCTCTGTTTTCCCACCCAAACCTCCCTATAAACCCCTACGTTTTCACGCCTCCCCCCCCCCCTCCCCTATCTATCCTCCCCCCATGTCCTGCCCTTCCCAAAACTCTTCATAACATGTCTTTCATATGACTCAATATGGTTTCACGCAGAAAATTCGAATGTATTCTACTTTCACTTCTGTAACAATTCTTGTATAAGTGTAATCATACTAATGCATACATGTAAATTCTGACTGTGAAATTCACTAAAAATCTTATGAGAAAAAAAAAAAAAGCACATAGGTGCGTGTTTTTCAGGAATTTGCATCAACTCCTATGGAAGCAGAGGTTAATGGAAACTCCTGCGCACGGAACAGATTCCCTGCTGCTTACAGCAGGACATTTAAAAGGTGCTTCTGGCCCGGACGTCCGGGAAATTTAAAATCACCCGGCTAGTGTGAGTAGCCGAGAGCAGAGGGATGTTACTGGAAACTGCTGTATGTGGTTTTATTCCCCCATGTGCCCATCCCAACTAGGCCTTCATAATTACCCCTCAGGGATGGGAGACTGGGGAGATTATTTTTAGGGAGTCATTTTTTTTTTTGCACAAGTGAGCAATGGGGCCTGGAATTTACTCATTTGTACCCTGAAATCCAGTGAGTGTTCCCTCCATTTTAGGCCAAGCCACGTGTCCTATAAGTAGATAGTGGCTACAGTGGGAATGTCTCTGAACACTGGACAAACAGGTGTTCACATTTTGGGGTGCAAGTCTTCATTCATATGTGTGCTGTACAAAAAAAAAAACTTTTTAAAATGACACAATTGCCCAAAGAATGAAAATTGTAATTTTTTCCTTCTGCTTTACTTAGATTTATTCAATAACTGTGTGGTCAAAATACGCAGTACACCCCTAGATGAATTCATTAAGAGGTCTGGTTTGCAATGGGGCCTAAATCACCTTCAGGGCTCAGGCACACGGGCACATCTGGGCGCCGATGCGCCTGTGTTCCTGCAGGATAAGACGGCCGCACTGCAGGTCCATTGCTGGTCATGTGTTCTTTCTTCCGTCGGTGCAGAGAGTTGTTCGCACCTGCAGTGCGGCCGTCTTCTTTGTGCAGTAACACAGGCACATTGGCACCCGAATGCGCCCATGTGACTGAGCCCTCAAGCAAAATTTCTGTTCTAAAAGCCACTGGCTGTTCCTTTCAGTTTGGTTCCCGTTGTGCATACAGACATAGGATTAGGGCCGTAATGGGTATGTTTCTGAACACAGGACAAACAGGGGTGTCCATTTTAGGGTGCAAATGCTTATTTTCATGTGCACTATAGAAAAAAAAACTGTCTTTAAAATGACATTTGCAAAAATATGAAATGTTATTTTTTCTCCTCTAAATTGCATTAACTCCTGAAAATCGTGACACCCCTCAATTAATACACTAAGATGTGTATTTTCTTTAAATGGGGTCATTTGTGGGGGTATCCATCATTCTGATACCTATGAGCCTTTTTAATCTTGGCTTGGTGCAGGAAAACAAAATCTTCCTCAAAATGTTAATTAATGCAAAATTTGTACTTCTCCTAAATGGTTAAAAAAACAAAACAAAATTTCAATCCCCAGCCTCCAGAAGATGACTGCCGACTAGAGATGAGTGAGCATACTCGTCCAAGCTTGATGCTCGTTCGAGTATTAGGGTGCTCGAGATGCTCGTTACTCGAGACGAGCACCACGCGGTACTCGTCTCGATTAAACGAGCACTGACCATTGAATTCAATGGAGTCGGCAATACAGCCGGCTCCATTGAAAGCAATGGGCTGCCGGCAAGCACGGGATGAATTTTCGGGAAGGGCTTAAAAATATAAGCCCTTACCTGAAAATCATCCTAAAATGTGTAAAAAAAAAAAAAAAAAAATATATATATATATATATATATATATATATATATATATACTCACCTTGTCCCGGCAGACGAAGTTCAGTGCGGCTGGCCTGCAGTGGGTGTGAAGGGGGTGTGAGTCAGACATGCCCCTGATTGGCTCAGCGCTGAGCCAATCAGAGGCAGATCTCACTCACACCCATGCATGAATTCATGAATGGGTGAGTGAGTGTTGCCTCTGATTGGCTCAGCGCAGCTCTCAGCTGAATGACAGCAGTTCAGCACCACAGTGCAGGGGACAGCAGGAGAAGACGCAGCTGTGCCTCGGCAGCTGAAGGGAGGTATCTATTTTTTTGGCTTTTTAAATCACTTTTAATTCTTTTCCAGGGAATGGCTTATATGTAAAGTCCTTCCCTGAAAAAGAATTCAGGTGTGCCAGCGGACCATTGTCTTCAATGGAGACACCGGCAGCAGCAGCGGCTCCATTGAAGAGAATGCCTGCATTTTTATTCTTTTTTACACTAAAATCTTTCTTTTTCAGGTAAGGGCTTATATTTCTAAGCCCTTCCCGAAAATTCATCCCGCGCTCCCCGGCAGCCCATTGCTTTCAATGGAGCCGGCTGTATTGCCGGCTCCATTAAATTCAATGGGCTAACATCGTTCTTCTCTGCCACAGCTGTTACAGCTGTGGCAGAGGAGAACGATCGTTATGCTGACAGTGTGGGGGGGGGGGGCTCTCACTCTTGCCACTATTGTGGCTTAACAGTGAGACCTCAGAGCCCGAAATGCAGCCCTGCATGTTGCTCCTCGCCTGCCCTATCCATTTCTGTGTTTTTTACATGACTTTGGTGATTTGCTAAGATTTTCACAAATGAAAACCTTAGCGGAGCACCAGTCATATACAAAAATGCTCGAGTCGCCCATTGACTTCAATGGGGTTCGTTACTCGAAACGAACTCTCGAGCATCACTGAAAGTTCGACTCGAGTAACGAGCACCCGAGCATTTTGGTGCTCGCTCATCTCTAATAATCTGGCATCATAATCTGGTATGGAACAAAGTCAAAACTATGAAGAATACAAGTCACAGATCAGCACGCAGAAGTTAAGTCAAGCAATCTGGGGTCAAAATCCAAAGCAGAGCCAGGGAAATACAAAAATAGAATCAAAGACAAGCCAAGTCAGACATCCAGGAAGATTATCAGAATAAATCACACTAGAGAACACTGACAAGGAGCAACATTAACTGGCACCAGTTAATATAGTTAACGGTCAACAGCTGAGTGACTTGAGGCTAGTAGTAGGATTAACCCTTACTAATAAGAAAAAGAGTGTGATGACACAGTAGAGCTGGGGCAGCAAAGAAAATAATAGAGCTGACTTGGTCATGAGAATACGATGTGCAATCATATGTACTGACTAGAAGAGTGATTGCTGGTCAAAGCGCAGGTTGTGACAATAACTACCAAAAAGTTTATTCTATGAAACAGAAAGTCTCAGCCTGTTAGTAAGCTTAATAATCAAAGTGAAAACTGCAAGATATTAGGATTTTTAAAAAATATACCCAGTGACATGGAATGTTAAAAAAAATGACCAAAAATTTAAAAAATGATTAATATGTTCAATAGAGATGAGACAACTGAACCTCTAGAACCTAAATTCAGGTCAAACTTTACTAAACATTTGGCTCAGTGGTTGTCTTCTGCCAATTCAGAAGTAACTCTTTATATGTAAAAGCGAAAGCCCTTACTGACTGACTGACTGACTAACTGACTCACTCACTGAATCACTCACTGATTGACTCACTGGCTCCCTGTCTGACTGACCCGCCACCGATTCTCTAACTTCACGTTGTCGTACAAATATGAAATTTGGCACGGCTATTCTTCAGGTCCTAAAAAGGAAAAGTAATGCAGTTGCAACTTGATTATTCAATTCTAAGTGCAAAAGTAAGTAACCCCCTATGTAATCTACCTAATCTAATTCTCTAATTTACAAACTTAATATTGGGCAGGACCATTCTTTAAGTGCTAAATATGAAAAGTAAAGGGGTCACAACTTGATTATTCAATTCTAACTACAAAAGAAAGTGACTCCATATGTTATGTACCTAATCTAATTCTCAAACTTGAAATTTAGCACGACCATTCTTTAGGTCATACATAGGAAAAGCATAGGGGTCAAAACTTGATTATTCAATTCTAAGTGCAAAAGTAAGTGACGCCCTATGTAATATAACTTTTAACACACATCTGTACCGCACAAACTTGCAATTCTTTAGGTCATAAATAGGAAAAGTACATGGGCCGCAATTTGCTCATTCAATTTTAAGCGCAAAAGTAAGTGATTCCCTATGATATGTACCTTTAAAAAGTAAAAAAAAATATATACTCACCTTGTCCCGGCAGACAGAGTTCAGCCGCGGCCGGCCGGCAGTTCTCCTGAACTGCTGTGAATTCATGAATGGGTAAGTGAGAGCTGCCTCTGATTGGTGAGGCTGTGACCAATCAGAGGCAGCTCATTCAGCAGGCGGGGATTTTAAATCCCTGGCTGCTGAATACTACTCTCATCAGTTCAGGAGAACTGCCGGCCGGCCGCAACTGAACTCTGTCTGCCGGGACAAGGTGAGTATATATTTTTTTTTACTTTTTACACAGTTTTGGATGATTTTCAGGGAAGAGCTTATATTTTTAAGCCCTTCCCGAAAATTCATCCTGCGCTCGCCGGCAGCCCATTGCTTTCAATAGAGCCGGCTGTATTGCCGGCTCCATTGAACTCAATGGGCAAACATCGTTCTTCTCTGCCACAGCTGTTACAGCTGTGGCAGAGGAGAACGATCTTTATGCTGACAGTGTGGGGGGGGGGGGGGGTCTCACTCTTGCCACTATTGTGGCTTAATAGTGAGACCTCGGAGCCCGAAATGCAGCCCTGCATGTTGCTCCTCGCCTGCCCTATCCATTTCTGTGTTTTTTACATGACTTTGGTGATTTGCTAAGATTTTCACAAATGAAAACCTTAGCGGAGCACCAGTCATATACAAAAATGCTCGAGTCGCTCATTGACTTCAATGGGGTTCGTTACTCGAAACGAACTCTCGAGCATCACTGAAAGTTTGACTCGAGTAACGAGCACCCGAGCATTTTGGTGCTCGCTCATCTCTACTGCCGACGGCTCTTCTAGGTGAGTTTTTTTTTTTCAGATAGGAATGATTTTCAGGGCAGGGCTTATGTTTCAAGCCCTTCCCTGAAAAACATCGCTACGGGGGTTCCCTGCCACCCACTGCTTTCAATTAGGCCTCAGCAGTGCCGGCCCCATTGAAAACAATGGCATAGCATCATGGACGTCTGCCACAGCTGTGACAGCTGTGGCAGAAGTCGGCGATGTACTCCCTATGTTATCAATGGGGCCGGCGATGCTGTCACCAGTCCCATTGAAAACAATGAGCGATATTGCACATTTTTCTCTGCACTGCAAGGCCTGTGTGTAAAAATCACAAATGAGTATGAAACCATTGAAAACCATTAGTTGCATAATCAAGCATTTTCATTGGCTCTCACATCACAAGAAAATATATTGCTAGTGGGTAGGCGCCCTAATATGGTTTTACAAAATGTTAACAAAAAGTACTCAATCTTTGGAAACTGAAATGGTCAGATAAAGTTGTCACTTAAACTGCAACTTTTTTCAGATTCATTTTTGGCAACTTCTCCCATGTAAGTATCATACGTGCACAGACCACTGAGTTGTGCTGTGTGTGGACATGTCTGCATTATGTGTTTGAGAGAATAGAAAACAAGGAAAGAAGAGTTGTATAGGATAGTCACAATAGATCGGTGTAGTAAGCAAGTAAGCAAAGAGTTAATAAGACTCTAGTCATTGATAAACAAAGCTGGCCATACTTCTTCTCTGACTATTTGATTCACACTGTGCATTAGGGCTTCTGCAGATGACTGTGTTTTTGTCATGTTTTGCCACAAAACATGACAAAACAAACCCATTGATTACAATAATTTTGTTTTTACCATTGGGATTCTCGCGCTTTAACACTACTCATGAGAAAAGATGGGACTTGTACTATCTTTCTCGTATGTAGTTTTTAAACATGTGAGAAAGGTAGGGCAGGACCTATCTTCCTGCCTTTTTTCTATTTACCTGAAAAAATGATGTAGGCAGCAGTTGCGGTGCAAAGCAATGAAGATCTTTTTATTCCTCCCAAAACATGCAAACACGACGTTTCGACTCCTTGAGTCTTTGTCAAGTATGGACAACAAGTGAATAACATAGAAATATATAGTGTGTCTAATATCACATTAACCAATCACAACATAACACATAATAAAATTCACCTGCATTCGTTGATGTCATCATGGCACACACCCTAAGGGTGTTTGATTTCAAACATAGCCGGGTGCCATGTTTCTGACCTTTCACTTCCTCCTATGCTTATTGCGTTGTCATGGCAATACAGTTTAGAGACCTCCTATTGGGCCTTGAAAGTCATGAGGTGCGCGCGTCACGCCGGCAGGACGTGATCCCGTGTGGTGGGCGTGCTGCGTCATCCAGAGTGTCACGACGGGGCGTCCCGAACGTCATCCAGAGTGTCCTGGCAGAACATGATCATCTGTAGTGGACGTGCCGCATCATCCAGAGCATCCCGGCATACAGTCACATGACAGGATGACGTGCTACGTCATCCAAAGCGTGCAGAAATGTCTGGTAGAACATTACAACAATCGTTGGCTCCTCCCCCTTGGGGGAGTTGCCATCGTCCAAAAAGGCCCTGCCCACTTGCTGGCCACTAAATCTGGATGCTATACATATTCATTAATGAGTTACTTATGGGCATAATGTCATAACGTCTACCACGTAATAAAAGGTTTTGCTCTAGCACATTATATGTATTATTACACTGACGCTTTATATAAACTGATGCTTTATCTATAATTACCATGGATTTACAAATATGTGTCACTGCTCCAACCCGTGTTTCACCGCACACCAACGTAATAATTCGTATGCAGAATAAAAATGCCACAAAAGTATTACAATTATCCAGTGATGATTGACTTATCTAGTCGGATCAGTGTGACATTTACATGGAAAAAGGTTCCAATGCATCTTGTATATTCTTAGTGCCATGATGACCTCACGAATGTACTGTGAAGACAAAATCGATACAATAGTGAGTTAAAATCCATAATAAAAAATGGTGTAACCAATGCAGAAGATAGCCAGAATAATCACAGGAACATATGAGTGTCATACTCATGATTCAAACCCTTTGGGGTCATTGCGTCCAAATTGAAAATCCAACATAACTCTTTTCTCAATAATAATCGCATTCTATCCCCTCCCTTAGATGTTTCTGGTACAGAGTCAATAATCCGAAATTTTAATTGGCTCACTGAGTGTCTCCTATAATAAAAATGACGCGGTACCGGAAGATCCAACTTTTGGTGCGGATCGCACTCTTGTGACTAGAAATTCTATTTCTCACCTCCTGTATGGTTTGGCCTACATATTGCAGGCCACACGGGCAGGTGAGTAAATAGATACATATGATGAGGAACACGTGTATCGGAGCTTAATTTGGAAACGTTTCCCTGTTTGTGAATGGAAAAATTGGTCACCTTTAACCATGTTTGAGCAGCTAGAGCAGCTCAAACATGGATAATTACCCATTTTGGTAGAAAAAAAGTTTTAGGTCTTATTGAGGGGATTTTTTCAAAGGTAGATTGCACCAATTTATCCTGCAGACTCACACAGCGTCTGTACGACATAATCGGTTGTTCACCAAATTCAGTTGCTTGTGGGGCTAACTGTAATAGTGGCAAGTGTCTACGTAAAATGGATGATACCTGTCTACTTACGGTAGTATATGTAGATACGAATGGTATACGTTCCTTTTTGACAGCTCTATTTTGAGGTGTTAACAATACATCCTGTGTAAGCCTCTTTGTCTGTTCCATTTTTTCGAAGACTAATTTTTTGGTATAACCCCGACTGAGAAATTTCTTACACATCTGGGTGAGTCGTTCCCCCATTTGTTCATCATTGGTGATCCGGTTAATGTGATTAATGTGATATTAGACACACTATATATTTGTATGTTATTCACTTGTTGTCCATACTTGACAAAGACTCAAGGAGTCGAAACGTCGTGTTTGCATGTTTTGGGAGGAATAAAAAGATCTTCATTGCTTTGCACCGTAACTGCTGCCTACATCATTTTTTCAAGTTTATACAAGAAATGGCTTGGCTTGGATCCCAATCCTAGTGGGCGTGCAGGATATTTGTTCAACCTTATTGGACTCAAACAGTGCTGCTGATATCTTCCTTTTCTCTTTTTCCTATCTACCGGCGCACAATAGTGTGAAATTTGAATGGCAGAAAAAAAAATGTTACCTGGTTCATGCGCTAATACTGTACGTAGCGGCGAATGTGTGTTACCATGCCCCAGTCTATTTTAGCCCTTAGCATGCATCATTAGTCTAAGACACTACACATGCTGCTTTGTTTGGACAGTGTTGCCCACATGAGTAGTGCTAGCCAATCAGAGCAGCATGTAGTGTCTTAGATTACTGATGCATATTATGACAAAGTGTACATCAGATGGTCAGAAAAGTACAGTCATCCTAGTTTGTCCAGCACAGGAGGGTCACTTTAAAGTGTACCTGCACTTTAATGCACCTGTGCACCTGTAACTTTTATGTGTGGTATATATATATAAAATGTGTGTGTGTGTGTGTGTGTGTGTGTGTGTGTGTGTGTGTGTGTGAAAGCCCACCCTGACTGACTGACTGACTGTCTCTCCACAAATTCTCTTACTTCCCAGTGTTGTACAAACATGAAATTTGGCAGTAGCATTCTTTAGGTCCTGATTCCTGAATAAGAAAAGTAAATGGGATCACAGTTTGATTAGTCAATGCTAAGTGCAAAAGTATTGGCACCCCTATGTAATGTAGTGTAATGTAGCTTCCCGGTGTCGTATAAACATGAAATTTGGCACAACAATTTTTTAGGTCCTAAAAGTGGAAAGTGGGAGGGGTGGCACTTTCTGCAGAAGGACATCGGTACATGCAGCATGAGGATAATCTAATGCTCCTATATATGTATACAGATTTTATTCCTCGGTTACTCTAAAGTAATTTTGACTTCATAAAATATTCTGTGTGAACAACACGTAAACACTTGTATCAAATTAACCTGCAAAGCCAGGTATATCAGCTAGTGTATATATATATATATATATATATATATATATATATATATATATATATATATGGAAATGTGTGAAACTATGTGTATTACTTTAAATGGTTAATAATGGGTTAATGGGGGCGGAGTCTGACTGCTAAGCAGGATGTAGGGCTGAGTAAAGAGGTCCATCACAACGGCACCTTCCAAGACCCATTTCAGCTATCAGCAGTAGACAAACATGAGGAAAAACGGCAAGGAGAGAGGCAGTGAGCTTCAAGGAATGCCCCGGCCAGGCAAGGGACAAGTCGACATGCAGCGTTATCTGAAAGACCGGAGCGCTAGGTACAAATTACTTTTATTTCCGGATGCCGTAGCCATTTTAGTAGCAGCAAGAAACCAAAAAGATCTTTGCTATGCAGATGCTCACCTACAAATATTTCAAGACCAGTCGCCGCCTGCTTTGCACACTACTGGATGCTTTAAGGGCCAAGGTTATAAAATATGCTTGGCTGTTACCTTTTAGTCAGGGTGTTACCTACAAAGGGCAGAAGATGAACATTCGTTCACCGGAGAATCTACAGAACTGCTGGCAGCACCTGGATCTGGATCCAATCGATCTCCCATGCTGGCTCCCACTTCCAGATCTCCCAAGATTCTCTGGGTTGAAGGCATCAGAAAGATGGTATCTGGCGGGAAACTCCTAGTCACCCAGTGGGAAAAAAAAAAAGAATAGAGAAGAAATCACAGGAAATGACTCTTTAATATGGTCACGTCAGTTACAGGCGGTGTACTTCTTTACTTGCTATCCCAAAAGTAGCTCGTGTTCTGACTAACTGAGTGTTCTTTGGTCCTTGGATGGGCACCCACATCTGTTGCACTGGTCTGGTTACCCTTTTTGGGGTTCAGTTGGGGCATGAGTGGCAGGTCCTGCTCTTAACCCTTAGGGAGTTACTTTAATCCCCTCTCCTTGTTATTTTATTAAGTTCCTAGGTTGATATATCTGTCTCTCTACTCAGAAGAAGGAACATCCTGTTTTAAATTTTTTCCCCCTCAATTTACTGGTTAAGGTCCGTGCCTGTCAGGTCAGGCTGTGTGATGTTTACATTCTACTGCAGCTGTGTGGTGTACTGCAGTTGTGCAGTTTTCTCGCCCTTCTGTTTTGGAGGCGGTCTTCTATTTTTGTGAAACCTGCTCCAACCTTTTGTGAGATAAATAGTATTTATTGGATTTTCCGGTGAAAAGTTTATTTTTGTAGTTCCCTGGTTATTTCCCAATCCTCACCCTACTCCTCCCTGTCTATGCATTCTAAAGAGGCAGATCTGAAAATATTGTTTGGCGGCTAAACTTATATTTTTTTCTTGTCTCACACTTTATTTTTCTCTCCTAGAATAAAATTCTCCAGTGATCGGCCTGATTTGACAGTTGGTCATTGACTCGCCTTGGTTTTACTGACTCGGTACGGGGGATCTGCGTCTCACCTCGTTCAATGTAAGAGGCCTCAACTCACCTCTTAAAAGGCACAATATTGCTCTCCTTCTAAAAAGGTGTGGCATAAAGATTCTTTTTTTACAGGAAACATATTTTAAAAAGGGCAAGTGCCTTTCTTTACCGGATGGCCAGTTTGCTCAGGAATTCCACAGCGCTCATCTCACCTCAGCCTCCAAGGGGTATCAAATCTCTTCCATAAAAACATTAATTTCATATGCCAGGCTCAATATGCAGATGAGGAGAGTAGAGTCCCTTTTTAAAGGGATCAATTAACAATGTGAAAATAACTATAGCAAACGTATAAGCTCCATTGTTGACCAGGTCCCTTGGATAATCAAACCATTAGAAGTTCTCAAGCACTTTTATGTGCTGTTGGGCAAATAATACTTGGTGGGGATCTAAATGTTACCCTACATCCTCTGCTTGACTTCTCTGTTAGCCGCTCTCGGATATCACAGATCAGGTTAAAGAGGCTCCACCGCTGTCTGCAAGAATTGTGTATCATAGATGCGTGGCATTTTTTACACCCCTCTACAAAAGACTACATCTTTTTCTCCCAGGTTCACTCCTCTTATCAGAGATTGGACTACATATTTGTCTGCTCTAATCTCCTAACACTTCTAGACAAGGCTAAAATAGATCCAATGAAAGTCTCTGAGCATGCCCCATTGCATATTGATCTCTGACCCTTCCAATCGACACCAAGAGAAAGGAGATGGCAGCTTAATGCTGCACTATTGGATTCTCGTGAAGAAAAAGAACACCTCTCTAAACTCATTGACGAGTATTTTCAGGTTAATGTAGGAGGGGACCCTGGGATTCCAATGGTGTGGGAAGCCCATAAGGTCTTTGCATGGTTTACTGATAGTCCTGGGCTCTAGAACTAAGAAGCTGTTACAGAAAGACATTTATGATAAACTATGTCAAATAGCTAAATTAGAGCAGGCGGTGAAGCTCTCTAAAACAAACATCAACCTAGAGAAGCTGATTGAGCTGAGGAACTGCCTTGAATCAAAATTTAATAGGAAACAATTGTATCTGAAACACGTGGTGTATGCGCAGGGCAATAGAGAGAGCAAATTCATGTCCTCATTAATCAAAAAAGCGCAGACTAAATTTACCATATTATAAATCATTTCGCTCAATTTTAGCACTAAGATTAACTTAGTTCTTCAATAAGCTTCTAAGAGGAGAGGCTTTGCAAAAGCAATCCTAGGAAGCACATATTACTCTGATTCATAAAGAAAACAAAGACCCTGAGCTGTGTGGAAGCTGTAGGCCAATCTCTCTGATTAATTTTGATGTTAAGCTCTGGGCCAAATTTTTGGCCAAAAGACTTGAAAATTACAGTCCCGCACTGATAGATAGTGAACAGGTGGGGTTTGTGTGGGCAAGGGAGGGCAGAGACAACTGTCGTAAGTTACTACATGTGGCTCGCTATGCTCAGCTGTATAATATTTCCCTGGCTCTCGTGGGAACCGATGCTGAAAAGGCATTTGACAAGGTCGATTGGTACTATATGGAAAAAGTCTTACACAATTTCAATATGCCTGCTGTGTTTGTCTCTGTCACCTTTTCTCTGTACACAAAACCCTATGCTACATTAAAAATTAACGACATTCTATACTCAACAATTGATATTAGGAATGGAACACGTCAGGGTTGCCCACTCTATATTACCCTCTTTATTTTAGCTTTGGAACCCTTCCTTTCGAAGGTTAGGCAGAACCCTGGCATTAGGGGATTAAACCGCGGTGAGTACTCACTTACCACGGCCGCATTTACAGATGACATCGTGTTTCTAATAACAAACCCAGAAAGAAGCCCTCCTAGGCTTACGGAGCTTTTGAAGGAGCTTGGATCTGATTTCTAACCTTGAGGAACTGTCCAGTTGGTCTAGGGGCATGCATGATAATTTTTTGCAGACTTGAAGCACCTGGCAGAATCTGAGGTTCCAGAGTGAGCAAGTGATTTGAGTCGTGGTCCCCCCCTCCCTAACCCCGCGATTCCAAGTCTCCTGTATTTGAATTTATGAGGGGGTACAGATGGGTACAGTTGCTCTATAAAATGGTAAAATGGTAGATGTTTTGCGATAGATAACTATTAGGGGGAGATCCTCTAATGATACTATCTGCTTTTTTTTATTACTTCCCATATATTCAGTGCCCCTGCCCTTCACCCCCCCCCCCCCACACACACACACACACACTTCCTTGCACACTCCTCCCTCTTTCCTTTTTTGCCGTTTTTGCCTCTAGTTTTAGTCTTTGTGTAATGTTACTAATAAAGTTTTCTAGGTTGCCTTAAGAGTCTTTCAAGATGCTATTGCTCTGATTGTGAGTGTCAACAAGAGTCTGTTCAGGACTAGAGATGAGCGAACACCAAAATGTTCGGGTGTTCGTTATTCGTAACGAACTTCCCGTGATGCTCGAGGGTTCGTTTCGAACAACGAACCCCATTGAAGTCAATGGGCGACCAGAACATTTTTGTATTTCGCCGATGCTCGCTAAGGTTTTCATGTGTGAAAATCTGGGCAATTCAGGAAAGTGATGGGAATGACACAGTGACGGATAGGGCAGGCGAGGGGCTACATGTTGGGCTGCATCCTAAGTTCACAGGTCCCACTATTAAGCCACAATAGCGGCAAGAGTGGGCCCCCCCCCCTCCCAACAACTTTTACTTCTGAAAAGCGCTCATTAGCATGGCATACCTTTGCTAAGCACCACACTACCTCCAACAAAGCACAATCACTGCCTGCATGACACTCTACTGCCACTTCTCCTGAGTTACATGCTGCCCAACCGCACCCCCTCCCCCCCACAGCGCACACCAAACTGTCCCTGCGCAGCCTTCAGCTGCCCTCATGCCACACCACCCTCATGTCTATTTAGAAGTGCGTCTGCCACGACGAGGGACCGCAGGCACACACTGCACAGGGTTGGCACGGCTAGGTAGCGACCCTCTTTAATAGGGGCGGGGCGATAGCCCACAATGCTGTACAGAAGCAATGAGAAATAGAATCCTGTGCCACCGCCATCAGGAGCTGCACACGTGGGCATAGCAATGGGGAACCTATGTGCCACACACTATTCATTCTGTCAAGGTGTCTGCATGCCCCAGTCAGACTGGTTATATGCACCTTAACAGTAACCGCGTTGGTGGTAATGTGGTGGTGACTGCGGACCTAGTACCACGGTTGTATTTTGTTGGTTTTCGGAATGTGGCCAGGATTAAGTGGGCCGTGGCGGGGGGATGGTGGGGGGGCTCTCTTGTAGTGTCGGTAAAGGTGAAATTCTTGGACTGCCGCCAGACGAACCAATGCAAAGGCATTTGCCAACAATGTTTTCCCTGTTGGAGGAGGAGGGGGATGTTTTTGAGGCACTACGTGTCCTCTCCACGTGTCCGTGGTTATATGCACCTTAACAGTAACCGCGTTGGTGGTAATGTGGTGGTGACTGCGGACCTAGTACCACGGTTGTATTTTGTTGGTTTTCGGAATGTGGCCAGGATTAAGTGGGCCGTGGCGGGGGGATGGTGGGGGGGCTCTCTTGTAGTGTCGGTAAAGGTGAAATTCTTGGACTGCCGCCAGACGAACCAATGCAAAGGCATTTGCCAACAATGTTTTCCCTGTTGGAGGAGGAGGGGGATGTTTTTGAGGCACTACGTGTCCTCTCCACGTGTCCGTTCCATGTAAGCAATAGTAGCACTCAAGACAGGCCCCAGTAACAATTCTGAAGCAGCAGTATAGCGGGAGCGCAGTCTTCGTTCCATGTAAGCAATAGTAGCACTCAAGACAGGCCCCAGTAACAATTCTGAAGCAGCAGTATAGCGGGAGCGCAGTCTTCGTTCCATGTAAGCAATAGTAGCACTCAAGACAGGCCCCAGTAACAATTCTGAAGCAGCAGTATAGCGGGAGCGCAGTCTTCGTTCCATGTAAGCAATAGTAGCACTCAAGACAGGCCCCAGTAACAATTCTGAAGCAGCAGTATAGTGGGAGCGCAGTCTTCGTTCCATTTCAGTAGCCTTAGTATAGCCAAGGCACAAGTGACATTTATGTAGCTAAACTGTAGGCCAACCCCACACACCTTTCTGTACCATGAGTGCAGGCGAAGAACATAGAAATTACTATGATTACACTGTAGGTGAGGGCCCCAAAAAATTGGTGTACCAACAGTACTAATGTACCTCAGTAAAAATTGGCCATGCCCAACCAAGATGGCAGGTGAATCGCTTTGGTTAATGTGGCTTAAGTGGTAACTAGGCCTGGAGGCAGCCCAGTGTAACGAAAAATTGGTTCAAGTTAAAGTTCCAACGCTTTTAAGCTAATTGAAACTTATAAAAATTGTTCTGAAAAATTATTTGAGTGAGCCTTGTGGCCCTAAGAAAAATTGCCCGTTCAGCGTGATTACGTGAGGTTTCAGGAGGAGGAGCAGGAGGAGGAGGAGGAGGAATATTAGACACAGATTGATGAAGCACAAATGTCCCCGTTTTGGATGGTGAGAGAGAACGTAGCTTCCATCCGCGGGTGCAGCCTACGTATTGCTTACGTATCGCTGCTGTCCGCTGGTGGAGAACAGAAGTCTGGCGAAATCCAGCCTTTGTTCATCTTGATGAGTGTTAGCCTGTCGGCACTGTCGGTTGACAAGCGGCTACGCTTATCGGTGATGATTCCCCCAGCCGCACTAAACACCCTCTCCGACAAGACGCTAGCCGCAGGACAAGCAAGCACCTCAAGGGCATACAGGGCTAGTTCAGGCCACGTGTCCAGCTTCGACACCCAGTAGTTGTAGGGGGCAGAGGCGTCACCAAGGATGGTCGTGCGATCCGCTACGTACTCCCTCACCATCCTTTTACAGTGCTCCCGCCGACTCAGCCGTGACTGGGGAGCGGTGACACAGTCTTGGTGGGGAGCCATAAAGCTGGCCAGGCCCTTAAAGACTGTTGCACTGCCTGGGATGTACATGCTGCTCGATCTACGCACATCCCCTGCTACCTTGCCCTCGGTACTGCGCCTTCTGCCACTAGCGCTGTCGGCTGGGAATTTTACCATCAGCTTGTCCGCAAGGGTCCTGTGGTATAGCAACACTCTCGAACCCCTTTCCTCTTCGGGAATCAGAGTGGGCAGGTTCTCCTTATACCGTGGATCGAGCAGTGTGTACACCCAGTAATCCGTCGTGGCCAGAATGCGTGCAACGCGAGGGTCACGAGAAAGGCATCCTAACATGAAGTCAGCCATGTGTGCCAGGGTACCTGTACGCAACACATGGCTGTCTTCACTAGGAAGATCACTATCAGGATCCTCCTCCTCCTCCTCCTCCTCCTCCTCAGGCCATACACGCTGAAAGGATGACAGGCAATCAGCCGGTGTACCGTCAGCAGCGGGCCAAGCTGTCTCTTCCCCCTCCTCCTCATCCTCCTCATGCTCCTCCTCCTCCTCCTGTACGCGCTGAGAAATAGACAGGAGGGTGCCCTGACTATCCAGCGGCATACTGTCTTCCCCCGCCCCCGTTTCCGAGCGCAAAGCAGCTGCCTTTATGGTTTGCAGGGAATTTCTCAAGATGCATAGCAGAGGAATGGTGACGCTAATGATTGTAGCATCGCCGCTCACCACCTGGGTAGACTCCTCAAAATTACCAAGGACATGGCAGATGTCTGCCAACCAGGCCCACTCTTCTGAAAGGAATTGAGGAGGCTGACTCCCACTGCGCCGCCCATGTTGGAGTTGGTATTCGACTATAGCTCTACGCTGTTCATAGAGCCTGGCCAACATGTGGAGCGTAGAGTTCCACCGTGTGGGCACGTCGCACAGCAGTCGGTGCACTGGCAGCTTAAAGTGATGTTGCAGGGTGCGCAGGGTGGCAGCATCCGTGTGGGACTTGCGGAAATGTGCGCAGAGCCGGCGCGCCTTTACGAGCAGGTCTGACAAGCGTGGGTAGCTTTTCAGAAACCGCTGAACCACCAAATTAAAGACGTGGGCCAGGCATGGCACGTGCGTGAGGCTGCCGAGCTGCAGAGCCGCCACCAGGTTACGGCCGTTGTCACACACGACCATGCCCGGTTGGAGGCTCAGCGGCGCAAGCCAGCGGTCGGTCTGCTGTGTCAGACCCTGCAGCAGTTCGTGGGCCGTGTGCCTCTTATCGCCTAAGCTGAGTAGTTTCAGCACGGCCTGCTGACGCTTGCCCACCGCTGTGCTGCCACACCGCGCGACACCGACTGCTGGCGACATGCTGCTGCTAACACATCTTGATTGTGAGACAGAGGAGGAGGAGGAGGAGGAGGGTGCTTTAGTGGAGGAAGCATACACCTCCGCAGAAACCACCACCGAGCTGGGGCCCGCAATTCTGGGGGTGGGTAGGACGTGAGCGGTCCCAGGCTCTGACTCTGTCCCAGCCTCCACTAAATTCACCCAATGTGCCGTCAGGGAGATGTAGTGGCCCTGCCCGCCTGTGCTTGTCCACGTGTCCGTAGTTAAGTGGACCGTGGCAGTAACCGCGTTGGTGAGGGCGCGCACAATGTTGCGGGAGACGTGGTCGTGCAGGGCTGGGACGGCACATCGGGAAAAGTAGTGGCGACTGGGAACTGAGTAGCGCGGGGCCGCCGCCTCCATGATACTTTTGAAGGACTCCGTTTCCACAACCCTATACGGCAGCATCTCAAGGCTGATGAATTTTGCGATGCGGACGGTTAACGTTTGAGCGTGCGGGTGCGTGGCGGCGTACTTGCGCTTGCGCTCGAACACTTGCGCAAGCGACGGCTGAACGGTGCGCTGAACTACACTGCTGGATGGGGCCGAGGACAGCGGAGATGAGGGTGTGGGTGCAGGCCATGAGGCGGTAGTGCCTGTGTCCTGAGAGGGGGGTTGCATCTCAGTGGCAGGTTGGGGCACAGGGGGAGAGGCAGGGGTGCAAACCGGAGGCGGTGAACGGCCTTTGTCCCACCTTGCGGGGTGCTTGGCCATCATATGTCTGCGCATGGTGGTGGTGGTGAGGCTGTTGGTGTTGGCTCCCCGGCTGAGCTTTGCGCGACAAAGGTTGCACACCACTGTTCGTCGGTCGTCAGGCGTCTCTGTGAAAAACTGCCAGACCTTAGAGCACCTCGGCCTCCGCAGGGTGGCATGGCGCGAGGGGGCGCTTTGGGAAACACTTGGTGGATTATTCGGTCTGGCCCTGCCTCTACCCCTGGCCACTGCACTGCCTCTTGCAACCTGCCCTGCTGATGCCCTTGACTCCCCCTCTGAAGACCTGTCCTCCTGAGTAAGCGTTGCACACCAGGTGGGGTCAGTCACCTCATCGTCCTGCTGCTCTTCCTCCGAATCCTCTGTGCGCTGCTCCCTGGGACTTACTGCCCTTACTACTACCTCACTGCAAGACAACTGTGTCTGATCGTCATCGTCCTCCTCACCCACAGAAAGTTGTTGAGACAGTTGGCGGAAGTCCCCAGCCTCTTCCCCCGGACCCCGGGAACTTTCGAATGGTTGGGCATCACTGACGATAAACTCCTCTGGTGGGAGAGGAACCGCTGCTGCCCAATCTAAGCCGGGGCCCGAGAACAGTTCCTGGGAGTGTTCCCGCTCCTGAGCAGGTGTCATTGTAGTGGAGTGAGGAGGCTGGGAGGAAGGAGGAGCAGCAGACAGAGGATTCGGATTGGCAGCAGTGGACGGCGCAGAACAGCGGGTAGACGATAGGTTGCTCGAAGCACTTTCTGCCATCCAGGACAGGACCTGCTCACACTGCTCATTTTCTAATAACCGTCTCCCGCGTGGACCCATTAATTGGGCGATGAATGTGGGGACGCCAGAAACGTGCCTCTCTCCTAATCGCGCAGCAGACAGCTGCGACACACCTGGATCAGGAGCTTGGCCTGTGCCCACACCCTCACTTGGCCCTCCGCGTCCTCGGCCACGTCCACGTCCACGTCCTCTAGGCTTACCCCTACCCCTCAGCATGCTGTATTACCAGTGATTAGATTTCCCAGGCAGGAAATAAATTGGCGCAAGACTGCAGGCCAAATATAATTTTTGCCCTTTTTGGAAAACGAAAGGCCCCACTGCCTCTAGTGAATGAATTATCTAAGTTTAATAACTGTGCTGTGTCCCTGCTTATGTGTCACAGAACGTGAGGGTAGCAGAGTTATTAACTGTGGCAGAGCAGGTATTTTTTTTCCCAATTAAGGAAAGCAAATGGCGAACCCAGCAGTAAAGCGTAGCTGGCTGCGTATGATTTAGCAATGTTTTTCACGCAGCTCACACGTCTCCACAGGCGTAAGGACGGACACAGGCTGGACAAATAGATTTCTTTTCAGTTTTTTCCCACCAACAGGCAGCACTGCGTATATTCAATGAACCTGCGAAGTTTAATAACTGCGCTGTGTCCCTGCTTATGTGTCACAGAACGTGAGGGTAGCAGAGTTATTATAACTCTTGGAGAGCAGGTATTTTTTTTCCCAATTAAGGAAAGCAAATGGCGAACCCAGCAGTAAAGCGTAGCTGGGTGCGTATGATTTAGCAATGTTTTTCACGCAGCTCACACGTCTCCACAGGCGTAAGGACGGACACAGGCTGGACAAATAGATTTCTTTTCAGTTTTTTCCCACCAACAGGCAGCACTGCGTATATTCAATGAACCTGCGAAGTTTAATAACTGCGCTGTGTCCCTGCTTATGTGTCACAGAACGTGAGGGTAGCAGAGTTATTAACTGTGGCAGAGCAGGTATTTTTTTTCCCAATTAAGGAAAGCAAATGGCGAACCCAGCAGTAAAGCGTAGCTGGCTGCGTATGATTTAGCAATGTTTTTCACGCAGCTCACACGTCTCCACAGGCGTAAGGACGGACACAGGCTGGACAAATAGATTTCTTTTCAGTTTTTTCCCACCAACAGGCAGCACTGCGTATATTCAATGAACCTGCGAAGTTTAATAACTGCGCTGTGTCCCTGCTTATGTGTCACAGAACGTGAGGGTAGCAGAGTTATTATAACTCTTGGAGAGCAGGTATTTTTTTTCCCAATTAAGGAAAGCAAATGGCGAACCCAGCAGTAAAGCGTAGCTGGCTGCGTATGATTTAGCAATGTTTTTCACGCAGCTCACACGTCTCCACCGCCCGTAAGGACGGACACAGGCTGGACAAATAGATTTCTTTTCAGTTTTTTCCCACCAACAGGCAGCACTGCGTATATTCTATGAATAATAACTGTGTTGTGGCCCTGCCTATACAATTCTTTCCCTGCAGTATCAATGGAGGGTGGAATGCTCTGCAGAGGCGATTTTGAGAAGCCCAAAAAAAATGCAGCACAGCCAACAGCAGCCTGGACAGTACTGCACACGGATAAATATGGCCCTAGAAAGGACCGTTGAGGTTCTTGAAGGCTACACTCACTCCTAACACTCTCCCTGCCTATGCAGCACTTCTGTCCCTAATGCCAGGTGCAACGCTCTGCAGAGCCGATTTTGAGAAGAAAAAAAAATCCCACTGCTAACAGCAGCCAACACACAGCTATCAGTGGCCCTAATAAGGACCTTTGGGGGTCTTGAAGCCTACACTAACTACCAATTCTTTCCCTACAGCAGCTCCGGTACAAACAGCACTGTCCCTCATCTAACTCACACCGCATCTGAGGCGAGCCGCGGGAGGGGCCGACTTTTATATTAGGCGAACACCTGATCTCGCCAGCCACTCACAGCAGGGGGGTGGTATAGGGCTTAAACGTTGCAGGGGGAAGTTGTAATGCCTTCCCTGTCTTTCAATTGGCCAGAAAAGCGCGCTAACGTCTCAGGGAAGGAAGTGAAAGTAACCAGAACACCGCATGGTGTTCGTCACGAATAACGAACATCCCGAACACCCTAATATTCGCACGAATATCAAGCTCGGACGAACGCGTTCGCTCATCTCTATTCAGGACGTGATAACTGATAGAAATGATTTTGCACAATTTGTATTCTTAATTCTTGATGAGAGACTGCTTGCTATTATTATGTAAAAATCTCTAATAAAATTTGATTAAAACAAAATAATAATGGGTTAATGTCTGGTGTTCCTACTATCTAGCACTGTATGACTATGCAGAATTCTCCCTGCTCTAATACCTCTTAGTCACCCCTAGCTAGTACTGGGATTTGGTAGAGAGAGTTCTCTGAGCTCAGGATTTGTTAGTAAGGAGAGGATAAAAGGCAGAGAGTGGGTGGGGTTAGGCAGTCTAGCTCAGGGGAGCCTGAGATAGAGACCAAGGAGGAAGAAGGCAACCACCTGCTCTAGCCAGTGCAGTGGAAAGCTGGAACATCTAAGTGTGAGTACACAAATACCAAGAATTGTTTAGAGGACAGAGGGAAGAAGAGAGTTCAGAGGAGAGAGGGAAGAAGAGAGTTCAGAGGAGAGAGAGAGATCACATAGCAGGAAAGGAGAAGACAGTCATCAGTATACCCTTTGCAGTACAAGTCAACTAACGGAAATCCATAATGAATGATTCTCATGGAATTTGTGATCCCCATAGTGGTCTCAAAAATGGGAATTGTGTAACTGCTCTGAAGGTGAAGTAAACTCCTAATAAAGTCTGGAACTAAAGTCTGCCATCTGAAGTGTTTCCCATCACCTACAACCACTGCACCAAGGTACCACGCTAACACTTCAGAGACAAGGACTACTACCCCAATTATTGTTTAGTTATCCACTTTTTGTATTTTTGCTTTTTGTCCGGAATGGGTCCCTACCCATATACGTCCCTACCGATATGACGTCACAACAAATTCACATCTTACCCTATCTGACTCCGTGGGGAGCAGGCTGTAATAACTACCTATTTTTATTTTGTTTTTATTCGTTTATTTATCATTTTTACCACTGCTGTAGCCAGACCCTAGACCGACATTTTTTACACTCGGCCAGGAGGAGCAGCAGAGCTAACGTGACTACCATCTCATTTTTCTTTCACTGCGCAATACCTCCTACGCCTGAGTCTGTCACCGCACACACAGAGAGGCATAACATTAGCATGGAGGACAGTGTGACAGACTTGCCTAAATACAAATAAAGGAATGTCTATTGAGGTGGACTTAACAAAAAAATGTTATTTTGATGAAACAACAAGAGAGTTTTCCCGTAGAAAAAGTTAAAGGGGTTGTCCCGCGCCGAAACGGTTTTTTTTTTTTTTTTAAACCCCTCCCCCCGTTCGGCGCGAGACAACCCCGATGCAGGGGTTAAAAAAACAAACCGGAGAGTGCTTACCTGAATCCCGGCGGTCCGGCGTCTTCATACTCACCTGCTGAAGATGGCCGCCGGGGTCTGCTCCCTCCGTGGACCGCAGCTCTTCTGTGCGGTCCATTGCCGATTCCAGCCTCCTGATTGGCTGGAATCGGCACGTAACGGGGCGGAGCTACACGGAGCCGGCATTCTGCACGAGCGGCCCCATTGAAGACAGCAGAAGACCCGGACTGCGCAAGCGCGGCTAATTTGGTCATTAGAGGCCGAAAATTAGTCGGCACCATGGAGACGAGGACGCTAGCAACGGAGCAGGTAAGTATAAAACTTTTGATAACTTCTGTATGGCTCATAATTAATGCACAATGTACATTACAAAGTGCATTAATATGGCCATACAGAAGTGTATAGACCCACTTGCTGCCGCGGGACAACCCCTTTAAAGGGGTTCTGACATTAAAATAAAATTTTTTTTACTCACCTTGCCTGGCTAGGACCGATCGCCAGGCATGTCCTCTCCAGCCGGCATCTTTTTCTGTGGCTTGTAGAAGCAGAGCAGGAGCAGTCAAAATGACCGCTCCTGCTCTGCTCCGTCCGTCAGTCACTTCCGAGGTGAACGGACGGGCCGCCCACAGCAAGCACCTCACAAGCAATGCTTGCTGTGGGCGGCCCGTCCGTCCTGGCTGAACTCCGAGATTCTGCGCGTGCGCAGTGGAGACGCGGCCCGTCCTGACTCCTGTCAGAGGGCACCTCTCCACTGCGCATGCGCGCGATCCCGGAGTGGCGCGGCTCGTGGAGGAAGAAGAGGAAGAGCAGCGCCTGCTGGGAGATGACCCCCCCCCCCCCCCCCCCGATGTCAACAACAACAGGAGACAAGGTAAGTATTATGTTTTTATGCTTTAGCAGCCATTAAACCGTGGGTTCCCTGGGTCCATTAGGCAGACCAGGGAACAATGGCTGGTAAAGCATAAAAACATTATTCATGTCAGAACCCCTTTAAAAACACATTTTCTGGATTATGGATTTCTGATTTGATTCTAACTCTGCTTCTGCTATTGTTGTTTAGTATATGGATAATATGTTTTGAATGTAGTCCAAAAGAGTAATAAATTAAAAACAACTGTAGGTACTATTCTTCCACCTGTGACCTGATATTCACTTATGGATAGTTATTGTTTGTATTCAGTTTGTAGGGGCCTGAATCCACCTATGTACCTAGGGGCCAGCAGATTGTTAACCATGCCCTGAGCACAGATATAGGAAGCAAGATTCATAGGCAGCAAGAGAAAAATTCCAGAAACAAATGAAGGTTACATAAATACCTGAACTTTCAGATTGTCAGAGGCGCTAGACCACCCATAAGGCCTAAGACAGCTTCTATTCTATTTGTCTGTCAGGGATAGGAACTCGGGACCTTCTGTGCTCTAGTCAGTTGCTCTCACTACTGAGATATCCAACCTTTGAACAGTTCCCTTGCATAACTCTTAGCCATGTTTCCTGATCCCAGTGACCTAGTTTCTGCCTCCTGGTCCTGACCCCACCTATGTCTTGATTGCACTTCCTATAAAAGCCTGGCCCTACCACTCCCTCAGTGTGTGATTATTCTTCTCCATAGCACAGTTTGATCAAGCTCCACTTGCCTGTTCCTCTACTATTTCTACAAGACCTCCTGATACTGACTTCTGGCTTTCCTTCCACATACACTACATGACTCATCCATCTGTACTGCAAACCGAGACCTCCTGTTCCTGACTCCTGGTTCTTCCTTGACTACTCTCCAGACCTGCAGCTATTACACCTGATGCTCCAACCCAATGACTGAAGCTGTTCCATTGTCTTTCAAAAATAACAAGACATTAAAGGAATGATCTAGCCTTATACAGATACGGCTGGCTTCACACATATGTACGAACGCAGATTTGCGTGATGGGTGTTGCATTTTTGCATACGTCTGTGCATATTTTAATCTATTTTATGCATGTTTGCGCATAAGGAAAAAACACATAAGCATGCTCCCATTGATTTCAATGGGAAATTAAGTTGAATTAATTTCATATGTGCTATTTCTGTTTGCAATACACTTGAAAATAGAACATGCTGCATTTTTTGTACTACCAAAATGCACATGCAAAGAACGCACACATGACCAAACCCAATTAAAACCAATGGGTTCTATTCTCTGAGTATTGTGCATGCAAATTTTGCACACGTAATATGCAGCATAAATTCATTCGGGGAGAGCTGCCTGTGATTGGCTGAGGTGCTCACATTCAGCTCTTTCAGCAGGCAGGGATTTTAAATCCCCGCCTACTGATAGATCAGCACCACAGTGCAGGGGACAGCAGGAGAAGACGCGGCTGTGCCCAGGCAGCTGAAGGGAGCTTTTTTTTTTTGTTCTTTAAACCACTTTCACTTGATTTTCAGGGAAGACCTTATATTCAAAGCCCTTCCCAGAAATCAATTGCTGGCAGCAGAATCCTCTACCGCAGCTGACATGTGTGACAGCTGCAGCAGAGAATTGAAGAATTCCTTTGCTGCAGATGTGGCAGATGTAGCAGCAGGGAATTCTTTTAACTAGTGGGGATGAAGGAAACATCTGCTGCATGCGGAAGATGTGTTCTTCATCCCCGCGGGGGACACAGCAGCGGCGGACAGGTAAGTATTTTTTTTTTTTTTTTTTACACTAAAATGTTTCTTTTTCAGGGAAGAGCTTATATGTAAAGCCCTTCCCTGAAAAAGAATGCAGGGGTGCCGGCAGACCATTGTCTTCAATGGAGCCACCGGCAGCAGCCGTGGCTCCATTGAAAACAATGCGTGCATTCTGTATGGTGCACGCATGTCCTATCTTTGCAGGCACGCACCTGCAAAGTACGGACATGTGAACACACCAAAGGGAATGCATTGTTGCAAATAGAAGCGTGTTTTTGTGCCTGCGTATGTACACACAAAAACACGCTCGTGTGAATGCATCTTTAATCGGTGTAAATACGTTCAGTCACTTATACAGCATACATATATTTGCCTGTATTCTTTGCGCACTGAGCATCTAAATTCTACAAGCACAAATACACTTGTGTCGAAGAAGCCATGAGATCTTGTGATATTTTGGGAGATCCATCTGAGATACGTTCTGACTAGTGATGAGCGAACGTACTCGTCCGAGCTTGATGCTCGGGCGAATATTAGGGTGTTCGGGATGCTCGTTACTCTTAACGAGCACCACGCGGTGTTCGGGTTACTTTCACTTTCCTCTGTGAGACGTTAGCGCGCTTTTCTGGCCAATTGAAAGACAGGGAAGGCATTACAACTTCCCCCTGTGACGTTCAAGCCCTATACCACCCTCCTGCTGTGAGTGGCTGGGGAGATCAGATGTCACCCGAGTATAAAAGTCGGCCACTCCCGCGGCTCGCCTCAGATGCCTTGTGAGTTAGCTGAGGGAAAGTGCTGCTGCTGGTGCTGCTGTAGGGAGAGTGTTAGGAGTGAGTGTAGGCTTCAAGAACCCCAACGGTCCTTCTCAGGGCCACATCTATCCGTGTGCAGTACTGTGGAGGGTGCTGTTAGCAGTGTTGCACAATTTTTTTTTTTTCAAAATCGGCTGTCTGCAGAGCATTGCGCCCTGCAGTAATAGTCCAGGGACAGAAGTGGTGGTTAGGCAGGGAGAGTGTTAGGAGTGAGTGTAGGCTTCAAGAACCCCAACGGTCCTTCTTAGGGCCACATTTAACCGTGTGCAGTACTGTGCAGGCTGCTGTTAGCAGTGTTGCATCTTTTTTTTTTCAAAATCGGCTGTGCAGAGCATTGCGCCCTGCAGTAATACTACAGGGAGAGAATTGTGTAGGCAGGGCCAGAAGACATATATTATTGATTGAATATAGTCAGTGGGCCTTTTCTTTAAAAAAAAAAGGGAAAAATTCTATGTGGCCTGCCTCTGTCAGTCCTCAGCGTTCTGGGTACGTGTGGGGTGGGTGGAGATAGTAAAAAAATCATACGCAGCCAGCTACGTTTAACAGCAGTCTTGCGCCAATTTATTTCCTTCCTGCCTGGGGAAAATCACCGCTCTGCTGCACTTCATATAACTGCATTTCTGTGGAACAGATTTCTTATCTGATTGAATATAGTCAGTGGGCCTTTTCTTTAAAAAAAAGGGAAAAATTCTATTTGTCCTGCAGGCTTGCGCCAATTTATTTCCTGCCTGGGAAATCACTGGTAATACAGCATGCTGAGGGGTAGGGGTAGGCCTAGAGGACATGGACGTGGCCAAGGACGCGTAGGCCCAAGTGAGGGTGTGGGCACAGGCCGAGCTCCTTATCCAGGTGTATCGCAGCTGACTGCTGCGCGATTAGGAGAGAGGCACGTTTCTGGCGTCCCCACATTCATCTCACAATTAATGGGTCCACGCGGGAGACCTTTATTAGAAAATGAGCAGTGTGAGCAGCTCCTGTCGTGGATGGCAGAAAGTGCTTCGAGCAAGCTATCATCCACCCACATTTCTGCGCCGTCCAGTGCTGCAAATCCGAATCCTCTGGCTGCTGCTCCTCCTTCCTCCCAGCCTCCTCACTCCACTACAATGACACATGCTCAGGAGCGGGAAGACTCCCAGGAACTGTTCTCGGGCCCCTGCTCAGATTGGGCAGCAGTGGTTCCTCTCCCACCAGAGGAGTTTATCGTCACTGATGCCCAACCATTGGAAAGTTCCCGGAGTCCGGGGGATGAGGCTGGGGACTTCCGGCAACTGTCTCAAGACCTTTCAGTGGGTGAGGAGGACGATGACGATGAGACACAGTTGTCTATCGGTGAGGTAGTAGTAAGGGCAGTAAGTCCGAGGGAGGAGGACACAGAGGATTCGCAGGAAGAGCAGCAGGACGATGAGGTGACTGACCCCACCTGGTGTGCAACGCCTACTCAGGACAGGTCTTCAGAGGGGGAGGCAAGGGCAGCAGCAGGGCAGGTTGCAAGAGGCAGTGCGGTGTCCAGGGGTCGAGGCAGGGCCAGACCGAATAATCCACCAACTGTTTCCCAAAGCGCACCCTCGCGCCATGCCACCCTGCAGAGGCCAAGGTGCTCTAAGGTCTGGCAGTTTTTCACGCGCCAGACCTTTGTCGCGCCAAGATCAGCCGGGGAGCCACCACCAACAGCCTCACCACCACCAGCATGCGCAGACATATGATGGCCAAGCACCCCACAAGGTGGGACGAAGGCCGTTTACCGCCTCCGGTTTGCACCGCTGCCTCTCCCCCTGTGCCCCAACCTGCCACTGAGATCCAACCCCACTCTGAAGACACAGGCACTACCGTCTCCTGGCCTGCACCCACACCCTCACCTCCGCTGTCCTCGGCCCCATCCACCAATGTCTCGCACCGCACCGTCCAGCCGTCGCTAGCGCAAGTGTTTGAGCGCAAGCGCAAGTACGCCGCCACGCACCCGCACGCTCAAGCGTTAACCGTCCACATAGCCAAATTTATCAGCCTTAAGATGCTGCCGTATAGGGTTGTGGAAACGGAGTCCTTCAAAAGTATGATGGCGGCGGCGGCCCCACGCTACTCAGTTCCCAGTCGCCACTACTTTTCCCGATGCGCCGTCCCAGCCCTGCACGACCACGTCTCCCGCAACATTGTACGCGCCCTCACCAACGCGGTTACTGCCACGGTCCACTTAACAATGGACACGTGGACAAGCACAGGCGGGCAGGGCCACTATATCTCCCTGACGGCACATTGGGTGAATTTAGTGGAGGCTGGGACAGAGTCAGAGCCTGGGACCGCTCACGTCCTACCCACCCCCAGAATTGCGGGCCCCAGCTCGGTGGTGGAATCTGCGGCGGTGTATGCTTCCTCCACTAAACCACCCTCCTCCTCCAACGCAACCTCTGTCTCGCAATCAAGATGTGTCAGCAGCAGCGCGTCGCCAGCAGTCGGTGTCGCGCGTCGTGGCAGCACAGCGGTGGGCAAGCGTCAGCAGGCCGGGCTGAAACTACTCAGCTTAGGAGATAAGAGGCACACGGCCCACGAACTGCTGCAGGGTCTGACAGAGCAGACCGACCGCTGGCTTGCGCCGCTGAGCCTCCAACCGGGCATGGTCGTGTGTGACAACGGCCGTAACCTGGTGGCGGCTCTGCAGCTCGGCAGCCTCACGCACGTGCCATGCCTGGCCCACGTCTTTAATTTGGTGGTTCAGCGCTTTCTGAAAAGCTACCCACGCTTGTCAGACCTGCTCGGAAAGGTGCGCCGGCTCTGCGCACATTTGCGCAAGTCCCACACGGACGCTGCCACCCTGCGGACCCTGCAACATCGGTTTAATCTGCCAGTGCACCGACTGCTGTGCGACGTGCCCACATGGTGGAACTCTACGCTCCACATGTTGGCCAGGCTCTATGAGCAGCGTAGAGCTATAGTGGAATACCAACTCCAACATGGGCGGCGCAGTGGGAGTCAGACTCCTCAATTATTTTCAGAAGAGTGGGCCTGGTTGGCAGACATCTGCCAGGTCCTAGGAAACTTTGAGCAGTCTACCCAGGTGGTGAGCAGCGATGCTGCAATCATTAGCGTCACCATTCCTCTGCTATGCATCTTGAGAAGTTCCCTGCAAAGCATAAAGGCAGACGCTTTGCGCTCGGAAACAGAGCCGGGGGAAGACAGTATGTCGCTGGATAGTCAGAGCACCCTCCTGTCTATATCTCAGCGCGTTCAGGAGGAGGATGAGGAGGAGGGGGAAGAGACAGCTTGGCCCACTGCTGACGGTACCCATGCTGCTTGCCTGTCATCCTTTCAGCGTGTATGGCCTGAGGAGGAGGAGGAGGAGGAGGAGGAGGATCCTGAAAGTGATCTTCCTAGTGAAGACAGCCATGTGTTGCGTACAGGTACCCTGGCACACATGGCTGACTTCATGTTAGGATGCCTTTCTCGTGACCCTCGCGTTGCACGCATTCTGGCCACTACGGATTACTGGGTGTACACACTGCTCGACCCACGGTATAAGGAGAACCTTTCCACTCTCATTCCCGAAGAGGAAAGGGGTTCGAGAGTGTTGCTATACCACAGGACCCTGGCGGACAAGCTGATGGTAAAATTCCCATCCGACAGCGCTAGTGGCAGAAGGCGCACTTCCGAGGGCCAGGTAGCAGGGGAGGTGCGGAGATCGAGCAGCATGTACAGCACAGGCAATACAACAGTCTTTAAGGCCCTGGACAGCTTTATGGCTCCCCAGCAAGATTGTGTCACCGCTCCCCAGTCAAGGCTGAGTCGGCGGGAGCACTGTAAAAGGATGGTGAGGGAGTATGTAGCCGATCGCACGACCGTCCTCCCTAACGCCTCTGCCACCTACAACTACTGGGTGTCGAAGCTGGACACGTGGCCTGAACTCGCGCTGTATGCCCTGGAGGTGCTTGCTTGTCCTGCGGCTAGCGTCCTGTCAGAGAGGGTGTTTAGTGCGGCTGGGGGAATCATCACAGATAAGCGTACCCGACTGTCAACCGACAGTGCCGACAGGCTTACACTCATCAAGATGAACAAAGCCTGGATTTCCCCAGACTTCTCTTCTCCACCAGCGGACAGCAGCGATACCTAAGCAATACGTAGGCTGCACCCGCGGATGGAAGCATCGTTCTCTCTCACCATCCAAAACGGGGACATTTCTGCTTCATCAATCTGTGTATAATATTCCTCCTCCTCCTCCTGCTCCTCCTCCTGAAACCTCACGTAATGACGCCGAATGGGCAATTTTTCTTAGGGCCACAAGGCTCACTCATATAATTTTTCTTAAAAATTTTTATACGTTTCAATGCTCTTAAAAGCGTTGAAACTTTAACTTGAACCAATTTTTCGTTAAACTGGGCTGCCTCCAGGCCTAGTTACCACTTAAGCCACATTAACCAAAGCGATTAATGGGTTTCACCTGCCCTCTTGGTTGGCCAGGGCCAATTTTTCTGATGTACATTAGTACTGTTGATACAGCAATTTTTGTGGGCCCTCGCCTACAGTGTAATCAAATTAATTTTTAGCCCACCTGCATTACAGCTGACGTTACATCCGCTGTGTTGGGCAATGCAATGGGATATTTTTATGTACCGCCGGTGGGTTCCAGGGAGCCACCCATGCTGTGGGTCCACAGGGAATTATAAATGCATCTGTTTCCACTTCTAAAGAACCCCAGTCTGACTGGGGCATGCAGTGTGGGCCGAAGCCGACCTGCATTAAGCACGACATTACTACCTCAGCTGTGTTGGGCAATGCAATGGGATATTTTTATGTACCGCCGGTGGCTTCCTGGCACCCACCCATGCTGTGGGTCCACAGAGAAATATAAATGCATCTGTTTCCACTTCTAAAGAACCCCAGTCAGACTGGGGCATGCAGTGTGGGCCAAAGCCCACCTGCATTAAGCACGACATTACTACCTCAGCTGTGTTGGGCAATGCAATGGGATATTTTTATGTACCGCCGGTGGGTTCCAGGGAGCCACCCATGCTGTGGGTCCACAGGGAATTATAAATGCATCTGTTTCCACTTCTAAAGAACCCCAGTCTGACTGGGGCATGCAGTGTGGGCCGAAGCCCACCTGCATTAAGCACGACATTACTACCTCAGCTGTGTTGGGCAATGCAATGGGATATTTTTATGTACCGCCGGTGGCTTCCTGGCACCCACCCATGCTGTGGGTCCACAGAGAATTATAAATGCATCTGTTTCCACTTCTAAAGAACCCCAGTCAGACTGGGGCATGCAGTGTGGGCCGAAGCCCACCTGCATTAAGCACGACATTACTACCTCAGCTGTGTTGGGCAATGCAATGGGATATTTTTATGTACCGCCGGTGGGTTCCAGGGAGCCACCCATGCTGTGGGTCCACAGGGAATTATAAATGCATCTGTTTCCACTTCTAATGAACCCCAGTCTGACTGGGGCATGCAGTGTGGGCCGAAGCCCACCTGCATTAAGCACGACATTACTACCTCAGCTGTGTTGGGCAATGCAATGGGATATTTTTATGTACCGCCGGTGGGTTCCAGGGAGCCACCCATGCTGTCGGTCCACAGGGACTTCACAATAGGGAGTTGTACCTGCCTGTGTCTATGAATTAAAAACCGCGGTCTGACTGGGGCATGCAGACACCTTGACAGAATGAATAGTGTGTGGCACACAGGTTCCCCATTGCTATGCCCACGTGTGCAGCTCCTGATGGCGGTGGCACAGGATTATATTTCTCATTGCTTCTGTACAGCATTGTGGGCTATCGCCCCGCCCCTTTTAAAGAGGGTCGCTGCCTAGCCGTGCCAACCCTCTGCAGTGTGTGCCTGCGGTTCCTCGTCATGGCAGACGCACTTATAAATAGACATGAGGGTGGTGTGGCATGAGGGCAGCTGAAGGCTGCTCAGGGACACTTTTGTGTGCGCTGTGGACACTGGGTCGTGCGGGGGGGTTGGGCAGCATGTAACCCAGGAGAAGTGGCAGCGGAGTGTCATGCAGGCAGAGCTTGTGCTTTGTTAGAGGTAGTGTGGTGCTTAGCTAAGGTATCCATTGCTAATGAGGGCTTTTCAGAAGTAAAAGTTGTTGGGAGGGGGGGGCCCACTCTTGCCGGTATTGTGGCTTAATAGTGGGACCTGTGAACTTGAGATGCAGCCCAACATGTAGCCCCTCGCCTGCCCTATCCGTTGCTGTGTCGTTCCCATCACTTTCTTGAATTGCCCAGATTTTCACACATGAAAACCTTAGCGAGCATCGGCGAAATACAAAAATGCTCGGGTCGCCCATTGACTTCAATGGGGTTCGTTATTCGAAACGAAAGCTCGAGCATCGCGATAATTTCGTCCCGAGTAACGAGCACCCGAGCATTTTGGTGCTCGCTCATCTCTAGTTCTGACACGATGTGGAGCAACACAAATGTTAGGCAAACCAGTAGCCACAAAATGCCTGGACAACCCTTCTAGAAGAGTCAGCAAAGATGCTGGGTGGCGTGTAGTTTTTTTTTAATGGATCTTAATTTCTTAATTAGTTACAGACTCAGGGCTCGTTCACGAGCACATTCCGCACGCATTAGCATCACGTGAAATGTTTGCAGCTATAGTGCTGTAAAAGATGGTGTGAACCGGCTACTTCAAGCTATAGGCTATGGAAAGCACGCAGCAAAGATAGAACATGTCCTATCTTTGCGTGCACCTCGGATCCAACATGCGAGTTTGCACTCTCAAGTCCTATCTTTTGCAGGTGTGAGCATTTTGCATGTAAATAATTGCTTCATGTGAACGCTTCTATAGGAAACCATTTCTTCTATTTAGACGCAATGTTTTCGCGCGTCGTTAATGCGCGCGGAACACGCTTGTGTGAACGAGCCCTTATGGTGGGGGGATGTTGGTGAGTTACAAAATAAAAATGACAGTTAGGTACGGGTGCAAGAGTCACTTTATTAGCTCACATATCTTTTTTATGAAAAATAATAAAATGAAATACTATTGATAAATAATCCCTATTTATTCATATTGTAAATCTTGTGCTGAACAGGGATTATGTCCTTCTTGGATGGCTGCTTTTATCCATTACTGAAAGTAAGATTACGTAAAGTGCATTCCCATAGAGGAATGCTGATTGCAACAGTTACAATCCATGTAGCTTTTTTTTGTACTGCAAGGACACAGCAAAAGAAACATTATCGCTTATTCACACGAGCGTTTATCGGCCAGCCGATATACACTACTGTATACACCGTTGGGCTGTCTTCCCCTTCCCTCCCCCTCGCCTGCTCTCTGCAAGGGGAGAAGGTGGGACTGGGTAGGAGCTAGTGTGCTTAGCTCCTGCCCCTCTCCGCCCCTTGCTGCTGTTTGCAATGGGAGGGGTGGGGCAGGGAAGGGACTTAGCTCCGCCCCCACACCTCCCATTGCAAACAGCATCAAGGGGTGGGGAGGAAAAGAGAAGGGGATAGAGTTTAGCAGTCATGCTGCCAAACTCCCTCCCACCTACCTTCTTCTGCAGCTTTCATTGGCTCCCATAGAAGTCAATGCAGCTGCCATCGCCAACATAAAAGCACCCCTGTGCACTGATGCATTGTTAACCAATGCATCAGAGAGGCAGCGTATATCGTCCGGGGCTTGAAAACCCGGCCAATATATGCCCGTGAGAATAAGCCCTTAAGGTGGAATCAAGTCATGTAACTACATCAAGGACATGTCCACCAAATATTCTGCATGTCCAACATAATTTTTTTTAAATTGCAGATACGGATATGGATCTTCTGCAAATTTTACCTTTTGAAGTACGCGGTTGTGTGCTCAAACACTAACATATATGTATATGTACCGGATTTTTGCTCTATAGGATGCACCTGATGAATAGACGCACCTGATGATAAGACGCACCCAGGTTTTAGAGGAGGAAAATAGGAAAAAAATATTTTGAACTCCCCAAGACTATGTAAGGAGGTATTACAGGAAGAATAAACAGCAGTAGTACTGCCTCAGAATGAAGTATATACCACTTGTCAACCTGCCATTCAGGATCCAGGAAAGCCGAGTCTAAATGTAATGGTGAGCTTGTAACTTGTCGCCCAGCTTTCCATGAACCCTGCATAGTTATAGCAATGTATATGGTATAAATGCTTGCAAAACTCTGCAGCTGGCATTCGGGACCCTGTAAGAGCAGAGTGAGAATGTAATGATGATTCCATTAGTTGTCATCCAACTTTCCAGGATCCTGCATGGCACGTCTCATTATGGTTATGTATAGTGTATACATCTATGCATAACTAGGCACAAATATATACACCATACAGGCAGATCTTTCTCCCTCTTCTTCTCCCTCTGCCCCTCTCCTCTCCTATGCAGCCGGCAGATGTGAGAGGGTCTGTACCTACAGCGGAATGATGAGGCAGGGGGGAGCAGTTACCTCTCACTGATTACCTGTTTATGGGCGCTGCTGTGGAGCAGACATGCTATACTTATCATACTGTCAGTAACATAGCAGGAGCCGCCTGCCCATACAACAGCTTCCTAGTCCCAGCAATCAGCTGTTGGGTGGGCCACTCTGCTCTCCTGCTGTGCCAGCTTTATATGCAAACAGCCAGCAGCTCTGTGAAAAGGATTTGCGATTCTTTTCCGCTGCTGGTCGGGTGCAATCTCTGTACGTTCGCTCTATAGGATGCACTGACTCCCCCCCACCCATTTTGGAGGGGAAAAGTGCGTCTTAGGGCTCCCACACACTTGCATTTTTTTTAACGCAAATGTCAATGTTAAAACCGCATCACAAAAAAATCGCAAAGCACCAACTTGCGATGCGTTTTTAACATTAGAAAGTCCCATTGACATTTACATTAAAAAATGCAAGTGTGTGGGAGCGCTAATATAGTGAAAAATATGGTATATATATATATATATATATATATATATATATATATATATATATATATATACTAAAAGGCAGCACCTAGAACTTTGTGTTATTTTTCTAGTGGGTAGAAACCTGAAGGTTTGATAAATCCCTATATGAGGAAATTAATGTCATCATTTTTCCTCTGTAGGTAAGAAAATAAATGGTCCGTGATGGATCTTTAGCCTTTTCCAGTTTATTTTGTTGGCCTTAAAAAAATACAAACTTTCCCCTTTACCTATCGTCTTATATCAACATATAGCTTTTAACAGTGATGGATGGCGAGTTAGTTAAATGGGATGCTATTGACAGAAGAGCAACGTGTTTCAAAAACTCATTTTTCCTGCCCTGTGATTTCTGTTACAGTGCCAGGAACTATTCTGTAATGTTGGAGGCGATCTGCAATTATCAATATATCATTTTTGTCTTTTGAAAAATGGAGTTATGTTGTACTTAGTATAACTTCTAATGTGAGTCACGTCAAAGACTTCAGTAAGAATAAAGGTAATTAAAGTATCTTGGCTTATATGAAGGAAAGTAAACTATTATTATATTTAAAGTACTTTATGTGAAATGTTATGGTTTTTATTCTTATAACAAGAAAAAAAAATTGTTACTACATTCATTTAAGAAACAATGGGAAATGTTTACTATTAAAAATGTGTGTCACATTGTCCTCTTGGGACCTGTGGTTCTATGGGTTTCCAGGAGTACACTGCTGTAGGTGTGGTTGATTAGTCTAGCTAATGGTGTGGAGTTCTCCAGCCAGCCAATCATCATCAGTCAGTGCACGTAAATACCAGCCCCTCTTACTAGGGGTGCTGCTCATTTTACTATTTATCTATTTAATATTATCATTTTATTATTTACAATGTCTTGTTCAGTGTCAGTCTGTAGGTTTGGCATACACCTGGTGTTAACAGTGATGTGCTAGGATGTTAGGTGTGAACAATGCCTTCTTCTGTGTCTGTCTGTCTGTAGGTATGGCATACACCTGGTGTTAACAGTGATGTTTTATGACATTAGGTGTGAACTATGTCTTGTTCAGTGTCTGTCTGCAGGTGTGGTTACACCTGGTGTTAACAATGATGTGCTATGACATTAGGTGTGAACAATGTCTTGTTCTGTGTCTATATGCATAGTTGATTTTCTGTTATGTTATTTCCCTTGTCTGGTGTTCCTACCTATTACCATCTATAGCGAGCCCAGTCCCTAGGTCCCAGCATGGGTCCATCCCTATTGTAGGCAGGGTTCCCTTTTTGTGATTTTAGTTGTCTTGTTAGAATAGGGACTCAAGACAGCAAGGACTCATGACATGGGCTTGTGAGATTACGTATTCAGGCCAAAATACAAACCAATAGGCCCCCTGTCCACGACAGTGATTTCGCCGGTGGTAAACCGCCAGCGAAGCACGACGGCCAACACTTCCCATAGCATTGCTATGGAAAGCGCAGACACCTGTCCACGAGCGGAGAATCATTGCGATTCTCAACTCACGGCAGGCAATTCGCAGCATGCTGCGAATTGCCCCGATTCTCCGCGGTCAGTCTATCTATTAGATAGGGCTGACCGGCGAAGATTCAACGGCGGCTCCTGCTCCCGGGCGGCGGCTCCTGCTCCCGGGCGGCGGCTCCCGTAGTGGAGCTTCGCCGTGTGATACCGCATCGCCCGTGGATAGCCAGCCATACATCATACGTACTGCTGATGTGTATTAGTTCATTGTTAAATATTTTGGAGTCTGCTGTTTGTATGCATGTTCGGTTTATGTATGTGATTTGGGTCCTTTTTAGTTCATATTTCTTTCTGCCTTTCTTCCAGTCTTCTATTTGGGTTTCGTTTGTGTAAGTCAGAAATTCAGTTGTAATCCAGTGCTATCAGCAAGGTGTTTCCTTTCTCTTTAACCCTTAGTGATCAAGCATGTTTGCGCCTTAAAGGGGTTGTCCCGTGGCAGCAAGTGGGGTTATGCACTTCTGTATGGCCATATTCATGCACTTTGTAATATACATCGTGCATTAAATATGAGCCATATAGAAGTTATTCACTTACCTGCTCCGTTGCTAGCGTCCCCGTCGCCATGGTGCCGTCTAACTTCAGCGTCTAATCGCCCGATTAGACGCGCTTGCGCAGATGGGTCTTTTCCCTTCGGCTCGGCTCAGCAGCAGCGGCGTTCTGGCTCCGCCCCCTTGTACGCGTCATCGTGTAGCTCCGCCCCGTCACATGTGCCGATTCCAGCCTCCTGATTCCAGAAGCATTCCAGAAGCCATAACTTTTTAACTTTTCTGTTGCCATAGGAAGGTTTGTTTTTTTGCATGACAAATTTAATTTTTAACCCCTTAAGGACATGGCCTATTATGGGCATAAGGATGCAATGATTATTGGAGGATTTTCATCTCCACTCTTCAAAAGCCTTACCTATTTTTTTCGTCGTTTTTTGCATGGCGAACTGTAGTTTTTATTGGTGCCATTTTTGGGTACATAGACTATATTATAAAACTTTTATTATTTTTTTTACGATAGAGAAAACATATCAATTCTGCCATTGTTTTTTTTACAGCGTTAATCGTGCAGCATAAATGACAATACGTTTTTGAAGGTCGGTACGATTACGATACAAAAATTCTTTTTTTTCCACTTTTCCGCAATAAAAACCCCTTTTTTGGAAATTACATTTTTTTTCTAAATTGCTGCATTCATAACTTTTTTATTTTTCCATGGATGGAGATCTGTGGGGGCTTGTTTTTTGTGTGACAAGCTGTAGTTTTTATGGGTACCATTTTGAATTACATACAGCTTTTTTGATCACTTTTATTGCATTACTTTTTTTTTCTACGCTTTTTACCATACAGGATAAAAATTGTGTTCAGTTTGTTGTTCGAGTCACTACGGAACCGACGATACCAAATATGTTGGATTTAATTTTGTTTTAGGGGAAAAAGAACAAAAAAGGGTTTTTCTACACTTTTTATGCCCCTGTAGGGGACTTGTACCATGACACCTATGTTCACTATGATTAAGAATTGCAGGACTTCTGCAATAGTAATAGCGACCATAGGCAATGGCAAAGCAGAATGCCTGTAGCTGGCATCCTGTTGCCATGGCAACCCGTCGTCCCTCCGTGATTACATTGCAGGGGTACTATGATGTCTTAGAGGGAGTGCCCTCCCTCTGTGAGCCCTTTACATGCCGTGATCTACATAGATCATGGTGTGTAAGGGGTTAACAGTGGAAGTCGCTGTCCCGATGCACCCCCGCTGTTGCAGCGGGAGGCAGAGTATAAATAAGAGCCAGCTCCTGGTGTCCGACAGTGTGGGATCTCTTCCAATCTTGCAATATCCACAGGGCATAAGTGTGCATCTGGTTGCATTAAGTACTCCGCAGCCAAGATGTATACTTACGCCCTGTGCCATTAAGGGGTTAATGACATCATTTTTGGGTACATATAATATGCTGCATAACTTTTATTCATTTCTTTTGGAGGATTTGGGGAGGAAAAATTGTTTTCTTTATTTCATTTTAATGGCATTCAGTGTGCATTATAAACAATGTAATAGCGTTATTCTATAGACTTTATTCTTCCTCCATAAAATGCATGCAATATTGCGACCAGTAAAACATTGGTCTTTGTCATGCTTGACAAAGACCAGTCTTTTACTGGTTGAAGTCTACAACTTTTATCTACTAATATTGTTACCATGCAGCGCGGCACGGGGTCACGCGGCCGGCGCGCGTCGCTCCGGCGGCCTGGAGCCCTGTGTCGGGGTTATCCCAGCGGCTTGGGGCGGCCGGTGGGCGGCGGCGTGGGCGTGTACGCCCGTAGGGTGCCGCCCGCACTCCTCCGTTCTTCTTATACAGCAGTGGGTGGAGTTGCCTCCTCCCACTCTCCGCCCCTGGGCGGAGCCTTGTGGTTAAGAGACTGGCAGTGAATTGAGCTCACTGCCAGTTATTGGTTCTGCTTACACCTAGCCAGTCTGTCTGCGGTTACCCTCAGTCAGTCCCTAGTTGCCGGTCAGCTCCTTCTGGTTCCCTATTGCTCTGTCTGTTTTTGTCGGTTCTGTTAGCCTCTAGTTTAGTCTGGCCCAGTCAGCACTAGTTGCTATCCAGTATCCTTCTAGTTTGCCTGTGAGCTCCATCTCCAGCCTTGTAAGTTTGTTGGTCTGTTCCATCTGCCTCCCCTGTCGGCACTCTGTTCCCCCCCATTAGGTAGCTTCCTTCTTGTCAGTCGCCCGGTCCCTAGCCAGGGCAGGGACCGTCGTCCAGTTGTCCGCCTGGGGTTAGCCAGGGCCGAGGCAAGTAGGCAGGGACAGTGGGGTGCGGGAAGATCAGGGCACCCCACCTGGCGCTCGGGGGGCAGAGTGCCGTAACAAATATGTTGCTGGATTTAATTTCTGAGTGCTGTACCTTTGTACGTATTTGGATTGGATATGGAAGGGTTTTCTAGCATTCTTCTATAGGTCAGCACGATTCCAGTGAAACCAAGTTTAGACAGTTTTTCTATGGTTTGCTAATTTTGTACATAAAAGAAACACTTTTTTTAAAGATTTGCTTTTGTCGCCACATTCCAAGAGCTATATCATTTTTATTTTTCCATCGACTGAGCGCTATTAGGGCTTGTTTTTTGCGGGGTGAAATCTAGTCTTCGTTTATCCAAGTATTGGGAATATATAATATGTTAGCTCTTTATTCCATTTCTTTTTTCTAGTAAGATGAGTTGTACTTTTTAATTGTACCATTTTTTGACTCACGCAACACTTTAACCACTTTCTATTCCATTTTCACCATGTGTTCGCTTTTTTTTTTTTGATGTGGTTAAAGGGGTTGTCCCGCGCTGAAACGACGAAAGGGATGGGTTAAAAAAAAAAAAAAGTTTAGTACTTACCCGAATCCCTGCTCTGCGGCGACTTCTTACTTACCTTACCAAGATGGCCGCTGGGATCTTCACCCACGATGCACCGCGGGTCTTCTCCCATGGTGCACCGTGGGCTCTGTGCGGTCCATTGCCGATTCCAGCCTCCTGATTGGCTGGAATCGGCACACGTGATGGGGCGGAGCTACGCGATGACGTGTAGAAGGGGGCGGAGCCAGAACGCAGCTCGTGCCGAGACCCAAGAGAAGGGAGAAGACCCTTCTGCGCAAGCGCGTCTAATCGGGAGATTAGACGCTGAAATTAGATGGCACCATGGAGACGGGGACGCCAGCAACGGAGCAGGTAAGTGAATAACTTCTGTATGGCTCATATTTAATGCACGATGTATATTACAAAGTGCATTAATATGGCCATACAGAAGTGCTTACCCCCACTTGCTTTCTCGGGACAACCCCTTTAAATAATGTACTAACTTTTTTGTCACGTGTGGTTTTTTTTACATAGTAAAAGGGGAAATGTAAGCCTTATAAGCCACCATTTCTGGCAGACCTGGGGGCCATATTCAAGCCTCCAAGTGCCATAGTATCTCATCAGGACCCTGTGATCACATTTCAGGGGTCCAGTAGGTGAGAAAGGGAGCCCCCTCCCTCTGTCAACCTTTTACATATCGCTGTTGCAGTGACATCAGTATGTAAAGGGTTAAACGGGATTGAAGGTTTATTCTGTCCCCATTGTTAGAGCAAGTGCCAGGCTATCATCCAACAGCTGAGCATCCACTTTGCCTGGCATGGGAGTCCTGCACTAGACCTCCCATACAACAGCCATAAAAAGATGTCTCTGCAGAATAAATTGTGGCCATCAAAAGATGCACAGGCATTAAGGGGTTACTCTTTGGTGTGGTGATTAGAGATGAGCGAGCACCAAAATGCTCGAGTCCTCGTTATTTGAGTCGAGCTTTTCGTAAAATTCGAGAGCTCTATTTGAGTAATGAAGCCCGTTGACTTTAATGGGAGACTCAAACATTTTTGCATGTGACCCGCCGTTTTGTTTCTCTGCCCCAAGCCAGACACAAACTAGCAGCGGAGAGGGGCCAAATCTGACATGTCAGTGGTGGGGAGGGGCCAAAACTGGGGCGAGGTCGAACACGGCGTGATGCTCACTTCAGTAGAGAGCACCATCGAGTATACTAATACTCGAACGAGCATCAAGTAAGTTCGCTCAACTATAGTGGTGATAATAAGATGACTGATGAATAACTCTACAGAACAGGAAGCCTCACTCTATTGTGAGGCGCTGTCTCCAGTGTAAAAAGTTAAAAGATATCGTTCTTTTTTTTTAATATAGAAAATGACATGGAAAATACGAAAACATCACCCAATATGTTTTACATAAAACATAATTTAAACAATAGGTAATTTTCTTATGATACATTCCTTTTAGAGCTGTACTAGGAACTCACATTATGGTGGCCCTGAAAACTCAACTTTCAGCTACAAAGCAATACACAATCCTTTATTTGGGGCAGAGTTTCAGGTTCTTATGTTTAAGACAAGCTTGTGCTCAAAGACCATGAATATTCAGACTTTACTAATGACGAAGAAGAAAAACAACTGTTGCTTCAAGTCGTGGAAGCAAATCACAAGGCTGTTCCAACACTGATTACTAAGATGTCTGCTGTCCAGTCCTTAAAGGGGTTGTCCCGCGAAACAAAGTTGGGGTATACACTTCTGTATGGCCATATTAATGCACTTTGTAATGTACATCGTGCATTAATTATGAGCCATACAGAAGTTATTCACTTACCTGTTCCGTTGCTAGCGTCCTCGTCTCCATGGTGCCGTCTAATTTTCAGCGTCTAATCGCCCGATTAGACGCGCTTGCGCAGTCCGGTCTTCTCCGTGTTGAATGGGGCTGCTCGTGCTGGAGAGCTGCTCCTTGTAGCTCCGCCCCGTCACGTGTGCCGATTCCAGCCAATCAGGAGGCTGGAATCGGCAATGGACCGCACAGAAGACCTGCGGTCCACCGAGGGTGAAGATCCTGGCGGCCATCTTCACAAGGTAAGTAAGAAGTCACCGGAGCGCGGGGATTCGGGTAAGTACTATCCGTTTTTTTTTCAACACATGCATCGGGTTTGTCTCGCGCCAAACGGGGGGGGCTATTGAAAAAAACAAAAAAACGTTTTGGCGCGGGACAACCCCTTTAAGCTCTGACTGATAAGTATTTCTGTCGTAATTTTGACTATTTTCATATATTTGGAGGTATTTTTGTAGGAACAGCACAAATGTGTAGACTGTCAGGACAAATGAAATTGTCAATACTTAATGTTATAACGTATGGTGGTTCTTTTTCAAAAGCAAAGTGTTAATATGAATACTGCAGCTCGTGTAATCGGAAATCTTGCCTATAAGCACCATTTCTCATAATATACATCAGTTTTTAGCACCGTCTTGCAGATGGAACTTAAAGCTAAAACTTTACCCTAACATTACTATTAGCAGTTGTAACAAAATGGGAAGGTGTCTTGTTATATAGCTGCCACTTTATTTTTTGCCATATCTCTATGGGCCACCCTAACTCACATTTGTGCTGTACCATGCTCTGATTATCGTACTGCCCTAAATCAATGATTTTGAATAGGAATAGATTCACCATACAATGTTCGGCTGACCATGCCATAATTTCAGATTCTGTACAAAAATATTTCTATGCACCTATATATGCCATTTGAGATACGGTAAGGTCTCAAACACTTGTTTGGGTCCCTTATTAGGCTTCCATGCAAAACAGCCATAGTACAGCACTGTGCATAAATGAACAATATACATTTTTTATAATACTCTATTAATTATTTTATAGCTATGTTTTTATTCATTAACCAGGCTCAGTATTTCTGTTCTTGGCACCAGACCAGGCATCAGATATATCCATCTCTGGACAGATCGGTTTCTGGCAAGGAACTCTTATCCGCATATTTTGCCATTAAAATATTGTTTTGTTTTTAGATTCCTGGCTCATTCTTAAATTAACTGATATACAGTTTATTGATTCACTCTTATCTAACTTTTATAACATTAATTATTGGGTTTTCAATATAGCAAATCAAATCTGCCCCAAATTATCAAATACATGAAACGTACATCATGTTGAACAGTAGAGGACCATTGTTGGCTTAACTGAAGTTCACCTGTAACACACAAGCAGAAATGAAGTAGCAATAACAAGGAAAAAGAGGATGTTCCTCAAATTATCCTGAGCGGAAAATAATAGAAAGTGTCCAATCTGTACATTCTAAATAATAAAGTAAGATTACTGTTGCAATGGACCCCACCAAAAAGTTTAACACAAAATGAGAGATATAGAGACACAAAAGGAATGGGTAGAAAATGGAAGGGGTGAAATAATGTTGATGGAGCTGAAGACATAAAGGGACAGAACCTCAGAAAAAACTAATAGAACCACAGGTAGGATTGTCAAACTTCTAAGATCCTGATTAAGGGCTAATACCCAAGGACGGATTTCTGCTGTGTTGTACGCGGCGGAAATCCGCGGCGTTGCCCCACAGCTATTAGGTTCTACTAAACCTAATAGCTCCATGTTCACACTGCAGAATTCCACTGTGGAATTCCGAAGCGTGAAATAAACCGCGGCATATTCTAAATGCCGCGGGAATACGTGCGGCTGGCTTCCATTGTGGTCAATAGAAGCCGGCCGTCATGCTATACTTCTGCTGTATTGCATGAATATGCAGCCCCACCCACCCCCGACCCCGTCATTCGACGCTGCCGGCGTGTCATACGCTGTACTGCGCATGCGCGCCATCCCTCCATGCGAGACGCATACAGAGGATCCAGAGTGGTAAGTATGGGGGTCTTAGGGGGGCTACGATATTTCGCTGGCGGAGTTCGTCACAGCCTTGGGCATGAGCCCTAAAGCAAGGGAGGAGATGAAACAGAATTGTGCCTTACTGTCAATAGCACATGAGATTTGTGTGTTGCGAGACGCACAAATATGAACCTCATTTTTTTGAATGGGGTCGTACACATGAGCAATGTTTGCCTGCATAGCACCACAATGCTATGTGGGAAACAAATAGCGGTATGTTCTATCTTGTTTAATGCTATCACAGCGCCACTTGCTTTCAATGGAGCCGGAGACAGCATTGCTGCATGTGCTAGGTGCATATGATGTGAGAAAACAATGGGAGAAACTCTACGATCCTCCACTGTGGCTGTCAACTGCGGCGGGGGATTGCTTCTTCCCTGATATGATTGGAGGCTATTTTGACATGAAAACACCTTTCAACCTTTAGGGAATTCACATGGTGGGGAGCGCCATGTGGATTATGAGGACTTAGATATATGCAAGTTTAAGGGATTCTTCACACAAGTGTGTGCACCTTTGCGTGCGCCTCAGAGGAACGCATTAGCGGAACGAGCAATGCTTTTTTGTGCATTTATCGTCGTATCTCACTGTACTTTTTCCGTCCCTGGGGTATATTCATTTGCGTGTGGCAATTAAAGAAAGCGCCAATTGTAATGGCTAATTCATCTAACGAGTTCCAGATGTGTTCTTTTTTGAGCATAATTACGCAGTGTATTATGCTCTTCCATGTGTATTGCATGCACATTTGCACACACACACCCATTGACTTTTATAGAGACCATTTGTGAACGAGTGTACAGAAAAGAAGAGCATGCTGTGGGTTTTTTTTGCACAACTGACATGAACGCGCAAAATACCAAAATGTGAACGAACCCACACAGAAATACGCCCATGTGAAGGAGCCCTAATACAAGTTTAATTGCATTGACTTAAATAGTTGTGTATATAATATGCCCAGTATAGCATTATAAAAGTCAATTTCATACCGTAACAATGCCAGGTTGTTCAAATATCTATATAAAAGTGAGCTTTAATTTTAATTTTTTTTCTTCCGTGAAACAAGCATGACTTGGTTTATATTGTAGCTGAGTTCCATTGAAATAGAAATTTGTATATTTATGTAATTTCATTTTAGGTAACAGTATTTATCTTGCCTGGTTTAAAAAGCATCAGGGAGGCAAGACTGTAGTAACCAATGCATCAATTTCAGTATGGGCCATCTGGTGATCTGAAAGAGCCAAGTAGCTCTATTGATAGAACATTCATAATTTAATACTAACACAGGGAAATATACAATTCTTATTAAACGAGTGAAGGCGAGAGCTTAACTAGGGAAAATCTGGAATGTACATGCAAAAAAGGGTTTGGAACATAAATATGTAAGAAAAAGGTAAAAAAGAGATTTTTCTTATTATTTTTGAATAAATTTTCTCTTTTCAATCATTTTTATTGGGTTTTATAATAAAGAATAACAAAAAGTTGACATATTTGTTGTGTTCAAATACAATTTCTGTACTGTGACATAAATATTTTAAGCTTACAATGCGTTGCTGACTAGTTTTGAAGCTAATGTTCCTTTTTACAAAAGATCTCAAATATGTGTATTCCTCACATGGTAATGAAACATAGTTTTATATGGTTTTACTTGATTGTTTATTTATGTATTTGTAATGATTTATCAACTACCTGATGACCAATATGAACTATTCTACCAGGCTGATGTGTTTTTACTGCTGCCCAATAACATGCAATCCTACATAATAATCCTACAATGTCACAAGACACCTCACAATGTAGGCTGAAAACACACTGCCACTACGCTCGGCAGTAAGGAGAGTAGCTGCACCTGAATGGGGGAAATTTATTCTCCCTCGCCAGCAGTTCACATTCCGAGAATGCAGGAGTTTCAAAAAAGAGATACGAAGATAGCAGCTGCCCGACCTTCCCCGCACGATGTGTTGACTATGTGCGGGGAAAAAAGGGCATGTCCTATCTTTTCTCGGACACAAAAATCATGGCCGAGAAATCCCCACAGTGAAAACGAAACCACCGAACTCCTATTGAGTTGAGTGGTTTTGTTTTATCCCCTTATACAGCCGTGATGTCATGTGTTTAAGCCCTTAGGGCTCGTGCAGGCGAGAGTAGGTGCAGATACTCTCACAATAGCATGCCTTTTTGCGCTGTGAAGGCCGCGTTACCATGCGTATATCTGCACTGTTTACTGTACGTTATGCGCTGCTGAAGACCGTTCACATTGGTGCAGGGCATACCTGTGCCATGATTTAAAAGGCTGTGCAGCCAAATTAGTCCCAGGTGTTTTCAATTTCCCTGCAAAACTGTGCAGTTTATTGTGTAAATTAGCAGGGATTGGGTGCGCATATGTCTTAGAAGTGCAAATGCACGCAAAAATAAAACATGCAGCGAAAGTGAGAATGAGCTTTCACATTTGCACTGGGGATTTCGCTTTCCTGCTCGATTCGAGAAGTGGGAAAGGGGAATCCCCACAGCTAAATGCTTCCATCTCTGGAACCAAACAGCACCAGGTAGACCCCACTGACTTTCCGGCCAGCTGCCCGATTTTGGGATGGAAGAAAAAGAGCTGCATGCAGTGCTTTTCTTCTGGTATATGTGACGGAACCTCCAGCCGGAGGCTCTGATGCAGATGTCAAACTGGCCTTCAGTAGTTGAAGTTGTCCCTTTTCAGCAGCAGGAAAGCCTCTGAAGACCACTGCTCTACATTAAACATAATGAACTGCTTTGATGTAACAATATAAAAATTACGAAGCAAATATTTTTGTATATTACTTTTAAAAATGATAAATTTTTATTATTTCCTGCTATTATTGTATGCAATTTTTTAAAAACGTTATTAAATGTCTAAATTTTTTTTAAAAATAGGTAATTTTAGCCTCAGTGGCATTTCCTAAACTTGTGTGAATGTCTTTGTGAACAGTTTGAAGAGTTCATTCCCCCAAAAAGTTAAGTCCATTTTGCAAAATTTTAAGGAAAAGCGAAAAACAGTAACAACAAATCCACAGTACTTGTGTTCTGTGCTGTGCACTTGTTGTAGTTGGTAAATATATCATATTGGCCTCTGTAGATTCCAAATACAAAACCTTGAATTTGAAGGGTATCTGTTTTTGAGCGTTAAACGTTTCAGTCAGAACAAGACAGATCCATGGACTAAACATGTTTTGAAGCCGACTGTCCACTTTGTGGGGATAAAATATCTAAGCATTATTCAGAAGCACGGAATACATTTTTACCACCTCTGGTTAGTGTCACAGCTGATCAATCAGTTGTCAGTGCTGTGTACACCGAGCTTGTTTTAGAATGTCATCCTTATTCAGAACCAGGGAACATTGTACTTTTTATTACATTGGTATGTGGACTGTTTTTCCCGAAGATCGAACATACCGTGGTGTTCTCTCTATTATTTATCCCATTTGATAGAGTAGGCTACACGCAAAGCATCTATGAATGTAACATATTTTCAGCCCTTTTAGACTGAACTCTTTAGTTGTTTATGATAAATCAGATTAAAGTTGTACATGAAAATCAGCAAGGTAGAAATGGTGGTGGTGATTATTCGTTCAGTCGAGACAGACTTTTGGTCACTTTATGGATCATCGTTCTCCTTGATTTCTTATCCTTTTTTGCTGTGATCCATAAAGTATTTGGGTAGGAATAGTGGAGTAGTTTGCCATTGCTTTCTCCACCTTTCCCCATTTATCGGGGCTTGGGACCGGCGAGTAGCTAGCTCCACGGCTGGGTTAAGGCAGAAATAGGATACCACAAATTTCCAATATATTTATGTTGCCATCTAAGACATTCTGAGAACTAAGAAAAAGCTGTGTTTTAATAAGGTATGTTTCACACCTGTGTCCAGGGTTCTGCTTTCCTGCTCTGTTTGGGGAGCAGAAAAAGGTAATCCCTATGGTCAAACGGCTCGCTATCAGGACAGTACCGGGCATCACTAAAAAATACCCCATTGCAGCACTTTGTCTTCTAGAATTTTGAACTAGATCTGCAACGGAACCTCCATCGGAGGCTCTAACACAGATGTGAAACTAGCCTAACTTAGGAAAGTTCAGGGTATGTTAAAAAAAAGAAATAACCTACACAAAAAAACTTACTGAGATGTAAAAATCAAATGACTGAGACAGCATTTTTGTTATCATGTACCTTTTACCTACTTGCAGACCTCTTCAACCCTACCAAACAGCGCCTCTGTCCAAGAATCAAGAGCTAAAGGTGTTTTCCATACATTCAAGTATATTCCACCATGGAAAAATCTGCACCAAATCTGCGTGTCTAACACAAATTTCGAGGAGGATTTGTAGTACAACTGTTGTGGTTTTGCAAATCTACAATTTCATATGGTTAATATACCACTCATACATTGAGCACATGCTATACACATTTTACTTAAATGTCAAACACATGCTGTACACATAGTACTAGCGTTCTGCACATACACCATTCATATGCATGTGCTGCTTACATGCTGGATGCTTGCTGCACAAATAACATTCATGCATAGACTTATGCCACACATGCTATCTATGCTATAATATCTCATCTTTGCCTGCCTTATGAAAACAAAGATCTGGTACCGTGTTAGCCAGTAGAGCAAAATGTGATTGTTCTCAGCAAGAGAAACCACGTAATCTTGCAGATAGGATACCTTTTAATGGCTAACAAAAATACATGATGTAATAATAGCGAGCTTTTGTACCAACGCAGGGTACTTCTTCAGGCTTATGGATTGGATCTGAAGAGGCATGAATATTTATACACACTTATAACATACATACTTATGACAAGGCACAGATATGGATGTGATTGGTTCGCACTTAAAAGGAATTCTGCAACAGCAAACAAACTTTTTTTGTCTAGGCACTGGTAGCGGAGTGAAAGTTTTATGGTCCCTAAATTACTGTTGGAGGGGGGGAGGTCCTCAGGCTTGAATTGCTACAAGAGACACACACACATCTTCAGCCAAACACTGATAAGGGAGTGAAAGTTTATGGTGCCTGAATTACTGCTGATGGGGGTCTTATCTGTGCAATCAAGTCTCACACTTCCCATTCACGCATAAATCCTGGGGAATAATTTAACCCAGTATTCAGCGTGTCAAAGGTTGTTATCAATTTATATTCCCAAATTCTTCTGTGGTTTTGTGACTTGAAACCACCCTTCAATATCAAAACTCTCATATCTCCTATGTCATGTCCATGGTTAGAGAAGTGCTCGGCCACTTCAGATCCAATCCATAAGCCTGAAGAAGTACCCTGCGTTGGTACGAAAGCTCGCTATTATTACATCATGTATTTTTGTTAGCCATTAAAAGGTCTCATATCTACAAGATTACGTTGTTTCTCTTGCTGAGAACAATCACATTTTGCCTGCCTTATATCACTTCTGTTCAGCTGCCATTGGTTCTGTATAACATTTCGGTCTATCATCCTGGTACCTTATTTTGTTTTGGATTTCAAGTAGGCTATTTTCAATAGAGGCTAATACATAGAGGTTATCTGGGGATCCATTCAAGGAAGTTGATACTTCTGAGGGAGTTTCAAGGTAAAGAATTGATAATCTCTTATATTCCTCTCCATGCTTTAGCCATAAGCCAAAATTGTGGGTTCACCTTGTGCCTGATAGACAAACTCCCACATTATCACTAATGAGTTGGCTTGAACTCTATGACCTTTTTATGCTGACATGTGACATTGGTGTTGAAAGTAAAGCTATTTATAATAAATTATTTATTTTTCTTTTTTTTCTACAATGATATAAAACAAGGAAAAAAAGAAGAAAACTAAGTTTCACAAACCTAGAACAGTGTTTCAAGCATTTTGATTGCACTGGAAAACTAATAGTTAAACTGATTACAAAATCAAATATTTATGAATTGTGTAAGGTATTGCATTATTTAATATTACTTTCATATCTGAATTATAAGATATTAGTTACAACCTCCATATCGCTAAAGCGAAGCACTACAAATAGAAAACCATGCATCAACATAATGCTTTTTCATGCTTTATTATTACACCAGAGTTTATAATCCAAAATATCATGATTTTGGCACTGTTGCCTTATATTAATATTCTGTAGCCTATAATGTCACTTGCGCAGCAAATTATGATGATTCTATTATCTTGATTTCAGAATAATTGCCTCATATGCAAAGAAATAAAAGGACAAGGGCACAGAAAGTCACAAACTGCAAGCTGGTACCCGATACAAAGTCCATGACAATAAATTAAAAAGAATGAAATAAATCTAAAAAAAATTGTAGTAGCTTATTTGTATGAAAAGGTTTGTTCAAGGGCACAACAAGGTCACACTAGAAAGTAGTGCGGGCTACTGTGAACAATAGACTGGAGACTAAATCAAAACAAAGTTATATTTTACCTTTTCAATAATAATAACAATTATAATCATTTGTTCTTTCTGCGATTATGTACAGCAGGTACATCTTCTAGAATTATACAAAGAGACTCACTTTTGTCTAGCAAATTCCATTCATGTCTCAATTAGATATTTAATTCTTTTTTAAGCAATTAACTGTTTCAAAATATCATTACTTATTTAAAGGCCTAAACTTACATACAGGATTAAAGTTCAGTATACGCTACGCAGCTGCACTCTTTATGGATATGTGTAGCTGCTACACTACAGCTCATTAATTTCAATATCCTGCTGAAATTGTTGTTTTTTTTGGAAATGAACAAAAAAGCTAGTTTGTGATAGATTTATTTAGGCAAATGCATAAATACTGTGATCGCTGCTAATGGTGGATATATGATGAAAGAAAACATTCTGGAAATCAAATCTCAGTTATTTTCTAAACAATGGGGGGAATTTACTAAGCCCAGTATTTTCTTACTGGACTTGCTATGATTTCTCCTGACACACGGTGCTCTGAATACATGAAGAAATGCATGCATTGCCTCTGTGCGTCTTCACAAAATTAGAAAATAGATGTACATTTCTGGCATAATGTGTGACAGTTTGGGGCATAAATGATACATAAATTTGTGGGTGATCACACTGCTCCTGACAAGCCACGCCCACTTTTGTAAAAACCTTATACATGGATGCATCACTATAATAATACTCAGATAATTTTATATATTTTTACTGTATATGTTCTTAGGATTTTCTATACCACTTTTTCTCAAACTACGGCTCTCGGGACCCACCAACAGGTCATGATTTGAGGATATCCTATAGAGAGAACACCTGTGGCAGTGGATGAGGCACTGACAATAGTTACATCACCTGTGCAATATTATGTAAATCCTGAAAACATGATCTGTTGCCGGGTCTTAAAGACTAGAGTTTGGGAAACTTTGCTCTATGCCTTTCATATCCAGCCACGATTGGTTAATAATGAAATGTCATATTAACTACAGACAACCAGTGCCTGTTTTGTGACTTTTTTCCCACTTGCCATGCATTTTTTGGGTCACTGGTATCTGTTTGCAATCACATCAAGCCACTGTTTTCCCTCTACATATATAGCAGTCTGTGATAACATTTTGAAACAAATTATCTTAACCCCTTAGTGACGGTCCCATAGTGTTTTTACGTTCTGGCTTGCTGAGCTTTAATCCTAGAGGACGTAAAAACATGCATCCTCTTAGGATTAAAGCCCCATGTGCTGTGGACATGACAGCTCCATGCTGTCAATTCCAAGAGGTAACCGACAACATGTAGCTGTAATCCCGGGCCGTGGGGAGCCCTCCCTGGCAATGCTATCGGCACTATCCACTGGATAGGTCCGATCGCAATAAAGTCAATAAAATGTTAAAGAAAGTTAAAGATTCAGCTGCCCTAATGGATCAGATCCATCAGGGCAGCTGAAATAACTCACCTCGGTCCTCTGTGATGTCCACGGTGAATTGGTCCTTCGGGACCCGATGCCACCCCTTTTGCACTTGTGTGCCAGACATATGTCATCACGCGCATGCGCAGAAGGCCGGGAGCTCGGCAAATTTCAAATCTCCTGGCTTCCGGCTACCTACAGGCAGGAGATGTCACTGGGGATAACGGAAAAGTGAAAAAAAAGTTTTAAAAAAGTTAGTTTCAGCTGCTGCCATGGATCGGATTCATGGGGCAGCTGAAAATACTCACCCCAGTCCTCTGTGATGTCACATCTGGAGGGTGTCTTTCTACGTCAGACCGGGTGACAGACCCAACTGGTCCACACTGGACCTCAGCTTGTAGCTAGTCTTGCGTTGTCAAGCTGTAACTTCCCTCTTGCTTCTGGCAGGAACTGACTTATATGCAACCAAGTCCTGCTACACCCATCAGGTGTTAACCCCATATTTCCCTCTCCAGGTATCAGACTGCCTGACTAACACCCTCTGCAGGTCATTCTGATACTGCACCAATACAGGGGGTATCTATCATTCGGACACTTATGAGCCTTTGTAATCTTGGCTTGGTGTAGGAAAACAAAGTGTTCCTCAAAATGTTGATAATCAATGTTAAATTTGTCTCCTAAATGGTTAAAAAAATTTAAAGTTTTTCAAATGTGTGTCCAGAATAAAGTAAACAGATGGAAATATATATTGTATCAAAAATTTGTACAGTATGTTTGCACATATTTGAGATATTGCAATTGAAAATGGGGAAAAAAAGGTAATTTTTTTTCAAAATGTTGGTGCTTTTAATAAATATGCATAAATTCTATTAGTCTATTTTTACCAACTAAATAAAATACAACATGTGGCGAACAAACAATGTCAGAATCACTTGGATATGCAAAACCTTTACAGAGTAATTCTATGCTAAAGTGACACATGTTAGATTTCCAAAATTTGGCTCCGTCACTAAGGCGTAAACAAGCTTCGTTACTAAGGGGTTAAGCTATTAAAAAGCCATTATTCTCTTATCTTAACCTAACAAAAAGCCTTTATAAAGTAATTAAAAGGATAAAAATGAGATTGTTCGCAGCAAGAGAAAGCAAGTGATCTTGTAAATGTGATACATGATGTTATTGTGAGCTTTCAAACCTTTCAGGATTCTTCCTTAGGCATAATTGAAAAAAAAGTTGCCTTAACACCTTAAAGGGTGCATTCAGACGCTGGCCGATAAACAGTGTCTCTCTCTGCAGAGGGAGGAGGCTGGAAGAGCCGGTAGCAGTGCTCTGAACTCCCGCCCCCTCTCTGCCTCCTCTCCCCCCCTGCACTATTTTCAATGAGGAGAGGCGGGGCAGGGGTGGAGCAAATTCTCAGAACTTAGCCCCTCCCCTGTCCTCTCATTGCAAATGGTGCAGAGGGGTGGAGAGGGGGTGGAGAGGAGGCAGAGAGGGGGTGGGAACTCAGAGCACTGCTCTCGGCTCTTCCAGCCTCCTCCCCCTACAGAGAGAGACACCGTATATCGGCCATCGTGAATACCCGGTCGATATACGGTCGTCTGAATGCACCCCTAGGGCCGTTTACATGGGACTATTATTACTCAAAATGTCTTTAAACGAATGAAAAAGAGCGATAACATTAGAAAGTCCTATTGAAAAAAACTCAGCGATATCGCAGCGTATTGCATCGCTGCTGTCCACGGAAAAATTGTGTGATTTTTTTTATCGCAAAAGTCAATACGACTTTCTAATGTTGAAATCGCATTGCATTGCAATGCATGCTTCATGCGTTGCGATAAAGTGAAGGCTCCATAGAGAAACATGGCGTTAAAAGAGGCAAAACGCAGAAAGATAGAGCATGCCACGATTTTTTGCTTTCGCAAAATCGCATGGGCGAAAACATGGCTAATGGGAAGGAAACCATTGCAAATCATTGGATTCATAATTTGCTTTTTTACTGACTCTTGCATCAAGCGAACATTGCAGGATTTTCTCACCTGTGTGAAACCAACCTAAGACTATGTTCACACTGAGCTGATTTCCCAAATTTTCTGTGCAGACCCCCCACATGAAAAATTTGCAGCATTTACAGTAACAACAAAGTGAATGAGATTTTCAAAATCTCGTCCTTGGCTACGAAAAATATTCACATGAAACCTGTGTGGAAATTGACACGCCGTGCAGATTATAGCTCCGAATTACTGGTGTGGATTCCACGACTTCTAAGGCTGCCTGCACACAGCGGAGCCAGAATCCACATGTGGGAGCTCGCAGTGGAACTGGCCCCGACAGCAGTGGCGTCTGTGCATACCTGTCATTTCTCCTCTTCATCTGTACTGCGGATGGACGAAGCGGCTCACTGTCAGACATACGCAATACAGATTTTTAAAAGTTTATTTTCCTGCGCCGTCGCTAGGCGATGACACAGAATCCGCAACCTGTCCTCAATGGAAGTCCTCTGTGCAGACACCACACAAAAATAGGGCAATTGATTTTCGCTCATGTGCAAGAAGGATCAATTTCCCATAACATGCTATGGACTGTGCTTGCAGTCCTGCGGTGTGGACGCCCGCCATGGATTCCGCCCGTGTGCAGGAGGCCTAATTAGGAAGTGAATTCCGCATCAAGTGGTGCGGCTTTTTATGCAGATTTTTGACAGACATTCCTACAGTGGACATAGCCTAAATGCTGGGAAGTCATGCATTGCTGCCCTTTTTAATGCATCACCTTACTGCTTTTGACTCTATTGCACCTGGACATATTAATCTATTAAATGATGCTGCAGAAATGTTTTCTGCTGTTAAGCTGGCACCTTAGATTTGTGATTCTGTTTGGGCTTTGGATTTCATGCAATGCTTATTTTATGACTCAGCTTGTTCTCTGATAAACAGTCACCGTGTTTCTCAGCCTCCAATGCCAGCTGATTTTTCTGTTTTAAGAGAAGAACATAGAATATTACATATTGAAAATCGGAAGGGGTAGTCTATGTACTGTGCCTCGTATTGAAGCTCAGCTCGACTTCTGAAGCTGCTTACCAGGCTGAGCCCGCAGTTAAAAGTGGTGCTGTTTTTGAAGAAAAGAGCAAACCTCATTTTTCCTATCTCATATAACTCTACTAAGAATGCAGAAGAATCTCAGCCAAAGCTATACAGGCTTTTAATGAATGCGGCCAGGAACTGGATATTAGTAATCTCAAGAATTACCTCTGATATATTTCAATGGATACAAATGATTTTTTAGTCTGAAGGTTTTTATGTGTGAATAGGATTGCATTCTTTCAGTGTTGCAAAAAAAAAACTATAGCAAATCTTTTGTTTGCTTTTTTAGATAAACATGCAGTATACTTTCACAACCTCAATTTCAAAAAAGTTGGGATGCTGTGTAAAATGTAAATAAATGTAAATCTTTTAGAAATCTCATATAACCATATTTTATTCACCAAATAAGGTAAAAAAATATCTCACTTTCAGGTCTTATTCACACGAGTGTATATCGGCTGGCCGTTTTTAGGACTGGCCAATATACGCTACCGTGTGATACATGGGGTGGTGTATATACTATCGGGCTGTCTTCCCCTTCCACCCTCCGTCCCCCTCGCCGGCTCTCTGCAAGTGTGCTGAGCTCCCGCCCCTCTCTGCTGTTTGCAATCAGAGAGGAGGGGCCGGGCAAGGCTTAGCTCTGTGTATTGTGTGCGCAATATACAAGGAGATGCGTGAAACACTGCGTAATTCCACTGGTAAAAGGAACACATCAGGAACTAATTAGCCATTACAATCAGAGCATTTTTGTGGTGTGCAAATGAGCATACCTTGTGGGGGCAAAAGGTGCAGTAAAATACACCAATGTGCTTCCAATAAAGCATAGTTCATTCCGCAAAAACGCAGTGCTCAGTTGTGCGTTTGTACTTGTGTGAAGCTGAGCTTCTGAGGTACTTTTGCACTGAAATATCAGCTGCTGGGTAGAGCTATTGGGTGTTATTCACTGAGTATTATGCAAATTTTTTGTAGCTAACCTTAATATGGGCGTATTTGCGTGCGCAATATGTATAGAATAGAACTCATTGCTTTCAATGGGTTTGTTCTCGTGTATTTTCCCTGTGCATTGTGCTGTATTTTCCTGCAGATTTGCACACCTAAGACCCCTATAGAAGCCAATGACGAGTGCACAAATGTGCGTGCAATACACTAGGAGATGCATGATACGCTGCGTAATTTTGCTGCAAAAAGAACACATCTGGAAGTCATTAGACTAATTAGCCATTTCCACCAATGCATCTTTGTTTGCAACATGCAAATGAACATGACTTGTGGGATCAAAATGAGCGGCAAAATATGCTGAAGCGTGTGCAAAAAAGCATAGCTCAGGGCTTCTTCACACGACCGTGTTTGCGCTGATATTTGCGCACGTTAACCACAGAGAATAGAACCCATTGATTTCAATGGATTCATTCTAAGGAGCATGTTTTGAACACACATTTTGCACTCATGGAAAAAAGTAGGACGTGCTCTATCTTTCTGTGTTTTGCGCAGTAGAGGACCCCATGGAAGTCTATGGAAGGTGTGCAAATACACAAAATCACCTCGGCAATAATAAAACCCATTGGTTTTAATGGGTTCCCTCACATTTTACATTTTTGCTCTCAATTTTTGCATATGTGAAAATATATGCAACATGTTTGTGCGCATTTGCACACCCAAGGCACAATAAGAGCATTTTGCGCACCCTGTCCGCATGAAATCAGGCACTGAAGGGCCCTATTTCACCATATTAATTGATAACACCCAGTCAGTTTGATCATGGTACAGGTGTGTCCCGTGCGGATGTGAACGGGCCTGGCATGTAAAAAAGTACAGTAGAAGGCGCAGAGTTGCTCAAGATAGTGCTCCCTTCACAGCGCTATTTTGTCACGCTTTCGCGAGCATATCTAAGCATATGCTCATCTGCAGGAGCCCTCAGAGACCCCTTCAAACCTCAGTCAAGCACAAATACAGTGAGGCGAGCATATTTGCGCATATGCTCGTGTGAAGCCTAAGGGCAGCAGCAGATGAACGTAGGCGTATATACACTTGCAGAAGTGTGACATAATTGCGCTGTGAAGGCAGCGCTATCACAAGCTTTCATACACATATCTGTGCATTCTAGTGTACTTTTCCATAGTGCCATTCTGTGCATGATTTAGCATATCGCGTATATTTTCACATGTGCAAAAGCACAGAATGTCCGGGAAATCATGGGTTCTATTCTCTATGGTTTGTGCAAGTGATTTTGCATGCACAAAATTGCCTGTGTGAAGAAGCCATAATCAGGGTTTTGCGCACATGTCTGTGTTCACATGTACGCAAGACACACCCTTTGGGTGCGTTCAGACGAGCGTGTTTTGGTGCGTACTTAGGTGCGTACATACGTCTGCACCTAGGTACGAGCAAAAGCACGCGTGAACACAGCTGCGTGCTTGTTGTCAATGGAGCCGCGGCTGCTGCCGGTGGCTCCATTGAAAACAATGCTCTGCCGGTCCCCTGCATTCTTTTCCAGGGAAGGGCTTTACATATAAGCCCTTCCCTGAAAAAGAAACATTTTAGTGCAAAACAAAAAAATAATTTAAAAAAACGTACCTCTCTGCCGCTGCTGTGACCCCCGCGGGCATGAAGAATCCTTCACCCCTGCTAGTTAAAAGAATTCCCTGCTGCTACATCTGCCACATCTGTGGCAGATGCAGCAAAAGGAATTCTTCAATTCTCAACCACAGCTGTCACACATGACAGCTGCGGTAGAGAATCCTGCTGCCGGCATCCCGTCAATGGCTTTTCAGGGAAGGGCTTCATAAGCCCTTCCCTGAAAAGCCATTTAAAATAGTGCAAAAAATAAAAAAAAACAATCCTCACCTCCCTTCAGCTGCCGGGGCTCAGCCTCAACTTCTAGCGCTGTCCCAGGCTCTGTAGTTCTGACCTATCAGCAGCCTGGGATTTAAAATCCCCGCCTGCTGGTAGCTCTGATTGTGGTTGGCTGAATTGCTTCAGCCAATCACAATCAGAGCTACCAGCAGGAGGGGATTTTAAATCCCCAGCTGCTGATAGCTCAGCAGCGCTACAGAGTCGGGGACAGCGGCAGAAGTCCCCGCTGAGCCCCGGCAGCTGTTAGTGGCTTTGCAGGGAAGGGCTTTATAAGCCTTTCCCTGAAAAGCCTTATAAAATAGTAAAAAAAATAAAAAAAATAGGTACTCACCTCCCTTCAGCTGCCGGGGCACAGCCGCATCTTCTCCTGCTGTCCACTGCACTGTGTTGCTGAACTGCTGATCTATCAGCAGCTGGGGATTTAAAATCCCCGCCTGCTGAAAGAGCTGAATGTAATTGGCTGAGGTGCTCAGCCAATCACAGGCAGCTCTCACCTGTCATTCATTCGGGGAAAGCTGCCTGTGATTGGCTGAGCACCTTAGCCAATCCCATTCAGCTCTTTCAGCAGGCGGGGATTTTAAATCCTTGGGAGCAGATAGATTAGCAGTTCAGCACCACAGTGCAGGGGACAGCAGGAGAAGACGTGGCTGTGCCCCGGCAGCTGAAGGGAGGTGAGTATCTATTTTTTTGTTTTTTAAATCACTTTTAATTGATTTCCAGGGAAGGGCTTATATGTAAAGCCTTTCCCTGAAAAACAATTCAGGTGTGCCACAGACCATTGTCTTCAATGGAGCCACCGCCACCAGCAGCGGCTCTATTGAAGTGAAAGCCTGCATTTTTTTTTTTTTTTACACTAAAAGATTTCTTTTTCAGGGAAGGGCTTATATGTAAAGTCCTTCCCTGAAAAGGAATGCAGGGAGCCAGCAGGTCATTGTTTTCAATGGAGCCGCCGGCAGCAGCCGCGGCTCCATTGAAAGCAATGCGTGCATTCCCTATGGTGCACGCATGTCCTATCTTTGCAGGCACGCACCTGCAAAGTACGGACATGTGCACACACCATAGGGAATGCAGTGTTGTAAATACAAGCGTGTTTTTGTGCATGCGTATGAACACACCCTTTCCGTGGAATTCAATGGCTATTAATAAGATGCAGCTATATTCGTTTCCTGCATTTTGCGCAGTGTTTCACCCTTCCCCTTGCACACACGCCATTGACTTTTATGGCAGTTTGATAAAAAGATCAATGCACAAAATACACATGCAGAATGCGATATGAGAACGAACCATTGAAATCAATGGATTCTATTCTCCGTGTTTGGTGTACACAGTTTTTGTGCATGCAAAAACGTACGCAAACACAATTGTGTGAAGGTAGTATCACACAGACAGTGTGCAGAAATGCTCACAATAGCTTTACTTTTTGCTCTGTGAAGGTTGCTATATCATGTGCTTTTCCTCGCTTATTACTGTACTTTCTGCGCTGCCGGAAGCCATTCACATCAGTGCGAGACATACCTGCAACATGACTTAAAAGGCTTTGCACCCTAATTAGTCTGAGGTGTTGTTGATTTTTCTGCAAAAACGTGCAATTAATTGCGCACCAAAATAGAATATCTTGCATTTTTTTGCATGCCCGTAATGCATGCACAAAAGCGAAAGTGAGAATGCACCTATTGAAAACAATGGCTTCTATTTTTTGTGCAATATGTGCATATATTTTGTGAACACAAAAACGCTCATGTGAGAGAGCCCATATAGAAAGATTTCTACCTTATGTTTTTTCCCAGTCCTGGGTTTGGTGTGCAAATGCTCTATTTCACAGGAAAATCGACAACACCGGGGACTAATTAGGCCACACAGCCTTTTCAATGTTCCCCGACAGCACAGAAAGTACAGTAAGAAGTGCAGATATGTGCACAATACCACAACCTTCACAGTGCATCCGCTCATGTTAAGGCCCTTTTACACGCAGCGATGATCGATCAAAATTCGTCCAAGCGGATGAAAATGAGCGATAATTGTTACATGTAAACATGGGCATCGTGCACTTTTTGTTCGAACAATGATTTTAGTTAAACTTAAAATCCATCATTCGACAGCTGAAAGACTGAGCAAAAACATTCCATCTCAATGTATTTTGCTCATCTTTCGAAAGACTGCAAGATGTTCTCCCCACGGCATGTTTACATTAGCCTCTAGGAGAAGAATGGAATGTGATGGCAGTGGTTTACACAGCTGGGCGTATGTTTAAACAGAAGCTGGGCTCTGCAAACAACTCCCGCAGGTCCTTTTACATGCGAATGAAGATGATAAAGTGTTAATGGCCATTAACACTATATACAAATAGATCACTAAATCTTTCAATCTTGCAGCCTTTTGAAAGATTATCTTTGCATGTTAAAGGGCATATTAGCCTCCCCTTTTACTGCCATATGAAAGTAGCTTGATCCACTAATTCAGTTTCTCATTGACTTGACCATATATATATTTTAGGGACTGGTGATAAACTGCAGTATGACATCAGTATTCAGAACAGAAAGTGTTGCATAATTTTTCCCTTTTCTATGAACTGCTGGTGAACATTTATTTAGCCATATAAAAAGGAAAAAGATCAAAGCATGTTGGCTTACGTATTAGTGGAGATTTACAATACCGTTAATTGATGTTATAATCAACGAGATATAATGCATGTTTATTGAATTCATAAACCAGTAGAATAATTTAGTCAAGTCTGAAAAAGATATATTAGTCTACAGATGGCAAATCTGACTCTTGTTGCAAGACAGATAAATTAATTCTACAAAAAGCACAAAGTAGTACTTTTTATTCATAAGGCATAAGTTGAAATCCAAAATAGGATACACAATGTCAAATCTCCAATTGCTAGTTTATTTTAGTGTATTAAAGATTTTATACACTTCAAGCACTCAGGCCACTTTCGCACAGCCGAGAGGCAAGATTTGTGCATTGCGGGACGCATAAATCTCACACGAATATGAACCCCATTCTTGTGAATGGGGTCAAACACGAGTGATTTTTTTTCCCAACATCGCACAAAAATATTGCTGCATGTCTTATCTTTGGGCGTCGTTCATTGTTTTTAATGGGGCCGGCAAAACACACGGCGTGCACGCGAATGTGATGCGAGGTTTCCCAGCTTAAAGCTGCGGTGGAGGATTGGTACTTTCCTGAAGTGATACAAGGTGTTTTCGACATAAAAACGCCTCACATATGCAGTGAAATTGCACATGCACAAGTGATATCAGGCCATGTTTCAAGTGTGGAAGAGCCCTTAGAAGAGGTTAAACATCCAGATAAACTGATGGTCTGTGGTGTCATCTTAGTGAAGTGTCCAGTTGTCGACAGTAAAAGAAATGACGGATCAGTTCAAAAATTGAAATCTGATTTAGAACTGCATGCTTAATCAGCTCACTTAGTAGTTTCTGAATAGGAACTACATTTTTATGCAGAATAGAGTTCCTTGCCTCAGTCAAAAAGTCGGACGCACGTGTTTAACAAATCTGAACACAAAGTGCTTCCGTGGCCGAGCAAAAGCCCAGACCCAGCCCTAAAAGAAAATGTTTAGTATAGCCTTAAAAACAAAATGAATGCAGAAGAACCTGTAACCAACAAATTAATACTATATGAGAGACTAAAGTCTGGCTCCCAATATAAAAGACATGATTATAAAATCCATTTGAGTAATGCCAGACAGGATGAAAGAACAACTAAAAGCCAAAGGGGAGCACATAGTGAATTAAATTATTGTGTTAAATTACAACCCCAATTCCCAAAAAGTTGGGACGCTGTGTAAAATTTAATAAACGTAAAGGGAAAAAAACTCATTTAGAAATTTATGGCAGCAACACATCTCATAAAAGTTGGGACAGGGCTATGTCTATCAAACATCTGGGAAGTGAAAGGACAAATTGCTGGAGTTTTTGGAGAGGAATGTTGTCCCATTCTTGTCTAGTATAGGATTCTAGTTGTTCAACAGTCCTGGGTCGTCTTTGCAGGATTTTTCATTTCATAAGGCACCAAATGTTTTCTGTTGGTGAAAGGTTTGGACTGCAGGCAGGTCAGTTCCACACCCAAACTTTTCTCCTCCCAACCCATGTTGTTGTGATGGATGCAGTATGTGGTTTAGCATTGTCTTGATGAAATATGCAAGACCTTTCCTAAAAGAGACATCTGGATGGGAGCATATCTTGTTCTAAAACCTATGTACTGCTCACCATTGACAGTGCCTTTCAAAATGTGTAAGCTGCTTATTGAACTGTGTGCTTATAAAAAGCTGGGTGGTCGATCTTCTCTTGAGTCTGCAGGACACAACGTCTGTGGTTTCCAAAAATGATTTGGAATTGATTTATCTGACCACAGATGATGGACCAGCTCGATTGTAATGGCAAACATGGGCCATACCTGCACCCCCATAAGCATAAGACAAAGATATTGAGGAAGATCTGATGGGCGATGGCACGCAAGTATGGGACTGTGCAGAGCCAGCTTCAGTTACAAAAGAGGTGGAGCAACCTGAAAATTAAAGGACCCCTGGCGCCTGCAGAGCATCCGATGCACACTTCATCCTCGGGAAAGAGGTCACACGAGTGTGTGTTTGGGTAGGAAAGTGTTGGCACATATTGATGTTGGGCGGCCCAAAAGGTGGAGCTTTTTTCCCACAATCATGTAAATATTTAGGGCGTGGCTTATGCACTTTTAGCCCTAGAGCAACAAGCAAAAAGTACACTTTAGCGACAGGAACATACTGGCGTAGACTTGCAGCTTGAACTCTATGGCATGGAGTCTGAAGTCTGGGATGCCATGGAGTGTGTATGTACCAAATCCTAGAGCCCGAGGTTACACAACTGTCTCATGGCCATGCCGATGAGAGTGTATTTAAAATGTATTTATGAGAGTTCTTCCTTGAATGTGTAATTATTGCAGCGATAAAAATAATGTGCCTTCATGACAGCCTTTGCCAACGTGGGAGAATTTTTAGAAATGTCCATGCCACATAGTTTGTGTCAATTGTTCATTGGATATTTCAAGGCCTTACTTCAATATGTAATTACAACCATGCTGCTCTTGTGAAAATTGTGGCTAATTTTGTGTTGCCAATTCAGTACAAGCTCGCAATCCACGTCAAGGATCCTCGTTATTTGTTATTTTCCTAACTACAGAAAAGTGCCAATAATGATCTAACTAAGAAAAAAGGTGGGCACAGCCAGCTTCAGAAAAAAAATACTATCTTGAGAAACCAGCTCATCGGCCTCCTTGCACATGGTCCAACTGCAACGGAAGTGCTCCCTGTGGAGAGAGGAAGTACTCCGTGAATAAGTCGCTGACTTGGATAGCAGAGCGTGCTGGCCTATCATACTATACAGGCTCCTCCAAAACTTTTCCCCCAAAAGCAGTGGGTAAAGCATCCACAGTATTCAAGAGAGTATCATGTTGCCGGCACACATTATGTAGAACCATACAGGCGCAAATTACCACAGACATGTTCTCAGGAACCAGCTGAATGGCACTTAGTAACACTTACCAATGATTAGCGGGAATCCCAAGCGCGCACTCCACATAATGCCTGAGACATGTGAGGCGGTAATTAAACACCTGCCTCCTGGTGTCAATGTTCCTGCGGGCAAAGGGACGCAGAACATAATTAGACAGGCCAAATGCCTCATCTGCCACAAAGACAAATGGGGCTTCTGGACCTGATGAGCCAGGAAGGGTCTAGGGTGCAGGCACAGAAAGCAGCTCGTCCCTCAGCTGCCTATCCATTCTGGAAACTTTGAAAATGTGGGCATTCCCAGCGCTTCCAAAGGACCCAATATCAACCAGCAGGAATTGATAGTTGCTTTCAGCAACAGCAAGGAAGACCACCGAAAAGAGCTGCCTATAGTTGAAATACTGAGACCCTGAGTTGGGTGGCTTTCGGACACAAATATGCTTCCTGTCTAGCACCCCAATGCAGTTTGGAAACTGCACAGTGTCCATAAAACCTACAGCGACATCCATCCAATCTTGAAGAGAGGGCAGAGCCATCACCAAAGGTACAAAATGCTGCCAAAAGACGTCACAGGTCTCCCTGACGATTTCACCAATCAGTACAGCCCTTTCAGTAGGCTGGGATTTTAAAATGACCACCTGCTGAAAGAGCTTGGCAGCAGTGCAGGGGAGCCAGCCAGAGGACGCGCGTGAGCAGCGGACAGTTGAGTATATATATTTTTTTCACCAGCTAGGGATAATTTTCAGGGAAGGGCTTATATTTCAAGCCCTTCCCCGAAAATCTTGCTGCGTGGGTTGCCTACAACCCACTGCTTTCAATATTACCGGCAGCAGCAGCGCTGACCCCATTGAAAGCAATAGGATAGCATCCTGGACTTCTGACACAGCTGTATACTCCCTATGCTTTCAATGGGGCTGGCGCTGCTGCTGCTGCTGCCAGCCCTATTGAAAGCATTTTGCGATATCGTGTTTTTTGCACTGCGAGGCGAGTGTTTTCACTCGCTCTCGCAGCGTAAGAAGAAAAAAAACCGCTAGTGATTGTCCACCCTATGGCATACAGATGTCTTGGAGGGGAATCCACTTCTATGTGTCAGAATAGAAAGACATTCTGACAGACCCAGCAAGTCCATGCAAGTTTCAAATAAGCATTCATTTGATTGACTGGAATGCAGTCCTACATTTCTACTGCAGGGGTCACTTTATTGGAAATATTGGGTTTGTTGGGGTTTTCTATGAGGCAACCCCTTTAAATTGCTTTTGTGAGTGGTTGCTTTGGACAAGTTTTGATAAATGGGGCCATATATATTTTGAACGTAAAACATTTAAACACGTTTAGAATAAATTTGAGTGTTTTAGTAAAAGAAAAACCTAAAATTGTTTTAAAAAAATCTGGCTTTACTCATTTCTATTCAATGTAATTATATGCACAGGTATACACTTCATAGAGGTAGCTCATGCATCTTCTATATGGCTTTTATAAAGAGGAATCTTAGTTCAGGTTGGCTGCACAGCTTATTTTAATGGCTAGTGAGGAATTGCGCAAGGATACAATCTCCACAGGCATTACAACATTAGAAAACAACACTGTGGAAAATTAACAGAAAGATCATCATAGAGGAAAAAGGACAAAAAATCACCAAGTCCACCTGTCTAGGTCATCAGGGGTGTCTTTTTGAGAACCACCAGCAAGAGACGCTCCATCTTCACTTCAGTATCCTTCACCTCTATGTATGTCCGATTTGTATATGATTATAAAATGACAGCACTTCTCTAAACAGTGAATGTCTTGAAAGGTGAAAATTTCAATAAAAGTTTTAAAAATACAAATCAGAAATGTTTTCAAATTCCAATTTAATGGAATATACTGAAGTCAAGACAGTAAAGAAGTTTCTGGTGCAATTAAATTTTATTCTTAAATGATTTAACTGTGGCAGTGTACCATAAATAAATTATATATGAAGATTATAAAATAAGTCAGCATTAAAGCTTGAATTGCATCTGATTTTACGACATCAAGTCAAGGATACTTCAATGATTCAGTAACTGTCTTCCAAGACTGTCAAAGTTATGCTGCAAAGAAATAGATCTACAGCTTGAAAACATCTGCTGAGACGTTTTTTTCTAGCATTTTTGCACTAAAAGCTGAATGTTAACCATATTGTATTTACTCAAAAGACCATATGTCAGAACTCCCAAGCGATACTTTTTAGGTGGGTCAGCACAGCAATAGAATTATGCCATGTGGATGATTCAGGTACAAAGACTAATCCTACATACCGGTTGTTTAAATAAATACACTATTGAGAACACTTTTATGTAGCTACATCTTAACTGCATTCGAAATAATCTAAAACTTGTTTATGTGACACTTTATACCTCAATAGTTACTGCAGAGTAAAGAATTTCATTTATCATTGTATTGAGATATGTAAGAAGTAGAATGTAAGAATAAAGGTAAATATTCTTTCAACTAAATCTCACTGAGCAATGCAATAGGCCAACATCAGTCAACATACAAAAAGTCATTGCACACCGGTACAATCGAAGCAAAAAAACCTAATTTTGTATGGGTCACTAGGTCACCAGACATAATAATGAAAAGTGTATGAGGCATTCTGTACAGTAGTAGAACTGTATTTACCTATGTATACAAACACAACATATATATATATATATATATATATATATATATATAACACATACAAAGGGTATGCAACAATGACTGTTAGGGGGAAAAAGGCAATGTGCATGTTTTCATTGTAGGAGACCAAATATGTAGTGACTGCTGAGACAAATCGGACATTGTTTGTGCCACCAACAGTGACTGTGTTGTAGTATACTGACTTGCAAGTGGACATAAAGAAAAATTTGAGTTGCTGTTATATTTTTGACACCCTGTATATGCCAATTAGATCTAATAATAAAACATCTGCTTAATACTTTGTAGAGGAGGTCCTCCCCATTTCACCAAAACAAGTCTGAGCCATCAAGACTTGACTCCACAAGACATCTGAAGTTGTCCTATGGTATCTTGCACCAATACATTAGCAGCAGGCCCTTTAGGTCCAGTAAGTTGAGGCCTTCACCACTTACTTTTTTAACACATCCCATAGATGCTCAATTGTGCTGACAAATGGGGAATTAGGTGTCTAAGTAAACACTAGAGATGAGCGAGCACCAAAATGCTCGGGTGCTCGTTACTCGAGACGAACTTTTCGCGATGCTCGAGGGTTCGTTTCGAATAACGAACCCCATTGAAGTCAATGGGCGACCCGAGCATTTTTGTATTTCGCCGATGCTCGCTAAGGTTTTCGTTTGTGAAAATCTGGGCAATTCAAGAAAGTGATGGGAGCGACACAGCAACGGATAGGGCAGGCGAGGGGCTACATGTTGGGCTGCATCTCAAGTTCACAGGTCCCACTATTAAGTCACAATAGCGACAAGAGTGGGCCCCCCCCCAACAACTTTTACTTCTGAAAAGCCCTCATTAGCAATGCATACCTTAGCTAAGCACCACACTACCTCCAACAAAGCACAATCACTGCCTGCATGACACTCCGCTGCCACTTCTCCTGGGTTACATGCTGCCCAACCCCCCACCCCCTGCACGACCCAGTGTCCACAGCGCACACCAAATTGTCCCTGCGCAGCCTTCAGCTGCCCTCATGCCACGCCACACTCATGTCTATTTATAAGTGCGTCTGCCAGAGGAACCGCAGGCACACACTGCAGAGGGTTGGCACGGCTAGGCAGCGACCCTCTTTAAAAGGGGTGGGGCGATAGTCCACAATGCTGTACAGAAGCAATGAGAAATCCAATCCTGTGCCACCTCCATCAGGAGCTGCACACGTGGGCATAGCAATGGGGAACCTATGTGCCACACACTATTCATTCTGTCAAGGTGTCTGCATGCCCCAGTCAGACCGCGGTTTTTTATAAATAGTCACAGGCAGGTACAACTCCGCAATGGGAATTCCGTGTGCACCCACAGCATGGGTGGCTCCCTGGAACCCACCGGCTGTACATAAATGTATCCCATTGCAGTGCCCTGAACAGCACAGCTAACGTCAGATTAAATGCAGGTGGGCTTCAGCCCACACTGCATGCCCCAACCGGAGCAGGGTTTTTAATTCATAGATTCATAATTCACAGGCAGGTACAACTCCCTATTGTGAAGTCCCTGTGGACCGACAGCATGGGTGGGTGCCAGGAACCCACCGGCGGTACATAAATATATCCCATTGCATTGCCCATCACAGCTGAGGTAATAAATTCATGTTTAATGCAGGTGGGCTTCGGCCCACACTGCATGCCCCAGTCAGACTGGGGTACTTTAGAAGTGGACACATGCAGTTACAACTCCCTGTGGACCCACAGCATGGGTGGGTGCCAGGAAGCCACTGGCGGTACATAAATACATCCCATTGCAGTGCCCAACACAGCTGATGTAACGTCAGCTGTAATGCAGGTGGGCTAAAATTAATTTGATTACACTGTAGGCGAGGGCCCCCAAAAATTGGTGTACCAACGGTACTAATGTACCTCAGAAAAATTGCCCATGCCCAACCAAGAGGGCAGGTGAAACCCATTAATCGCTTTGGTTAATGTGGCATAATTGGTAACTAGGCCAGGAGGCAGCCCAGTTAAAATAAAAATTGGTTGAGGTGAAAGTTTCAACGCTTTAATGAGCATTGAAACGTATAAAAATTGTTTAGAAAAATTATATGACTGAGCCTTGTGGGCCTAAGAAAAATTGCCCGTTCGGCGTGATTATGTGAGGTTTCAGGAGGAGGAGCAGGAGGAGGAGGAGGAATATTATACACAGATTGATGAAGCAAAAAGGTCCCCGTTTTTGATGGGGATAGAGAACGATGCTTCCATCCGTGGGTGCAGCCTACGTATTGCTTAGGTATCGCTGCTGTCCGCTGGTGGAGAAGAGAAGTCTGGGGAAATCCAGGCTTTGTTCATCTCGATGAGTGTTAGCCTGTCGGCACTGTCGGTTGACAGGCGGGTACGCTTATCTGTGATGATTCCCCCAGCCGCACTAAACACCCTCTCTGACAAGACGCTAGCCGCAGGACAAGCAAGCACCTCCAGGGCATACAGCGCGAGTTCAGGCCACGTGTCCAGCTTCGACACCCAGTAGTTATAGGGGGCAGAGGCGTCACGGAGGATGGTCGTACGATCGGCTACGTACTCCCTCACCATCCTTTTACAGTGCTCCCGTTGACTCAATGCTGTCAAGGGCATTAGAGAGTGTTGCCCTGCCTGTGCTGTACATGCTGCCTGATCTCCGCGCCTCCCCTGCTACCTGGCCCTCGGAACTGCGCCTTCGGCCACTAGCGCTGTCGTATGGAAATTTTACCATCAGTTTGTCCGCAAGGGTCCTGTGGTATAGCAACACTCTCGAACCCCTTTCCTCTTCGGGTATGAGAGTGGAAAGGTTCTCCTTATACCGTGGGTCAAGCAGTGTGTACACCCAGTAATCCGTAGTGGCCAGAATGCGTGTAACGCGAGGGTCACGAGAAAGGCATCCTAACATGAAGTCAGCCATGTGTGCCAGGGTACCTGTACGCAACACATGGCTGTCCTCACTAGGAAGATCACTTTCAGGATCCTCCTCCTCCTCCTCCTCAGGCCATACACGCTGAAAGGATGACAGGCAAGCAGCATGTGTACCTTCACCAGTGGGCCAAGCTGTCTCTTCCCCCTCCTCCTCATCTTCCTCCTCCTCCTCCTCCTCCTCCTCACCGCGCTGAGATATAGACAGGAGGGTGCTCTGACTATCCAGCGACATACTGTCTTCCCCCGGCTCTGTTTCCGAGCGCAAAGCGTCTGCCTTTATGCTTAGCAGGGAACTTCTCAAGAGGCATAGCAGAGGAATGGTGACGCTAATGATTGCAGCATTGCCGCTCACCACCTGGGTAGACTCCTCAAACTTTCCAAGGACCTGGCAGATGTCTGCCAACCAGGCCCACTCTTCTGAAAAGAATTGGGGAGGCTGACTCCCACTGCGCCGCCCATGTTGGAGTTGGTATTCCACTATAGCTCTACGCTGCTCATAGAGCCTGGCCAACATGTGGAGCGTAGAGTTCCACCATGTGGGCACGTCGCACAGCAGTCGGTGCACTGGCAGATGAAACCGATGTTGCAGGGTGCGCAGGGTGGCAGCGTCCGTGTGGGACTTGCGGAAATGTGCGCAGAGCCGGCGCACCTTTCCGAGCAGGTCTGACAAGCATGGGTAGCTTTTCAGAAAGCGCTGAACCACCAAATTAAAGACGTGGGCCAGGCATGGCACGTACGTGAGGCTGCCGAGCTGCAGAGCCGCCACCAGGTTGCGGCCGTTGTCACACACGACCATGCCCGGTTGGAGGCTCAGTGGCGCAAGCCAGCGGTCGGTCTGCTCTGTCAGACCCTGCAGCAGTTCGTGGGCCGTGTGCCTCTTATCTCCTAAGCTGAGTAGTTTCAGCACGGCCTGCTGCCGCTTGCCCACCGCTGTGCTGCCACGCCGCGCGACACCGACTGCTGGCGACGTGCTGCTGCTGCTGACACATCTTGATTGCGAGACAGAGGTTGTGTTGGAGGAGGAGGAGGAGGGTGCTTTAGTGGAGGAAGCATACACCGCCGCAGATACCAGCACCGAGCTGGGGCCCGCAATTCTGGGGGTGGGTAGGAACGTGAGCGGTCCCAGGCTCTGACTCTGTCCCAGCCTCCACTAAATTCACCCAATGTGCCGTCAGGGAGATATAGTGGCCCTGCCCGCCTGTGCTTGTCCACGTGTCCATTGTTAAGTGGACCTTGGCAGTAACCGCGTTGGTGAGGGCGCGTACAATGTTGCAGGAGACGTGGTCGTGCAGGGCTGGGACGGCACATCGGGAAAAATAGTGGCGACTGGGAACTGAGTACCGCGGGGCCGCCGCCGCCATCATACTTTTGAAGGACTCCGTTTCCACAACCCTATACGGCAGCATCTCCAGGCTGATAAATTTTGCTACGTGCACGTTTAACGCTTGAGCGTGCGGGTGCGTGGCGGCGTACTTGCGCTTGCGCTCAAACACTTGCGCTAGCGACAGCTGGACTCTGCGCTGACAGAAATTGCTGGATGGGGCCGAGGACAGCGGAGGTGAGGGTGTGGGTGCAGGCCAGGAGACGGTAGTGCCTGTGTCCTCAGAGCGGGGTTGGATCTCAGTGGCAGGTTGGGGCACAGGGGGAGAGGCAGCGGTGCAAACCGGAGGCGGTGAACGGCCTTCGTCCCACCTTGTGGGGTGCTTGGCCATCATATGTCTGCGCATGCTGGTGGTGGTGAGGCTGGTGGTGGTGGCTCCCCGGCTGATCTTGGCGCGACAAAGGTTGCACACCACTGTTCGTCGGTCGTCTGCACTCTCAGTGAAAAACTGCCAGACCTTTGAGCACCTCGGCCTCTGCAGGGTGGCATGGCGCGAGGGGGCGCTTTGGGAAACAGTTGGTGGATTATTCGGTCTGGCCCTGCCTCTACCCCTGGACACCGCACTGGCTCGGCCTGTGCCCACACCCTCACTTGGCCCTCCGCATCCTCGGCCGCGTCCACATCCTCTAGGCCTACCCCTACCCCTCAGCATGCTGTATTACCAGTGATTTGATTTCCCAGGCAGGAAAGAAATTGGCGCAAGGCTGCACTCAACCGTAGCTGGTTGCGTCTGATTTTTGTACGTTGTCCACGCAGCACACACGTACACGGAGACCTTAGGACTGACACAGGCAGGCCAAATATAATTTTTTTCCTTTTTAGCTTAGGGAAGACCCCACTGCGTATATTCAATGAACAAGAAGTTTAATATCTGTGGTGTGGCCCTCAAAAAGTGTCACACAACTATAGTGTAGCAGAGTTATTAACTCTAGCAGAGCAGGTATTTGCCAGTCAGGAAAGACAATGGCGCTAGGCTGCAGTAAAGCGTAGCTGGTTGCGTCTGATTTTTGTACGTAGTACACGCAGCACACACGTACACGCAAACCTTAGGACTGACACAGGCAGGCCAAATATAATTTCTTTTCCTTTTTAGCAAAGACCCCACTGCGTGTATTCAATGAATAATAAATGTCTTCTGGCCCTGCCTACACAATTCTATCCCTGTAGTATTAATGCCGGGTGCAATGCTCTGCACAGCCGGTTTTGAGAAAAAAAAAAAAATGCAACACTGCTAACAGCAGCCTGGACAGTACTGCACACGGATAGAAGTGGCCCTAGAAAGGACCGTTGGGGTTCTTGAAGCCTACACTAACTCCTAACACTCTCCCTGCCTAACCCCCACTTCTGTCCCTATTGCAGGGCGCAATGCTCTGCAGATCCAATTTTGGACAAAAAAAAATTACTGTGCTAACACAGTACTGCACACTAGTAGATGTGGCCCTGAGAAGGGCCGTTGGGGTTCTTGAAGCCTACACTAACTCCTAACGCTCTCCCTACAGCAGCACCAGCACTTTCCCTCAGCTAAGTCACAAGGCATGTGTGGCGAGCCGCGGGAGGGGCCGATTTTTATACTCGGGTGACATCTGATCGCCCCAGCCACTCACTGCAGGGGGGTGGTATAGGGCTTGAACGTCACAGGGGGAAGTTGTAATGCCTTCCCTGTCTTTCAATTGGCCAGAAAAGCGCGCAAACGTCTCAGAGAGGAAACTGAAAGTAACCGGAACACCGCGTGGTACTCGTTACGAGTAACGAGCATCCCGAACACCCTAATATTCGCACGAATATCAAGCTCGGACGAGTACGTTCGCTCATCTCTAATTATTACACCTTCCCATCATAGACAGCACTAACGTTTTCAGCAATGCTACAGTAGCTTTTAGTATGACCTGACCTGATGAGACAGACTAGCCTTGACTCCCTGTGTACTTTAATGAGCCTTGGCCTCCCCCGACCATATCAGAAGTGAATCTGTTGGCTTGTTTACTATTTGTCCTTCCTTGGACTATGTTTGATGGGCACTAACCACAGCATACTAGTAACAACCCACAAGGCCTGCTGTTTTTGGGATCCTCTGATTCTTGCATCTTTCAATTACAATTTGCCCATTCTGAAAGTTGGTCAGATCTTTATACTTGCACATTTTCTCATTTTTCCTGCTACCAACACATGAACTTAAAAACTGATTGTTCACTTGCTACTACAACAATATGTCCCACCAGTGTTATTTAATTCACAGTCATCAGTTTTATAAATATATAAATGCACAGTACTGTGGAAAAATGCTACAAAGTAAGAATGTTTTCAAAAATAAAAGTGCTAATAGTTAATTTTTTTTTAATTAAGAAAATGTAAAGTGAATAGAGATGAGCAAACGTACTCGTTAAGGGCGATTTCGCAATCGAGCATCGCTATTTTCGAGTACCTGACAGGTACTCGAAAATAGCGATGCTCGATTGCGAAATCGCCCTTAACGAGTACGTTCGCTCATCTCTAAAAGTGAATGCACAAAAGAGAAATCTAAATCTAGATTTAGACATCATTGTCATTGGCTGTGATTGGCTGAAGGCACGTGTGTTTCTGGAGGCGGGGATTTAAAGCCCTTCGTAGAGAAAGCAATGCTCTGCCGTGGACCAGGAGGGAGCGACAGCCTGCAGCAGCACCGCAGAACGCCAGGAGAAGTGAGTAATGATTTTTATTCTTTGCTCCACTGTATTCCCGGCGTATAAGGTGACAGTTGGGGGGTCGTCTTATACGCCCCGTCGCCTTATACGCCGGTATATATTTTTATTGTAACACATTTCTGGATGAATTGCAGGGAAGGGCTTATATATTTAAGCCCTTCCCGACAATTCATCCCGCGATCGCCGGCAGCCCATTGCTTTCAGTGGAACCTGCTGTATTGCCGGCTCCATTGAATTCAATGGGCAAACATCGTTCTTCTCTGCCACAGCTGTTACAGCTGTGGCAGAGAAGAATGATTTGTCTTCTATATGTTCTCAATGGGGTCGGCGCTGCTGCCGCCGGCCCCATTGAGCGCATATAGAGAAGGGCAGATTTTAATACTCGGGTGACACCTAATCTCGCCAGCCACTCACTGCAGGGGGGTGGTATAGGGCTTGAATGTTGCAGGGGGAAGTTGTAATGCCTTCCCTGCCTTTCTATTGGCCAGAAAAGCGCGCAAATTTCTCAGGGAAGAAAATGAAAGTAACCCGAACACCGCGTGGTACTCGTTACGAGTAACAAGCATCTCGAACACCCTAATACTCGAACGAGTATCAAGCTCGGACGAGTATGCTCGCTCATCTCTAGTTAGGAGTAGAAGAAAACTAATGTGGCTCAATAAAGATGTAAAGGGGGCAATAAACAACATCAAGAAAGCATTTATACGACCTAAACAAGAAGGCAGGGAAGAAGAATTAAAAAGCTATAAGGAAAAAATGAAATATGTAAAAAGTAAATAACAGCAGTAAAGGTGGAAACAAAGGTACTCATTGTCAAAGAGAGCATAACTATAACTACAACTATAAAAAAGCAAGAAGATTAAAACTAAAATTGTTGTCCCTTTAAAAAGAATAGAGGGAAAAATAGTTGAAAGTGATGAAGAGAGTCTTCACTCAGGAAAATGAAATGTCAGATGAAATGTAGAGTGATAAAGTAAATTCTCCATTAAATGTTACCAGTCTAATCCCAAAGGAAGTGCAAAGGCATCTTTAAAAAAACAGACTAACTGCCGGGTCCTGATGGCACACGCCCCCTGGTTTTAAGAGAATTAGTAATGTGATAGACAGACCGTTGTTTCTTATATCTAAGGACTGTATAGTAATGAGGGGTCTGTTCCACTAAATTGGCGCCCAGCAAATGTGGTGCCGATATTCAAAAAGGGGTCAAAAGACATACCTGTAAACTATAGATCAGTAAGTCTATCTTCTATTGTGAGTAAAATGTTTGAAGGGTTTCTAACAGATGCTATAATGGACTACCTCAACTTGTAATGTTAAAATCGCGATCGTGCAAAATCGCAATTTACTGCGAAATCGCGACTTTAACATTACACGTCCCATAGACCCCTGCAGAAAAAAAAAATGCTGTGAATTTCGCAGTGAAAAAAAACTGTAGTGGGTAGTCACCCTAAAACAGTTCAAGAGGGGCCTGGACGCCTTTCTTGAGTGAAATATATTACATGTTATAGTGACTGATGAACTAGATGGACATGTGTCTTTTTTTCAGCCTTACACACTATGTTGCTATGTTGTGGAAGACACTTTCATGTCACAGGTCATGCACCATGGCAAGATTGAGTACAGCAACAAGAAACAGGGAAGTTATACTGAGTCAACAAGGTATCTTCCAGACCAAAATTTCAAAGCAGACTTTGGTTTCAAGATGTATAGTTCAAGCTCTTTTGAAGAAGCACAAAGAAACAGGCAATGATCATCATTTTCATATGTAGAGGTACTGGCTAGCCAACAAATGTGAAGCCACATCAGGGTTTATTTACTATTCAGAATGCAACAGTTTTCTAGTATGTTTTTGGACAGTTTTTCCAACTGTCTGAAAAAGGAGAGTGGCTTAAGTTGCAGCAAAAATAGTGCCAAATTGTGCCAAAATTTGGGCACAATTTTTGATATAAACTAAGGCAACTAAGGCAACTTGGACTAGACAGTCTCAAAATTCATCAGATTTATCATCCATTGATAAATGTGGCGCATTTTAAGACTGTCTAGTCTAAATTTGCACTGTCTAACTTTTAGGCCGTATTAGAAAATACACCCCCATTGTGCTTACTTCCTTTCAAAATTTAAAGAAGTCCAGCAGTGCCATCAGCACAGAATTGGCAGGAACCAGTGGGACCCAGGTACAGCCATCTACTATATATATATATATATATATATATATATATATGTATATATATATATATATATATATATATATATATATATATCAATAAACTCTATATAATCTGATACATTTTTCGTATGTTTTGTGTAAATGGATGAGAACATGAGAACATTAAACGTTAAATTGATACCTATGAAGTAAGATATCAAAACCGAATGTTCTTAAGTGTTCTACGATGACCAAGTGACCTTTTATTCACATATTTTATATTAATCCCGAATGGTATTTCATAAGACGCTTCTCATAAGACCACATTTTTTGCAAAAAAGAATATAGATAAGAAGTGCATTAAAGCATAAAAAAGATCATGAATACCTTTCATCTTTCTTTCCATTTAAGGTATATATTCACTTTTAAACATGATTTTATACTCTATATATAGTTGAATAACTAAGCAAATACATTGCATTGCTAATATTGTACTCATTATGAGTTCAGCCTATATCATAGACAAGAGCTGTATTTTCTGCCCAATTCAGCTGCCTTTTTACAGCATTTCTCCTTGCATTTCTTGCTGGCTCAGTGCTTCCAAATAGTTTGTTCCCATGATTTTTGTTCTGGAATATGTATTCTTTCCACTATGCAGTGTATAAGTATCTAATGAATTTAAAAGTATATGCATGTTCAGGCACAATACGCGTTGGACAAACCATGGGCACTCATCCACACTGATCTGCATAGACAGTACACATAGCATGTCCTATTCTCGTCCAAGAAAACAGAACATGCAGCGATTTTTTTATTCACATTGAATTATCGGTTTTACAGATTCTCATGGTTCCCCAGCCTAATAACTCATTTCTTTTTCTAAAAGATCTACCATATAGATCCCCATTACTCCTGTGTTCCTTTAAAGTGAGGAATAGGTGATTTTAACATAGCATGTAAGGCTGAAAAAAAGATACATTTCCATCCAGCTCAGCCTATTAACTCTACAATGTTAATACAGAGGGAGGAAAAAAATATGAGGTAGAAGCCAATTTTCCCTATTTGAGGGAAAAAATTCCTTCCTGACTCCAATCTGACAATTGGAATAATCCCTGGATCAACAACCCTTTTAAACTTATTAATGATTAGAATATTGTATCTCTGAAGAAAAGAATCCAGGCCCCTCTTGAACTATTTTATCAAATTTATCTTCACTATATCTTCAGTCAGAGAATTCCATAGTCTCACTTCTCTTAAAGTTAAGAACCCCCTTCTATGTCGGTGTAGAAACTTTCTTTCCTCTACACGTAGAGGATGCCCCCTTGTTACAATCACAGTCCTGGGTATAAACAGATCATGGAAGAGATATCCGTATTGTCCTCTAATATAGCATAGTCATTAGGTTACCCCGTCAGCCATCTTTTTTCTAAACAAAATAACCCTAATTTTGATAACCTCTCTGGGTATTGTAGTCCATCCATTCTGTTTATTACTTTACTTGCTCGCCTTTGTACCCGCTCAAGCTCTGATATGCCCTTCTTGAGTACCGGTGCCCAAAACTGCACACAATATTCCACGTGTGGTCCGATCAGTGACTTGTTAAGACAAAGAATAATTTTCTCTTCATGTGCCCATTGACCTCTTTTGATTTCCCCCTATGAGCCTATTTATCTTTGCAGCAGCTGCCTGACAATGGTTGCTCCAGTTAAGCTTACTGTTAACTAAAACCCCCAAGCCCTTTTCCATGTCAGTGTTACCCAGTTGTTTCTCACTTAGTGTGTAATAGTGACATACATTTCCCTATGCATGTGCATAACTTTACATTTATCGGTGTTAAATCTCATTTGTCACTATTCTACCCAAGCCACCAATTTATCCAGATCCTCTTGCAATCTCCTTGTGTCCTCTCTTGTGTTAATATCTTTACATAGTTTTGTGTCATCTGCAGAGATTGATATTTTACTGCATAATCCTTCTACCAGGTTATTAATAGATATATTAAAAAGAATAGGGCCCAAAACTGGCCCCTGTGTTACCCCACTAGTATCAGTGACCCAATCAGAGTATGTGCCATTTATAACCACCCTCTGCCTTCTATCACTGACCAGTTACCTACTTACTTACACATACTGTCTCCAAGACCAAGTATTTTCATTTTATATATCAACTAGCGATGAGTGAACATACTCGCTAAGGGCAATTACTCGAGCGAGCATTGCCCTTAGCGAGTACCTGCCACGTCCTAAAGGGGGAAAAGAGGACTACTTGGCTCTGCTGACATAACTGTTTAGTAAATATTTCAACTTTTTTATAGAAATCTGTGTTCTACTGTTATTTCTCCTCGAAATAAATGAATACTTTTCCAACTAGGTGTTTTTATGCCTTTTGTCAAAAAAACCTGACAGTGTCCAATCAGTTTGATTGTGTCAGGATGTGTAGGGAGAGACCCTATTGACAAGTGGAATGGTGACACCTAGTTGTCAATTTATTTGCAAATTTTTAGGAGGAATAACGTGAGGGAGGTGGGTGGTCAGCAGTGATTTTCTTTCCCTGACTAAGAAAATAGCGTCCCTGAATCAGTAAATATGCAAATACTGAGTTTGCCAAACGGTATGCTGGGAAGGGCATGGGTAAAATAAAAAAACGCTTATTTTGTAGTAACTATTCAGTCATCTGATCGAGCGCTTGTGGAACGAACTGGAGCGACGGGTACGACACCGCCACCCACACCCATCCTCATAACAATTTCTTCTCACAGCCTTGCATGAGGAATGGCAAGCTGTTCCTGCCCTGACTTACAGAGAACTTTTGGAAAGTATGCCTCGATGTGTTGCCGCTGTAATACAAGCAGAAGGAGGGCTGACACGTTACTAAATAGAAAAATGAAGCACTTTTACTGAAAAACATGTAGTGTCCAAAGACTTTTGTCCATATAGTGGACACACATATATACTTGGACCAATTTTGAAAGAAAACTTTTTGGAGTGGGGTGGAAACCAAGTTATTAGGAGGTGTAGTAGTGCAGTACACAGGAGGGCCTTTAGAGGACCAGAGACAGGACTTCTATTGCAAGAGTTAACTAAGGGGTGGAGCAGGAACAAGATAAAAAGCCAGTTCCTACCAAGGAGAGACAGAGAGTGTCTGGCTGAGGGCCAGGTAGTCAGCTCAGTGGAGCGGCAGGGCTGTTAGCCGAGTGTGTGGCTGAATAAGCCAGAGGTGGACAGGGAGACGCCCCTCACCTCAACACCTAGCAGAAGTGTGTGTCTGGGTGGACCAGACTTAGCTAAGATGGCTGCTGAACCCTGGCAGTGTGTGTAACCGGCTTGGAGATAGAAGCCCTGCTGTGCGCTGCACCTGCAACGTGTGACCTGATTCCGGGCAGTCTGTCTGACCAGCTGGAGAGAGAAGCCCTGCGGTACACTGCACCTGCTAAGTGCGACCGGGTCAGGCCGGGACGGCCTGATAGCGAGATTTTGGGACTGTTATTTGTGTACCTGAAGCCAAGGTTGGACGTTTATGTTGCTGTTTTGCCTGTAGCGAAGGTTGGACTTTATGTTGCGGTTATAAAATAAATGCAGGTCACCTGTTTTGGACTACATTCGCTGATTCCGTCTCTGAATGTCGCGACACCCGCACGCTACCGAGCTATCTACCTCACAGAGGCTACACATGGAAAAATAGGAAGAACATGCAAACCCCATGCAGATAGCGCGCTTCTTGAGGGACAATGTTAAAAGGACAATTTGAGATGGACATTTATGTTCCTCTTAGTTATGAAATAAAACCAGGTCCAATTGCGTGAAAATCTGGTACAAACTGACATATAATTTCTCTATCGATACTCCTTTCAGTTTGGATCAGTTGTTTGAAAAAGAAATGTGAAAAAACATTGTAAATGTGCCCTTGTTCACTTTTATTAGGCACCATTAACATGATTTTGTATGCATCTCCTATAACACTTGGAATCATGCATGGATTCTAAAGTCAGCTACACCTCAAAATTATTGATTATTTGATGTAATTTCCATATTAACTCCAGTAAGGCTGCTTTACTCATTCAGATAATGTCCTGACAAATAATGTGAAGTTGATTTGTCTGTATAATTAGAAACTGAAAATAGCTCTTTAATCACTGTGTTTAATCTTAGCCTACAAGGCTTTCAATAGGTCCACCAATATATCACACATTTTACACAGGTCAGAGGAAATTGGGACCAAATAGAATTCCACTAATGAATGATACAATATTTGTTGTTTCACAATGCAATAAGATATTATTAATTTAAAGGGAAACCCGTCACATGAAAACACAGTTCAATCTGTCTGTGGCAGGTTATAGAACAGGAGGAGATGAAAAGATTGATTTATAGTTTTGGGGGGGAAAAGTCAGTAAAACTAATAATTGTTTAAATCAAATCTCTGCTTGTTTTGAGCTTAGAAGTCCACTGGGTATTCTTATCTTGTTATTAAATGCCTTCCTGGCAGGACTGTGCATACTGAAGTAGCTGTCAATCACTGATAGAACAACCCACTGGACATCTACGCCTAGAATAAGCAGAAATTTAAATGATTTACCTGCAAGATCTACTAAATCTTTTCTGGCAAAACTATATATCAATCCACTCTTCCTGCTCTATAACATGCTGCCTGAATACTATAGTACGTTTTCCATCTGATACATTCCCTTTAAATCATAGAATGGTAGATTTAGAAGGGACCTCAAGGGTCTGACCCCCCACTGTTATAATGAGTATTATTATTGTATGTATATGTGAGAGGGTGAGACAGCCTCCAATATTTGTACATTGTTCTTGATACTATATATAGTCCTCTACTTTGTGTTTTATTATTTGTCCCCAAGAGGTCACTGTTCTGCAAAAAAGATGATGGTCAAGCTGTGAGGTGACAGGACCATGGTAGCCTGTGTTTGGAGAACCCGTTGCCTGGTTACAGCATGCGCACGGGAAGAGAAAAAATAAAAAAGCGTGCGTACACTGTGAGGTGTCAGTTGGTCGAGAGAGCGATCTGAGTGGAGCTGCGGAAGAGGGATGGAGGTCGTATCCTGAAGGGATCGGAGCTTCAGCGGATTCAGATTTTGATCAGATGCCCGCTGGATGGGAGAAGACTTGCTGCCGGGGATGTTGCTGAACAACCGGAGCGAGACAGGATATTGTGTGGACAATACTGGATTCCACTGAGGAAGTGAGTAATGGCTCTCTGCGGTACCGCACACTTTTCTGGAGGAGCCCCTCATCCGTATGGACTCTTTGGCTGATCAGCAGACCAGTCTACGTGCACGCAAGACACCATATTTTGGCACCAAGTTACTTAGGACAGTGTTTTGGCCTGTAGTTAGATTAGGTAGGGTTATGGACCGTGTCAGGCCACACTTCAGCCGTCAGTAAGAAGCTTCTGGAGAACATTCACCTGGCTATATAGCCGCTGTTCTTTATACATGTTCCATATTGTATTGGTCTGGGGGGATAGAGTCAGTGTTGTTAAGTCTGTAAGCTGTTGTGCTGCACCGCCGGTACTCAGATCACTCTCCCTTTCCTTTGTTCCTGAGTAGCGGTATTAATAGGTAACAAGGGGCAGGATTATTTAGGCCTGCCCATTAGGTAAAAGCATAGTCTATTATAGTAGCGCCCTTTGGGGAGTACAGCGCTGTACAGCACAAGGGCCTCAGCCATCTGGCTGAGTGTATGTGAGTTTTGTTGGGTTACCCATTGTTTGTGGTCACGTGGGCCACAGGGCTTTAGTAAAATTCGGTTTGCACCTGAACTGGTGTCAGAGACGTTTTTCTTGTTTGTGACTTTGCTGTATCCTGGGGAGCCCACCCCGGTACACGGCTTACATATACACACAATATGCTTGAAGTGCAAAACTGTATTAATCCACCCCTGGCTTTCTCTTATGTTCTGGCTTAGAAATGAATAAGACATGGATGTCAGTGTAGCCTCATCAATTTAAAAAATGGTAAGATAAGGAAAAGGAGTTGTAAATGCTAAAATGTGCCCAGGATGCCCGGTATAGTTCAAGCTCCCTTGAGGCCATGCACACCACTATTAAAGGGGTTGTCTCGCAAAAGCAAGTGGGGTTCAGCACTTCTGTATGGCCATATTAATGCACTTTGTAATATACATCGTGCATTAAATATGAGCCATTCACTTACCTTCCCTGCGCTGGCGTCCCCGTCTCCATGGCTCCGTCTAACTTCAGCGTCTAATCGCCCGATTAGACGCGCTTGCGCAGAAGGATCTTCTGCCTTCGGCTCGGCAGCAGCGGTGTTCTGGCTCCGCCCCCTTCTAAGCGTCATCACGTAGCTCCGCCCCATCACGTGTGCCGATTCCAGCCAATCAGGAGGCTGGAATCGGCACAGGCATGGGGCGGAGCTACGCGATGACGCGTAGAAGGGGGCAGAGCCAGAACGCCGCTGCTGCCGAGCCGAGCCGAAGGCAGAAGACCCTTCTGCGCAAGCGCGTCTAATCGGGCGATTAGACGCTGAAGTTAGACGGAGCCATGGAGATGGGGACGCCAGCGCAGGGAAGGTAAGTGAATAACTTCTGTATGGCTCATATTTAATGCACGATGTATATTACAAAGTGCATTAATATGGCCATACAGAAGTGCTTAACCCCACTTGCTTTCGCGAGACAACCCCTTTAACTGTTGAAAATTATGCTGGAGCTGAGAGTCATTGGCTTCCTGCTCCACCATTTACTCTTTTAAACCACAAGCTAGTTTAGACCTGCAGCCTGCAAGACAGAGAACATGCTAAGGATGTCAATGGTCCAATGCAGGTGGCACTGACACGATGAAGCCCAACTCATTGGGAGAATGGAATTTGGTGAGTATAAGATTCTGTTTTTGGTTGCCAAAAGGGAACACGATTAATGGGTGTTCACAAAGATTCTATTGGTGTACTAGTGTGTGTGGACATACAGAGAGCCATTACCATTGTGTAGATTAATAAAGGGGGACACTACTGCATAGAAAGTATAAAAAGGGGCATTATTAATGAATGGGGCAGAAAGGGGGCACAATTAGTGTGTGGGTCACTAAGAGGAACAAAGGAATAAAATTACTGTGTAAGGGCCTGAAGGGGCACTACTACTTTGAAGGGGGTACTAAAAGCATCATTTACTGGGTAGAGCCTATATACCAATTGGGCATTATCAATTGCGTTGTGCCTACTTTTATCTACCTGTGGGCTTATACAATAGCTCTAGTACATATTGTATACTCCCACTGGCAACCAACTGTGGCTGATGCGATGATATCATGCATTGATGCTATTTATGCATACTAAATATCATCTATGTTTTGAGAATTCTTGCTGGTTACTCTGCCTTTCTTACACACCTAGTTTAGGTTCAATGAAATTATTTCAAGTCCTGAGCCTTTTCCCCTAGTGTGGTTTAGGTTATTAGAGCATCTTACCTTTTTTCTTTGTTGAGGAATAGGTTTCTTCTTATCACAAACACTGTTAGGTTCACATAGTGTGTATCTACTTACCATCTACTCTAGGGGCACGGCTCTGGTCAGCATCCTTTCCATCTTACAAACATCTTTTTTTATGGCTATCTATAACTGACTGATGTCGCTCCCTGTTTGGTTCAGGGGTTGTCTCCATACCAATACCCATGTCTGACTAGTGGTATTGTTCTATATTTTCACATTTATTTGATATTTCATCAGCCCTTATTTTAATTTTAGATAATTCAATAAAGGTTATATTTTAGGGGTGTTTTCAGTGATATTAGTCCTAACTTAGACATCCCCTTCAGCTACACTGTGATTTCTTTTTATATAGTGCACTGTTACACTAAGCTGTCTCGACTAAAATGCAGGAAACCTGCAAAAATGGAAATAAAATCTTACTATACACCTTTATTCTAGGTTTGTCCAATGCAGTCCTATGATTACAACCAGAGTGTCATCTGAATTGCTGACAAAGGGATGGAAACTATTGCAGATTCCGGAACGCTATATGAATTTACTTCTCAAAAACTTCCACTAGCAAAGTTTACTTTCATTGCCCTTTATTAGTAAATCTTCCAAAGTTAATTGTAATATTTTGGAAGATAATTTTGAAACAAGCTGAAAAAAAGCCCTGCAGTAACTATTGCTTAACCTGGAGGCACAGTGAGATAGCAAAATACAATTCAGGTGTTGAAATAAGTCCAAAGCAAATAATATACACTCTCATTTCACCCTGCAGCCATTCAACTCCTGCTGACCTGTGCCCATAAATTACTGCCAAAAGACATCAGATGCTGGGCTTGTACTTTCATCAAGATCAACAAGATGCAATCTTGAGAAGTGTTTGCATGATTTGAGGACGAATTGATGCCCTTGTCCTCCTTGACTGTAAGATGTGATGCTAAAGTGCCTGACTACTTTTGTGTCTCTATGAAGCAGTGTAGGGCCATTGTAAATAATTAAGTAGAAATTTGTTACCCTTTTGTCAAATGTATTTCTGATGTTGCTCTTCCTCAGCCTCCATTAAGAAGTCCCTTGATTAAATTTTAAAGTCTTAAACAATTTGAAGGGCTGAGAGCACAAGACACAAACTACAATTTAAATGTTTTTACACAGCAATGTCATATTCTCTTTGGGAGCTTGGGAAATAATGCAAGACATTTAGTATGCAATCCTGTGATTCCCTTTCAAGATGTGATGTTATAGATTCGATTACGAGCCAGGCAGTCATATTTTGTAGGTCATTTATTTTCAAAAGTATGTAAATTTTAGAGGGAAGGAGTTTTTGTCTTTTACATATATTTACCAAGATTTCTGTTAAATAGAAGACTATTAAGGGGTACCTAAGCAGTTGTAGTGGCACTCAGGTTATCTACTGAACAGATTAATGCAGAACAAGAACAATGGCAACTTAATACATAAATTAAAATGTGTAACCTAACATTTCTGTTTCTTTGCATGGCATATTTTTTGTTTGCATATTATTTATTGTATTTATTTATTTTTCAGATTAATACAGATATTTCCCCACAGGATAGAAGATAACCTGCTGATTGGTGGGGGTTTCACTCTTGAGACTCTTGCTGTTGTCAAGAACACGGGTCTCATGTTCCCCTCTGCCTGTCACTGCAGAGGTTGCTGCTCCTTCCACAGCAACAGCAAAATGAATGGAGTTGTTGCAATCGTGACCAAGGCGGACTGGGTACGCACACGGGTATCATGCAACTGGCCCTGTGCTACAGGGAGGATGAACTGGCCCTACCTAAGTGGGGACATTGCCCCAATAAGGGCAGCCCAGTGGTCTTCAGATCTGGGCCCTAGCTGATCCTAGGAGCCATGCACCCACGCACACATTCAAATGCCACATGACAGGGACTGAGCAACAGGACACACAGAGCCAGAATACACAGCATACAGCAGCCACAATGCAAACACTAATAGCAGATGATAAGCTGAATATAAATGCGAGGTGTTAGTTCGCACATTGGCCAATGAACTTAAGCTGCAAGCCCCAGCAAGGCCCCTCGTATCTTGTAGTCCCTACACTAGCAAGACACATCTACTAGAGGGCCCTAGGGGCCAACCTAGCGCAGACATAGCAAATAAACTCAGCAGACCAAACTGAAACAAAATAAACGTACAAACGGACATGAACAGCAAGGCACAGATCACAAAGCAAGCTACAACAGAACACATAGGTCACACAGCAAGCTGCAACAGTACACATTGCAGGTAACAGGACACCTGTCACAGATACATCCAAACAGTACAAGACCAGCTACAGACTGCCCAGGAGCTGGGTTTATATGTGAACACAGACCCAGGAGATTGGCTAGCAGGAAGAACTACACCCAGCCAGCTCAATCATTAACCCTGAGAGTGCTATGCTGCTGGAAGTACAGTAGTACATGTCTCAGCAGCACACGTAACAGGAGTGCTGGCCGAGCATGTGTGGTCAGAGCTCCATTTATTTCAGTGGAGCTGATAAAAATACCCAAGCGCTTGGTGCTCGGTAATCTCCAGAGTCCCATTAAAAGTGAATGAAGTACCAGCGCTGCATTCAGTCTCCTCCTCACTGTGGGGGGGATGCAGTAACCCTGCAATGAAGAGGACGGGGACATAGAACCCACGTTCATGACATTAGCAGGGGTCTCAGCAGTGAGATCCCCACAGATTAGCAAGTTATCACCTATTCTGTGGATAGGGGATAATTTGTAATCTTGGTACAACTGCTTTAATTAATAATTTTGTGTTTTTGTGATGCAATTTCTGATGATCAACTTCTACAGGTGAAGCACAAGATTTCAATTTGCTTAACCTACAGCAGCTAATTAGCAGAAACCCGTATTGCAAAATCACAACATTTTGCAGTAAAACTCATCAAAAAAGCAGTACAAATGCACTGGAAATATGGTAAAGCCATGCTCACAATACCACGTGGGAATAGAACCTCAGATTTTCCATACACACTGTGGATGATCCACTATAACTGCATGCAAATTACTGAAAAATTGCCATGCAGCTCCTGTAATTGTTATTATTTCAATTGACATAGGCACCCTAAATGGGTATTGTGGGATTTTTACTATTGATTACCTATCTTCAGAATAAGTCATCAACAGTTCTTTGGCAGAGATCCACCACTCTGGATCGCCATCGATGAGCTGATCGTCTGGATCACTATCACTGCAGTGGGTGGTGCTCAGAACTAGAAATGTAATAGGAGGCATTGTTCCCATTGATTTCAATCAAGCATAATATCCATTACACTCCCGGCCCTGACTACCACTGACGACATCCAGCCTCTGGCCTGCTGGACTGACAGTGGGCCACATGATCAGCTGATTGGGAGGGATAAGTCATCAATAGTAAAAATCCTGGAATACCCCTTTAACTTGACTTCACAGCATAATTTTCACACATGCATGTAAGTAAAACAACATAGTTATGCTTGATGCAAATTTTTTAAAACCCAGCTTTTAATTACAGCTAGAAATAATTAGATAACGATTTGCAGGTGTTTGGTGTGGACTGCTTTACGGAAATAACACTTATGTTTATCATCTGCAATAAGAAGGTAAGACTGAATGGAATGCACTATGAAAATCTCATTCTGCAATTACGTTTAATTATTGAGTAGAAAAAACAAACCTCATCTTTGTCAACACTGCCTGGATACCTGTAGGAAGGAAAATCCAATTTAGAACTGGAGTGTTTCATTTAAAAAGCTTCATGTTAAATCTGCACATAGGATGTCACTGCTACCAACAGAATAATGTTAAACATATATTTGCGTTGAATATATTCAGGAAAATTCCTACTGGTTCATATTCTAAATTTAACATCTGCACTTGAAATCCGTGCATTTTACTTCTCCTCTCTCTGTGCAAGTCTGAATGATTTGTGTTCAACGTTATATTTAATTTAAAATGTGGATGTCAGTCTAATTTTGATTACATGCTTCTTCAACATCACTCACATATCTTATCTTGTTGGTTTGCCTTGAATATAAAATTTAATGCATGCTTATTTCCATCAAATGGGTTTCTTTACTGTAGCTCTCTTGCATTTCAATGTAATATCATTTCAGACACCAGTAAAGTGATATATATTACTTTTCCTGCACATGTTCCGTTCCACTCAGTGCTTTTTACCTGCACTTTTATAGGAAAATAAACCAAGGAAAAAACCCATATTTGTTTATACTTTCCATCTAATATGTGGGAGAAACAGAATTTTAAATAAGTCCTGTTTACATTGAAGATCTTTTGTGCTTGAAAAGCTGTGGAAGATGGGAAAGAGGGAGAAGTAATTTAGAGGTTTAGGTTTTTGGTAAATAAAGTTGATTTGCACTCTTAGCAATTCAAATGACTGACACTAGCTCCGGTATGTGGCTTACACATTGCAAACAGAATGTACTGGAATGATAGATTGTGCTGGTCGTTTGTATGTTGAAATAGAAAAGTATTAGGATAAATCCAAAGACCAAGTTATGCTCAAGAAAACAAACATTTAGGGCTCAAGTGCAGCCACTGTTCACAGCACTTTAAAGCTTTCTAATTCATTTATGACATGGTTTAAATAAGGCAAAAGTTTAACTCATAAAGGATAATGCATGAAGTTTCGTAAGGCACAGCAATAGAGTAAATATTTTGAAAATGACCAGATATGATAAAAAAAAAAAGAAAATGACCAGATATAATGTAAAAAAAAAAGAAAATGACCAGATATAATGTTCAAGCAGCATAATAAAGAGGATGTCCAACTTATTATTTTATATGTATATATATATATATATATATATATATATATATATTTTTTTTTTTTTTTTAATGTGTTTGCAATATACAAACATAATTAGCAACGCCTTACCTAGGTCCCCGCAGCTCCAGCACTGCCAGCTCTAGGTCTCCTCAACGACATTGTGTTTACAGGCTGCAGTAAGCCTGCTAATGGGAGTTCAAGCACTGAGGTCTGTGATTGGCTGCAGCAGCCTGTGACCTCCTGTATACAGGCTGCTGCACTTTTAAAAACACAGCATCATGGGGTATGCCCAGAGCTGGCAGTGCGGGAGCTGCGGAGACCCATGCAAGGTAAGTATAGAGTGGTTTATTATGGTTGTGTATGAGGAATCTGTTTTTAAAAGAAAACAATTAAGTCAGAAAACCCCTTTAACTAACATATAAACCATTTTAAAGGGGTTGAATGAGATTATAAAAACTTTATACCAGAAGTAGCACCACTCTTTTTCACGGCCTATAGCTAGTATTGAATTCAGCTAGCTACAATATTAGACACTGAAACAACACTAAAATGTACATTGTACAAGCTGCTAGGGCTAGCAAACAGTCTTTTTAGCAGACCAGATTGCAACAATGTGGGAACTTTGCTAGATCATTAATAAAAGTGTAATACAAACAATATGATCTCCATACATATGTGTTCTATTAGCAATGGCCTTCACAGACTAGACTATTCTAAAACCAATTTTTATTCTGAAAATTATTAAAAACATATAGTACAATGAGGGCACACTCAACAAAAGACAACAACATAAAACAAAAAAGTGTATGTATGACAGCCTGAGCCTCTCGGATGCTACACCAGAGATAGAATATCTTATGGAGAACTAGATGCACATCAGTAATATATCTAAATAGTGAGCCAAAGGTGCAGCCCAGGTGCCTCTCTAGTGTGCGTTTTATTTGGGCTAATAAAGGGAGAAGCTCAGTTAGCGGAGATAAATTTGGACTCACAATATAGATATATCACTGATGTGCATCTAGTTCTCCATAAGATATTCTATCTCTGGTGTAGCGGCCGAGAGGCTCAGGCTTTTGTTAGGTGTGCCCTCATTGTGCTATATGTTTTTAATAATTATTAGAATAAAAATTGGTTTTAGAATAGTCTTGTCTGTGAAGGGCTTCCAAAATTAAATAGACTACTGCCTCTGTGAAACTTCTATTAGCAATGACTATTCAATCCAGTGTCAAAAAGCATAGACTAATATGCTTCTACTCTTAGGAACATACACATGGAACAGAATTACAATGCAGGACGCAGGCAAATCTGCTGCTGCAGAATTCCACACCAAAATGTGCAGGCAGGTTTTAACCCTTTACAATCCAATTTTTCAGCCACCTGCATATTCCCATCCTATATTCATTTTGGGTGAGAAAGAAGTTGGTAGATTACTTGGAATTATCCTACAGTTTTGTTTTTTTTTTCAAATCAGTTTTTATTAAAGTTTTTACGATACAAACAAAGCATGGTAGGCAGTCGACATCTCTACAATATAAGAATGCATCCTTCCAAAAGAAGTCAGAGGATAAAGATAAAGAGAGATTACTTGCACAGAAATTAACATTTATAGTCGACTGAAGTTTGTGAGACTGTCTAATCCATAAAGAAATGACCAACAGGGGAAAAGAAATGAGAAGAGAAATAAGGGGTCGGGTGGGAGGGAGGGGGGGGGGGTAGGGAAGAGCAAGGGGGGGGGGGGTCAGGTGGGGGAAGGAACATCTCAGTGAATAAACGTTTCCAAGAGCCTCAAACTGCGCCAGGGGCTCCAGATCTGAAGCCTTTATTCCAACTAGATAACTCCTCAAGAATAAAAAGCATGTCCACTTTCTCCTTCCATTGTTTCAAGGAGGGGGGTGTATCGCGCTGCCAATGCAGAGGGATCAAAGCCTTTGCTGCATCGATGAGATAGGCCATCATTTTATCTCTGCAAGGATGGAACGTCGATGATGGTTTCCATAAGAACATCACCTCGGGCGAGAGTGTAAAACTTGGCGTGATTTTCCTCAAAACTTCCTCTACCCCCCTCCAAAAGGGCACCAAGGATGGGCAGCTCTACCATATGTGGAAATAGGAACCCACTTCACCATCACATCTCCAGCATCTGCCTTGTGTCGCTAATTTATATGCATGGAGCCACTGCGGTGTCTTACCACCTAACAAGGAGTTTATAATGTGACTCCTGCTCCAAGATGCAAGGAGAAATGCCAAAGGAAGTCCCCAAGATTGAATTAATATCGCCCTGAGATAGGGAGATGCCTAGTTCTTTTTCCCATGACGTGATAAAAGTTGGCTTGGTGATGGTCTGTGGGATAATGAAGTGTTTGTGTATCGAGGAGATTCTCCTTGTGTTGGTGTCGTTGTTTCTTAGTGCACTCTCGAAGGGCGACAGGGGTCTAGTGGATCTTAAGGTCTTAATGAAGTCTCCCAGCACCTTGGTCACCGAGGCTCGATGTAAAAAGGATGATTTATGAGTTGGCAAGAGGGTTTGTAGGATCTCTCTTGGAGAGAGATGGGCTAAGGCCTGTAGGTCTCCTAAGCTAAACATTCTAAATTTCTTCCATACCGAAGTTGAGGCTGGGTCCGACTTAAAACCTAGTAATTTATGAACTAGGCTTAACGGAATGGTTGGCGAGGGTATCGGGGCTAACCTGCTCCTCAGGCTATCCCACACCTCGCAGGGGCCTCTTAACAGGGGGCTAAAACCCTTTGCTCTGTAGCGACTCCTCTCTGGAAGCCAAAGGTCTTCCATTAAGGTTTCACCGTTGTGTCCCAGGGCTAACAGAGGGAGTAGGCTGTCTCTAATCGGGTTCCCTAAATTCATCCAGTAACTTAACTGGGATGCTCGGTAGTAGTCGGGGATGTTAGGGAGGTCAATGCCTCCCTCAGAACCTCTCTTTATCATTAAACTATACGCCTGTCTTGGTCTTCTCTGCCTCCATACGAAGCCCAAGAAAGTAGCGCGAAGGGTCTTAAAAAAGCTTATTGGGAGGTGAATAGGAAGCATCCTAATCTTGTATAAGACTATAGGGAGAACATACGACTTCAGAATATTATTCCTACCAAACCAGGAGATGATCGGAATGTCCTATGTTCTCAGAAGATTTTTGATTTTGTTTAGTAACGGTACAAAATTAGCTGCATACAGATCTTCTGCTTTTTTCATTATTTTGACACCTAAATAGTCCAATGAGGTCTCTGACCACGTAAAGGGGGATGAGGAAGCGAGGGTCCTACCAAGAGATAAGGGTATGGAGATGTTTAGCACTGTGGACTTATGAAAGTTAATTTTGAAATTTGAGATCTCCCCAAAGAAGTTCAACAGTTCCACGAGTCTCGAGAGGCCCTCGTTAGGACTGGTGATCAAAAAGACAATGTCGTCTGCAAAGGCTGCTGTAGATAATTTGTCCCCTATATGTAAGCCCTTTATGTTCGGATCCTGTCTTATTTGTACCAAGAGGGGCTCCAGTGCTAGGATAAATAGTGTGGGGGAGAGAGGGCATCCTTGACGAGTGCCGTTTTTTATATCAAAAGGGGAAGACATATGTTGTTTATTTTTCATTTCGCATGAGGCTTGGTGTAAAGTAAAAAAAATACAGAGACAAAACCGTGTGGCAAGTTGTAATGGAGCAGTACGCTTCTCATATAGGCCCAATTGACACTATCGAACACCTTTTCAGCGTCGGTACCTATGAAGGCTAAAGGGATATTATGGCGTTGGGCATAGCAAGCTGCATGAAGTAGTCTATGACAGTTGCCTCTGCCCTCTCTCCCCCCCACAAAGCCAGCCTGCTCTTCATTGATCAGAAAGGGAATAAACACTTTAAGTCTCTTAGCTAGGAGTTTTGCCCACAACTTAATATCAAAATTAATAAGTGAGATGGGCCTTTAGCTACCACAAAGGGCGGAATCTTTGTTCTCTTTGTGTATTAGCGTAATGTGGGCCTCATGTGATTGTCTAGGCAGCGCGGCTGCAGAGAGGAGAGCGTTAAAGAGATCAGTTAGTTTGGGAATTAGAACTGATTGAAAGGTCTTATAATAAGCCAAAGTTAGTCCGTCGTGGCCCGGGCTTTTATTGGGCGGGCAGGAGGCTAATAAGTCTTTCACTTCATTCTGGGAGACAGGTGTCATAAGGGAGTTCGCCTCTTCAATGCCCAATTTAGGCATATGTAATTGCTGCAAGAAGGAGTCAACCCGATCCTTAACGTTGGAGATATCCCCTATTGTAGAGGTTCCCTGCAGGTTATATAAATCTTTATAAAAGAGCGGAAACTCCTTGGCAATATCCGAGGAGGAGGTAGCTAGCTTCCCTGAGGAGGTTTTTATGGATCATAAAATTTGCTTCCCTTGTTTCCCTGGGCATAAACTACATGTTTCATATAGAGATTTTTTTGTTGAACTTCGATTCAAGGCAGAGCCTTAAATCTTTTCTTAGTTCTTCTAATTTCTCAAGGTTGGAATTTGTTTGTGAGAGTTTGACTGATTGTTCTAACTTGGCGATTAGAGTGAGTCTGTTATCTATTTCCTTTTGTAATCTTTTCTTGACCCTAGAGCCCAAGTCTATCAACAACCCCCTTACATAGGCTTTATGGGCCTCCCAGACTGTGGGGGTGTCAACCTCTCTGTCCGAGTTGAGTTGAAAGTATTCTTCAATTGATTTAGTGAGGGAAGTATTATCTTCTTCAGAGTCTAGTATAGAGGGATTAAGCTTCAATCTCCATTCCCTATATGTTTGTTGAAGGGGGCGGGGTATGACATGGATAGGGCCATGGTCAGAGACGGTCATTAGATCTATTATGGCTCTGTCAAGAGATGCGAGAAGCCCGGTGGAAATAAATAGGTAGTCCAGTCTCTGGAACGAGGAATGTACCTGGGAAAAAAGGAGAAATCTTTCACTGCTGGATGGAGGAGATGCCAAGCGTCAACTGTTCCCAATTCATGGAGAGCCCGATAGAGTCTCCTCAGTTTTACCTGGGAAATCTGGGAGCGACCTACAGAGGAGTCCAGTAATGGGTTGAGGGTAACATTAAAGTCCCCCCCCCCAGAATTATATGACCCATTGCAAAGTGTCTCAGAACCTCAAGCTGTTTAAGTAGCCAGGGAACCTGATCCACATTAGGTGCATATAAGTTTGCTATAGTGATTTTTACGTTATCTGTGGACCCTTTGAGAAATAACACTCTTCCCTCACCATCGGTGTATTGGGAATTGCATATAACAGTCCCAAATATTCAATAGATCACAGCACACTTTCCACCTTATAGTGTAAAAGGGAAGATAATCCTCACCGCCAGTGCACGCTCATTCAGGGTCCTGGATCCTGGACAATCATTCAAATAGCATAAGGTATTGAAGAGCAGCACTCCAGGGATTTTAAATAAAATAAAAATCTTTATTGCCCCAAAGAAACAACGTTTCAACTCTCTGCTGAGAGTCTTTGTCAAGTCCTAATACATACAAATACACGCCCACTTTAAATACCCCCCATGGCTCCACCTTCACCAATCACAATTATCGTTGCACAATACATTTAAAAGCAATGCATTAACATTGGGTGTATACAACTCCTACCCCAGGTGCGGAATATCTAATCACAAGGAGAGTGTGGGTGTCATGCTGGGCGTCCCGTCCTCCGTTGCCGGTCCGGTCGCAGCCCTCCTACGTCAACGTTCTCGCTAGGGATCTCGCGAGATAGCCATGGGATTCCCCACTGAGACGTCACAGTCAACCGCTCGAGCCCTCCCGCTGGGGATCTCGCGAGACTATCGCGGGATTCCTCATCGTAGTGACACAATCAGCTGTTTAGAGTGACATACACACAGCGTAAAGCACGCTGTGATCATCGCCTGCATTGGCCCAGTACGTTACTACTAACCCACACATGTTATCGGTATCGCGCTGTATGCGCATGCGCATGCGCATCCAACCAATTTGTGGTGTAAACCCATAAAATTAAGCGCATATCGCCAGTAGAGCCCAATCACATTACACATCAGGCTCAATATGCATACATATAACTGCTGCTAGAGCCTATTTATGGACGCTACCACGTGCCTCCAACTTAAAGGTGACATAGATCTACTACAATGAGAGCACATCGCGAGTAAAGCGTAAACAGATTATGTGACCAACCTTCCGCATGCAAATGCAACCGCGGCTATTAAGGTCCATAGGCATAAATTACTACAGCATCCATTCGCAACGATATAACGTAAACCGGGTTAATAGCCAGATCATCTAGAGAGGAATAATATATACTATTTACGTCACCTTTATTCCAAACTACAAAAATATTATCCAGGGTTAATAAACCATATCCTACCCATTCACCACGAATAATTACCGATTCTAGATCACACTTGACGGCTAAAGGACAGATGTATAACAAAGTCCAAAAAAAAAAGCATGACACCACACAATTATTCCAAATGCTCAATTCTTTATTTTATTGGTTTAATCAATTAATCTTTTATAACGCACGGGATAGGCAGACTGTAACACCCAATGTGATCTGAAAAAAAACAAACACACAACAAAATTAGTGAAATACTGTGATTAAAAAATAATGCAAGTATGAGTCAAAAAGCACCCAAGAATATCATAATGCCCATTAATTAAGATGTAATAATGGATTGTATTCCACATTTAACCCATTCGGGGTCAGGGAATCCAATCTGTAAATCCATTTAGCCTCCAACAATTTTAATTTCTGTTCCCTGTTACCTCCCCTGATATCCTTATCCACCGAGTCTATTACCATGAATCGAAATTGACTGGTGGTGTGATTATGATCATCAAAATGTCTGGGAATAGGTAGGTCCAGTTTTTTTGTCCTAATATTGCTTTTATGATTTGCCATGCGCTTGCGGACCTCCGTGATGGTTTGACCCACATACTGAAGACCGCAAGGGCAGCAAACCAAATACACGACAAACGCCGACCAGCAGCTGTACCATCCACGTATACGGTACCTCTTCCCAGATCTGGGGTGCACAAAACTATCCCCCTTGACCATGTTGTGGCAAGACGCACACCCCAGGCATGGAAAGTTACCCTTCTTAACCGGTGCCAATGTCCTTTCTGTGGAACCGGACAAGGGAGCAACAGATGTACGGACCAAACGGTCCCTCAAATTCCGTGCCCGTTTATAGGCCATCATGGGTGGACGTGAAAACTCCACAATTTCAGGATGACAATTTGAAAGAACATGCCAATGTTTTCTCAGTACATACTGAATTTCCTTACTATGTGTCCCATAAGTGGAAACGAATGGAATCCGTTTCATTGTGTCTTTGGTCATGATAGGAGGGCCAAGAATAGACGCTCGTTCAATCTGTCCAACCCTGCACGTCTGTTCAACCAACAACTCATGGGGATAACCCCTAGAGACGAATTTGTTGTACATCATCTCCAACCTTTCATCAAAAAACTCATCGCTGACCACCCGCCGGACCCTGAGCATCTGGCTCCAGGGTAAGGACTTAATCATGGCCGGCGGGTGGCAGCTAGAGTAATGTAGTAAATTGTTGCGATCAGTTGGCTTGATGTACAAATCCGTCTTCAAGCAGGTCCCCTGTTTTATAACCAGGACGTCCAAAAACTGTAAGGACGTGTCTGATGCGACAAGCGTGAATTTTAATTCAGGAAGGAAATCATTCAATTCCTTGTGGAAGATGTCCAATTGCTCCATTGAGCCATTCCATATGAGGAAGATGTCGTCAATGTACCTCCACCATACCTGGGCAAAGGCCCAGGATGGGAAGGTACAGAGACGCATCTCCTCCATATGCCGCATGTAGATGTTGGCATACGATGGGGCCACATAAGACCCCATCGCAGTCCCTTGCAACTGCCGATAGAATCGGTTCTGATACAGAAAACAATTATTGGATAGAACCAACGTCAGTAATGTAAGGACAAAGTCGACACACTCCACAGACAAAGTGGACCTGGACAAATAATATTCCACAGAATTGCATATAAAGTTCACAGACTTGTGGAAGAGTGTAGAAACCCCCTTAGAGGCTGAGGTGGGATGAGAGCTATGGAAGTTCTGAGGAAAGTGTTTGCCTTGCAACGCGAAGCATCTGTCCCCCTTAAAATGACTCTCCTAAAGGAGAATAATTTTTGAGTCATACCTTTTTAGGAGAAGTTCGACATTATGGCGTTTCAATGGCGAGTTGAGGCCCTTGACGTTAAACGATGTGAGACGAAGGTCCCCCATGTCGTGTATCCTTTAGGAAAAAGAAGAAGCAATCTGAAAGGAGAAAGCAAGAGTTAAACATATGCAAAAATACTTTCTGAGTACTGAGTAGCTTTTACCCCATCTGAGGGGAAAAGGGATGGGAGGGTAGGGTAAGGAGGGAAAGGTAGTACAAATAAAATTAAGAGAACTAGTAAACACTAGACAATCAGGGGGAAGAAATTAAGATTAATACTATATTGCGATATTAAAAGAGGGTTTAAAACGATTCTTATGACCCACTTTATGGAGCGGGCGAGCCTCAATTAGGTACTGCAAAGCAGTATCCAACAAAAACAGAAGAAAAACCTCAAACAGCCTGACCTGGCAGGCACGAACCAGGACTGTCTCATCCATAAAGGGGAGAGGACAATTAAGAGATAGCTAGGCTGCCACATAACGAGGCGGCTAGGGGGGGGGGGAAACAAAACAAAAGCTTCTATCTCCAAAGGGAAACATCCCGCCTCCCTACGAGGGGGGGGGGGGGGTTAATGACAGGTCTCCCGCAGCAAACATAATGGAGAACCCCGCTGTCTCTCAAAAAACATTGCCCAGCTAGGGCCACGGCAGAGAACATTGTATTGTCAGAGGAGGAAAGTAAGAGATGTCTGTAGATAGACTTCATCGTGAGCAGTCACCAACTATGAGGAGATATCTTTCTTCAAGTGTCCATTTCCACAGATTCGTCTCTTGTCTTCTTTTTCTTATTTTTAGGGGACTTGTAATTTCAGACTAGTTGCCAGCTCTCGGGGGAGGTTAGCCTGGGAGTTGTATTGGTTCAATGTCCAGCACTTGCCAGAGTTGTTGGAGCTCCTCCGGGGAGCGGATATTGGGCTTTCAGGCTTTATGGGAGATTCCCTGCCCGAAAGGGAATAACCAGGCATATTTTATGCCCTTGTCTCTGAGGGCTTCCAGAAGTGGGCGCAGGGCCCGGCGCTTCGCCAAGGTTGAGGGGGCCAGGTCCTGAAAAATTTGTATTGGAACGTCTGCGTAGCAAATATCTTTTTGCTGTCTAGCTGCTCTGAGTACTGCTACAGCGTCTGCAAACGAGAGCAACTTACATACGACATCCCTCGGGGGCTCTGATGCAGGAGGTAAAGGTCTTAGGGCTCTGTGTATACGCTCTATAGTAATAGAAGAAGCCCTTTCTTCTCCCAGCAGCGATGAAAAAATTTCGATAGCCACTTTGGCCAAGGAATCGCCTGTCCACGATTCAGGAAGTCCTTTAATGTGCACATTGCTACGCCTGTTTCTATTCTCCAAATTTTCTTGCATAATAAGAGTTTTGTTAAGTTGGTCATGCTGTTCTTTTAGTATTTTTTCCAACTCACAGTGAGTGATAATGGATGCAGAAGTAGTTTCTAATTCTTCCACTCGGCGGCCCATATGCTTGAGGTCCTCCTTGATGTCTGCTAAGTCTGATCTCAGGGGAGTAAAGCCTGAGAGAACAAGTCCCTCATGAAGGCTCTGGAGACATTCTCCCCTTCCTCCCCCTCTGAAGAGGCCCCGTCGTCCCCCTCCTTACTGTGCAGGAGTGAAGCCTCCTGAGCCAGCGCCATCTTGAGCTGGGCGCGGGGGGAGCAACCGCTCCGGTCCTTGAGGTAACTCTACATATCTGTTTGTCCTTTGTGGGAGCGGGGGGTGCCCAGGGGTTCTCCCCATCTCTCTCTCTCTGCTCGTCTTCCCCATCAAAGCTGCTTCTAGCCACTGTATTCAGTCCTGGAAAGTGCCGCTGAAACGGAGCTCTGTGCCTAGACCTCCATCTCGCTCAGCTGGCAGGCTCCTACCCTACAATTTTAAAAGAGAATAACAAATATGAATTCACCTAATGATTTTGTTATCTATTTTAGGTTACATAAAATAATTTAGGGCTCAGTCACAAGGGCTCATCAGCGCCCGTGTTACTGCAGGAGGAAGACGGCCGTACCTCAAGACGGACATCTCTCTGCAGTGCTGGGAGAAAGAACATGTGACTGGCTTCATTGCTGGTCATGTGTTCTTTCTTCAGCGCTGGGGGGAGTCATCCGTCTTGAGGTACGGCCGTGTTCTTCCTGCAGGAAGGACTCAGTCACACAGGCACATCGGCGCCTGTGTATGGGTGCCAATCCACTCGTGTGACTGAGCCCTCAAAGTTTTTGTTTATTTTTATGATTTTTTTGAATGTAATACTTCTTAAAGCAATCGCAAAGGTTTACTTTTGCATGTCTTTTGTAGCATAGTATGTTAGGCTGAATTATACATAAGTCCATCCTGTTTTGTCTATTACTCCACCCCCCCCCCCCCCACACACACACACACACACTTGCATTCATCCAGAGGAAGGCAAAAAACCCCAATGAGGAATAGGCCAATTTTCCTCATTTAGAGGAAATACATTTTTCCTGACTCCAAATCAGAATAATCCCTAGATTAACAACCCTTCTGAAGTAATTAGTGACTATAATATGTAATAGTGTAATGTTCAAGAAAGGTGTCCAGGCCCCTCTTTAACTATTTAATTCAATTAGCCATCACCATGTCCTCAGGCAGAGAGTTCCATAGACTCACTGCTCTTACTGTAAGGCACCTTGTCCACGTGTGTTGTGAAGTCCCACGGCAAATCTCAGCCACGGGAGCCGGAGCCACTGCCAAATCTCCACCGGTCAGACCTATCTGATAGATAGGCTGGCCGCGGAGAATTGGGGCAATTCGTAGCATGCTGCGAATCGCTCGCCGCGAACGGAGAATTGCAATGATTCTCTGCTCGTGGACAGGGGCCAGCGCTTTCCATAAGAATGCTATGGAAAGAGTCGGCCGGCGTGATTCGTCGGCGGTTTACCGCCGGCGAACACATGTCTGTTGAAAGGGGGCCAAAAGAAGGGGCTATGTTCCCTCTTGTTACAGTTGCAGACTTGGGAACAAATAGATTGTGGCAGAGATCTTTGTATTGATCCCTGATATATTTTTACATGGCATTAGGTCACCCCCAGGCATCTTTTTTTTGAAACAAGTTAACCTCAATTTTAATAACCTCTCTGAATATTGTAGTCCGCCCATTCCATTTATTTACTTAGGTGCCAGCCTTTGTGCCCACTCAAGGTCTCATTTATCTTTCTTAAGTAAGGCCTCATGTCCACAGGTGAATCGAACTCCACATGTGGGAGCCTGCAGCAGAATCCGACCCTGCCAATGGCAAAAGACATTGCAGGACTTCTACTTACCCAACAAGGTCTTCTGAAGATTATCTCCTCTTCACTGCGGATGTGCGTGGAAGTGCTGGCCAGCACCGCTGCACATGCGTATTGCAGTTTTTTTTCTTAAACTCCTGCTTTCCCGCGGAATATGTGGCCTGTCTGCAATTCAATTGAAGCCGTCCATGCGGGATCTGTAGTGAAATAAAGCATGTGATTTTTTTTTCCGGACCAAAAGGTCTGTAAATCAAATCCACATGCTTTATTTCACTTGCAGGCGCTCATGTATACCTATGGGCGGCTTGATTTCAGGATCTTCCATAAATCAGATTCACCCATGGACATTGGGCCTAACAGTCCCCAAAACTGTACACAATGTTCCATGTTTTGTTTGACCAATGACTTATTAAGAGGAAGAACAATATTTTCATCATGTGCCCCTATACTTCTCTGGATAAATCCCATGATCCTATTTATCTTAGCAGCAGCTGCTTGATACTGATTGCTCCAGTTATGTTTACAGTTAACTACAATCTCTAAGTTCGTTTCTATGTCAGTTTTGCGTTTCCCCATTTAGTGTGCAATGGTGACATGTTTTCCCTGCCCCTGTGTATAGCCATACATTTATCACTGTTAAATCTCATTTGCCATTTTTCTGCCCAAGTTCCCGATTTATCAAGATATATTTGCAATGGCATACTGTCCTCTCTTGTATTAATTACTTTGCATAGTTTTGTATCATCTGAAAATATTGATATTTTACTTTGTAATCCTTCAAACACGTCATTAAAAACTATATTAAAAAGAATAGGGCCCAATGCTGACCTCTGTTGTACCCGACTAGTAAAAGTTACTCAAACAGATGTGAACCATTAATAGCCATGTTCTGCTTTCTATCACTGAGCCAGTTACTTACCCACTTACGCACCTACTCACCAAGACCAAGCATTCTCATTTTATATATCAACCTTTTATGAGGTACAATACCAGAAGTTTTGAAAAAGTTCATATATACAAGATTCAATGACTCTCACAGCTCTAACCTAAAACTTACCTCCTAATAAAAGCTGATTATATTAGTTTGACAGGAGCAACCCCTCATAAGCCCATGCTAAAAATGGAGTTGTACAGCTATTTTCTTTGAGGTACTCCAGGATAGCATCTCTTAGAAACCCTTCAAATATTTTCCCTATAATAGAAGTCAAACTTACTGGCCTATATTTTCAAGGTTCACTTCTCAACCTCTTTTTGAGTATTGTCCCAACATTTGCTATGCACCAATCCAATGGAACAGGCCTCGTCACTGTAGAGTCCTTAAATGTAAGAAACAACACTCTATCACATTAATTCCCTTAGAACCTAGGAAGGGTATGCCATCGGGAACCAGAAATCTGTCAATTTTAATCTTTTTAAGAGCCTCTGCAGTTCTTCCTGAGTTAGGCTAGAGACATTTAATTGAGAGTTTACTTTACCACTCTGTATCTTATTTTACAATTCATTTTTCTGAGAGAATATATTGGAGAAAAAACGATTTAATAGATTTGCTTTCCCAACAACTTCTACACTTTTTCTTACATTATTTATTAAAGGGTCAATAATTTTAGTATTAATCTTTTTTATTAATTATATAATTGAAGAACAGTTTAGGGTTATTTTTACTCTCCGTCACAAAAAGTTTTACTGTCTCTGATTTTTACATAATTTGTTTTTAGTGCTTCTTTGCTGAATTCTTGTTTTAGTAGTTTAAATGCTTTCTTTTTACTGTTTATTGCACCTTTTATATCTTTATTGAGCCACATTGGTTTACTTCTATTCCTAATTCCTTTATTCGTGTAAAGTATTTACTACTCACAGTAAGTATTTAAGATGCTTTTAAACATTTCCCATTTATTGTCTGTACTCTTATTTTTGAGGACATTGTTTTAGTCTTTATGGCTAAGGGCTTCTCTGAGCTGATCAAACTTTGCCTTTGTAAAGTTTAGTATTTTTGTAACCCAACAATAAAGCTTTCCTTTGAAAGCCAAGTACAAATTTATTATATTAAGGTCCAAACTTGCCCCCCTGTGTTTTCTGTCCGGTCTGTTCATTAATATTAAGTCCAAAATGATCATTTTTTAGTTGGGTCCTGTATAAGTTGGGTAATTTAATTATCTTTAGTTATTGACAGAAATTGTTTACCTTTATGAGATCCACAAGTTTCAGCTTCTCAGTTTATATCCAGATAGTTAAATTACCCCATAATAATTACCTCATTGTGATTTGCTACTACATCTATTTGCCTCAGTAATAGATTTTCAGTAGCTTCTGTTATATTTGGTGGCTTATAGAAAACCCCTATAAGGATTTTATTATTGTTTTTCCCTTCATGTATCTCTACCTATAGAGATTCCACATAGAATCATAGAATGGTAGAGTTGGAAGGGACCTCCAGGGTCATGGGGTCCAACTCCCTGCTCAGTGCAGAATTTACTAAATCATCCCAGACAGATACTTGTCTAGCCTTTCTTTGAACACTTCCATCGAAGGAGAACTCACCAACGTTTGAAAATTCCTGGAGAACAGAAGTCCCAGAAGATTGGCAAAGGGCAAATGTTGTCCCTATCTTCAAAAAAGGGAAGAAGGTGGATCCAGGAAACTACAGGCCTGTAAGCCTGACAAGAGCTTTGAACAAATTATTAAACAGCATGTATGCAAGTACTTGGATAAAAAATGGAGTAATTAACCAGAGCCAGATTGGGTTTGTAACAAAACAAGTCATGTCAGATGAATCTAATTTCCTTCTATGATAGTATCACTGACTGGGTGGAAATGTGGTGGATATAGTTTTTCTTGACCTTAGTAAAGCATTTGACAAAGTATCTCATACTATACTTATTGAAAAAATGACCAAATATGGGATTGACAAGGCAACTGTTAGGTGGATTCAAAACTGGCTGAGTGACCGTACTCAAAGTGTGTTCATAAATGGCTGCACATCCAAGTGGAAAAGTGTATCAAGTGGGGTACCACAAGGCTCTGTCCTAGGTCCAGTGTTGTTCCACATTTTTATAAATAATCTGCAGAAAGGAATTGATGGGAAACTGATCAAATTTTCTGATGACACAAAGCTAGGAGGGATAGCTAACACTAGTACAATCACTCAGCATCTTCCTTAGTTAGACCTCATCTGGAATACTGTGTCCAGTTCTGGGCACCCCACTTTAAAAAAGACATAGACAAACTGAGTACGATCACTCAGCCAGTTGTAAATCCAACTAACAGTTGCCTTGCCAATTCCATATTTGGTCATTTTTCAAAAAGTATAGTATGAGATACTTTGTCAAATGCTTTACTAAGGTCAAGAAAACTATATCAACCACATTTCCCTGATCAACCCAGTCGGTGATACTGTCATAGAAGCAAATTAGATGAGTTCATTTCTTATGCTGCAAACTTTATTTTTTTCATTTTGCATTATGAAATTCATTCGCCCATTTATCCTTTTCTCAATGTCAGAAGATGATAGTCTTCCTCTCCTTCTTGAATTTTTGTTCCTTACATTGCCTCCAAGCTGAGTCAGATTTCTCCTGTAAGAAACGTGTGTCTGCAATTTTTCTCCAGCTCTCCTCTTTATCTAATGAGTGAAGAATGAAGCTGTTCCCAACTACAACTTCCATGAGCTAGAAGAATAATTTTTTCCACCATTTGTAGGACTTCCTTGGAAATCCATAACATCTGCAGCACAGATCAACTCTATCCACTCCTCCCATAAATTTTGTGCATTCTAAAATAACTGTCAGTTTTTCAAATTGAACAGTCTGCTTCTTCGTAGAATCAGTGATCCACTGTGCTTGAGGGCCATAGAATGTACTTAGCATTGTCACATCATTTTCATATCACATTGATAGACACATAATTCATATTCCGTAGGTTTTTTCTTTTTCACATCACTTAAAAAAATCCTTCCTAGAAGCCATAACTGTTCCTGTTACATGTATTTTCATTTAATGCAATTACTGAGTAAGTTGAGGGCTTGTCTTGAACCTGTCAATAAACATATGATAGCCTGAACCACTCGTATGTGCTTGCAAAACGTGTGCCAAATGAATCATTATTCGAGATGTAAATGGCAAATTAGGAGAAATAAGATTTTCTGTTGTTGTCTTGCCATAATAGGGAATGTGAGAAAAAAAGTTTTCTGAATTGCACAGACAAAATATTTGTAGGCCCCACTTTCTAGGCTTTTTCCTTAGATCGTAACCCTAGAATTGAAACCTTCCTACTGTGCTGTCATCTGTAGCCACATTTCTTCCCAATACATAAAGAAAGTGAATTGTTGTTGTATAATAGAGTACAGGAACTTTATAAGATCACCATTACAATAAAGCTTCCAGCTACCTGTTATAGGTTGCGTATTATCGTCACTTTCTTCTTCATCATTAGATTCAGTGGACCTTATATTACTGCATGCAGGATCAGTTTATTTGTGCTCAATTTCATAAGTAAACTCTCCTTCAACCTCGCTGTCCTCCAAAATCCACCTTGCAATATTTTCATCTCTTACACGCTTAATCACTGCATTTTCCTACAAGCATAACTGTGAGAATATGATGCATGGTCACGTGGCCTGCCAAGAAACAGAGTACAACCTACGTTATCTGCTGGCTTAAGTCAATACTACACGTGGAAAAGCATCGGCTAGGCTTCAACAGCAGAGCAGGCAAACAAACACAACTAAAAACCTGTATTGGATGTGTTCCAACATTGGAACAGTACAGGAAAATCACAATGTCAGACAAGGTCCGGCATTGGATTGGAAAAGGTTAGTCATTTTCAATTCTGCATCAAAATCCGTAGGTTGCCTGCGGAATTTAATGTGGAAATTACCGCATTGTGCAGTCTATTCCATCTTGTATGAAAAGTCCCTTAAACTGTGACTTCTGTTTAACATATTTACTTTGTGAATTAGACTTTTGTTGAACTCTATCAACAGCATATATGCTCATGTGAAGGATCTCCATTGCAGTTTGCTTAATGCAGATATTCTCAACTTTTTACTATGGGAAACTCCTAAAAAACATGCATGTAGGCTTTTTTCCATCTGATTTTCAGTTTTTTCTTTTTTACTTGAACTATCTTACGATTGTAACATAAACATAGGTTGAAGTCATGAGTCTAGATTATACAAATTACTAGGATACATGACGCAGCTGCTTGTGGTTTTCTGCAAACTACAAAGTTAGCTTAAAATTTAAAAACAACTGATTGAAAATTTAAACAAAAAAATGTAAAAATAAAAAAAAAAAACATGAAGAAAGCATGAAGACATAGTTTGCTTTCTTCATGTAGTTATGATGGCAGAGGACAGGCCAGGTTGATACTTCAAGCGGTTCCCACTGAAGCAATGACTATAAATTCCACAGTAGACGAAATAATCCTGCTGTCATACCTTAGAAGTGGTTCTGCCCATGCGATACATCGAAAACATGGAGAACAGGTCATAGAGTTCGTGACACAGCATACCTCAACTACCATCACCTCCTCTTCATGCCATTCGCAGGCACAGAGCAGTCAGTCTGCACCACTTAGCCATGAACATCCCCCACTCCATGCCAAATCCCCAGCACACTCCAAAGCAGTCCACATGGATCAGTATGAGGAGCAGCTTGTTCATTCAGTGTCATGGATGACAATGGGGCAGTCCAAACAACCAGTAGGAGAAGACCTCTGATGTCCAATCCTTTTTTTCCTCCAAAGAAGAACATTAGGCCGGGTCATTGCACCTGGTCAGCCTTCCACAAGCAATGTGTACTCAGGGAGATGCAGAAATGGATGGAAGTACCAGCTCCCAGTGCTCACTGTAGAATATAGTCCACTCAGGAGGAGAAGGACAATGAAGAGGAAGAGAAGGTAGAAGATGATGAGGTGCTTGAACCAAGATGGACAGGCATCAAGAGTCATGAGAGGAGTTCACAGGGGGATTAGCAATAAGTGGACATTGTGGGTTAATCAATCACTGAAAGCTGCCATATACTTACTGACTCAGGAGGGCAAACGTGCACCACCTCAACATGCAGGTAGCAAACTGCCAAATGAGGAAGGTAATTACACCTGTGAGGGACACCTGATGAAACAGCCACTCACACAACCTCTTAATAAAGAGGGGGGTAGCTGCTTGGTGTATACTCCCACACAGAGCGAACCACACTGGTTCTGCCCCAGGTGTTTACAAGCCTCACTGTATGTGAATAATATATAATAAATGCAAATAAATGTATTTTGGTCAAGATCCAACTAATACCTTACATTTATTAAATTTTATTCACATGCAGTGCGGCTTTTAAATGCCTGGGGGAGCCCAGGCTGGCAGTACCAGTGTAGTTTGCTTATTAAGTGCAGGGCGACGTTTGCCCTCCTGAGTCAATAAGTATATGGCCGCTTTCAGTGATTGATTTTTTTTTTATATTTCCCCTTCTGTGATGTATTGACATTTCAGGTCAGCAGCAGCATGCTAAGTCAGGGAGTAGGGTGTTGCTGAAAAAATATAAAGGCTGTACCATCGCCATCAGCTACTACTAGTCGCAGCAGCACTAACATCAGGCCTTTAGCTAGGTCGCTCACAGGACATGTACAACCTGGGCATCTGTAAATTTTATGATAATCATTTAAAATGTGGCCAGAATGTAAACAAGCTCAACACACCACCCGTTGCCTTGGAGAGCCCAACTGGGCCAGAGGACAGAGTCAGCCATATACTGCTTTCTCTTTTGCTGCTGTAGCTGCTTCTTCTTCCATTTCCCTCTCTGTTTTTGCAATAACCTCTGAGCACAGAGAGGCAGTTTTGTCAAAGGCCAGTGACACATCTACTTCAGGCCTCTCCTTCACATTTGACGACTAAGCTGCAGGCTTCAGAGCCAGGAGTGAGAAACAGAGAGAAGTTGGGCCACCACCATCAACATTAAGATCTACCCCATATTCCAGCATATCCCAGGTCAACAGCCAGCCTTCCATTCACCAGCATAAAAAAGTACAAGCCCCACCATTCCCGAGCACAGAGCCTGAATGTAAGCATAGCACAGCTGCTGGCAACAAAAATATTGCCCTTCAAGGTAGTGGTAAACAGATGCCTTCTGCAATATGATGCTCCATGCTAACTCACAGTGTTAGATACTATTTCTTTGCCCAAAAAGCCATCCCTGCCCTGTACGGCCATGTGAGTAATAACAAGTCTGTAGCATTGCAGAACACTGTCAGTGGCAGGGTGCACATGACCACAGACACGTGGTCCAGTAAGCATGGCAATGGGTATTACATATCCTTAACAGCACTGTTCTGTCTTCTTACACGTTCACATGGTGTGCAGTCTGACGGTCTGTATAACCATTTCTGACTTCCAAATAAACAAACTGTTCTTCTTAATCTAACTGGTTTATTTGTTAACAGATCATAGAATACGAGTGTGAGTGATGTGATAAAACTATTAGAATACGAATAATTCACATAAGTATGATGCATAGGAAGCACGCACTAACATTACATAACAGTGACATGAAGGCACATGGCAAAATGGCTGCTACACATAGTGATGCATATCTAACTAAACAGTTATAACTCCCTAAGTAACAATACAACTGACCACTGAACAGCTCTGCATAACATACTATCTCAGGAACAAAGGTAGCTTTCTTACCAGATATACTTTTACATGGATAGTAGAATTTGAAGAGGAGAATGCAGGAGGCAGCTCTGAACACTGTATTGAAGCTGGAAGTTTCTCCTTCCCACAATGCCTTGCAAACTACCCATAATATATTAGTCTTTATGACAGAAAAACAAGGTGTTATACATTTTTATCACCACTAGATGGTGTTGTAATCATACTAAACACCTAAAATAAACTGCTATGGCACTTCTAACTCTGCTGGGTAGAACAAGCACATTTGGTCAATGTTCCAGAGGTGTGGGGCATGAAGCAGAAAGAGGTTGCTTACATTTCATGTTACTTCCAAGACTTGCAGGATATTCAACCGTGTCTGTCCCCCCTAACCCCATTGCTCCTCCTTTTTCTCTTTTTCCACCCCTTCCCAACACCTTTCAACACCCTCCACATCAGCACAGATATCCATATGTGACAGAACCCGACCTCCATATAGACCTGCACATGGGAAAAGCCACCATGCTGTGTTAAAACTCATATGTCTTGGGGAAAGCAGCCACACAGCCAAAAGAGCTGTTGACAGCTCCACAGGCTGACACATAGCTTACCCCATGCAATATAATGTCAGGCAAGGTCGTGTGTCACAATTGGATCAACCTGCTAGTAGACCTTTGCCTCAGAAATCTCATACATGTACCTTTTCCTGGCTCATGTGATGAACCTGCTAGTCCAACCCTTCCTAAACAATTACCCAGGTTTTCATCCACTGTTGTAAAAGGTCATGAAACTGTTTGCATGTTTGCCTTTCACACCCAGCTGCCTCTCATCTGGCAGACCATCTGTGACGTGCCTGCACGTTGGAATTCCATGTTCCATATGGTCCAGAGGTTAAGCCAGCAGCAAAGAGTGATCAGAGAGTCGCAAATGGTGCATGCCATTAGCAGGCACTAAATGACGGTTGGTCACTTGATACCTGTGGAGTGGCTGCTGATCAAAGATGTTTGTGCCATTGTAACCTGCTTTGAGGAAGCGACCAAAATAGTCAGCCATGATGATGTACTAATCATTATGGCCATCCCTGCTGTTTGCCTGAAAGAACGAAAAGTGAACGATTTTTCCGCATTTATACTGAACGATTATCGCTCAAATATGTTCTATGAATGAATTTTGAGCGATTATCGTTGTGTGTAAATGCGCCATAAGGCTGGTAGCTCTAATGTACTTATCCTCTGCAGCTAAGGTAACTCTCGGTCTTCCTTTTCTAGGGTGGTCCTCATGACAGACAGTTTCATCATAGCATTTGATGGTTTTCATTCCTACACTTGAGGATACCTTCAAAGTTCTTTATATTTTGTGGATTGACTGATCTTCATATCTTAAATAAATGATGAACTGTTGTTTCTCTATACTTAGTTGAGTGGTTCATGCCACTATGTGGATTAGAACAGTAGTTGAATAGAGCTAAACACTGTATGGGACTGTGTACCAACCCTACCTCTGCACAGCACCACTGATGGTCTCAAATACATTAAGAAGGCAAGAAATTTCACTAATTAAATCTTAACAAGGTTACCGGTTAATTTAAAGCTATTCCAGGTGACTGAGAATGCCAAGAGTGTCCAAAGCTGCCATCAAAGCAAAAGGAGACTACTTTGAAGAATCTAAAATATAAAACACATTCTGGTTTATTTAACACTTGTTTGTGTACTACTTAATTCTATATGTGCTCTTTCATATTTTTCTTGTCTTCAATATGAATCTGCAGTGTAGGAAATAAAAAAGGAAAAGAAAAAAACAAAACAAAAAAAACATGGAATGTAAAGGTGTGTCCAAACTTTTGACTGGTTCTGTTGGTGCGGTCCTAGCTATGTGTACAGCATCTATCTCCTATTGTGGTCCCCACTGCCCCACGCCTGGCTGTAAAGCATAGCCTGTGGTGGTCAGGATTATGGAAACGGCATAGCTCGCTGTACTACGCTACTTGCATAACTCCCATTGATTTCTATGGTAGTTTTAGAAACAGCACTGCCCAAATGTGCCTGGCTGTTAGCAAACTCCAAACCTCCGTATTACATAATGCAAAGCTGTTCTCCCATCTTCCAAATGTTTGGCTGACATGGGGACACCCCTTTAACTTTCATTTTTTTCTTTTGGGTAGACATTTTTGGAGCTTGAAATCAAAGTTACTAGTTTCCCATAGTGATATTGCCTGAAGCTATTATACTTTGTAGCTGCTGTAATATTAACAGAATAAATTAATATTGACACTTGAGAGGCCACATTATATATACAGATTACAGGTGATTAACCCTATAAAACTCTGGACACATCAAACAAAGTAAAGACAATTGGATTTATTGACTATATTTATGACCAATACATACAAGGATTTTCTCAGAATCATTGTTTCTGTAGCATAGGGAATCACACAAACAGCATTTATTTCAATAATAATTGAAATAAACAATAATTTTTATGAGATTTTTCTGTGTTCAGACATTTGAAAAATTCATTTCTGACAGATAATATGTAACTGACATTGAATTTATTGTTTCATGTTTATTAGTGTATTACTGAATGATGTTACAGTTTGTCATTCCATTAAAGATATTATGATATCAGATTAAATACGTTTCCTCTAAAGCCTAAAATTCACCTATAAAAATACAGGTGTCCTTGCCTTGTCCTCTTCTTTCAAGCTGTTAAAAATTCAATTCACCCATTTTTAATTACTCTAGTTTCTGGGGAGGCTGACAGACAGCCATAACTAGACAGATTTGACATTTGGTGTTTTATAGAAACTACAGTATCAGTGGCCACAATGTATGAAAGGCATAAAATAAGATCAGCCCGAATAGCATTATTACTTGAAATTACTATCTGTTAATGCAATGTTTCAGAATACATCACCACTTTAATGAAGCTCTAAAGGCCGCAGCGTGGCATGATGCAGAGTGGGCGACTGATGCTTATTTTTCATCGTTGTATCTGCTGCCATAAATGTCAAGGAAAAATAATAATATTACTTGAAATAAGGTTGTTGTTTCCTTTGCTTCGTAGTATGTTGAGTTTATCATGCATTCTTCAAATTGTACATAATCTCATATCTGACCTGGTTTCTTCTACTGTATCTTTTTCGCATTTTCTTTATGAGAACCGTAGACATAGAGATTGCGAAGGTCGGGTAATGAATTTCCCTTTTTGGGGTGGCTACTAGAGATGAGCGAGCATACTCGTTCGAGTATTAGGGTGTTCGAGATGCTCGTTACTCGTAACGAGTACCACGCGGTGTTCGGGTTACTTTCATTTTCTTCCCTGAGAAATTTGTGCGCTTTTCTGGCCAATAGAAAGACAGGGAAGGCATTACAACTTCTCCCTGCAACGTTCAAGCCCTATACCACCCCCCTGCAGTGAGTGGCTGGCGAGATTGGGTGTCACCCGAGTATTAAAATCTGCCCCTCCCGCGGCTCGCCACAGATGCATTCTGACATAGTTCAGGGAAAGTGTTGTTGATGCCGGAGCTGCTATAGGGAGAGTGTTAGGAGTGATTTTAGGCTTCAAGAACCCCAACGGTCCTTCTTAGGCCATAGAAATCGCAGATCGCACCTATGTGCGATTTCTGTTCTCTTCTCTATATGCGCTCAATGGGGCCGGCGGCAGCAGCGCCGACCCCATTGAGAACATATAGAAGACAAATCATTCTTCTCTGCCACAGCTGTAACAGCTGTGGCAGAGAAGAACGATGTTTGCCCATTGAATTCCATGGAGCCGGCAATACAGCAGGTTCCACTGAAAGCAATGGGCTGCCGGCGATCGCGGGATGAATTGTCGGGAAGGGCTTAAATATATAAGCCCTTCCCTGCAATTCATCCAGAAATGTGTTACAATAAAAATATATACCGGCTTATAAGGCGACGGGGCGTATAAGACGACCCCCCAACTGTCACCTTATACGCTGGCAATACAGTGGAGCAAAGAATAAAAATCATTACTCACTTCTCCTGGCGTTCTGCGGTGCTGCTGCAGGCTGTCGCTCCCTCCTGGTTCCCGGCAGAGCATTGCTTTCTCTACGAAGGGCTTTAAATCCCCGCCTCCAGAAACACAGGTGCCTTCAGCCAATCACAGCCAATGACAATGATGTCATTGAATGGCTGTGATTGGCTGAAGGCACGTGTGTTTCTGGAGGCGGGGATTTCAACCACTGCGCCCAGAAAGCAATGCTCTGCCGAGGACCAGGAGGGAGCGACAGCCTGCAGCAGCGCCGCAGAACACCAGGAGAAGTGAGTAATGATTTTTATTCTTTGCTCCGCTGTATTGCCGGCGTATAAGGTGACAGTTGGGGGGTCGTCTTATACGCCCCGTCGCCTTATACGCTGGTATATATTTTTATTGTAACACATTTCTGGATGAATTGCAGGGAAGGGCTTATATATTTAAGCCCTTCCCGACAATTCATCCCGCGATCGCCGGCAGCCCATTGCTTTCAGTGGAACCTGCTGTATTGCTGGCTCCATTGAATTCAATGGGCAAACATCGTTCTTCTCTGCCACAGCTGTTACAGCTATGGCAGAGGAGAACGATCTTTATGCTGACAGTGGGGGAGGGGCCCACTCTTGCCGCTATTGTGGCTTAATAGTGGGACCTGGGAACTTGAGATGCAGCCCAACATGTAGCCCCTCGCCTGCCCTATCCATTGCTGTGTCGTTCCCATCACTTTCTTGAATTGCCCAGATTTTCACAAATGAAAACCTTAGCGAGCATCAGCGATATACAAAAATGCTCGAGTCGCCCATTGACTTCAATGGGGTTCGTTACTCGAAACGAACCCTCGAGCATCGCGAAAAGCTCGTCCCGAGTAACGAGCACCCGAGTATTTTGGTGCTCGCTCATCTCTAGTGGCTACTTAGTGTATTACAAGGCATGCTTGCTAAGACATATACAGAGCCAGTTTAGGCCATTGTGTCATACCACAAACCTTTCCTTTTGTGTTTTTGCCTTAAAGTCAATCTATGTATAAATGTTTTTTTAATTTGCTGTTCAGCATTTTATATTGTAAACATTAAAAGTTATATTTTAACACTTTGTATATTCTCAGTGATTTATCAGCAAGAGAGATAAGCGAGCATACTCGCTAAGGACAATTACTCGAGCGAGCATTGTCCTTAGCCCGCTCGGAAGAAAAGATTCGGGTGGCGGCGGGGGGCAGGGAGCGGCGGGGGAGAGCAGGGGAGAACGGAGGGGAGATCTCTCTCTCCCCCCGCTCCCCCTGCTCACTCGCGCAACTCACCGCTCACCTGCACCGGCACCCAAATCTTTTCTTCCGAGCAGGCAGGTACTCGCTAAGGACAATGCTCGCTCGGCTAATTGTCCCTAGAGAGTATGCTCGCTCATCTCTAATCAGCAAACATTGTCCATGAGAGACAAACAGAAGATTAACAGTATCTAATAAGTTGGCATTGGTGGTCCTCTGAGTTGAGTCATCAGTCCTCATCTGCAGGTCCATGTCCTCTGTGTTGTAGAGTGGGAGACCTTAGGCTGACATCTGGGTCCTGAGGCTCATGGTGATATTGTAGTAATGTTGTATATGGAATGTAACTAGAGATGAGCGAGCACACTTATCCGAGCGTGATGCTCGTTCGAGTACTCGTTACTCGAGGCGAACACCACGTGGTACTCAAGTCAATTGCATTTCCTTCCCAGCATGCTTAGCGCCATTTTCTAGCCAATAGACATGCAGGGAAGGCATCACCACTTCCTGCTGTGACGTGTCAACCCTCTCTCCCCCAACAGTAGTGAGGAGCTGGGCTGATCAGGTGACCGTCGAGTACTTAAAGTGGTCCTGCCCGCGGTTTCCCTCAAACGCATGGTGGCAGAGGTTAGGGATAGTGCTGCTGCTAATATAGGGATAGTGTTAGAGTAGGATCCTGTCGTCAAGAACCCCAACGGTCCTTCTTAGGGCTAGTCTTGACAGTGTTCATTACTGTTGTGGCTGGCTGGGAGCAGTAGTGTACCAATTTTTTTTTTAAGCATCTCAGGCTGTGCAGGCCATTTCAGCTATAGTGTTCTGTGTCTGCAGTGTATTATACACAATATGGGGACACAGCCGCTTCTATAAGGAAAGTTATACAGTCCTGATCCTTCGTGCAAGAGCCCCAACGGTCCTTCTTAGGGCTACATCTGACCGTGTGCTTTACAGTTGGGGCTGGCTGGGAGCAGTAGTGCATCAATTTCTGTATTACGCATCTAGGCCTGTTCCAAGGCTTTCAGTAATAGTGTTCTCAGCCTGCAGTGCTGTACAACCAGCTCTCAACGTGAAACTGCACTCTGACATTTCCTAGCCTACTGCAAACTACTTCAGTTATACCGGTCTGTGTCTGCAGTGCATTAGACAGAGGTCACACAGATAAACAGTACTGTAATATTTCCTGGGCCACAGCAAAGTATTATAACTCTGCCGCTGTGCAGAGCATCTCACAATACCATTTCCGTTGGTGGGGTTGAGATTGCCGCAGTTACCAGCACTATCCACAGGCTTCACAGTTTTCTGCCACTCCACACAGCCTCTATAATCTACAAGTCTCTGCAAGCGGTAATTTACCCCTAGGTATCAGTGCAAGACAGTGGGTTAATTTTTTCAAGTCACAGCATAGAGCCTCCGCTATCTACAAGTCTCTGTGTATGGTAATTTAAGCCACAGTTGTCAGTGCTGTACAGTGAGGTAATTTATTTGGGCCCTGCTCTATTCTTAATCCGTCATGATGAGGAGTAGGGGTATGGGTCGAGGACGTGAACGTGGGCGTCCAAGTGAGGGTGTGGGCACAGGCCGAATTCCTGGGCGTGGTGAATCACATTCGGCTGCTGTGGGATTAGGAGAGAGGCAAGTTTCTGGGCTTCCTAGCTTCATATCACAATTTATGGGTCCGCGTGGTAGACCTTTATTACAAACAGAGCAGTGTGAGCAGGTCCTGTCGTGAATGGCAGAAAACGCATCCAGCAATGTATCGACCACCCAGTTTTCTACGCAGTCCATTACTCCCAGCCTAGGGACTGCAACTCTGAATCCTCTGGCTGCCCCTCCTTCCTCCCAGCCTCCTCACTCCATGAAAATGACATATTCTGAGCAGGCAGACTCCCAGGAACTGTTCTCGGGTCCCTGCCATGAGTGGGAAAAAACGGTTCCTCTCTCACCTGAGAAATTTGTCGTGACCGATGACCAACCTTTGGAAAGTTCTCAGAGTCTGGGTGATGAGGCTGGGGACTTCCGGCAACTGTCTCAGAAGCTTTTTGTGGATGAGGATGATAAAACACAGTTGTCTGTCAGTGAGGTAGTAATAAGGGCAGTAAGTCCGAGGGAGGAGCGCACAAAGGATTCGGAGGAAGAGCAGCTGGACAAGGAGGTGACTGACCCCACCTGGTTTGCTAAGCCTACTGAGGACAGGGCTTCAGAGGGGGAGGCAAGTGCAGCAGCAGGACAGGTTGGAAGAGGCAGTGGAGAGGCCAGGGGTAGAGGCAGGGCCAGAGCAAAGAATCCCCCAACTGTTTCCCAAAGCACCCCCTCGTGGCAAGCCTTCGTGCAGAAGGCTAGGTTTTCAAAGGTGTGGATGTTTTTTAGTGAGAGCGCAGATGACCGACAAACAGTGGTGTGCAACCTGTGTCGCACCAAGATCAGCCGGAGAGCCACCACTATAAGCCTCCCCACCACCAGCATGCGCAGGCATATGATGGCCAAGCACCCCACAAGGTGGGACGAAGACCATTCACCGCCTCCAGGTCACACCACTGCCTCTCCCCCTGTGCCCCAATCTGCCACACAGATCCAATCCTCCTCCCAGGACACAGGCACGAGTGCCTCCTGGCCTGCACCCACACCCTCACTTCCACCGTCCTCCACTCCATCCAGCAATGCCTCTCAGCGCAGCGTTCAGCTGTCGCTAACACAAGTGTTGGAGCGAAAGCGCAAACACGCCGCCACCCACCCGCATGCACAAGCTTTAAACGTGCACATTGCCAAATTATTCAGCCTGGAGATGCTGCCGTACAGGCTTGTGGAAACAGAGGCTTTCAAAAACATGATGGCGGCGGCGGTCCCGCACTACTCGGTCCCCAGTCACACTATTTTTCGTAATGTGCCGTCCCAGCCCTACACCAGCACATCTCCCGCAACATAAATCGTGCCCTCACCAACGCAGTTACTGGGAAGGTCCACTCAACCACGGACACGTGGACAAATACTGGCGAGCAGGGCCACTATATCTCCCTGACGGCACATTAGGTGAACTTGGTGGAGGCTGGGACTGAGTCAGAGCCTGGGACCGCTCTCGTCCTACCCCCACCCAGAATAGTGGGTCCTACCTCTGTGCTGGTATCTGCCGTGTTTTATGCCACCTCCTCCAAACCCCCCCCCCCTCCTCCTCTGCCACCTCTACCTTTCAATTAAGAAGTGTGAGCACGTCGCCAGCAGTCGGTAGCGCGCGGCGTGGCAGCACAGCGATTGGCAAGCGTCTACAAGCCGTGCTGAAACTACTCAGCTTAGATGACAAGAGACACATGGCCCCCGAGCTGCTGCAGGGTCTGACAGAGCAGACCGACCTCTGGCTTTCGCCGCTGAGCCTCCAATCCGGCATGGTCGTGTGTGACAACGGCCTAACCTGGTGGCGGCTCTGCAGCTGGGCAGTCTCACACTTGTGCCATGCCTGGCCCACATCTTCAATCTGGTGGTTCAGCAATTTCTGAAAAACTACCCCCAGTTGTCTGACCTGCTCGGCAAGGTGCGCCGTGTCTGCACACATTTCCGCAAGTCCACCACAGACGCTGCCACCCTGAGGACCCTGCAACATCGATTTCAGCTGCCAGAGCAACGACTGCTGTGCGACGTGCCCAAACGCTGGAATTCTACACTGCACATATTGGCCAGGCTGTACGAGCAGCGTAGAGCAATAGTGGAATACCAGCTGCAACATGGGCGGCGTAGTGGTAGTCAGCCTCTGCAATTCTTTACTGAGGAGTGGGCATTGATGGCAGATATCTGCCAGGTCCTCGGAAACTTTGAGAAGTCTACCCTAATCGTGAGTGGCGATGCTGCAATCATTAGCGTTACCATCCTGCTGCTTTGCCTGCTGAGAAGTTCGCTGCTAAGCATAAAAGCCGACGCTTTGCAGTTGGAACAGGAGATGGGGATGACAGTATGTCGCTTGATAGCCAGACCACACTCCTGTCTATATCTCAGCACGTTTTGGAGGAGGAGGGGGAGGAAGAGGAGAAGTGGGAGGGGGAGGAGGAGGAGGAGTGGAAGAGACAGCTGGCCACACTGCAGAGGGTACCCATGCTGCTTGCCTCACATCTGTTCAGTGTGTATGGGCTGAAGAGGAGGAGGACGATCCTGAAAGTCATCTTCCTAGTAAGGACAGCGATGTGTTGCATACTGGGAGCCTGGCACACATGGCTGACTTCCTGTTAGGCTGTCTTTCCCGTGACCCTTGCGTTAGACGCATTCTGGCCAACACAGATTACTGGGTATGCACCCTTCTCGACCCATGGTATAAGGAGACCCTTTCCACTCTCATTCCCGAAGAGGAAAGGGGTACGAGAGTGATGCAGTACCACAGGGCCCTGGTGGAAAAAGTGATGCTAAAGTTCCCATCTGACAGCGCTAGTGGCAGAAGACGCAGTTCAGAGGGCCAAGTAGCAGGGAAGGAGCTGGGATCAGGCAGCATAGTCAGCGCAGGCAGGGGAACACTCTCCAAGGCCTTTGCCAGCTTTATGGCTCCCCAGCAAGACTGTGTCACCACTCCCCAGTAATAAGATGGTGAGGGAGTACATAGTCGATCGTACCACCGTCCTCCATGATGCCTCTGCTTCATACAACTATTGGGTGTCAAAGCTGGACACGTGGCACGAACTTGCGCTGTACGCCCTGGAGGTGCTGGCCTGCCCCGCCACAAGCGTCTTGTCATTGAGGGTGTTTAGTGCAGCTGAGGGAATCATCATGGATAAGTGTACCTGCCTGTTAACTGCCAGTTCCGACATGCTTCCACTCATAAAGATGAACAAAGGCTGGATTTCCCCAGACTTCTCTTCTCCAACGGCGGAAAGAAGCGGAACCTAATGATTCTTTTGGCTGCAACAGGAGAAAAATGCATCCCCTATCACCGGAAAAAAAGGGGAAATTAGCTTTGTCAATCCCTCTCGGATATTATTACTCCTCCTCCTAAAACAGCATGTCATCACGCTGAACTGCCAATTTTTCTGCGGCCCAAAAGGATCTGTTTAAAAGTTTTTAACAATTTTTCAATTCTTAAAAGTATTGATACTTTTACAGAAACCAATTTTTTTCACAGGGCTGCCTCCAGGCTCTGTTACAAATTAAGCAACAGCAAGCTGTATCTTTAAAAAATGTTTATGTGTTTCACCTACCCTCATGGTTGAGCAATTTTTCAGGGGTGCACTTGTACTCTTGGTACCCCAATTTTTCTGGCCCTCGCCTATACTGTTATCTAACTAATTTTTCCGGCCTTCACCTACATTCTTGGTAACCAAATTTTTTCAACTCTCGGTACACCAATGTTTCAGGGGTTCGCCTATACTCTTGCTACAGAAATGTTACAGGGTTCTGCCTATACTTTTGCTACAGAAATGTTACTGGGGCCCGCCTATTCTCTTGCTATAGAAATGTTACTGGGGTCCACTTATGCTTTTGCTACAGACATGTTACTGGGGTCCGCCTATACTCTTGCTACAGAAATATTACTGGGGTTCGCCTATACCTCTTCTACTGAAGAATTTGAGGGGTTCGCCTATAATCTTGCTACGGAAATGTTACAGGCGTTTGCCTATACTTTTGCTACAGAAATGTTACTGGGGTCCGCCTATACTCTTGCTATAGAAATATTACTGGGGTTCGCCTATACCTCTTCTACTGAAGAATTTGAGGGGTTCGCCTATAATCTTGCTACGGAAATGTTACAGGCGTTTGCCTATACTTTTGCTACAGAAATGTTACTGGGGTCCGCCTATACTCTTGCTGCAGAAATGTTACTGGGGTCTGCCTATGCTGTGGGTGCACAAAGACTTCCCATCACGGTGTTTTACCTATCTGGCACAAATACACTGACTGACTTGGGCAGAAATGTGGGTCAAGGCCAAGGTCCTTGGCGGGATGAAACTTTGCCATGTTTGGGCACTTTGATTTCTTCCTGTGTAATACCATCTTTGTGCACCCACAGCATAGGCGAGCCCAAGGAACTCAAAGACTCATGGATTTCCCATTGCTATTTAACTCACGGCACCTTGGGTCACACAAGGTGGAGGCTGGGACCGAGCCTGACCCAGGGCCCACTCACATACTTCCCACACAGAGTATTGTGGGTCCTACCTCGGTCATGATTTCTCGGCCTTATTATGCCACCTCATCCTCCTGCTTGGGGTCTGGGGATCAGCGCTGGGCAACATGTATTTTCTCTCGTGTTACCACAGTAATCTGAGACACTGGTTTGGGCCAAACAAAGGAGCGTTACTGCATTAATGAGACGTTCACAGCTATACCAGCATCCGAGTCTGCTTTATGCCCATGATTAATGAGGGTGTGAGCCGAGGCCGAGGTCCTTGACAGGGTGAAACTGCCATGTTTGGGCGCTCTGATTTCTTTATGTGTAATACTTTCCTTGGGTTCCAGGGGCTCGCCTATAATGTGGGTGCACAAAGACTTCCCATTGCGGTGTTTTACCTGTCTGGCACAAATACACTGACTGACTAGGGTAGAAATGTGGGCCTAGGTCCTTGGTGGGGTAAAACTCTGCCATGTTTGGGTGCTCTGATTTCTTTATGTGTAATACTTTCCTTGGGTTCTAGGGGCTCGGCTATGCTGTGGGTGCACAAAGACTTCCCATTGCGGTGTTTTACCTGTCTGGCACAAATACACTGACTGACTAGGGTAGAAATGTGGGCCGAGGTCCTTGGCGGGGTGAAACTCTGCCATGTTTGGGCACTCTGATGTCCTCATGTGTAATACCATGTTTGAGTTCCTTAGGCTCACCTATGCTGTGAGTGCACAAAGACTTCCCATTGCCGTGTTTTACTTGTCTGGCACAAATACACTGACTGACTAGGGTAGAAATGTGGGCCGAGGTCCTTGGCAGGGTGAAACTCTGCCATGTTTGGGCACTTTGATTTCTTCCTGTGTAATACCATCTTTGTTCACCGACAGCATAGGCGAGCCCAAGGAACTCAAAGACTTCCCATTGCAGTGTTGAGCTATCTTACCCCTACACAGAATGAATTGTGTGGGGACACATGGATTTCCCATTGCAATGTAACTCGCAGCACCTTGGGTCACACAAGGTGGAGGCTGGGACCGAGCCTGACCCTGGGCCTGCTTACGTGCTTCCCACACAGAGTATTGCTGCATTGCCGAGATGTGTGAAAGTGCTGGCACCTGAGTCCCTTTTATGCCCACGTTTGCGGCTCCTGACAATTTTGTGACGGAGGTGGCACAGGATTGGAATGATGATTGTACGTCAATTTATCATCAATTCTCAACAGCATTGTGGGCTATCGCCCACACTTTCAAAGAGGGTCGCTGCCTGGCCCTGCCAACCCTCTTCAGTGTGTGCCTCCGGTTTCTCCTCATCCAGTATGCACTTATAAATAGACATGAGGATGGTGTGGCTATGAAGAGAGCGTGTGGCATGAGGGCAGCTGAATGCTGCACAGGGAAACATTTGTGTGCGCTGTGGACGCAGGGTCATGCGGGGGGGTTGGACTGCAATGCCAGCATGTAACCCAGGAAAAGAGGTAGCAGTGTCTTCCGCAGGCAGTGATTGTCCTTGGTTGCAGGTAGTGTGGTGCTTGGCTAAGATGTGCAGCGCGTGTGCCTTGCTAATGAGGGTTTGTCCTAAGTAAATAGTTAGGGGGGTGACGCGAGACTCTTGCCCCCATTTTGGCTTAATAGTGAGACCTGGGAGCCTCAGATGCAGCCATGCATGTTGCCCCTGCCCTTCCCTATCTGTTTATGTGGTGTTTCCATGACTTTCTGATGTTTTCTGGTGTTTCACAAGTCATCACCTGTGCGGAGCATCGGTTCCATACAAAAATGCTGGAGTCCCCCATTAACATTTAGAGATGAGCGAGCATTTTGGTGCTCGCTCATCTCTAAATGTAACCTACAAATATTCTGCATGGCATGTCAATCTCGTGTGGTGCAGGTCGTTATGGCAGTAGAAATGCAGTCATAAGCTCTTGCGTGAAGGTTGCGTGCTCAATCATCGCGTGGTTTAGGTAGCTGGCTCAAGGTTGATTCAGCCTTCCATCCTTCCAAGGTCAGTAAAATGATTACCCAGCTTGGTGGGGGGGGGGGGGGGGGGTAATAAATAAAAAATTATCTGAAAGTGCTGTGGAATAAATTGGTGCTAAACAAATAAGATTATTACGTTATTATTATTATTATTAATAATAATAATAATAATAATAATAATAATCTCCGAGGATTTTAAGGCTCCTGCTTGTATCTATATATTTTTCTCTGGATACTGCTGTATGCTGTTGTCTAATAATGAGAACAAGAACCCACTGATGTGCACTGAGGATCTACTGGAAAAAAGAAATCAATATACACAGAAGGTAATTGAATTGAAAATGTACCAGAAAAATCTGGTCTAGATTAGGGTAGATGTTTTTAATGAGGCATTCCTTTAGACAGGCTTCACTGTAGTTTTTCTGTGGCAATAGTATGGAATATCTAATAATACAACACCTGAGGACTGAACAGGGGTGTAGTTGAATGCTCACTAGCCCTGGTACAAAGGTTCAGCTTGCCAAGAGGTATCCCTCTCAGGGCAACTTGTCTTCACAGCTTCCAGCTGCAGCCAGCCTCTAACTTTTAGCTACATCACTGGGTCTCATACTGCAAGCGACCCATTGATAAAGCAATAGCATCCCAGTCAGTGTTGGTGTTGTGAGGGTCTCCCCAGCTAAGTTGACTGGTTGCAACTGTTGTGACCCCTATAGATATGTCACTGTCTGCAAATTAGAATACTGATAAAACCTGAATTGACTCTAGTGTGTATGTGGGCACAGACCTAAGGTAGAAAAATCAGATTATGAGCCTCACTGGCAATGTAGTGTGGTGTAAGTACCTTATTTGTACATTTTCCATCTTACCAAAAAGCTATACAGAATGCCCACAGCCAAGACTTTGTTCTGTTTCCACTAGCTTTTTCTCACTTGTGAACTAAGTTTGATGCAAGCATTTGCCCTCGCTACTTCCATGAGGCCAACCTGCTCAGCCATTGTGTCATAGAGTAGGACACTTACCTCATATATTAGCGCCTCACCCTCCAACAGCAATTTCTCTTTACAGCCGTGGTGCACCTAAAATATTCAGCAGCATAGTAATGTCTCATAAGTGACTTATTGATGCAGCGTTAGCAATTTGTGCGTCTCCCTGGCTTAGGGGCCTGAAAGCAGCTGTGACCCCTGCAAACCTTATACCTGCACCACTGAGTTTGGAGTATACATGATATGAGTATTTGTAATTGTACTGTTATGATGCTAGTGTAAAAGCAGACAGACTTCATAAGTACACTCTGTATGATTTTATGTATTTTTCTATAGTATCATAGCATCAGCTTATCTACAGAATGTACAGATGGCTGCCATGTACTATACATCATATACATTAGTGCCGCTGTGTCACTATAATAAAACATACTCATACAATATAGCTGCATTAATAATACAAGCCTATACAACATACAGCTCCCAATTTCATCATACACAGTACCTACTTATACAGCATATTGCATCAATGAACTTACCTACACATGACACAACACCTACTCACATGACATGCAGAACCTAGTAGCTACACAGTGAACAGACCTACCTAATACACTGTGCTAATAATAAATACGAACACTGCAAACATTTTATATATTTAAAACTCATATTAACTACAGTACAACAAACCTCTTATGGCACAGGGAAATGTCCACACCTTGATAATGACATTATAGAAGGCCTATAATAGTTAATGTTTGTCTTGTATCAGGGCTACCTAAATTTATGAATATAGTCATAAAAAATGGTGTTTTTCATGAGCAACAGCCAATTAGATGTTATTGTCAATTATGTGGGACTGAAGTTTTGTTGCAAAATAGAAATATATATTGGAAAATTACATTTGACCATAAAGATGGCCTGTCCCTCAATAAATAGTTTGGAGTGGAAGGTATTGTTAGGTTGAAAATGTGAAAGAAAAATACACACATATACACCAATTAGCCATAACATTAAAATTACAGACATGCAAATTAAATAACAGAACTTTTCTTGTGACAATGGCATGTGTCAAAGGCGAGAATAAGAATCTGAGAGACTTTGACAAGAGTAAACGTCAATAGCTTAGATGGCTGGGTCATAGCATATCCAAAATGGCAGTGTTCCTGGTATAAATTGGCTAGTACCTACTAAAATTAGTTTTAAGGCCTATTTAGACGGGATGAATGTTGGGCAAACGATGCTCGACACTCATCCAGCACATACTCACTCCTGTGCTGCTGCATGGGTGCTAGTATTGCTGGCTCACAGCAGGGAGGCTGCAGGAGATTTCACTCCTTGCGCTCCCCCGCCCTTCTCCACTGACTTAACATAGCGGCCATTCAGTACTGAACAGCCGCTATTTGCACTGAATGCTCATTGTTCAGCTCATCGTCCATCATTTATGCTGCATAAATGATGGACGATGAACTGAATGATGATCGCTCAGTGTAAGTAGGAGCTGTTTAGTATTGAATGGCCGCTATGTTAAGTCAATGGAGAGGGGCAGGGGAGTGCAAGGATTGAAATCTCTTGCAGCCTCCTGCCCCCCTGCTGGCCGCTCTGTGAGCAAGCCAGCAATACTACCTCCCATGTAACAGCACAGAAGCGAGTGTATGCAGGGACGGGTGTCAGGCATCGTTTGTCCAACATTCGTCCCATCTAAATGGGCCTTAAGGACATGTACCATCTACTTAAACATTGTACAAAGAGAAAGTCCAACTCACTTGATAGCCATATGGTGAACTGAAGTGTAGGACTGCACAATGTATTCCACAATGAAATGAGGTTCTGCTACTTATGTACAGTCGCTAAAAGCAAATCGTCTTTATTGTCATATCTTAAAATCCATGAAAAGACAAACAGCGTGTTGACTGTCTAAAGGCCCATTTACACATGATTATCACTCAAAATTTGTTCAAACGAGCGAAAGTGAGCAATAATTTTTCACTATGAAAGCGAAAAAAGCGCTCATTTGTCGTTCGCGGTTGTTTAAGCTGACTTTCCAGGCACCTTAGCAAACCTTGTTAGCACTTGCTGGCTTGTCGTTCCGTGTCAATGCTTCAAGCTCAGCGCTTCCCATAGGAACAGTTCAAGGTGATAAATGGGCCTCCGAATTCCCTAAATCTCAATCTGATCTATTATCTGTGCGATGTCCTGTAAAAAATAATTCAATCCATGAAGCCCTCACCAGGCAACTTACAGAACTTCAAGGATCTCCTGTTAATGTTTTGGTACCAGATACCACAGAACACATTTAGAACTCTTATGGAGTCCATGATGTAAACTGTTGTTTAGATGCAAGGCAGGGTTCAGAAGGATAGGACCGCAGACTTTGCTTGAATAATTTTCAAACACTATTACACATTTACATGGCCCTAAGGCATTAATACAGTGGAACCCCCTCAAAAGTGACCACAATTTGGAAACTACACCTTTTACAGTATAAGAAGAAATATTGTTTGAGGTCTTACTGGTATGTCAATTAATGATATAGAGGCATATGTAAACTGCGTGGAGTACATCAGCGCATCATTATTCTTAAGGGGGAAAAAATGATGGAATGAAAAAAACAGTAATTCTATCATTGTTGTACGGATTTCATTTGTATTGCATTCATTGCTTGGTTTGTATGGCAAGTTAACTTTATTTTGAAGGTCAGCACGATTATGTTGATAGAAAATTTTTATAGATTGTTATGTCTTACTACTGTGTTTCCTCGAAAGCAATATCTACCCCTAAAATAAGCCCTACCCTAATTTTCAGGTGCGGAGAGATATAGGGGGTCTTGAAATATAGGCCCTGTGAACTAAGTTTGATGCAAGCCCTTGATACACTACATAAAAAAAGCAATACTTACCTACCAGGCGCCGTCCGTGTCCCTCCCACTTGTCTCCGCAGTTCTAGCAGGCCTCCGTGCAGTTCGCAGCCACCGACAGAGCATCGCTTGCTTGTGATGGGGTTTGTAAATCCTGCCTTCAGCAAGCGATTGCTCTGATTGGTTCTCAAGTGCTGTGATTTGCTGAGCTACAGCGCTTGGCTGAGCCACAGTGCTTGAGAACCAATCTGAGCAATCGCTTGCGGGAGGTAGAGTTTGAGAACCCTGTTACCAGCAAGTGATCTTTTGTCGGCACTGAGAACTCCACGGAAACCTGCCAGAACTGCGGAGACCAGCGGGAGGGACCCGGACAGCACCTGCTAGGTAATTATTATAAGACATCCCTTGAGAATAAGACCCCGTGCCTCTTTTGGGGCAATAATCAATATAAGACAGGGTCTTATTTGGGGAGAAACACGCCATGATGTAACTATTTTGTTTTAGCATAAAAATAATGTTACCGTATGTTGTATTTCTTTTCTTTATGGAACTTTAACAATATACAAAATTGGCTTGTTGATCATTTGGTTTTTCATAATATCACAATGTGTTATTTAAGTTCTTTAGAATATATGCATCTGTTATGAAACAAATGGTACTGCAAGGCATTCTATAACATGTCTATAAAGGGTTTAGCACTGTAAGAAAGGATTTATCTCTGTGAGAGGAGCCCTCCAGCAGCAGATTATCTCCCTAGAGATGGCCAATACTAATTTTTACTGACCTAACTAATGAGCTTTAAACCTGCACATACATCTTTTTAGGGCGGTGGTTTAGCTGACTACTGACAGCCAGCCTCCTGCTTTACTTATGTAGGCTTACAATGCACTACATAAGTAATACAGTGTACTATCCTAGCAATCAAATTATGACAACTTCAAGTCTCCTTGAAAAAAGTTCAATAAAGTTTAATTTAAAAATAAAAATTAAATTCAAATGAAATTGGCATTAAAAAAAACCCTTTTAAATGGATAAAAAATTAAAATAACAATTTAAAAAAGACAAGAAAAATGTTTTGTTATTTATCACATGTGGTGAACGCCGTGAAAATAAAAAACAGCATTTATCCTTTAGTAGGAAAAAGAAATAAATATTTAACTGTCGGACAGGGACGTTAAATACATTTTGGGAAATTCCCACAGACTTTTTAAATGTATTAGATTGCAAAAAAATCATTATAAACTTTTGACTAGATGGTATGAATCACCAGAATGGCTTCATGCTTACAAATTAGCTGATTCCAATTTATGCTGGTGATGCAGCAGTCAAATAGGTTCTTTAATACATGATTGGTGGCACTGTCCAATTATACATCTATTCTGGGAACAGATTGAAAAAAACATAAGTAACATATCAAATGATACCTTTAGACTCTCCCCAGAATATGTAATATTATCTAAACCCTCTTCAAATTATAGACCCTCAAAATCTAACCTCGTAACCCACTTAATCTCTGCTGCAAAATCCTTGATCCCTAGCATGTGGAAGCAGACAGAAGCACCAACATATAACCAATGGGTGGCTAAAGTAAATGAAATTAGGAGACTTGAGGAACTAACAAGTTGGGCTAATAGAACCCACAAAAAATTCAGAGTTACTTGGGACACCTCGTCTAAACTAATCTAATCCTGTATAATCTTTTAGAAGTAATAGAAAAATGCTTTCTTATACTTTGTTAAGTCTAAATCTCAAATTCAATCAAAAATTCATATATGAGCAATCCTGTGTAAATTATACGTATTAATTCATCAAGGTGAGCCCAGTAGTGGGATTCCTTCCTAAAAAAATCTATTCCTTTCCGTTTTTTTACCCTTGATCCCTTCCTACTCCCTCCCCCACCCCCAGTCCCCACTAAGAGCAATCTAGCATTTATTTAATAATATGCAAAAACGTTATGGTTAATGTTTTGAACATGCATTGATCTATGTTTTATTACTGGAAATGTATTAAAAACAGAATTTACAAAACATTCTCAAAAAACTAAGGAGCTTAAAATCCTGAATGATGATCATTCAGTTTAAACAGCAGCCATTCAGTACTCAACAACCATTGCTTACAGTGAATGAAGAGGGTGCTGGGGAAGAGTGGGGAGAGAACTCTCTTCCATCTGTCCCGCCTCCCTGCTGGCCGCTCTGTGAGCAACCCAGTGATACTCACTTCTGTGTAACAGCACAGGAGTGAGTGTATATGGGGACAAGTGTCAGGAATCGTTTGCCCGATGCTTGTCCAGTGTAAATGGGCCTTTAGATCCAATTGCTTTACTTTAAAAATATGTTTTTATTGTGCAAAAGTAGTAAAAAATAAAGAAATGTACATAATCTTGGTATCACAGTTATCGTGCTGATCCAGATAAGAAAGTTATCATGTTATTTTTACCGAATGGTGAACACCGTAAGTACAAAACTCAGGAATTTCTGAGAGGTTTTTTCATCTCCCCCCCAAATTGTTTTATGAAAGTTATACAATACTATATATGTACCCTACAGGGGTGCCATTAAGAAATACAACTTGTCCCAAAACAATAAGCCCTCATATGGCTATGTCAGCAAGTTATGGATCTTGCAATGCAGCAATTACAGTCTCTCGGTTCTTAAAGCAAAAAATAGGCTAGTCACTAAGGTCTTAACATAGGTCCATTGTAGGCAGCTGCCTGGGGCCTGAGACTCTTGGGGGCCTAATAAAGTTTTTCAGCACTGAAAATATAATTGAACATAGAAGTGAAGCTGGAGTGGGATCAAAATAGTCTTTTACTACTTATTTCCTCAGATCCACTTTCTGGCCGGCCAGGCTCTAAGACTGCTCGACAGCAACATTAGATATCAGTTTAGTACAGGAGCTCATTGGTTGGCTGCACTGATGTTATCTAATGCAGTTGTCAAGCAGTTTCAGCACTTGCATGGACTGTAAATTAATCTAAGGGGAAAAGCAATAGAAGAAAGCCTGAGGGGCAGATAGACCTCCTGGAGGTACAGCTGCCCGGGGAACTAGGAAAATGAAAGACTACAATTACAAAAATGTGTGTTCCTTAAAAAAGGTAAAGTTGCCACAGTCATCTTAGTTAGCTTCAGTGCCTGTTCCCACCAGAAATATACAGGAGAATGAAGGGAATTGTCTTAGAGCAGAAAACTGCATCTCAGTGGATGAACAGAGAAGATCTTCTTCCTCCTTGTCAAAACCAGAAAAGTACACTGAATTGGGGTGATCAAGGGGTAGTTCTCCTCTAACCATAGGTAGATGCAGTGGCAGTTGCTAGTGAGCACTAAAGTATAAACGTCTGAACATAAGTTCGACATATCTGACTATACTCTGAAATTCGCTACACATACTCAGTACATAATCTGCTATAAAGAACCTCCAATTGTGACAATTTCCCAGTTACTGTCTTCATGGTTAAGACCTCTGCTTGCTTCTAACTACGTTGACTTCTCTATTCCCTGAATTCAGCCATTCTTCGGAACTCTGCTATCTCTCCGCCATCTGACTTGATCTGTTGCCTGTTGACCATGCTGATGTTTATGCTGCCAGTCCTAACCTCTGCTTGTCTTTGGATTGAGTCTGTATTCACATCTTCAGATAGAGTGCCTCAGCCTTGTGTAGTATCAGTAGCCACACCACTGAGACTATTGCTGCAAATAACAGCTGTTAGGAGGGGTCAAGGGTGAAAATTGGAGCTCCCTAACTGCTGCTTCAAGTTATAACCCTAAGCCAAATCAGTGCGTAGCAAGGTGGATCCACATCCATATATGTCAAGCTCAAAACATGTAAGAGAATATATAGGGGTGAGCCACAAATGCTTTTACACTAGAATTTCCACTTAATCAAAAATTTTCTGAAAAGTGAGCGTGGCTTATTTGGAGGGCATGGGCATCTTGGATTGACACATTTATGTACAATTTACACCAGAAACTGGTCTAAAGCTAGGTTGGACCTTGTGTGTATTTCTTAGAAGGTGCACAAAAGTGCAGGGATATACCTTATAGATGAACAGGCCTGCGCCCCCTTCATGTATTAGGTGCATTGTGTGCCAGAAAAAATTATGTTAATCCCGACGTTGGAAATGCCGAGCTAAGTAAATTTCTCCCATGGTTCTTATCATTGTAAGGGTGCCTACCCACTTTTTTTCCTGTGATGTTTTGCGTTTTTTCTCAAGAGCAATTAGTATAGAATGTGTTCTTGTCCATCTGGGGTTTTTTTCCCGTTTCGTGGGGTTTTTTCACATAGGAACTGTCAGTTGCATATGTCTCCTTATTTTTCTCTTAATGCACCCATGATTGTCAATGGAGGGCTGCAAAAAACGCACAAAAAATGCCGCGAAAAACGTGCAAAAAACGTGCAAAAACGCCGCGTTTTTCACGCGCGGAAATCGGCAACGCAAGTGGGTAAGCGACCTTAGTATTCACTCAAATGGGCATATGGGGGCTGCACATTATGTGCATATTTTTTAGGTGTGTTATTCACAGTGCACAGCTAAATAGATGTGTAACATGCGTGTTTACTGCTTATTTTAAGCCCCAAGAGCCTATAATAGGCATAATATGCACTAAAATAGGACGTGCTGCATTTTTTGTCTCTTGCATAATACATGTGTGAAAAAAATGCATGTATGAATGTCCCAAAGTAAATTAATGGACTTTTAGGACTGTATTTTATGTGTGTAAAAAATATGCACATAATGAGCAGCGCATGTATGAGGGCTCAGTCACACGTGAGGCGATCCCCACGTATTTCCGCGCGGAAAATGCCTGCACTGCGTGCATATGAAAATCTGCATGACCAGGGTCATTGCTAGCTATATGTTCTTTATCTGGCAGGTGCGGATTTTCGTACGCACATGCCGTGCAGGCGTTTTTCCGCGTGGAAATACGTGCAGATCACTGCTCATCTGACTGAGCCCTGACAGTATCAGGTCCTAGCCTGCTCTTACCATTTCAACATAGAAATCAATTGTGTTAACTATGGTATATAAACTGCCAAACCCACATCTTTTTTTTCTCTTAATGAATAATAAATACATCTCTTCAATTATAGTCTCATTTTTTGTATTTAACACAATTTAAGGAAAATAATATTGACAGATCCACTTACTTGCATAATGGGTAATGGGTTTTATGCTGGCACATCAAACTTCCTATTGATCATTGAATTATGGGCAGCACTTCATAATGGTGCATAATCCATAATTTAACGATTATTCAATCTATATTCTCTTTATGCATTCCTACAGAGGTTTTAAAGTTGACACACATGACACTGACAAGCGTGCTTTATTCTACAAGGATTCATGAAATACTTTTGACATTTACCTTGATTCCCCTGCCAGTCACTAGCATTCCAAACCTTAAAAGTAATTTAGAAGAGACATTTCTCTAGATAGTGGGCAAGTGAGAAGCAAGTTAAGGAATTCAGCATTTATGACATGGTGAATATATCTGCTTAAAAATAAGGCCTGAGGTACGGTAGAATTGTGCATATAATATATTTTGCCCAGTTTACATCAGATCAAGATACAAAATAAAATATCATTTTGAGTTACTTAGAAAAAATGGTCATAATTAATGTGATAGATTGGAACTGGGGACTGACATTTATGATATCTATCGTAGCCTGAATATCTTTGTTCATAAGAGCTTACGTAGACAATTTGTAGTTGATAGTCATTCATTCATTTTATTCCCAAATGCATAGGAGTTTGCTAGTTCTTGAGTAAACAAAATCCCCAGTAATTAGAGATGAGCAAACGTACTCGTCCGAGCTTGATACTCGTTCGAGTATTAGCGTGTTCGAGATGCTCGTTACTCGTGACGAGTACCACGCGATGTTCGAGTTACTTTCACTTTCATCTCTGAGACGTTAGCGCGCTTTTCTGGCCAATAGAAAGACAGGGAAGGCATTACAACTTCCCCCTGCGACGTTCAAGCCCTATACCACCCCCCTGCAGTGAGTGGCTGGCGAGATCAGGTGTCACCCGAGTATATAAATTGGCCCCTCCCGCTGCTCGCCACAGATGCATTCTGACAGAGATCAGGGAAAGTGCTGCTGGTGCCGGAGCTGCTATAGGGAGAGTGTTAGGAGTTATTTTAGGCTTCAAGAACCCCAACGGTCCTTCTTAGGGCCACATCTGACCGTGTGCAGTACTGTTGAGGCTGCTTTTAGCAGTGTTGCACAATTTTTTTTTTTATATCGGCCGTGCAGAGCATTGCGTCCGCAGTCTGCAGTCATTGTACAGAGTATAGGGCCAGTACTGGTGAGGCAGGGAAAGAGATATTCAGGCTATATAGGCAGTGGGCTTTTTCCAAAAAATTGATCGCCGTCATCCCACCAGAGGGAAACAGTATACATAATATTATACGCTGCCTACAGTATCTATCTGCTGGGGGTAGTAGTCGTAATTATTACGCAGCTAAGCATTACAGCAGGCTTGCACAAAATTGTTTCCTGGATCTGCTGTCTCTGTTACATGATCACCGTCATCCCGCCAGAGGGAAACAGTATACATAATATTATACGCTGCCTACAGTATCTATCTGCTGGGGGTAGTAGTCATAATTAATACGCAGCTAAGCGTTACAGCAGGCTTGTGCAAAATTGTTTCCTGGATCTGCTGTCTCTGTTACATGATCGCCGTCATCCCGCCAGAGGGAAACAGTATACATAATATTATACGCTGCCTACAGTATCTATCTGCTGGGGGTAGTAGTCATAATTAATACGCAGCTAAGCGTTACAGCAGGGTTGCGCAAAATTGTTTCCTGGATCTGCTGTCTCTGTTACATGATCGCCGTCATCCCGCCAGAGGGAAACAGTATACATAATATTATACGCTGCCTACAGTATCTATCTGCTGGCGGTAGTAGTCATAATTAATACGCAGCTAAGCCTTACAGCAGGCTTGTGCAAAATTGTTTCCTGGATCTGCTGTCTCTGCTACATGATCGCCGTCATCCCGCCAGAGGGAAACAGTATAAATAATATTATACGCTGCCTACAGTATCTATCTGCTGGGGGTAGTAGTCATAATTAATACGCAGCTAAGCGTTACAGCAGGCATGCGCAAAATTGTTTCCTGGATCTGCTGTCTCTGTTACATGATCCCCGTCATCCCGCCAGAGGGAAACAGTATACATAATATTATACGCTGCCTACAGTATCTATCTGCTGGGGGTAGTAGTCGTAATTAATACGCAGCTAAGCGTTACAGCAGGCTTGCGCAAAATTGTTTCCTGGATCTGCTGTCTCTGTTACATGATCGCCGTCATCCCGCCAGAGGGAAACAGTATACATAATATTATACGCTGCCTACAGTATCTATCTGCTGGGGGTAGTAGTCCTAATTAATACGCAGCTAAGCGTTACAGAAGGCATGCGCAAAATTGTTTTCTGGATCTGCTGTCTCTGTTACATGATCGCCGTCATCCCGCCAGAGGGAAACAGTATACATAATATTATACGCTGCGTACAGTATCTGTCTGCTGTATCAGCTCAGCATTTTAAAAAAATAGAAGCAAAATACTTTAGGCCTACTACTGGCCTTTGGCCACTTGACTGCTTCTGCGCTGTGAATTCCACTAGCTCAGTCATACGCACCTACGTCTCACTACAGGCGTGCGCAAAATTGTTTCCTGGCTCTGCTGTGCGTTTCGTAAGGGAAGTCAGCCTTCAACCACAAGCCAATAAGCGGCACATTTAATTACAGCATTCTGTTTCTGCACTACTGGTAATACAGCATGCTGAGGGGTAGGGGTAGGCCTAGAGGACGTGGACGCGGGCGAGGACGCGGAGGCCCAAGTCAGGGTGTGGGCACAGGCCGAGCTCCTGATCCAGGTGTATCGCAGCCGACTGCTGCGGGATTAGGAGAGAGGCACGTTTCTGGCGTCCCCACATTCATCTCACAATTAATGGGTCCACGCGGTAGTCCTTTATTAGAAAATGAGCAGTGTGAGCAGGTCCTGTCGTGGATGGCAGAAAGTGCATCCAGCAATCTATCGACCACCCAGAGTTCTGCGCCGTCCACTGCTGCAACTCTGAATCCTCTGGCTGCTGCTCCTCCTTCCTCCCAGCCTCCTCACTCCATTACAATGACACATTCTGAGGAGCAGGCAGACTCCCAGTAACTGTTCCCGGGCCCCTGCCCAGAATGGCCAGCAATGGTTCCTCTCCCACCGGAGGAGTTTGTCGTGACCGATGCCCAACCTTTGGAAAGTTCCCGGGGTCCGGGGGATGAGGCTGGGGACTTCCGGCAACTGTCTCAAGAGCTTTCAGTGGGTGAGGAGGACGATGACGATGAGACACAGTTGTCTATCACTCAGGTAGTAGTAATTGGAGTAAGTCCGAGGGAGGAGCGCACAGAGGATTCAGAGGAAGAGCAGCAGGACGATGAGGTGACTGACCCCACCTGGTTTGCTATGCCTACTGAGGACAGGTCTTCAGAGGGGGAGGCAATTGCAGCAGCAGGGCAGGTTGGAAGAGGCAGTGCAGTGGCCAGGGGTAGAGGCAGGGCCAGACCGAATAATCCACCAACTGTTTCCCAAAGCGCCCCCTCGCGCCATGCCACCCTGCAGAGGCCGAGGTGCTCAAAGGTCTGGCAGTTTTTCACTGAGAATGCAGACGACCGACGAACAGTGGTGTGCAACCTTTGTCGCCCCAAGATCAGCCAGGGAGCCACCACCAGCAGCCTTACCACCACCAGCATGCGCAGACATATGATGGCCAAGCACCCCACAAGGTGGGACGAAGGCCGTTCACCGCCTCCGGTTTGCACCGCTGCCTCTCCCCCTGTGCCCCAACCTGCCACAGAGATCTAACCCCCCTCTCAGGACACAGGCACTACAGTCTCCTGGCCTGCACCCACATCCTCACCTCCGCTGTGCTCGGCCCCATCCACCAATGTCTCTCAGTGCACCGTCCAGCCGTTGCTAGCGCAAGTGTTGGAACGCAAGCGCAAGTACGCCGCCACGCACCCGCACGCTCAAGCATTAAACGTGCACATAGCCAAATTTATCAGCCTGGAGATGCTGCCGTATAGGGTTGTGGAAACGGAGGCTTTCAAAGGTATGATGGCGGCGGTGGCCCCGCGCTACTCAGTTCCCAGTCGCCACTACTTTTCTCGATGTGCCGTCCCAGCCCTGCACGACCACGTCTCCCGCAACATTGTACGCGCCCTCACCAACACGGTTACTGCCAAGGTCCACTTAACAACGGACACGTGGACAAGCACAGGCGGGCAGGGCCACTATATCTCCCTGACGGCACATTGGGTGAATTTAGTGGAGGCTGGGACAGAGTCAGAGCCTGGGACCGCTCACGTCCTACCCACCCCCAGAATTGCGGGCCCCAGCTCGGTGCTGGTATCTGCCGCGGTGTATGCTTCCTCCACTAAACCACCCTCCTCCTCCTACGCAACCTCTGTCTCGCAATCAAGATGTGTCAGCAGCAGCACGTCGCCAGCAGTCGGTGTCGCGCGGCGTGGCAGCACAGCGGTGGGCAAGCGTCAGCAGGCCGTGCTGAAACTACTCAGCTTAGGAGAGAAGAGGCACATGGCCCACAAACTGCTGCAGGGTCTGACAGAGCAGACCGACCGCTGGCTTGCGCCGCTGAGCCTCCAACCGGGCATGGCCGTGTGTGACAACGGCCGTAACCTGGTGGCGGCTCTGCAGCTCGGCAGCCTCACGCACGTGCCATGCCTGGCCCACGTCTTTAATTTGGTGGTTCAGCGCTTTCTGAAAAGCTACCCACGCTTGTCAGACCTGCTTGGGAAGGTGCGCCGACTCTGCGCACATTTCCGCAAGTCCCACACGGACGCTGCCACCCTGCGCACCCTGCAACATCGGTTTCATCTGCCAGTGCACCGACTGCTGTGCGACGTGCCCACACGGTGGAACTCTGCGCTCCACATGTTGGGCAGGCTCTATGAGCAGCGTAGAGCTATAGTGGAATACCAACTCCAACATGGGCGGCGCAGTGGGAGTCAGCCTCCTCAATTCTTTACAGAAGAGTGGGCCTGGTTGGCAGACATCTGCCAGGTCCTTGGAAACTTTGAGGAGTCTACCCAGATGGTGAGTGGCGATGCTGCAATCATTAGCATCACCATTCCTCTGCTATGCCTCTTGAGAAGTTCCCTGCAAAGCATAAAGGCAGATGCTTTGCGCTCGGAAACAGAGGGGGGGGAAGACAACATGTCGCTGGATAGTCAGAGCACCCTCCTGTCTATATCTCAGCGCATTGAGGAGGAGGAGCATGAGGAGGATGAGGAGGAGGGGGAAGAGACAGCTTGGCCCAATGCTGAGGGTACTCATGCTGCTTGCCTGTCATCCTTTCAGCGTGTATGGCCTGAGGAGGAGGAGGAGGATCCTGAAAGTGATCTTCCTAGTGAGGACAGCCATGTGTTGCATACAGGTACCCTAGCACACATGGCTGACTTCATGTTAGGATGCCTTTCTCGTGACCCTCGCGTTACACGCATTCTGGCCACTATGGATTACTGGGCGTACACACTGCTCGACCCACGGTATAAGGAGAACCTTTCCACTCTCATACCCGAAGAGGAAAGGGGTTCGAGAGTGATGCTATACCACAGGACCCTGGCGGACAAACTGATGGTAAAATTCCCATCCGACAGCGCTAGTGGCCGAAGGCGCAGTTCCGAGGGCCAGGTAGCAGGGGAGGCACAGAGATCAGGCAGCATATACAGCACAGGCAGGGGAACACTCTCTAAGGCCTTTGACAGCTTTCTGGCTCCCCAGCAAGACTGTGTTACCGCTCCCCAGTCAAGGCTGAGTCGGCGGGAGCACTGTAAAAGGATGGTGAGGGAGTACGTAGCCGATCGCACGACCGTCCTTCGTGACGCCTCTGCCCCCTACAACTACTGGGTGTCGAAGCTGGACACGTGGCCTGAACTCGCGCTGTATGCCCTGGAGGTGCTTGCTTGTCCTGTGGCTAGCGTCTTGTCAGAGAGGGTGTTTAGTGCGGCCGGGGGAATCATCACGGATAAGCGTACCCGCCTGTCAACCGACAGTGCCGACAGGCTTACACTTATCAAGATGAACAAAGCCTGGATTTCCCCAGACTTCTCTTCTCCACCAGCGGACAGCAGCGATACCTAAACAATACGTAGGCTGCACCCGCGGATGGAAGCATCGTTCTCTATCACCATCAAAAACGTGGACCTTTTAGCTTCATCAGTCTGTGTATAATATTCATCCTCCTTCTGCTCCTCTTCCTGACACCTGACGTAATCACGCTGAACGGGCAATTTTTCTTAGGCCCACAAGGCTCAGTCATATAATTTTTGTAAACAATTTTTATACGTTTCAATGCTCATTAACCCCTTAACGACGGCCCCATCGGGAAACTACGTCCTCAGAAAGTGGGCCTAAATCCTAGAGGACGTAGTTTTATGCATCCTCTTTGGATTGATGCCCACTGGCCTGAGGACGTGACAGCTCCATGCTGACGGTGCCCGCACGTAGCCGACAGCATGGAGCTGTCATCCCAGGATGCGGGCAGTCCCCCCCGGCATTGCGATCGGCGCTATAAAATGAATAGCGCCGATCGCAAAAAAGTAAATAAAACAGTGTGAAAAAGTAGTAATTCAGCTGCTATGATGGATCGGATCCATCACGGCAGCTGAAAATACTCACACGGCTTGTCGGCGGTGTCCCCCGGAGATCTGGCCCTCCCGGACCCGCCGGCGGCCTTCTGCGCATGCGCGCCTGACGATGACGTCACGCGCACGCGCAGAAGCCCTGGTGTCCCCGGCAAATTTAAAATCTCCTGGCTCCCGGCTCCTGAAGGTAGCCGGGAACCAGGAGGTGTTACCGGGGACCACTGTGAGCGGTCCCCGGGCCCGCGATCACCGCTATCCATTGCGATAGCGGTGATCGCGAAAAAGTTTAAAAAGTAAAACAAAAGTAAAGTTTCACCTCCCCTCATGGATCGGATCCATGAGGGGAGGTGAAGATACTCACCCCCGGTCCTCTGCGATGTCCCGGGACCCGAAATCCCCGTCTGCGCATGCGCGCCCGATGATTGACATCGGGCGCGTGCACAGAGGGGCTCGAGCCCCGGGAAATTCAAAATTGCTCTGCTCCTGGCTGCCATGTGTAGCCAAGAGCAGAGGGATGTCACCAGGGACATGATCACTGTCATCCAATGGATGACAGTGATCATGTAAAGTAAAAAAAAAGTGCAAAAAGTAAAAAAATAAAAATAAAAAAAAGGGGTAAAAGGTAAAAAAAAAAAGTGCAAAAAGTAAAAAAAAAGTTTTAAAAAGTTAAAAATAAGCTTGCGTTTCATCTCCCCCCACGGATCATGTCCGTGAGGGAGGATGAAATGACGTACCTAAGGCCTGCGGATTTATCCGCGGACCTCACCCCAGCTTCTGCGCACGCGCCCGTCACCAATGTGGCAGGCGCATGCGCAAAAGCCGTGGTTTTTTAAAATCTCCCTGTTCCTGGCTACAAAACTTAGCCGAGAGCCTGGAGATTTCACGGAGGGCCGCGGTGAGCGGTTCCTGATCACGTGTTCGCCGTTATCCAAAGAATAATGGCGATCACGTAAAAGTTAAAAAAAGGTGAAGCTTCATCTCCCCTCACTGATGCGATCGGTGAGAGGAGATAAAATTTTTTACCGGAGGCCTCCATATTTGCACCCCGACGCAATCTTCTTCCGTGAACTTTCCCGTATTCTGCGCATGCGACCGCTGGCAAAACACCGGACACATGTGCAGGAGTCGGGGAGCCCAGGAAACTTAATATCTCCTTGCTCCCAGCGACCAACGGTCTCCGAGAGCCTGGAGCAGTGACGGGTGGCCTCGGTGAGCGGTCCCCGGTCACGTGAAAAAATGGTAGCGATCTACCTTTGGCCGGTCTCACATGACCGGATAGGAATTACGGATTCCGCATGCGTTTGATTAGCGGTAATACGCAGATCAATCGCATTGGATTACACAATTCCGCTCACATTAGCGGGTTGGAATTGCGTAATCCACTCGCAGAAAAGAGAACGCAGCAGGTTCTATTTTACCGCGGATATCCGCAACATAGAGCCCATTGTGCTCCATGGTCATGGATATACCCGCAGCCTATACGCAACTACGTTGTATACGGGCTGCGGGTACCCGCGTCATCGCTAAGCGACGGTGCGGGAAATACAAACAACAAAAAAAAAAGTGTACTGCGCATGACCGCCCGTGTAAGTACGCAGTTATGCGCAGTACATTACGCGGCCGTACGCAGAGTCACAGCCGGGATCACAGGCGGGATCCACCTACGGCTGTGTGAGCCCGGCGTTATTCAGACCGCTACCTGTAATATGCAATTTACAAGAAGCCCCGGGAACGCTCGCCTTCCTGCAGTTCCAGGAGCAGCTTGTTGAGCGCCTTCTGTGTGAGACCGCCACACCTCCGCAAGCTTACGGAGACTCACGGAACGCCACTTTTTACACCCCATCCCCGCCACTGAGGTCAAAAAATGACTCCCAAAAAGCATGAGAGGAGGGGGAATACCCGGTTTTATTGCCCCATGTGCCCATCCCAACCAGCCTCCATAATTACCCGTCTTTGGAAATACTACACAGTTCACATTATTACTTTTATCTAAGATTTGGGGAACGCCGAAAAGGGCGTGGAAGGGGGGGGGGGGATTTTAGGGAGTCAATTTTTATTCCGTACAAATGAGCAATGGGGCCTGGAATTTATTCAGTTATGCCCTGCAATCCAACTGGTGTTCCCTCCATTACAGGCCTTGCCATATTTCCTGTAAGTAGATTAGGGCCACAATGGGTATGTTTTTGAACACGGGACAAACGGGGGTATCCATTTGGGGTGAACATCTTCATTCCTATGTACACTGTACAAAAAAAAAAGTTTTTAAATTGACAAAATTGCCAAAAAAATGAAAATTGTAATTTTTTTTTTCTGCTTTGCTGAAATTTATTCAAATACTGTGTGGTCAAAATACGCAGTACACCCCTAGATGAATTCGTTAAGGGGTCTAGTTTTTAAAATGGGGTCATTTGTGGGGTCTTTATAGTTTTGGACGCTCAATGACTCTATAAGTGGGCAATGGGGCCTGGAATTTATTCCGTTGTACCCTAAAATCCAACGGGTGCTCCTTCCATTATAGGCCTAGCCATGCATCCTTTAAGTAGATTAGGGCCACAAGTGGTATGGTTCTGAACACGGGACAAACAGGGGTATCCATTTTGGGGTGAAAGTCTTCATTCCTATGTGTGCTGTACAAAAAAAAACTGTTTTTAAATTGATACAACTGCCAAAAAAATGAAAATTGTAATTTTTTTCCTACTGCTTTGCTTAGATTTATTCAAAAATTGTAGGGTAAAAATACACAGTACACCCCTAGATAAATTCGTTAGGGGGTCTAGTTTTCAAAATGGGATCATTTGTGGGGGTTCTCTGTCGTTTTGGTCGCTCAAGGGCTCTACAAGTGTGCAATGGGGTCTAAATCACCTTCATGTTAAATTTCTGTTCTGAAAGCCACCGACTACTCCTTTCATTTTGGGCCCCGTTGTGCATCCAGACAAAAGATTAGGGCCACAATGGGTATGTCTCTGAACACGGGACAAACAGGGGTATCCACTTTGGGGTGCAAGTCTTCATTCATGTGTGTGCTGTACCAAAAAAGCAGTTTTTAAAACGACAGAATTGCCAAAAAAACGAAAATCACAATTTTTTCCTTTTGCTTTGCTTCAATTCATTCAAAAACTGTGGGCTCAAAATGGGCAGTACACCCCTAGATAAATTCATTAAGGGGTCTAGTTTTCAAAATGGGGTCACTTGTGGGGGTTCTCTTTGATTTTGGCCGCTCAAGAGCTCTACAAAAGTGCTATGGGCCTAAAACTCCTTCAAGGAAAATCTATGTTCTTAAAGCCACCGACTACTCCTTTCGTTTTGGGCCCCATTGTGCATCCAGACATAAGATTAGGGCCACAATGGGTATGTCTCTGAACACGGGAGAAACAGGGGTATCCATTTTGGGATGAAAGGCTTCATTCATGCGTGTGCTGTACAAAAAAAGCTGTTTTTAAAATGACAGAATTGGCAAAAAAATGAAAATCACAATTTTTTCCTTTTGCTTGGCTTGAATTCATTCAAAAACTGTGGGGTCAAAATGGTCAGTACACCCCTAGATAAATTCGTTAAGGGGTCTAGTTTTCAAAATGGGGTCACTTGTGGGGGTTCTCTTTGGTTTTGGCCACTCAAGAGCTCTACAAAAGTGCTATGGGGCCTAAAACGCCTTCAAGCAAAATTTATGTTCTGAAAGACAACAACTACTCCTTTCATTTTGGCCCCGTTGTGCATCCAGACATAAGATTAGGGCCACAATGGGTATATTTCTGAACACGGGAGAAACGGGGGTATCCATTTTGGTGTGTAAATCCTCATTTTCTTGGGCTCTATAGGAAAAAAATATGTCTTTAAAATGACATATTTGCAAAAATATGAAATTTTATTTTTTGTCCCCTAAATTGAACTAATTCCTGAAAAGAACTGGTGGGGTCAAAATACTCATGACACACCTCAGTGTATACACTAAGGGGTGTAGTTTTTAAAATGGGGTCATTTGTGGGTGTATCTATTATTCTGACACTTATGAGCCTCTGCAAACTTGGCTTGGTGCAGGAAAACAAAGTGCTCCTCAAAATGCTGAAAAGTAATGTTAAATTTGTACGTCCTCTAAATGGTTAAAAAAAACACAAGTTTTTCAAGTGTGCATTCAGAATAAAGTAAACAGATGGAAATACATATCTTATCAAAAATTTGTACAGTATGTTTGGACATATTTGAGATATTACGGTTGAAAATGTGAAAAAATGACAATTTTTTCAAAATTTTTCCAATATTGGTACTTTTAATAAATATACACAAATTATATCGGTCTCTTTTTACAATCTAAATGAAGTACAACATGTGGCGAAAAAACAATGTCAGAATCACTGGGATATGTAAAGCCTTTACGGAGTTATGCCATGTTGAACGACGCATGTCAGATTTCCAAAATTTGGCTCCGTCACTAAGGCGCAAACAGGCTTCGTCACTAAGGGGTTAAAGCGTTGAAACTTGCACCTGAACCAATTTTTACTTTAACTGGGCTGCCTCCAGGCCTAGTTACAAATTAAGCCACATTAACCAAAGCGATTAATGGGTTTCACCTGCCCTCTTGGTTGGGCATGGGCAATTTTTCTGATGTACATTAGTACTATTGGTACACCAATTTTTTGGGGCCCTCGCCTACAGTGTAATCCAATTAATTTTTTGCCCACCTGCATTAAAGCTGACGTTACATCAGCTGTGCTGGGCACTGCAATGGGATATATTTATGTACTGCCAGTGGGTTCCAGGGAGCCACCCATGCTGTGGGTCCACAGGGAGTTGTAACTGCATGTGTCTACTTCTAAAGAACCCCAGTCTGACTGGGGCATGCAGTGTGGGCCGAAGCCCACCAGCATTTAATCGGACGTTACCTCATTTGTGATGGGCACTGCAATGGGATATATTTATGTACCGCCGGGGGCTTCCTGGCACCCACCCATGCTGTCGGTCCACACGGAGTTGTAACTGCATGTGTCCACTTCTAAAGAACCCCAGTCTGACTGGGGCATGCAGTGTGGGCCGAAGCCCACCTGCATTTAATCGGACGTTACCTCAGCTGTGATGGGCACTGCAATGGGATATATTTATGTACCGCCGGGGGCTTCCTGGCACCCACCCATGCTGTCGGTCCACAGGGAGTTGTAACTGCATGTGTCCACTTCTAAAGAACCCCAGTTTGACTGGGGCATGCAGTGTGGGCCAAAGCCCACCTGCATTTAACATGACATTACCTCAGCTGTGATGGGCAATGCAATGGGATATATTTATGTACCGCCGGTGGGTTCCAGGGAGCCACCCATGCTGTGGGTGCACACGGAATTCCCATTGCGGAGTTGTACCTGCCTGTGACTATTTATAAAAAACCGCGGTCTGACTGGGGCATGCAGACACCTTGACAGAATGAATAGTGTGTGGCACATAGGTTCCCCATTACTATGCCCACGTGTGCAGCTCCTGATGGCGGTGGCACAGGATTATATTTCTCATTGCTTCTGTACAGCATTTTGGGCTATCGCCCCGCCCCTTTTAAAGAGGGTCACTGCCTAGCCGTGCCAACCCTCTGCAGTGTGTGCCTGCGGTTCCTCCTCATGGCAGACGCACTTCTAAATAGACATGAGGGTGGTGTGGCATGAGGGCAGCTGAAGGCTGCGCAGGGACACTTTGGTGTGCGCTGTGGACACTGCGTCGGGTGGGGGGGGGTTTGGCAGCATGTAACCCAGGAGAAGTGGCAGCGGAGTGTCATGCAGGCAGTGATTGTGCTTTGTTGGAGGTAGTGTGGTGCTTAGCTAAGGTATGCATTGCTAATGAGGGCTTTTCAGAAGTAAAAGTTGTTTGGAGGGGGGGGCACTCTTGGCGCTATTGTGGCTTAATAGTGGGACCTGGGAACTTGAGATGCAGCCCAACATGTAGCCCCTCGCCTGCCCTATCCGTTGCTGTGTCGTTCCCATCACTTTCTTGAATTGCCCAGATTTTCACAAATGGAAACCTTAGCGAGCATCGGCGATATACAAAAATGCTCGAGTCGCCCATTGACTTCAATGGGGTTCGTTACTCGAAACAAACCCTCGAGCATCGCGATAATTTCGTCCCGAGTAACGAGCACCCGAGCATTTTGATGCTCGCTCATCTCTACCAGTAATGATTAAGAAATTGAGTTTCCAAGTTCAAGCTTTGTGAATGGTAGGAAAGTTTCTTTCAAATGGAAGTACAACTCACTGTAGCTTAATTACCCCCATGAAAATATTTGATTAAATATACATTTAGGCCAAGCTGCCATTCTCTGCTTTTTACAGCGTTCAACGTGGCTTTTTAAATACAGCACTGAACACTGTGAATTTCATTTCAATGGAGCCTCGCAAATTAGAGTTTGAATGCAACATTTCTAATGATGGGGTGTGTTAAAAAGTGCTGCTGAATGCCGCACAATGCGTTCCAAAATGCTGCTTGAAATTGCAGTAAAACACGTGGTGTTTTGCTAATACCTGTCTAAGAGCAGCCTAAGAGCACCCAACATATAAAAAAAACATATATGTAAAATGATATTTTGTAGCCCAGAGACATTTATGGTAACAGAGATCATAACTGCATCAAAGAAAAACTCATGGTTTGTAGAAATTCATGATGGATCATTTCCACTTGCAAATCAATCCTCAATGTTTGAACCAGCAAGGTAGTGAAAGAAGGGATACTTCAATGGCCTTACAATATCCCTATATTCCTCCTTTCTCTACTACTGCTTTCCCGCAAGGCGTTCACTCTGATAAGGTTATCCCCACTATGGGTGGCTCTCAACTACAGTACCATGTACCTGCTATGCCCTCAAAGCCAACTTCTCAGGATCAGGTTATGTAGACCCTCTGTGTCACACAGGGGTTTGACTTTGGGCCCAATCCAGAGACTAAACCCGAGGAACTCTGTTTTTCACCCTTTCACTCCATCAGTCAGGGTCTGGGCTTTGCTGTGGGCTCACCAGGCCGTTAAACTGGAAGTGGTCCCACTTATGTGGCAGCTAACACTATAATAAACCAGGGTGAAGCAGCTGAGGGTGTGAACAAAGGTGTAGTTAGATAAATCTGGATCGAGGAAGGCAGTATAACTTCAAAGCAAGGGACTGTTAAACATCTACTACGGTCATGGGAAAAGCATGTGTGATGGCTGCCAGCGGAGGTAGGTGATGCAGAATAGTGACTGCGAATCGTAACACAACTTTCAACATTCCAACATGTTTCTCCCTCAGGATACTCTTAGGGTTCATTAGGTGATTTATACAGCATACAGCAACAGATAGCAAAGAATTCAGATGCACATTATCTATCAGATATTTTTGATCTAATGCAATTTACAGTTGTGAGATAACGTGTAGAGAAAAGAAGATGACCTGTTGAGTCCAAATTATTTATCTGTTGAGGCTAGCTTTTCAATTCTTTCAGCATAAAAGACCTAGTAAATACTGTATGTTAGAAGAACAGTAATTGTGTAATCAATTGAACTCCTGCTCTTGTATATGATGTATTGGGGGAACATCTTATGCACAGTACAATTCGGAAACACTACGCTTCATTTATAAGTTATCGCTATGTGTAAAGCAAAGGCCTTCTATAGCTAAAATAATATATAATTTGTTTATTTTCAAGATTCCATTATGTAATAGGTTAAACTTTTGTAAAGATCAAGAGCGTAGTTATTTATTTTACAGGCTGAATGCAATATCTTATCTTCAATGATTATTTTCGAGAATGCCAGCCAGCGTACTAGTTATGAAGAAAACACATGAATCATGTTTTACGATTGATTTAATTTTTCTTCATAAAAATTAATTATGTACATTTGATGGAATATTTCCTATCAATGTGGTACTTGCTTGTTCCATAGAACTTCTATATGCATTGCATGTATAAAACACACTGTGGATAGAAGTGTCCTCCCTTAAATTTTCCCTTAGTTTGACATACGAGAAAAGTACATATCCAGAAAAGTATGACACAATAAGACATGTTTAAAAAACCTGATTCATACAGTATGCCATCCTTACAGCCTTTCATTGTGGTGTATTCTGTTTTTGGAATTGTGATAATTATTTTCAAAACATAGATAATTTACGCTTGTTCATGTTCTTTTTATATTAGAGCATGTTTAGCAAAAATTGCATATCTATTTTTCATTTGCTTTTCCCTGCTTCACTTTAATAGCAGTAAGAAGTATCTATTTTAACTTGTCATATATATATATATATATATATATATATATATATATATACATATATATATATACACATATATATATATATATATATATATATATATATATATATATATATATATGTGTGTGTGTGTGTGTGTGACAAGAAAATGTTCACATTGATAAAATAAACAACACACAGTGTTAAGACTAGTACTATTCTATTAGTGCAAATATTAATAATCTTAGTTCAAGTTATTAGCTCAAATAATCCCATGGCTTTCAGTAAGACCTTTATGGTGCTCACATCTACCTTTCTGGCTCAGATAGCACATCTATCACCACCAGTGTCTATCAGTCATTCAGCTTTCTAAAAACTTAACAGGAAGAAAACTGAAGTAATTTTTCATAGGTGCAGTTGGACGAGACTATAGATACTATTTCTTTTATGGTAGAAACTTCTGAGCCTTTTCAGTTGCGTGCTATTGTAAGACGGGTTGCATGTAGTATATGGCAGATAATTATTCTGCATTCCGATGGGAAATTATCTATCCCTTACAGTAGAAGCGCGAAACCAGGTTTGTTTTTAGTTGCGTTCGGGTGCAGTGTTTTTATCATTTTAAACACCTTTTTCCATAGGGTGGAGATTAGGGGGCAACTCCAGAAAATATGGAGCAAATGACCCTATTTGTCCGCAGTTCCTCCAACAATATTTAGGGGATTTGCTTCAAACTGCTGAATGATTCAAAGATTTAGCTATGTATTTGCAGAAAGTATTAATGGCTTTAATGGCCATTAACACTTTATCATTTTCATTTGCATGTAAAAGGACCTTGTAAAAGGAGTTGTTTGCTGAGTCCTGTGTGTGTTTAAACACACACTCAGCTGTGTAAGCAGCTGCCAACACATTCCATTATTCTCCTCACAGCTGCCAGCAGATTGCATTGTTCTCCTCCTGGCTAATGTAAACAGGAAGAACATCCTGCAGTCTTTTGAAAGATGAGTGAAATGTATTCAAATGGAATGTATTTGTTCAGTCTTTCAGTGTCTGAACAATGGATTTTATGGGAAGTAAAATCCATTGTTCAAACGAAAAGTGCATGATACCCATGTTTACACGTAATGATTACACTGCTCAATAGCATTTTTGCATCTGGTTTGCAATATATGAATTCTTATGGCTTTTTGGGTGTAGAATCCGAATTTACCTTTAGAAATGATGTATCACGTAAGGTTTTTATGTACTTTAGATTTTTTAAATTTTTTTAAAAAGGTTTTTGTGCTCATTTTCTGGTGAATTATTTATATAAAACTAAGTCAGTGACTAAGCTAAATTCTTTATTTGAATGTAATACACAGTGGATGAAGTTCTAAAAAATTGTCACCGACATGAGCCTATCTTTACTAAAGTTTAGTGTTTGCTGTAATCTGCATGAAGCACTTCTCTTCATTCTTACCTCAGCATATCAGTATTTTTTTGAGTTTCATTTACAAATACATTACCAGAAAAACATTATTAAGTTCTGAGTGTTATTTTTTTGTGTTTAAAGCCAGACAATATTTGGCAATACTGTATTATAGTCTATGTAATAGTGCTATGTATTTTAGAAATGTGATGTGATAGAGAGAATCTGATTCTTTCACTTACCGTATATACCGGTGTATAAGGCGACGGGGCGTATAAGACGACCCCCCAACTTTCACCTTATACGCCGGGAATACAACGGAGCAAAAAAAAAAAAATCATTACTCACCTCCCCCGGCGTTCTGCGGCGCTGCTGCAGGATGTCGCTCCCTCCTGGTCCCCGGCAGAGCATTGCTTTCTGGACGCAGGGCTTGAAATCCCTGCCTCCAGAAAACACACGTGCCTTCAGCCAATCACAGCCATTCAATGATGTCATTGAATGGCTGTGATTGGCTGACGGCGTGTGTTAGCTAATCACAGTATTAGCTTTCTGGAGGCGGGGATTTCAAGCCCCGCGTCCAGAAAGCAATGCTCTGCCGGGGACCAGGAGGGAGCGACAGCCTGCAGCAGTGCCGCAGAATGCCGGGGGAGGTGAGTAATGATTTTTTTTTTTGACACTTTCTTTTTTTTGTATTACCGGCGTATACGACGACCCCCGACTTCAGAGCAGATTTTTTTGGGTTCAAAAGTCGTCTTATACGCCAGTATATATGGTAATTCAGCACCCCAAAATTTGTTACACCAACCTGTGTCCAAACCAGATACAGAAAATGTTTGATTTTTTTTCTTGTATTTAAAACTAGGCAATATTTGTCAATACTGTATTATTGTCTATGCAATAGTGCTCGGGTTCTCGGAAATGTGATGTGATAGATAGAATCTGATTCTTCCACTGAATTCAGCACCCCAAAATTAGTTGAATTAACCTGTTTCCAAACCAGATATAGAATTTTTTTTTTTATTTGTTGACTGGTGTTATTGCTCATTTTTGGCCATTTGGACAAATTTTGATCAACAATCATTATGTGTAACAGAGACTTAACATTTGACTTGCTTGTAAACCACATATACAAACCCTAGCCACCTTATGCTGCTTCCAATTCAAAAACATCTCTCAGATATGATCTTTCCTCAACCCCAAGTCAATAAAAATGCTAATTCATGCTCTCATCATCTCTCATCTACACTACTTCAACATCCTTCTCTAAATCTTCTCATTTAATGCTCTTGCACCTTTCCAATCCATCCCCAACTCTACTGCCCTGCTAATCCACCTCTCCTCCTGATGGGTGAAAGGTTCAACAAAAAAAGTGCATTTCTATTGATGAATAAAATGTTGACACTTACTGCTAGGTTAGTTCTGGTCCTGTTTTTTGCCAGAAGAGGGCTTCCTATAGAATGTAATATTAATTTTCTTCAATAAAGGGTGCCCAATAAGGAAGACATATTGCTGAAAAGTTAAAGAGAGACCAAAACTGTCATTACTGAGATAGGAAACAAAATCAGAAAACCTAACTGGGGAATCCAGCCAAATAAGGAGGCGTACATCTAGATGCATCCCATACTAACAGTCTTTTGCAGAAAATGGGTTATGGGAGGCATGTAGACAAGATTCCTCCGAAATACAGGCATATAGAGATTAACGAGGAAGGGAATTAATGATGATCCCATGGGGCAACCAGAAACCTGAAGAAAAAATATTTAGTCAAAGATAATAAAATTGTAAGAAATTCAAAAAGATGGAACATATAACAGATACTCTTTTAAATTATCGGAATATTTGCTATAGGCATTCAGATGTTGTGTAAGTGTATTAATGGCTCAACTGTGTGGAATCACTCTATAAAGAGTTAAAGAGGAAACATCTGTGGTAATCCAAGGATACTGAGCGGACCATTCTAGTTTATCTAAAACCTGCAACAGAGCCTTGGTATCTTTAATGTAGAGAGGAATTGCCTGGTTTGTTTACACTGTCTAAATATTAAACATAACTAGACTGACGCAATGTTTGCCATGCGGACATAAAATGTTTCAAAAGTGGTGGTTGTGAACTTCTAAATCTGCTTGGTTAGGTGATTATTTAGAGTTTCACTTTGTATTTGGAGCAGATATCTAATATAAAAAAGCCTATAGGTCTCTCTCTGTTTGTCTGTATTTCTCTCTGTCTGTCTGTCTCTCTTTCTGTCTGTCTCTTTCTCTCTATTTGTCTCTCTCTCTCTCTCTCTCTCTCCGTTTGTCTCTCTGTCTGCCTCTCTCTTTCCATCTGTCTCTTTCATTGTCTGTCTCTCTCTGTTTCTGTATCTCTATCTCTCTCCCTGTCTCTCTTTCTGTCTCAGTATCGCTCTGTCTCTCTGTCTGTCTCTTTTGTTCTCTTTCTGTCTCTTTCTGTCTGTCCCTCTTTGTCTGTCTCTCACTCTCTATCTCTCTCTTTCTGTCTCTATTACTCTCTGTCTCTCTGCAAAATAACAAAGTGTGTCTGCAGCACCAGAAAAACCCAATCTGGGTAGGGCCACCAAATGCAACAGCCAGATAAGAGTCCAAACCGCACTACCAAAGAAGTCTACGTAATGTAGAAGAAAATCATGTTAGCATGTAGAGGTGCTATATAAAATGTACTCTTTATTCTCCCATCGCACAAAGACAGCAACGTGAGGCCTTTCTCAAGCTCTCTGTCCCTCTATCACTTTCTTGGAGTCTTTTTATTGCTCTCTCTGTCTGTCTGTCTATCGCTCTCATTCTGTCTGTCTGTTGCTCTCGTGTGTTCTGTCTGTCTATTGCTCCCGTTTGTTCTGTCTGTCTATCGCTCTCGTTCATTTTGTCTGTTTATCGCTCTCATTCGTTCTGTCTGTCTATCACTCTTGTTCTGTCTGTCTATCACTCTTCTTCTCTCTATCGCTTTCTCTCTGTCTGTCTATTGCTCTGTCTCTGTTTTTCTATCGCTTTTTTCTGTCTGTTTCTCTCTGTCTCTCCATTGCTATCTTTCTCTTTTTGTCTCTCTATTGCTCTCTTTATCTATCGCTCTCTCTGTCTCTCCATGCTCTCTCAGGCCTCAGTCATACAGGCGTTTTTTCCCGCGATTTGCGGATCGCATGACGGATGCGCATCCGCAAATCGCGTGACCAGGGCAGAAAAATCGCCCGAAAAATCTGCTCCTAGCCGCGTTTCATTAGAAACGGGCTGGAGCAGTGCAGAGCTGTCCAGCGCATGGAATTCAATGGAGCCGGCAATACAGCAATATCTCTCTGTCTGTCTCACTATCTATCTCTCTCTTTCTGCCTATAGCTCTTTCTCTCTGTCTCTCTATCGCTTTCTCTCTGTGTTTCTATTGCTCTTTCTCTCACTTGCTCTCTATCATTCTCTCTGTCGCTATCACTCTCTCATTCTCTCTTAATTGCTCTCTCTCTCTGTCTCTCTATCATTGTCTCTCTCTATCACTGTGTCTCTCTCTGTCTCTCCATTGCTCTTTCTCTCACGGTCTCTCTCTATATCGCTCTCTTTGTCTCTATTGCGTCTCTCTTTTTGTCTGTCTCTCTATTGCTCTCTCTCTCTCTGCTTATCACTCTCTTTCTGCCTGTCTTTCTATTGCTCTCTCTGTCGGTCTGGCTCTCTATCACTATCTCTGTCTTTTCTATCATTCTGTCTATTTCTCTATCTCTCTCTTTGTCTGTATCACTATCTATCTCTCTCTTTCTGCCTATAGCTCTCCCTCTCTCTGTATCGCTATCACTTTCTCTCTGTGTTTCTATTGTTCTTGTTCTGACTGTCTCTCTATCGCTCTTGGTTGGGCAGTGTATGGTGCAGCTTAGTAATGTATGCTGCGTTGCTTAGCAATGCTTGACTCATTCTAGCGCATGCCTGAAGGACAGCAGTGCCACTCATAGACTTAAAGGGGTTCTGACACACACACAAAAAAAATTGTACTCACCTTTCCTGGCCAGGACCGATCGCCAGGTATGTCCCTTCCAGCCGACATCTTCTTCTATGGCTTGTAGAAGCAAAGCAGGAGCGGTCAAAATGACCGCTTCCTGCTCTGCTCCGTCCGTCAGCCACTTCCGAGGTGAACGTACGGGCCGCCCACAGCAAGCACGTCACAAGCAGTGCTTGCTGTGGGCGGCCTGTCCGTCCTGGCTGAACTCCGAGATTCGCGTGTGCGCAGTGGAGACGCGGCCCGTCCTGACTCCTGTCAGAGGGCACCTCTCCACTGCGCATGCGCGCGATCCCGGAGCGGCGCGGCTCGTGGAGGAAGAAGCAGAAGAACAGCGCCTGCCGGGAGATGACCCCCCCGATGTCAACAACAACAGGAGACAAGGTAAGTATCATGTTTTTATGCTTTAACAGTAGAGATGAGCGAGCACCAAAATGCTCGGGTGCTCGTTGCTCGAGTCGAACTTTCCGCGATGCTCGAGAGTTCGTTTCGAGTAATGAACCCCATTGAAGTCAATGGGCGACTCGAGCATTTTTGTATATCGCCGATGCTCTCTAGGGTTTTCATTGGTGAAAATCTGCAAAACCCAAGAAAGTGCTGGAAACGACACAGAAACGGATAGGGCAGGCGAGGGGCAACATGCTGGGCTGCATTTCAGGTTCCCAGGTCCCACTATTCAGCCACAATAGCGGCAAGAGTGGGCCCCCCCTACCAATTTTTACTTTGGACAAACCCTCATTAGCAAGGCACACCTTAGCTAAGCACCACACTACCTCCAACAAAGCACAAGCACTGCCTGCGGGACACACCCCTGCCTCTTCTCCTGGGTTACATGCTGCCCAACCCCCCTCCCCCCCCCCCCCCTGCACGACCCAGTGTCCACAGCGCACACCAAAGTGTCCCTGCGCAGCCTTCAGCTGCCCTCATGCCACACGCTGGCCTCACAGCCACACCACCCTCATGTCTATGTATAAGTGCGTCAGCCATGAGGAGGAACCCGCAGGCACACACTGCAGAGGATTGGCAGGGCCAGGCAGCGACCCTCTTTAAAAGGGGCAGGGCGATAGCCCACAATGCTGTACAGAAGCAATGAGACAATCCTGTGCCACCTCCATCAGGAGCTGCAAACATGGGCATAGCAATGGGGAATCCGTGTGCCACACAGTATTCATTCTGTCAAGGTGTCGCATAGCTCAATCCACACTGCAAGGGGAAAGCCAGCAGCGCTCTGCCCTCTACCCAAGTCAGTCAGTGTCTTTGTGCCAGACAGGTCAAACACTGCGATGGGAACTAAGTTTGCACCAACAGCATAGGGGGGTCCTAGGAAGCCCAAGACATGAACAAAAAATTGATCTGAGCGGCCAAACATGGCAGACTTGCACCGCGCCCATGACATAGGCCTCGACCAACAGCTTCAGCAATCCTAGGCAGGAAGTGGACTTTCACTGCACCAAGGACATAGGCCTCTGCACAAACCCTCAGCAATCACAGGCCTACAGCGGACTCCTATGCTAGCGTAGCTCTGCACGTCTCATTAGCACTGTATTGCTCCTGTAGTTTGTCCCATTGCAGTGCCCCGGATAGTAGAGCTAACGTCAGATTAAATACAGGTGGGCTTCGGCCCACACTGCATGCCCCAGTCAGACCGGGGTTTTTTATAAATAGTCACAGGCAGGTACAACTCCGCAATGGGAATTCCGTGTGCACCCACAGCATGGGTGGCTCCCTGGAACCCACCGGCGGTACATAAATATATCCCATTGCAGTGCCCTGGACAGCAGAGCTAACGTCAGATTAACTGCAGGTGGGCTTCGGCCCACACTGCATGCCCCAGTCAGACTGGGGTTTTTTATAAGTAGACACAGGCAGGTACAACTCCCTATTGTGAAGTCCGTGTGAACCAACAGCATGGGAGGGTCCCAGGAAGCCACCGGTGGTACATAAATAAATCCCATTGCATTGCCCAGCACAGCTGAGGTAACGTCAAATTAAATGCAGGTGGGCTTCGGCCCACACTGCATCCCCAACTTGACCGAGGTTCTTAATACGTAGACACAGGTAGGTACAAATCCCCTATATGAAGTCCCTGTGGACCGACAGCATGGGTGGCTCCCTGGAACCCACCGGCGGTACATAAATATATACCATTGCAGTGCCCAGCACAGCTGAGGTAACGTCAGATTTAATGCAGGTGGGCTTCGGCCCACACTGCATTCCCCAGTCAGACCGGGGTTTTTAATACATAGACACAGGCAGGTACAACTCACTAATGTGAAGTCCGTGTGGACCGACAGCATGGGTGGCTCCCTGGAACCCACCGGCGGTACATAAATATATCCCATTGCAGTGTCCAGCACAGCTGAGGTAACGTCAGATTTCATGCAGGTGGGCTTCCGCCCACACTGCATGCCCCAGTCAGACTGGGGTTCTTTATAAGTAGACACATGTAGTTACAACTCCGTGTGGACCGACAGCATGGGTGGGTCCCAGGAAGCCACTGGCGGTACATAAATATATCCCATTGCAGTGCCCTGGACAGCAGAGCTAACGTCAGATTAAATGCAGGTGGGCTTCGGCCAAGAATGTTTTCATAGTTGGAGGAGGAGGACGGGAAAGTTTTTGAGGCAGTACGTGTCCTGTCCCCGTGTCCGTGGTTATATGCACCTTCCCAGTGACCGCGTCGCTGAAAAGTTGTCGCGCCTTTGGAACCTAGTAGTGGCCTTGCCACCATCATGTCTTTGGGAAGCCTCCGTTTCCACTACCCTGTAACATTGCAGTAGCAGCAGTATAGGCAGAGCCAAGAATTAGTAACATTTCCGCGGTAAGAGTATGCACAAACCCCTGTAACATTTCATTGGCAGCAGTGAGGACAGACCCCACTAACATTTCATTTGCAGCAGTATACACAGACCCCAGTAACATTTCAGTAGTAACAGTATAGACAGACCCCAGCAACAGCAACGTAGAAGCAGTAGAGACAATGCAGCAGATTCACATTTCCCTGGCAGCAGTGTAGGGAGAGCGTAGTATTGGTAAGATTTCAGTAGTAGGAGTATAGACAGGCCCCAGCAACAGTAACGTAGAAGCAGTATTGGCAAAGCCCACTATTAGTTACATTTCTGTTATAGCAGTATAGACCTGCCCCAGTAACATTTCCGTTGAAGCATTATGGGCAGAGCCCAGTATTGGTAAAATTACAGTAGTAACAGTATACACCAACCAAGGTAACATTTCAGGAGCAGAAGTATCGGCAGACCGAAGTAACATTTCTGTTGCTGAAGTATAGTCAGACCCCTGTAGCATTACTGTGGCAGAAGTATAGGTAGGCAGAACAGAGTTACATTTCTGTAGCAAATGTGTAGGCCAACCAGAGACACAGTGGTGTACCATGAGTGCAGGCGAAGCCCATAAAAATTACTTGGATTACATTGTAGGCGAGGGCCCGAAAAATTATTGTACCGACAGTACAAATGTACCCCAGAAAAATTGCCCATGCCCAACCCAGAGGGCAGGTGAAACCCATTAATCGCTTAGTGTACTGTGGCTTAATTTTTAACTAGGCCTGGAGGCAGCCCAGTCTAAAAAAAAATAGGTTCAGGTGGAAGTTTCAATGCTTTAATGAGAATTGAAACAGATAAATATTATTTAGAAAAGTTATATGAGCCTTTTGGCCCACAGAAAAATTGCCCATTCACGGTGATTACGAGAGGTTTCAGGAGGAGGAGCCGGAGGAGGAGGATGAATACCATACACAGATTGACAAAGTTCTTTAGGTAGTGCTGCTGTCCGCTGGTGGAGAAGAGAAGTCTGGGGAAATCCAGGCTTTGTTCATCTTTATGAGTGTAAGCCTGTCGGCACTGTCAGTTGACAGGCGGGTACGCTTGTCCGTGATGATTCCCCCAGCTTCACTAAACACCCTCTTTGACAAGACGCTAGCCGCAGGGCACGCCAACACCTCCAGGGTATACAGCGCGAATTTGGGCCACGTGTCCAGCTTTGACACCCAGTAGTTATACGGAGCAGAGGCGTCACGGAGGACGGTGGTACGATCGGCTGCGTACTCCCTCACCATCTTCTTACAGTGCTCCCTCCGACTCAGCCTGGACTGGGGAGGTGTGAGACAGTCTTGCTGGGGAGCCATAAAGCTGGCAAAGGCCTTGGAGAGTGTTCCCCTGCCTGCGCTGAACATGCTGCCTGATCTCCGCTCCTCCCCTTCTACGTGGTCCTCGGAACTGCGCCTTCTGCCACTAGCGCTGTCAGATGGGAAGTTTACCATCAGTTTGTCCACCAGGGCCCTGTGGTATTGCATCACTCTCAAACCCCTTTCCTCTTCGGGAATGAGAGTGGAAAGGTTCTCCTTATACCGTGGGTCAAGCAGTGTGTACACCCAGTAATCCATAGTGGCCAGAATGCGTGTAACACGAGGGTCACGAGAAAGGCATCCTAACATGAAGTCAGCCATGTGTGCCATGGTACCTGTACGCAACACATGGCTGTCCTCACTAGGAAGATCACTTTGAGTATCCTCCTCCTCCTCCTCCTCAGGCCATACACGCTGAATGGAAGAGAGGCAAGCAGCATGGGCACCCTCTGCAGTGGGCCCAGCTGTCTCTTCCTCCTCAGGCTCCTCCCCCTCCTCCTCCTCCTCCTCCTCAACGCGCTGAGATATAGACATGAGGGTGCTCTGACTATCCAGCGACATACTGTCTTGCCCCGCCTCCGTTTCCGCCCGCAAAGCACTAGCCTTTATGCTTTGCAGGGAACTTCTCAACAGGCATAGCAGGGCAATTGTGACGCTAATGATTGCAGCATCGCCGCTCACCATCAGGGTAGACTCCTCAAAGTTTCCAAGGACCTGGCAGATGTCTGCCATCCAGGGCCACTCCTCTGTAAAGAATTGAGGAGGCTGACTCCCACTATGCCGCCCATGTTGGAGTTGGTATTCCACTACAGCTCTACGCTGCTCATAGAGCCTGGCCAACATGTGGAGCGTAGAGTTACACCGTGTGGGCACGTCGCACAGCAGTCGGTGCACTGGCAGATGAAACCGATGTTGCAGGGTGCGCAGGGTGGCAGCGTCCGTGTTGGACTTGCGGAAATGTGCGCTGACCCGGCGCACCTTTCCGAGCAGGTCTGACAAACGTGGGTAGCTTTTCAGAAACCGCTGAACCACCAAATTAAAGACGTGGGCCAGGCATGGCACGTGCGTGAGGCTGCCGAGCTGCAGAGCCGCCACCAGGTTACGGCCGTTGTCACACACGACCATGCCCGGTTGGAGGCTCAGTGGCGAAAGCCAGTGCTCGGTCTGCTCTGTCAGACCCTGCAGCAGTTCGTGGGCCGTGTGCCTCTTCTCTGCTGAGTAGTTCCAGCACGGCCTGCTGACGCTTGCCCACCGCTGTGCTGCCACGCTGCGCGACACCGACTGCTGGCGACGTGCTGCTGCGGACACATCTTGATTGCGATACAGAGGTTGCGTAGGAGGAGGAGCAGGAGGAGAGTGGTTTAGTGGAGGAAGCATACACCGCCGCAGATACCAGCACCGAGCTGGGGCCCGCAATTCTGGGGGTGGGTAGGACGTGAGCGGTCCCAGGCTCTGACTCGGTCTGACTTGGTCCCAGCCTCCACTAAATTCACCCAATGTGCCGTCAGGGAGATATAGTGGCCCTGCCCGCCTGTGCTTGTCCACGTGTCCGTTTTTAAGTGGACCTTGCCAGTAACCGCGTTGGTGAGGGCGCGTACAATGTTGCGGGAGACGTGGTCGTGCAGGGCTGGGACGGCACATCGGGAAAAGTAGTGGCCCGGGACGCAGCCGCCATCATGTTTTTGAAAGCCTCCGTTTCCACAAGCCTATACGGCAGCATCTCCAGGCTGATCAATTTGGCTATGTGCACGTTTAACGCTTGAGCGTGCGGGTGTACTTGCCCTGGCGCTCAAACAGTTGCGCTAGCAACGGCTGGACGGTGCGCTGAGAGACATTGGTGGATGGGGCCGAGGACAGCGGAGGTGAGGGTGTGGGTGCAGGCCGGGAGACGGTCGTGCCTGTGTCCTGAGAGGGGGTTGGATCTCAGTGGCAGGTTGGGGCACAGGGGGAGAGGCAGTGGTGCAAACCAGAGGCGGTGAACGGCCTTCGTCCCCCCTTGTGGGGTGCTTGGCCATCATATGCCTGTGCATGCTAGTGGTGGTGAGGCTGGTGGTGGTGGCTCCCCAGCTGATCTTGTCGCGACAAACCTTGCACACGACAGTTCGTCGGTCGTCTGCACTCTCAGTGAAAAACTGCCACACCTTTGAGCACCTCGGCCTCTGCAGGGTGGCATTGCGCGAGGGGGCGCTTTGGGAAACAGTTGGTGGATTATTCGGTCTGGCCCTGAAGCTGCTCTTCCTCCGAATCCTCTGTGGGCTCCTCCCTCGGACTTACTGCCCTTACTACTACCTCACTGATAGACAACTGTGTCTCATCGTCATCATCCTCCTCACCCACTGAAAGCTCTTGAGACAGTTGCCGGAAGTCCCCAGTCTCCTCACCCGGATCCCGAGAACTTTCCAAAGGTTAGGCATCAGTCATGAGAAACTCCTCAGGTGATAGAGGATCCATTTCTTCGCACTCAAGGCCGGGACCCGAGAACAGTTCCTGGGAGCCTGCCTGCTCTTCTGAATGTGTCATTTGCTGGGAGGGAGGAGGCTGGGAGAAGGGAGGAGCAGCAGCGAGAGGATTCAGGGATGCAGCAGTGGACAGTGTAGAAGACTGGGTGGTGACGGTGGATAGTTTGCAGGATGCACTTTCTGCCATCCACGACAGGACCTGCTCACGCTGCTCATTTTCTAATAAAGGTCTACCGCGTGGACCCATTAATTGTGAGATGAATCTGGGGAGCCCAGAAACTTGCCTCTCTCCTAATCCCGCAGCAGTCGGCTGCGATACACCTGGACCAGGAGCTCGGCCTGTGCCCACACCCTGACTTGGGCCTCCGCGTCCTTGCCCGCATCCACGTCCTTGTCCTCTAGGCCTACCCCTACCCCTCAGCATGGTGTATTACGAGTAGAGCAGAAACAGAACGCTGTAATTAAATGTGCCGCTTATTGGCCTGTGGTTGGAGGCTGACTTCGCTTACGGAACGCACAACAGAGCCAGGAAACAATTATGCGCAAGCCTGTAGTGAGACCTAGGTGCGTATGACTGAGCTACTGGAATTCACAGCGAAGAACCAGTCAAGTGGCCAAAGGCCAGTGGTAAGCCTTAAGTATTTTGCTTCAATTTTTTAAAATGGCGAGGTGAAAAACCAGACAGACACCGTATGCAGTGTATATATGTATACTCTTTCCCTCTGGCGGGATGACAGCGATCATGTAACGGACACAGCAGAGCCAGGAAACAATTATGCGCAAGCCTGTAGTGAGACCTAGGTGCGTATGACTGAGCTACTGGAATTCACAGCGAAGAACCAGTCAAGTGGCCAAAGGCCAGTGGTAGGCCTTAAGTATTTTGCTTCAATTTTTTTAAATGGTGAGGTGAAAAACCAAACAGACACCGTATGCAGCGTATATATGTATACTCTTTCCCTCTGGCGGGATGACGGCGATCATGTAACGGACACAGCAGAGCCAGGAAACAATTATGTGCAAGCCTGCTGTAACGCTTAGCTGGGTAATAATGAGCGACTACTACCCCCAGTAGACACGCAGTAAACTGTACACGGTTACAGGCTTGGCTGGGTAATAATGAGCGACTACTACCCCCAGCAGACACGCAGTAAACTGAAGACGGTCACAGGCAGCCCAAATATAGTATTTTTTTCCAATTTTTGGGAAAAAGCCCACTGCCTATATAGCCTGTATATGGATTTCCCTGTTGGAGGATGACTGTGGTTATTGAAAGCACAGTGCAGCCAGAAAAAATTATGCGCAAGGCTGCAGTAACACCTAGCTGGGTAATAGTGAGCGATTACTACCCCCAGCAGACACGCAGTAAACTGAACACGGTCACAGGCAGCCCAAAGATTTTTTTTTCCAATTTTTTTGAAAAAGCCCACTGCCTATATAGCCAGTATATCTCTTTCCCTGTACCACTGTCCCTGCCTCACCAGTACTGCCCCTATACTCAGTAAAATGACTGCAGACTGAGGACGCTATGGTCTGCACGCCCGATATACAAAAAAAAAATGTGCAAAACTGCTCAAAGCAGCCTCAACAGTACTGCACGCGGTCAGATGTGGCCCTAAGAAGGACCGTTGGGGTTCTTGAAGATGAAGATAACAGCCTAACACTCTCCCTATAGCAGCTACAGCAGGACGGCACTTTCCCCAATGTCTCTCAGCGTGCATCTGTGGCGAGCCGCGGCCGGCCCCAGTTTATATACTCCGGTGTCACCTGATCTCCCCAGCCACTCACTGCAGGGGGGTGGGATAGGGCTGGAACTTCACAGGAGGAAGTTGTAATGCCTTCCCTGTGTTTCTATTGGCCAGAAAACGGCGCAAACTTTTCTGGGAAGAAAATGAAAGTGACTCGAACACCGCATGGTGCTCGTCTCGAGTAACGAGCATCTCGAGTACCCTAATACTCGAACGAGCATCAAGCTCGGATGAGTACGCTCGCTCATCTCTATTTAACAGCCATTAATCGTGGGTTCCCTGTGTCCTATAGGCAGACCAGGGAACAATGGCTGGTAAAGCATAAAAACATTATTCATGTCAGAACCCCTTTAACATTGTAACTTTCAGCCTGCCTGATGGTCCCTGAATGTATTCAAGTCACATTTGATGATTATACGGCACCAGTGAGCATGTGTGTCATCTAAGGACACCAACATCATACACCAAAATTACAGCAAAGGGGTCAAAGTGTGGTGCAAGAAAAAGCATGTAGGCTTATTTATATTAGATGAGTAAATCTAAATTGTTCCCCCTAAATTCATATCCTATCATAAGTATCCTTGATATATGGCCCTAATATGTTCGTTGTATGCCCATTATTGTGTTAAAAAAATTTTTTTATTAAATACAGGTTATAATGACTGAATACCTTACTCCAAAGATAATTTTGAAGTCAGATTTTTTTTCTATTCTCATTCTGATAAACAAATATCTTCTTTGTCTAAAATTTAAGAGAACCCCAAAATTTCCTTCATATATTCTCTTATTTACCTGTAATATTGGCTCACATTGCTTTATTACTATAATAAACATGAGAATCTCTGTAACTCATTCATAAAGGTCCCTATGGTGAACTCATTTGAATATTCTTTGCTCTTGTTGTTATGCTAACTGTAATCCTGAAAATTGTCATATCAGCACTTTTATTGAGCTTGTTCATAAAGCTTATTACAATGATGTACTAAAGTTACAACAGCTGTAATATAATAAAGTAGCCTACAGTACTTTTAATCACATTTATACTTAATCATATTAATAATTAAAGTTTTGTATTGTTAGTGAATTTAGTAGAAGGATTATTATATCTTTAGAGGAAAAGCAGAGCAGGTCAGCTAATAATTAAAAAAAATAGTTGACTTTTAAAGTTTAGTAACTCTTTAATCAGTCATAATTTTAGGCCTCGCTCAGACGAGCGTGTTTTTAGAGCAGCTTGGCAGGGCTAAAAATACGCTTCTATAGGAACCATTAGATTCCTATAAAAGCGCTCATGTGGACAATTTTTAGATGCGCTGAATCAGCACATCTAACGAAGATAGGACATGCAAATGCAAACTCGCATGTCGGCTCCGAGGTGCATGCAAAGATAGGACATGTCCTAACTTTGCTGCGTGCTTTCCATAGGCTCCTATGAGAGGCTTGAAAGCACGCAGCATACACCTCGAAAAGTATGAACGGGCTGCTTCCCAGAAGTTGAAGCAGACCGTTTATGCAATCTTTTTAGGACCATAGCAGTGCTGTTTTCTCGCAGTGCTCATCTGAACCAAGCCTTGAAGTAATTTAATAAAATGACTTTTAAACTATTCTAGCTATAGAAATAGATAAAGACATGGATGTATTTTTAAGTTTTTATAAATTTGCTAAATTATTAGCAAAATTAATAGATTGATTTCTATTAAGTGACAATGCTCACTACAGGATCAAATATTGAGAAATTGTCAATTTACTTCATTCAGTTTGGTGCCTTGATAGCGGTGTTGGCAACTGTCCACAAATTGCTTGACAGTCTGTAAAAATAGACCATTTTTCCACTGTTCATAAAACAAATGATGTGATTGAATGATGTCTGTGATTTTATTTGAAGCTGAAGGAGTTTGGGCAGGTTATTGTGATTATAATTATCATTTTAAAGACACAAATGAATGCTACTTAAGTGCTCATATCAGTATTTTGTGCTATAGACATGTATTGTTTATAATCTTTATGATTTATTACAATTTTCCAATTTGTTTAGAAAAAAACTCAACTGTCCCTTATTTTTGAGTAAGTTGTCCAGAAAAAAAAAATAAAATTAGGTTGGCAACCGTGCCTGATACTCCTTCATAGAGGACTAAAATATTGATCTAATTTATCAAAATGGTATTACATAAAACCTAGCCCTGTGCCCATAACAACTAATCGAAAGCAAACAGAGCAGTCTTAAAAATAGAAGCTTTAGACAATTATGCTAGTTCTTAGTTTTCATAGTTTTGAACTAATCATAATTATTTTTGCCAGACAAGTCAGATAAGCATTTTTTCCCACATCTATAGATGCGGAAGAAAACCGTCTCTATTAGAACCAATGCTTTCCAGTGAAAGCTGTCATGTGCCCGTTTTTTACAAGCGAATAAAATTGCTCCAGTGTGTTGTGATTTGCACAAAAACACAGTTTTCGTGTGAACTGATGCAACTTTGCCAGTACGAAATCCTACTGTCAAAGCCCTTAAATAAGCCCTAGCTGCAGGGGGAAAAAAATGATATATCACCTAGAAGCGCTGTCAGCTCCGGCACATCTTCTCCCTAGGTCCCTGGCAATCTTCTTTATCATGTTCTTCTGGCCAGGGATTGAAAAATCCCTGCCTCCTGGAAGCGCTGCCTCTAATTGGCTGAGCTCTGTGACCAAACAGAGGCAGCAATTCCAGGAGGAGGGGATTTTTCAATCATCAGTCAGAAGAACATGAAGAAGAAGAAACGGAGATGCAGACAGAACTTCTAGGTGATATATATTAGAGATGAGCGAACGTACTCGTTTCGAGTAATTACTCGATCGAGCACCGCGATTTTCGAGTACTTCAGTACTGGGGTGAAAAGATTCGGGGGGCGCCGGGGGGTGGGGGGGAGGCGTGGCGGTGCGGGGGGTAGCAGCGGGGAACAGGGGGGAGCCCTCTCTCTCTCCCTCTCCCCCCCACTCCCCGCTGCAACCCCCCACTCACCCACGGCGCCCCCCGAATCTTTTCGCCCGAGTACGGAAGTACTCGAAAATCGCGGTACTCGGGCGAAAAAGGGGCGTGGCCGAGTATGCTCGCTCATCTCAAATATATATATATATATATATATATTTTTTTTTTTAAGCAATAGGAGAACATCGCGCTCCTCTGCCACATGTGTGATAACTGTGGCAGGGAATTCCTTCATCCCCACTGGGAGTCCCATCATCACTGAACACCCTGCAGCTGCTGTCACAGTGTTCAGTGACAAAGGGACTCCCCACGGGGATGAAGGAATCACTTGCCACAGCTGTCACACCTGTGGCAGAGGAGCACAATCTTCTCCATACATTTTTAATGGGGGCAGTGCTGCCGCCGCCGGAACCGTTGACAACAGGGTGAAACCCCGGGATGTGGCAGCATCCAGGGGTTTCACATCCAAGCAATCCACTGCTGTGGCTGTCACAACGCTTCTGGGTCCTAATACATTCATAATTTAAACTGGTAAATTAGGTGTTTTATCTGTTTTTTTGCACTTTATTGTGTGCTATACTTTGTATATGATTCTGTACTTGTGTGCTTAAGGGCTCATGCTCACGGCCGAGTCGGCTTCCGCCTGCACATTATCGCTCAGCTCTATGTATCTGCTGTGAGTATCTCACTGTGCGCCGTGCTCACAGCGGAAGTATCACGGGACAGACAGCTTTCATTGACTGCAATGGAAGCCTTCCACACGATTTTCCACATGGAATAGAACATACTGCGATTTTCCCCCACAAACGGTTGATTTCCACTCGTAGGCATGGGAGAATCATTTAACATGGCATATCTATGGATGGACATTGCTGCGGAATTCGTGGCGGGTGTCTGACCATGAACTCCGCAGTGATAATTCCGTCTGTGGGCATTGTCCCTGACTCTGTATTATCAAAATTTTTCAATAAACTGAAGTTTACAAAAACATATATAGCACTTCTGCACAATTTGTTTAGCACACAACTCATTCACTTTGTATTAGAGCTGCAGAGCTAGGCAAATAGGATGTAGTGGCTACTACATTAAGGGCTCGTTCAGACGAGCGCTGTTTTCATGCTGTTAGCAGTGCACAGAACACGCTTCTAATGGGAACCAATAGGTTCCTATGGAAGCGTTTATATGAGAGAATGTTAGGTGCGCTGAGTCAGCACTGTAGTCACCATCTTTCTCGCGACTATAGTGCACAAAAACAGCGTGCATCTGAATGAGCCCTAATAAAGCATGCTGGTTGTTGCTTTAATGCTTGCTACATCTTTAGATCTACACAAATCATACTCAGAAAATAATTTTCTTCTCTAGAGAGGATATTGTTTCTCACTATCTTGTTTAACGTTTTTATGTGTTTATCCGATAGTAAAATTTTACATTTATGATTATAAATGTGCATTCATATTATTTTTAACTGCAAACACAGCACATTTATCATATTATCTCATCTTGAAAATATTCCATGGCAATATCATAAACAATGAATTTAAACTAGTTATTGAGTGGGATCAATGTGTTTGCTTGGCACACAGAAAATATATGTGCCAACAAAAAAGTTAAATTCAAAAATATTGAAGATTTATGTCATTGAAACCAAAAAGATACATTTTTATACATTAGTTAAAGAAGAGACATAAACATATAAAAGACTAAGGTCAACATAATAAATGATACTTTGTATGCATACTGTAGCATTGTAGTAGCAGACTGGATCCATCTTTCATTGCTTTTGTCAATATCTTATCTAAAGTGATTAATTAATGTTTGCTGCTTTCAAGTTGTTTCATGGATTTAACTAATGTATATGTTGCTTTCATTTACATTTGCAGGGTTTTTTTGTAAAACATCATTCTTTAAATGCATTTTCAATAGTTTTTCTGAGTATTTTTAAAACTCTACAGATAAAAATTGTGATAATTATATTGTATATATTGAAAAATGCAAGTTGCCATTTTTGGTGCATTGTGCTTTTAGCATTAGAAAGTCCCATTGACAATTGGAAAAAAAAAACACAGCGAATTCGCAGCGGAAAAAAAAATACTAGTGGGTAGGCACCCTAAGTGGAGTTTTCCTGGGCAGTACTCAGATGGAAGCCAAGAATTTGTGTACGGTAATTCAAGCTGTAATTCAAGTTTGTACAATTTTTGTCGGACCAATGACACAGGTTGAACTGTGGTTGATGATCTGGTTGCACCGAACTCACAAGTTGTTGCAGTGGATCAGACTCTACAGGATAGGCCTGCATCATCTGGACTTCTAGTCAGAGACATCTTTCTGACTCCTTAGAGAGACGTTTTGTGGCAGATAGATTCGACCCAAGTAGCTCTGTACTGTCTAGGCCATGCTTTTTTCCACCTGCTTCCTGTTGTAGTTTTTTTTAGCTAGGGCTTTTTTTTTTTCGGTAGGAGCTCCGAAGGCAATGAGAACCATTGACTTGGGTTGCAAACTTACATAACATGGTCTAATGTTATAAAGTTATTCTTAAAAATAATGTTATTTAAAAGACCTTTTATTTTTCAATGAATAATTTGACCATATTAAAACTGATACCTCATTATCCTTTTTTTGCACACTTTAAAAATAACTGTGCTATCATTTTAAAATGCAATACAAAAATGTTAAATTGTGTGGAAACACAGAATGAGTGCATAGCAAGCAAGCATACTGCATAAACTGTATTTTTGGGGGGTTGGGGGTGATAGCAGACCATTGAAATGTTCTTATCTATAGATGAATTAGCTCTTCCTCCACTGCTGTCTCTCCATTCACCAAAATACTTCGAGGAGACCATTATCTCGTGTAAGGGATCACAGAAGGGCAAAGAAATTCAGAGAAGCAGCACTTATAAGAATCCTTAAGGAGACTTCTTGTAGATTAAAACAACATCTTTATTTGCAATTCCACAGGTAAAACAAGCAGGACAAGCGACTTTTCGAATGGTGCTGCGGTGTTTGTCAAGCTAACTAACACAATGACACTACTCAACATTTATACAAATAGAGAACCAATCATTGACAACATTAAAAAATACACCCCCATTAAAAAACACACCAGGTGATAGGACTTGTGGAGGAGGCATCAGGTGAGGAGCATTCAAATCCGTGATGGCAGTCAATGTGATCATGTTAGAATCCAGAAACACCCACCATGCGTCCCCACGACTTTTCGCGGTAACAGCGGAGCCGGCCGCGTAAGCACTAGGCGCGTCACCTCCGTGACATTAACCAAAAGCACGACGGAGAGCAGAGCGCATGCACGAGCACTCAGATCTCTTGTAATGATTTAAACATGATTGCGCATGCACGATCAGTTCAAAAAACGAGAAGGTGTATAGGGTATATGGACGCACTATCTTGCGCATGCTCAATTGTTGGGCAGCTGTAATAGTCACATCTCGTCGGTATATGTGTGCCCATAGATATGTCATGGAATATAAAGTGTTAAGTTGCAGAATGCAATAAGTGTATGTTTCTTACCTTGTATTGGACTATTGACCCTTAAATAGAAGACTAAAACCTACGCTTTGTAGTGTCAGGAACTAGGATTTTAAGATAAGAAGTCAACAGACAAATTAAATAAGGCTAAGCTATGTTAACAGAGAAGACACACAACTATAGCAGAACTATTGTCTAACGCAACAGCAATATCCTGACATAGGTAATTTCTATGTCTGAAAGCTTTGACACTATTTGGTAGATGTCAATAAGTCTTGTGATCAATAAGTATTTTCACCTTTGTAACAGTAAGCTACGTAACACTAATCTTTGTACCAAGCAACATTTGGATACGCCCTCGTCTTTCTGTATAAGAGTTGGCAATGTTCATAATAAAGTAGAATTTCCTCGAGATTCTCACTGGAGAAATGTCTTGACATAACATGGAGTGGTTTCATGCTATTGATAGATAATGCTAGCAGAATCTCCTCATCACGGGCTTCCATATCTACCAATTTGGCACCTGGCAACGAGGTCATCAGATCGGTACTGGTGTGGTCCAATAACAAGTATCACACTAATTCTGCCATGCAGATTATCAAAGGGTTAGTATATATGTGGCATACAATCTGCGTCCACAGTGTATATAAATGTGACAGCATATTACCCAAATCATGGTACTCGACAAACTGTAAGATGGACAAGCTAGACAGTTTAAATTGGCCGATGCTCCACCTACATAATCCCATAAACTACCAAGTGCCAATGTGTAAATGTATATTAACTAAATATTGTACACATGAAAAAACAAAAGAGTAATCATTGTTGTAAAAAAAATGTGTACATATATGACCCCCAACAAAAAGAAAAGGAGGCCCCAAACAACAAATGACCAGTAGTATGTCTCCAAACTAGGGAAATTTGTATGCCAAGCTCATTCAATGAGATTATTGTCCAAAAGAAATGGACAGATGAATTATACACATTTTTAGTTGAAATAATTATCCCCATGAGCTAACCACTGTATATGAGTATATAATGATGAAAAACAAATACAAATTGTCACTTGGCAGGGAAGATAATTTTTATTCATTAGTGTATAAATGGTGCATCAACCGTACTAGAGAAAAATATATAAAGGCGTTTGGTTAATGAACACAGTGTAACACAGTCACAAAAAATATTTCCATTATGTATGTTAATGAAAAATGCAACTGCTCCACTTCCGAATGCCTCCTACTTGGCGACCTAAAAAACAGAAAAAGGAAATCCAAATCCTGAAGCAAGTGTGCACTATCATGGCTCCTCCAGTCACTGGATTTAAGGTTGTGCTGCTGGTACCTGTCTTATTGTGCTGGATCACAGAAGGGGTCAAACGAATGCAGCAGCTTTTCACCAGCTTAAGGTAGCTGTTGATTAGCTGCACCATTCACATGTTCTTTTTGTTGGGGATGTCATCACTAGGTCCCAACACATGCCAGTAAAAGCTAGCATGGAATGTGGACCCAGCAATACAGAGCGATGGTGGATACGTGCTGGGGGAGTATATATTCTGTAATTTTTGGGTGCTGCTAACTGGTTGCCAAAGTATTGCCACTGATGTATGAGGACATGTAAGACATGTGGTGTGAATGGCGGTACTGCGGCCAGCAGCACACTTATCATATAGGTTGTGTGGATATTTGCATGTTGTCAGGAACACATCTGGATCATTTGTTGGAGGTAAACATATGCTCGTTTATGTTTACCTCCAGCTCCACTATTCCCCTTGGCTGTAAATTTTTTCTATGTTGCTTCATATTTTTGCGCGCAAAATATTATTCATTGGGTCTGTTCATAGTAATGTCGAAACTTACAACCTGTCTGTTTTGTTTTAGTTGCAGAAAATTTTCCACTACCATAGCTGCCTCTTCCTTCATCTCCCTTTCTGTTCATGCAGTAACCTCTGAGCACAGTGAGGCAGTTTTTGTGTAGCAACGGTAGCACGTCTACTCAGGCCTCTCCTCCACAATTGATGACTTTGTTGCAGGCTTCAGAACCAGGAGTGGAAAACAGAGCAGAAGAGAAGCTGCCACCATCACCACTACCTTCACTGACATTGACATCTACCTTATATCCCAACACGTCACAGGTAAGTGCTAGCATAATATACCCCAACTATGGATGTTGTAAAAAAAAATTACTGCCCTAACCATCCAATGGAAACGGTACCTTTAAACTAGTGGACACTGATGCCTTCTACAACATAATGTTCCATGCTAACCCATAGTACCAACTGCCATTTCTTTGCCCAAAAAGCTATCCCTGCCCTGCACCATCATGTGAGTGATAACATTGACATGTAGTCCAGCAAACATGGCCAGGGGCTTTACATATCCTTAACAGCACCGTGGGTCAATGTCCAGCAGGTGGGGCATGAAGCCGAACGTGGTGGTCCATGTTTCATGGTACGTCAAAGACAATCTTCTTTGTATCTGTCCCCTCCTCACCCCGTCTCCTCCTCGGCCTCATTGTCTCAAAATGATTTTTTTTAAAAAAACAGCAAACAGCTATAGCTCTACAGAAACTCCTTGGAGAAGGCCCGTGTTTGACTGTTCTGTTCAGAATATGTTCTTTCCAAAATGTATTATATTGCTTTTAAAACAAGCACTACACTTGTTGTCTCCCTTGTCATAATTTTGGTAACTCTACTGCTTTTCTTTGGAGAAGGAATAGGGGGCCCATGCTTGGCTATTCTGTTCAACGAGTAGAATTTATCCTTTTTAAGCAAGCAGCCCACCTGCTGTCTTGTGTAACATAGTTTTTGGTAGGTCTACAGCTTTTCCTTTGAGCAGGTCCATGCCTTTAGTGTTCTGTTTACCTGGTAGAATTTGTCTGTGGAAAATGTATGATATTTCTGTCACATCAACTGTCTTGGGCCTTCTTTTGTTTTCAGTGACACACCTGTAATAAGAGTGACTTCCACACCACGGTAAACTATTTTTACCCATTTTGGGGGGACATCAGCGTGACTATATTCCCATCCAATTTAGGGAGCTCTGGCTGCATTGGGGATGTTCTGCAGGGCAAATTATTGAATCAGATTTTTACTCCCATTGAATTTAATAGAAGTTGGATTCAGCTATCCAGATTCTCGATGATTTGGGTGAAATTGACCCTATGGTGACACAAGCCAATTATTTCACTAATTGCTCATCACTATTATCAAGTAGCAATTGAGACAAAGCTAAAGCCAAAACCAATATATGGTTCAACTGACCTGCAAGTGGATTTTCTGTAAGATTTCAAATATTTCTAATGCTATATGCATACTTAAACGAGTATTCTTTTTGAGAGTTGTTCACGAATTGAGCTGTCAGTAAATACTCAGACATTGTTGACCCTTATAATAACTATTAAAAAAAAAATTTCTATCTTACCGACTTAGTAAAAATAAACTTTAGCATAAACCGACCATATTTGCATGTTTATGAATGTGAATGAAGTGATCAAACTCCAGCTGGGTCCAAAAAGGTCACAAACAGCCTGAAATAAACTCAAATATGTGAGATATATTCTGTAAACAGACTTTTAGTCAGTGATGCAATTTATCATAATACTGTTATTGTTGATTCTCTATGCTACCTCATCATCCTCAGGACCTAATTACAATTTTACTCACCTGATTACCAATGCAAGTAATACATACTAACTAGGACAATTAATAAAGAGAAGCAGATATCTGCCAAAAACTATACTCTGCTACTATTCATAATGCTGTATAAAGCGGGCTAACTGAAAGTCAATAAAGCTCATGAATAATACATAATACTTTTAATAATCATAATAATTGGGAAATAATTAGTCATTATAATACTATTTGATTACAAATATCATTATGATAGAGGTACTGTATATTATATCCCCAAATCTACTCTTTCCCATTTATCCTGCTTCTACACTATCAGGCCTCGGTTACACGGGCGTTTTTTCCTGCGAATTGCGGATCGCATGACGGATGCGCATCCGCAAATCGCGTGACCGGGGCCGAAAAATCACCCGAAAAAACTGCTCCTAGCCGCGTTTCATTAGAAACGGGCCAGAGCTGTCCAGCGCATTGAATTCAATGGAGCCGGCAATACAGCCGGCTCCATTGAAAGCAATGGGCTGCGGGCAATCTCACGATGAATTTTCGGGAAGGGCTTAAAAATATAAGCCCTTCCCTGAAATTCATTCAGAAATGTGTAAAAACAAACAAAAAAAAATATACTCACCTTGTCCCGGCAGACGCGGCCGGCCGCCAGTTCTCCTAAACAGCTCTGAGTAGTATTCAGCAGCCGGGGATTTAAAATCCCTGCCTGCTGAATGAGCTGCCTCTGTTTGGTCACAGCCCTGACCAATCAGAGGCAGCTCTCACTCACCCATTCATGAATTCATGAATGGGTGAGTGAGTGCTGCCTCTGATTGGCTCAGCGCAGGGACCAATCAGGGGCAGCTCTCAGCTGTCATTCAGCTATGATCTGTAAACTGCTGTGGAATATATTGGCAATGTATAAGGAGGATGATTATTGTTATTATTATGATAATAGTAGTTGTAATGCCATTCACTGCAATAATTAAAAGCAAATAATAAATTGATACATGCTTTAAACTGCATACCTGCTTACATTAGTAGCTTTTTTTCCCTTTAAGGCCGCCTGCAGACGGCTGGGTCGGATGCGGCTGCGAGAATTCTCGCAGCAGAACCTGACCCGAGCGTCTGCAGAGAGCAGCACGTCACTAACCTGCTCCCGTGGCCCCAGCTCTTTCATGTGCCGGCTGCCGGGCAGCCAGCGCATGCGCAGAGCGGAGCCAGAGGTCAGGGAGTGACGTTTCTGTGCGGGGCTCTGCGAGCCCCACACAGAGATAGAGATTGCCGCAGTTTGTTTGCCGCGCGTTTGTTAATGCAATCCTATGGCAGCTTCCAAGGGCGGAAATTACACGGGAAATCCCGCCGCGGAATTTTCGCCCATCTGCAGGCGGCCTAATTGTACATTTCAAGTCCTGCCATGTTATTATTAATTGATCTTATGCTAAAGTTGTTCTAACTTTCCTACTGGGCTCTTACGAGTTAATGCTACTTCATTTTCTTGAACTTACTATAGTTGAAACTTATTCCAATATTTTCTTTCAGAAGTAGCAACTTTGCCCAGTTACTTTGGCTCATTTTTTGATAATAATAATTACTTTTCAATAGGGACTGGAAATGAACATTATACACTGAATGTCTATGTTCTTAGACCTCAATAACTTTATTAGGCCTTTTTTCCCAACATGGATCTGACAGTTTAATATGCATCAGAACTCAAGAGATGAGCCTCAGCGTTCTGCAGTGGATTTTAATGTTAATCGATATGCGGAGATAGCCCCAGTCAATGGGGGCAAATCTGAGTGTAGCTGCCAAATGCAGTTTTCCCTCAGTTTTCAAGCCAAGAACTGATGTTTTATTTTTCTCAACACAGAGTGAAACAGCAAAAAAAAATATGTGTTGTATGCATTGTGGCATGGATTTTCAAAGCATTCATAGCTTAGCTAATTCATAGCCTGTAAAGATGTTGCCATGGATTTAGGCATCGAATCCACACCCAAAATCTACAGCAACATTATGCTGAGTGAACAAGGCCCTTAGGCCCTTTTACACACAGCAATTATCGCTCAAAATTCCTCCAAACGGCCGAAAATGAGTGATAATCATTACATGTAAAAACAGGCATTGTGCACTTTTCGTTTACTTAAAATCGTTTACACCTTTGAAAGATTGAGCAGATACATTCCACTTGAATATATTTTGCTTATCTTTGATAGAATCATAGAATAGTAGAGTTGGAAAAGACCTCCAGAGTCATCTGCTCCAACCCCCTGCTCAGTGCAGGATTCACTAAACCATCCCAGACAGATATTTGTCCAACCTTTGTTTGAACACTTCCGTTGAAAGAGAACTCACTATCTCCCATGGCAACCTGTTCCACTCATTGATCACCCTCACTGTCAGAAAGTTTTTCTAATATCTAATTTGTGTCTCCTTCCTTTCAGTTTCATCCCATTGCTTCTAGTCTTTCCACGTGCAAATGAGAATAGGGCTGATCCCTCTACAGTGTAAAAGCCCCTCAGATATTTGTAGACAGCTATTAAGTCTCTTCTCAGCCTTTTTTTTTTGCAAGCTAAACATTTTCAGATCCTCTAATCGTTCCTCATAGGACATGATTTGCAGACCTCTCACCATCATAGTAACTCTTCTCTAAACTTGCTCCAGTTTGTCTATATCTTTTTTAAAGTGGGGTGCCCAGAACTGGACACAGTATTCCAGATGAGGTCTGACTAAGGAAGAGTAGAGGGGAATAATTACCTTATGAGATCTAGACTCTATGCTTCTCTTAATACACCCCAGAATTGTGTTTGCCTTTTTGGCTGCTGCATCACATTGTTGACTCATGTTCAATCTATGATCTATTAGTATACCCAAGTCTTTTTCACATGTGCTGCTGCTTAGCCCAGTTCCTCCTATTCTGTATGTCTTTTTTTTCATTTTTCTTGCCCAGATGTAGGACTTTGCATTTCTCCTTGTTAAATATCATTCTTGTAGTCGCCGCCCACTGTTCAAGCTTTTCTAGTTCTTTTTAAATGCTCTCTCTTCCCTCTTCCCTAGTGTTAGCTATCCTTCCTAGCTTTGTGTCATTGGCAAATTTGATCAATTTCAATAGACTGCCAGGTGTTCTCCCAACAGCATGTTTACAGTAGCCTCCTAGAGGTCCTTTTACATGCAAAAATAGCCATTAGCACTTTATGCAAATAGATCGCTAAATCTTTCAATCTTTCTTTCATTTGAAAGATTATCTTTGCGTGTAAAAGTGTCTTTAGAGACACCTGCCCTTTCAAGATTTGAGCTTCTCTGCATATTACTTAGATGCATGACTCCAGAATGCATAAAATCAAGTTAGCAAATATTTTGTGGATCAGTCTGAGGGCTCGGTCACAAGAGCGTTTTTTGGTCAGATCTGCAGACGCGCTTGCAATCTGCAGATCTATAGACCCAATGCATCCCAATGGGATTGGTCACACGTCCGCTTTTTATGCAGATGTGCGATAAATTATAGGACACAACGATTCGCAGAACGCGGCCTATCTGCAGCGCCGACCCCACTCAGAACATATAATTAAAGATCGCTCTCCTCTGCCAGAGCTGTAACAGCTGTGGCAGAGAAGAACGATGTTCGCCCATTGAATTCAATGGAGCTGGCAATACAGCTGGCTCCATTGAAAGCAATGGGCTGCCGGCAAGAGCTGGATGAATTTTCGGGGAAGGACTTAAAACATAAGCCCTTCCCTGAAAACCATCCTGAAAATGTTTAAAAATAAAAAATAAAGTATACTCACCTTTTTCCTGCAGCCGGAGTTCAGCCGCGTCCGGCCGGCAGTTCTCCTGAACTGCTCTGTGTAGTATTCAGCAGGCGGGGATTTAAAATCCCTGCCTGCTGAATGAGCTGCCTCTGATTGGTCACAGCCCTCACCAATCAGAGGCAGCTCTCACTCACCCATTCATGAATTCATGAATGGGTGAGTGAGTGCTGCCTCTGATTGGCTGAGTGCAGGGACCAATTAGAGGCAGCTCTCAGCTATTGAATGACAGAGGATAGCGCATCCGTTATGCGATCCGTAAATCACGCGAAAAAACGCCCGTTTGACTGAGGCCCTTAGTCTGAATAAAAAAATCAAGGGATCTGCGCATAGTTGAATGAAACATGGCCATTGGTAGTACAATATCTGGGGCCAGTATCTCAAACAATGCCAGTCTTGTGGGGTTTTCTCATGCAATAGTGTTTAGAGTATACCGAGCATGATATGATTGAAAAAAAGCATCCCGTAAAAGGGAATCTTGTGAACTTATCACCAAAAATTGATAGAACACGTTGTGTAAAGTCAAGCAAATTGCATCCAAATACAACACTGGTGTTCCAACAATCATGCCCAAATGCACAACTAATTAAATAAATTAGCTAAACTATTGCTGTCTAAGAGAAACATGAAGACAGAACTCCAGTGAGCAAAAGTTTGGTTTGAACGTCCGTCTTTTTAGATGAGCTGATTCTCGTTTGAATGAGCAAATTAGATCACCACTAGCTCGTTCACTCTGATTCAGCCTGTATGGACAGAGAGACACATATTCGGCTTATTCAAAAGAGCATCATTCAGTGTCATTCAGTCTTTCACATTTGCTATGTTAGAATGGAATGTGAAAAGCTAAATAAGTGCAGTTTAACCCTTATGTCCACACCCTGGTACCCACTAGCTGCTTATTCATGACTTTTCTCTTGTTTGCGCAAATATTTCTTCAAGCGGCTTTAGATTTTAAAGCATGTAATCATTTTTAAAAAATGGAGTTGAAAATATCACTCCCCAGTTGCACCCAGAATACCCATGCATATTTTTATATTATGAATGATTTTACAGCTTTCCAAAATGGTAAGAATAATAAAATAAACATTTATAAACATTCTTTAATGATAATATATAACTTTTATTTCAATTATTTAATTATAACTACTAATTACATGCTTATTGAGTAACAACATTTTCGCAGAGGGTACATTTTGCTGTAGTTATGACGTGTTTGGCGCACACAAGTTTACTACAATTTGCACAAGATTTTCTTGTTTTTCTGCGTTTTCTGATAGTTTGTTGATAGCAAAGGTGGCAAGAACCAACCACAACTTTTCGACCAGTTCGATCTTACTGTGACTGAGATGTCGAAGGTAGTGAAACCCCGGAAATCGATCGACCAAGAATGCTCTCAACTGCCAATTTATTTTCATAATTTCTGATAACTTGCTGATTTTCAGAATGATCTTCAATAATAGGTACTGCAAGTTCTTCACTCAACTGTCTTAAGAAAAGCCATCCTTGGTTAGCTTTCTTTGGAATCATTTTATTGTTTTTGTAATAAATAATGTACGTGGCTAAACTTGCAATGTCAACAATGCTGTAAAAAAAAGGCTAATGGCCATGTATTTGCACTTAATGAACCAATCACGGCACTTACCAGAGGCGGAGAATTCAAAGCACCGTTACCAGGAGAAGCGCTGGGACCAGTGTGAGGGACAGGGATGCCAGCAGCTGAGTAAATATAGGACACCACTGGAAAATAAGACACTGTGCCTTTTTCGAGGCAAAAATGCAAACACGGTATCTATGTCCCCCATGATGTCATATAAGACCTCTGGGGGACACTCACATGTTTTAGTTTTTTTTTTATTTGACATTTTCCACTGTAGCTTAGGCTTCTATATGATTCTCAGTTACAGGAGAAAACACCCCCTGTAGTGACATTAGTCACTGGCAGAGCTTATAAGGATCTGCTAGGACCCTGTAGCTCAGCTGTGCCAGAGGTCATCCGGCAGTCACTGACTGCCGGCTTGCGCAGTGGAAGTTATACTTCCACTTTCAGGACTCAGTCACACATGTGTTTTGATGCACAAATTATTAACGCATCAGTTATGCGTTCAAAAATTTGCGTGACCGAAGCTGGTGCCACGGCGGAAAAAAACGCTGCTAGCAGCATTTATCAGCTCATAGAGAGCACTGCTCGCTATCCCCTGCTGCAGCTGTCACAAGGATTCATTGCATGTGAAACCCCTGGATGGTGTCACATCCAGGGGTTTCACCTGTGGTCAATGAGGCTGGCGGCAGATGCAGCAGCCTCATTGACATACAGAGAACATCACGATCCTCTGCTACAGCTGTAAGGCTGTGGCAGAGGATTTCTTCATCTCCGTGGGAAGTCCCATTGTCACTGGACACTGTAACAGCATTGTCACAGTGCCTAGTAAAAATGGGACTCCCCGCGGCAATGAAGAAATCCTCTACCACAGCAGTCACAGCGATGTTCTCCCATTGAATTCAATGGAGCCGGCAATACAACTGGATCCATTGAAAGCAATGGGCTGCAGGCAAGAGCTGCAGTGATTTTTGGGGAAGGGCTTAAAATATAAGCCCTTCCCTGAAAATCAATCCAAAAATGTGTAAAAGATTTTTAAAAATGTATACTCACCTCTCTTCAGCTGCCGGGGCTCAGCCGCATCGAGCCAGCTCTTCTCCTGCACTGCTCTGAAGATTTTTCAGCAGGCGGGGATTTAAAATCCCCGCCTGCTGAATGGGCTGCCTCTGATTGGCTGAGCACTGTAACCAATCAGATGCAGCTCTCAGCTATTAAATGACAGCTGAGAGCTGCCTGTGATTGGTCCCTGCGCTCAGCCAATCAGAGGCAGCACTCACCCATTCATGAATTTATGGTTTAAAAATCTATAGGTTGGCCAAAAATTTGCAAATCTTTAACCTCACAATGTGATTGGCATTTTGGAAAACTAACTTATTTGCATTATGTTAAACAGCATTGCAGATTTTTCAGTTCAAAGCTGTCTCCTAAAAACAGCAACAAAAGGTTTATGCGATCCATTTTCTATAGAGGACACTTAAAAAAAACAGTACCAGTACAACCACCACAGTGTATTCAAAGCAAAACAAACCTTAGTATGCAGGTAGATTGAACTAAACTCGAGTTTAGTGGATGGTTTTATGTCAGTATGATGACCATCTATATGTAAAATGTACAATAGCTTTTCCAAGCCTTATCATGATGTTTGAAGACATCAGGAGATGCTGTTCTTACTTACAATCCGATTTTGTTTTTCTTTTAAGTATTTACAGGATTTATTATCAGATCACGGCATATTCATGCAAGCTCATCATTAAAGATTGTGGGTCAACATCAGGTAAAAAATGAATTTCTTTGAGGATGTTATCTGTCCATGTAATAAAGTTAATAACAATTTGGAAAAGTACTGTATATGCAAATCACTTGATTTAATGAATACATAATGTAATCTTGTTGCAGGTTGAAAATAGATGGGAATACAAAGAATCATCTTTTAGGTTACTATGCTAAGTTATTGAACGTCAATCAACCATTCATTCTGTTGCAAGGAATATATTTCAATTAAGATGTCTTTAGTGTTAGTTTTGTAAATGAGCTATTAAATTGAGGTTTTAATTTCCGCTATTTACATCTTATATTCTGTTATTGCAGACATGTTTTCAAAGGTTGCCATTTTTGAGTAACAAAAAGTAGGTATTAGATTACAGAATAAGATAAATCACCTACTTCGCTATCAACAATGCAAAATTGCCTTTGATGCTATGCAATCATTGTAATATTTGATTGATATTATACAATAGTCATATTTATTTTCTAGTTACATTATCAGTTACATTATGACCTTTTTGTGGGGGGAGCTTCGATTTATAATGTCGGGCTTTAATAAAAGTAAGTGTTCTTTCACACGAGAGTATATCGGCCGTGTTTTCAGCCCATCTGATGCATTGTTTTTCAATGCATCAGTTCGAATGGGCGTATTCCCAATGCGAAAAAACGTCTGGCCGGCAAAGATAGCGCATACGGTGTGCATTCCGGCTGGACATTTTTTCGCTGGTCAGGAGAGATAGTTCTGGAACTATCTTTTTTGGCCGGAATACAGACACTGCCATAGACTCCCATGGGAGCCTATGACAGCTGCCAGAGAAGGGAGGTGGGAGGGAGTTTAGTGGCATGACTTCCCTCACCCTACCAGCCTCTTGCCAACTGTCTGCAATGGAAAGGGATGGGACAGGGCTGAGCTAGTGTGCTAAAGTCCTATCCCCTCCCCCTTGCCAGCAGCTCCCATAGGCTGGAGCACGAGGGGGAGGGACTAGCTCTGCTAAGCTCCTGCCCCCTCCCCTTATCGTAAGCCGATAAGCTAAACTCCCACCCCCAGCCAACAGTATCCTGAGGCTGCAGCTTATATGTGCTTCAGACTCCGCCATCTGAACAGCAGTTTAAATGGGTGTTGCAGCAGTTACTCAGGCGTGGCTGGCTCTCGTTCTCGTGATTTTTGGCCACGTTGTGGCTGTGACACGGTCGGCTGTATATCTTTATGTCCCAGTGAATGAGCCCTAAAAGGGGGAATAGTTATCAGTAATATTATCAATTGGAAACCAAATACTTAAAAACACAAGAGGCTGCAGATCAAATGATATATAGCGATATGAAAAAAGAATTGAATTAGTTAATTATGTGTACATTTCCTTTTTATCAGTAATTTACTGAAACGATGCAGTAATTAAAATTTTCCTTCTTAATCAGTGATGATTTATATAATTCTAGAAAAAAATGTCCACTTGAGTGTACCTTTCTCTATCAATAATAACAATCCTATTTTATAACGGATAAAACAGAAGTTAAATAATTTTTTTGTCCATACATACAACAGATGAACAGAACAAATGTCCTGCTGCTTCATTTGGGAAGCTATTAAGGAACCTGCAGGACGGATGGATATGACCAAGCACTCATTTAACCTGAAAGATTACAGTTTTTGATTAGCAATTAAAAGTACCTACATACAGATTGCAGCAATCATTAAGTAGACTCCTTGCACTATGCAATGTTACTATTATAGATTATGGAAAAATATAAAGTTATGTGCACATAGTAACGTTTGAAAACAGCTGGAAACTCAGAACTACATTCATTTAAATCTGGATATATTTATTTTAAAATGAAAAATTAAGATATCAGGCAGAAGTTGCCTAGCATTATTTTCCATATTAGTGTTTTATGGTTGCAATATTAACAGACAAGCTATCAAATAAAGAATGATAATTGAGCATTAGAAATTCAAGTACTATCAGATTATGAAAACAAGCATTTAGGAAATATTTATCTTGCTTACAAGCTTAGCCAGCTATAGACCTGGATATATTGGGAAGGAAGTAGCGATATACAGTACAAAGAACTGTACACTCTCATCTGAAATAATGAATATTTTGTGCCCCGGTTCTAATGCACTTTATTTATCTCTTATGATTTTGGTAGAATCAGTAAATTTACATTGATCAGATATGATTTATATTCCCTCTTTTGTGCAGTCATATGAGTCCTCTTATGTTATATGAGTAACCTAGTTTACTTTGTATGTTTTTAGCTGCTTTTGATATATTTTTTGTTCTTTGTTATGATAGAGTAAAATATTCATTATGTAAGATTAGAGTGCATGGTTCTTTGTATGACACTTCTTTCTTTAGAGTATATACTATATTCTTGACATACATGTAGCACATCATCTTTTTCCAAAACTGTAGAACCCAAATTTGGGTTGAACTTTGCTAAATCTTTGGTTCGGCAAACGGTTTGGTTCCGCCAAATTCAAGGTTCATGAAACAAGTACTAAACGCTAAGAGCCATAAAAATGGTGGATGCAGCTCAGTGATTAGCACTGTTGCCTCAGAAATGCTATGGTCCTATGTTCAAATCTGACCAAGGACACCATCTGGATGCAATTGGAAATGTCCACTCAATCACCATGCTTCTTCTTTCCTCTAGAAGAGAACAAGCACAATAAGGAGGAGAAGAAAGGGAAGAAGTTGGAGAAGTAGAAGGAGAAGAAGGAGAAATATACAATGAGGGATAAGGAGAAGAAGAAAGAGGAGAAGGGAAGAAAGGAGAAAAAGAAGGGGCAGATCTTCTATTTTCCCCTCTCCAGAGGAGTAAAATCAGAAAGGAAGTGCAAGTCAGCTTGTTGGCTCACTGATTAGTATTTTTGTTTTGCAAGACTGGAGTCTAAGGTTCAAATCTGACCAAAAACAACATTTGCATGGACCTTTAATGTTCTCACTGTGTTTCTGGTTCTTCTTGTCTGGAGTAGAAAGAAGGAGAAGCTGTGATTAGTGATTAGCAGTATTGTCTTGCAGCACTAGAGTCCTAGGTTTAAATCTGATGAAGGACAATATCTGAATAGAGTTTGTATGTTCTCTTTATGTTTCTTGTTCTTCTCCTCCTCCGGAGAAGGAAGGAGGAGCGAGGTGATTTAGTGGTTAGCAATGTTCCCCTCCAGTTCTAGAGTCCTAAATTTACATCTGATCAAAGATTTGCAGGAAGTTTTCTGATTTCATGCTGAAGTTGTCCTTGAGTGAGATTTGAACCTATGCCCTCAGCACTGAAAGGCAACAGTGCTAACCAAAGAGCTATATCCATTGAATAGAAGGAACCACCACATTTAATTTTTATTTTAACTTCCATTTTGATTAAATTTGGGAAACCAACATAACTCAGCTTTAAAAAGTTTGCTGTTGGTTACTATAGTCTATACATTAGGCGCACATCAAAATCTGCTCTTTCAGCTGTGGATGCAAATCTTAGATAGACTACATTATTCAAAACCCTAAATGCTATATATCAATGCTTTAAATCTAGAGTTGTGTTGTTTGCCATAACATTTTTTCAAGTGGTTGTAGAAATTTGAAAGATGGGGGTAATCAGAAAACAAGTTAACCCATTTGCTCATTTTAATTATAGTGAACAGAGTGGAAATGAAAATGTAACCAACTACATATAAAGTCAATAGTGCACGTTTGCGGACATATCCAACATGAAAAAATAGTGCAAACATCAGAAATGCATCAAAATGCACATTTTTAGGCCTTAGTCACACGGCGTTTTTTTCGCGCGATTTGCGGATCGCATGACGGATGCGCATCCGCAAATCGTGTGACCGGGGCCAAAAAAACGCCCGAAAAATATGCTCCTAGCCGCATTTCATTAGAAACGGGCCGGAGCTGTCCAGCGCATTGAATTCAATGGAGCCGGCAATACAGCCGGCTCCATTGAAAGCAATGGGCTGCCGGCGATCGCGGGATGAATTGTCGGGAAGGGCTTAAATATATAAGCCCTTCCCTGCAATTCATCCAGAAATGTGTAAAAATAAAAAAAAAATGTATACTCACCTTTCCGCTGCAGCCAGAGTTCAGCGGCGGCCGCCGGCAGTTCTCCTGAGCTGCTTCTCTATAGTATTCAGCAGACGGGGCTTTAAAATCCCCGCCTGCTGAATGAGCTGCCTCTAATTGGTCACAGCCTGACCAATCAGAGACAGATCTCACTCACGCACCCATTCATGACTTCATGAATGGGTGAGTGACTGCTGCCTCTCATTGGCTCAGCGCAGGGACCAATCTGATTGCCGGCTCCATTGAATTCAATGGGCAAACATCGTTCTCCTCTGCCACAGCTGTTACAGCTGTGGCAGAGAAGAATGATTTGTCTTCTATATGTTCTCAATGGGGTCGGCGCTGCTGCTGCCGGCCCCATTGAGCCCATATAGAGAAGAGAACAGGAATTGCAGATCGCAGATAGGTGCGATCTGCGATTTCTGTTCTATAATTTATCAGACGAGCACATAAAAAGCGCTCATGTGTCCGATACCATTGCAAAGCAATGGTTTTAAAAAATTGCCGGACGCATGCGCATGCGCAAATCGCGTGACAAAACGCCCGTCTGACTAAGCCCTTACACTGATGTATTTGATAATTTTGCAAGTTTTATAATTTGGAATATTCTCACTAAAATCTGAAAATGTGGATAAATGTCACAAAAGAAAATTACATTTCACCTTGTCTGCCAAATCTGATATGTTGCAGGAAAGGTCCTATTTCTATGTACAGACATACATGTGTGCAATGAAAAGCTCCAGGGGAACAGAATATGTGCCCTCATGATCATTTGCAGGATGGTGACTGTGCTTAACAGATGCCTTCTGTTCACCTACTACTACACTGTGAACAATGCAAAATGTGGTGCTAATGAAGAGAGGGGGCTCCCTTTGTTACTACTCTGTTAGTTCTAGCTATGCAATGGCTGGAGATGGTGCGGCCTGACGAGCACATGTCAGTAAAAATTCATGTGTGTAAGAAGAGACCTGTCAATCAAGCCAAGCTGGGAGAAGAAGGGAAGCCAGAGGGGAATCATTCACTTCACACTTCTGCTTGTACCTGGCTGCTTTTGCAGCTATGTTTTCTTTGAAACATTGCAACCTTTCAAATAAAAAACATAGTTCTTTGTAATGTGGTTGCCTGTCAGTATTTTATGCTGTCCATAGTTAGAGCAGTATGAATTTACTGCCAAGTTCCCTTTAACAAGTGTCCTTAGGGTTGTACAATTTTATTGCTGTTTGGGTATACTTTAGGTATAGTTTTTCCGATTCCTGTGCATTTTATATTCACATGCAATTACAAATGTCATAAAAATATACTATATCACATCACATGAGAGTTCTAAAAAGTTATATTCCGCTTTATAAAGCAAAAAAGTAAAAAATAATTATATACCATTTAGGATAACGGAAAAAAATTCTGCAAAATGCAAAAAAAAACGTAAAACAATAAGCATAATTATTTTTTTTCTTAAAAATAAACAATATTAATAAATAAAAATTGTTTAACCCCTATCTAACCTGAAGTTTTATCACCCTTGTTTTAACAGGCATGGGTCACCTCATTGCTTATAGTCGATTAGCAGTCAGGAACTGGTAAAAGAACATATACATATTTGTTTTCTCATATTCATAAAAGCCTACACAGTAAAGTTTTTTTGACAGTGTAGGTGAATGATAAATAGTTCGAAAATATAAAACATACTAATACTCAATAGCTAAACAGCTATTATAGCCATATAGATAAAAACTAGCTGTAATGTATCAGGACTTGTATTTTTAAATTTTTTTAGTTACCATTTTGGGGGAACATATAATGAATTGATTACTTTTTGGTAATTCTTTCTGGAGACATGGAAAGAAAGCTGCAATTCCACCAGTGTTTTTGGTTTCAATACCAGAACAGGGGGGGTTGTTAGCCCCTCGGCTGTCGTGGTGACTCATCATTCCTCATCTTGGGAATAGAAGAATTTAATAAAACAGACAGGTCAAGGTAGTTGGTAGTTCTGTAAAAACTAAAAAAAAATCTTGAAACCAAAAATACATACATTTTTTCCTTTGTTTCCAAGTTAGGCATTATGTTTTGGGTAAATTACAATCAACGCTTATTCAGAATGAAGCTAAAGCATACCCTTAATATAAAACATGCAGGGATAATAAGGACCTGTAGATTGATAAAAAAAAATCATTGCATTGACAGTCTTATTTTAGCTTGAAATCAATTGTTATTTCCTGACGACGGTATCGCATTGCCCTGCTTCCCTGGTAGTATCAGTTCATTATACAGTACATTAAAAGTATTCCAGTTATATATTGAATGTACAATATATATTATATTTTATAGTTGTGGTAATGCATGTCAATGTATATATGAAAAAGTAGAACTCCATTTTTATAAGTACTAATGTAAGTTAAATTAATCTCTTCATTTCATTTTTTCCAAAATGTTATTCATCATTGCTAATTGCTGAGTTGCTTTAGAAAAATGACAGCACTTCTAGAAATACCCCTGGGATGTGGTATTTTAAAAGAAATAATGTATTTATGAAACTGAAAATGTTACACATGCAAGAAATATTTCATGCAAATAACTGCTGAATGTCAATTAAATATACCTACATAGAATGATGACTTGTACAATAGGATTTTTTTTATCCCCAGTAAAGTAAAATCTACTGAAAGCAGCATTTAACACTAAGGTCATGAGTTTATAAGGATGACAAATTGCTATTCTGAAATACTTTATAAGGTCATGACCACTTTGAATTAAAAGCATGTACCGTTTTTCACTACAATGCCTCTAGGAAAGAAGTAGCACTGAAATGATTAGGTTTGACCAGCATGTCATTATGCAAAACAGTTTATACAGTATTTACCTAACACTTTTGAATTACCTTTTCTTCAAGTATTTTGAAAAACTAGCTTCACAGTGTGTAAAGTGTATATCTAAACACATTGTACCAAGATATAAGGTTACATTAGCGAAAAATCTACGAGTTGTCAGGGTTTGATTGCTGGGAACCCCTACACTTCCAAAAATGGGGTTTCAGACAGTCCCCTGCACAAATAGAGTGAAGGATCTGCATGCACCTCTGCTACATTCATTTCAATGATAGCACCAAGATTGTCAAATGCTTGTCCTTGGCAGTTTTAGCAATGTTATTGCAATGAATGGGGCAACAGGACACATGCTTATCTTAGACTCCATTCATGCAAGAACTGTTGGGGGGCCTTTTCTCAGAATTGTTGGGAGTCTGAGCGGTTGGATATCCTCTGATCATATGGTTTTGCTTTATCTTATCATAAGGATAATTTCATATACTGGTACAATTGCATTAATTGACAAGCAAAGAGAGTAAAAATATATGTTTTGGGCAAATATTTAAAAAGTCAAATTTGATAAAGTTATTATTGATTAGGATAATAAGGCAAATGTATGTGTCATGGAAACATTTCATAGTTCTGGTATTATAGTGTAAAACTATAAAACAATGTATTACAACTGTGCAATATGTTTATGATATTGTTTTTATAAGCTATGCATAAATTACAGAATAAAAAATAAAATAATCCATAGAAAACAATTCAAAGTGTATTATAAATATTGTAAAACTAGATAGGATATAAGGGCTCGTTCACATCTGCATTGGAGATTCCATTCAGAGAATCCTTTGTAGATTTCCATTAAACTGCAGAATGAAATCGCATTACATGCACCTCTTTGTTTTTTCCTGGATAATGCCAAAAGAAATAATGAAATTTTCATAGACCCGATAATAGTCAATGGTGTCATCTAGAGATGAGCGAGCACCAAAATGCTCGGGTGCTCGTTACTCGGGACGAAATTATCGCGATGCTCGAGGGTTCGTTTCGAGTAACGAACCCCATTGAAGTCAATGTGCGACTCTAGCATTTTTGTATATCGCCGATGCTCGCTAAGGTTTTCATTTGTGAAAATCGGGGCAATTCAAGAAAGTGATGGGAACGACACAACAACGGATAGGGCAGGCGAGGGGCTACATGTTGGGCTGCATGTCAAGTTCCCAGGTCCCACTATTAAGCCACAATAGCGGCAAGAGTGGCCCCCCCCAACAACTTTTACTTCTGAAAAGCCCTCATTAGCAATGCATACCTTAGCTAAGCACCACACTACCTCCAAGAAAGCACAATCACTGCCTGCATGACACTCCGCTGCCACTTCTCCTGGGTTACATGCTGCCGAACCCCCCCCCTGCACGACCCAGTGTCCACAGCGCACACCAAATTGTCCCTGCGCAGCCTTCAGCTGCCCTCATGCCACGCCACACTCATGTCTATTTATAAGTGCGTCTGCCATGAGGAGGAACCGCAGGCACACACTGCAGAGGGTTGGCACGGCTAGGCAGTGACCCTCTTTAAAAGGGGCGGGGCGATAGCCCACAATGCTGTACAGAAGCAATGAGAAATATAATCCTGTGCCACCGCCATCAGGAGCTGCACACGTGGGCATAGCAATGGGGAACCTATGTGCCACACACTATTCATTCTGTCAAGGTGTCTGCATGCCCCAGTCAGACCGCGGTTTTTTATAAATAGTCACAGGCAGGTACAACTCCGCAATGGGAATTCCGTGTGCACCCACAGCATGGGTGGCTCCCTGGAACCCACCGGCTGTACATAAATGTATCCCATTGCAGTGCCCTGGAAAGCAGAGCTAATGTCAGATTAAATGCAGGTGGGCTTCGGCCCACACTGCATGCCCCAACCTGACCGGGGTTTTTAATTCATAGACACAGGCAGGTACAACTCCCTATTGTGAAGTCCCTGTGGACCGACAGCATGGGTGGGTGCCAGGAAGCCACCGGCGGCACATAAATATATCCCATAGCATTGTCCATCACAGCTGAGGTAATGTCATGTTTAATGCAGGTGGGCTTCGGCCCACACTGCATGCCCCAGTCAGACTGGGGTTCTTTAGAAGTGGACACATGTAGTTACAACTCCGTGTGGACCGACAGCATGGGTGGCTCCCTGGAACCCAGCGGCGGTACATAAATATATCCCATTGCAGTGCCCAGCACAGCTGATGTAACGTCAGTTGTAATGCAGGTGGGCAAAAAATTAATTGGATTACACTGTAGGCGAGGGCCCCAAAAAATTGGTGTACCAACAGTACGAATGTACCTCAGAAAAATTGCCCATGCCCAACCAAGAGGGCAGGTGAAACCCATTAATCGCTTTGGTTAATGTGGCTTAATTGGTAATTAGGCCTGGAGGCAGCCCAGTTAAAATAAAAATTGGTTCAGGTGCAAGTTTCAACGCTTTAATGAGCATTGAAACATATAAAAATTGTTTACAAAAATTATATGACTGAGCCTTGTGGGCCTAAGAAAAATTGCCCATTCGGCGTGATTACGTGAGGTTTCAGGAGGAGGAGCAGGAGGAGGAGGAGGAATATTATACACAGATTGATGAAGCTAAAAGGTCCACGTTTTTGATGGTGAAAGAGAACAATGCTTCCATCCGCGGGTGCAGCCTACGTATTGCTTAGGTATCGCTGCTGTCCGCTGGTGAAGAAAAGAAGTGTGGGGAAATCCAGGCTTTGTTCATCTTGATGAGTGTAAGCCTGTCGGCACTGTCGGTTGACAGGCGGGTACGCTTATCCGTGATGATTCCCCCAGCCGCACTAAACACCCTCTCTGACAAGACGCTAGCCGCAGGACAAGCAAGCACCTCCAGGGCATACAGCGCGAGTTCAGGCCACGTGTCCAGCTTCGACACCCAGTAGTTGTAGGGGGCAGAGGCGTCACCGAGGACGGTCGTGCAATCGGCTACGTACTCCCTCACCATCCTTTTACAGTGCTTCCGCCAACTCAGCCTTGACTGGGGAGCGGTGACACAGTCTTGCTGGGGAGCCATAAAGCTGGCAAAGGCCTTGGAGAATGTTCCCCTGCCTGCGTTGTACATGCTGCCTGATCTCTGCGCCTCCCCTGCTACCTTGCCCTCGGAACTGCACCTTCTGCCACTAGCGCTGTCGGATGGGAAGTTTACCATCAGTTTGTCCACCAGCGCCCTGTGGTATAGCATCATTCTCGAACCCCTTTCCTCTTCGGGAATGAGAGTGGAAAGGTTCTCCTTATACCGTGGGTCGAGCAGTGTGTACACCCAGTAATCCGTAGTGGCCAGAATGCGTGTAACGCGAGGGTCACGAGAAAGGCATCCTAACATGAAGTCAGCCATGTGTGCCAGGGTACCTGTACGCAACACATGGCTGTCCTCACTAGGAAGATCACTTTCAGGATCCTCCTCTTCCTCCTCCTCCAGCCATACACGCTGAAAGGATGACAGGCAAGCAGCATGTGTACCCTCAGCAGTGGTCCAAGCTGTCTCTTCCCCCTCCTCCTCTTCCTCAACGTGCAGCATCTGCAGCATCCCCGCTCAGCATCTGGGTAGACTCCTCAAAGTTTCCGAGGACCTGGCAGATGTCTGCCAACCAGGCCCACTCTTCTGTAAAGAATTGAGGAGGCTGACTCCCACTGCGCCGCCCATGTTGGAGTTGGTATTCCACTATAGCTCTACGCTGCTTATAGAGCCTGGCCAACATGTGGAGCGTAGAGTTCCACTGTGTGGGCACGTCGCACAGCAGTCGGTGCACTGGCAGATTAAAGCGATGTTGCAGGGTGCGCAGGGTGGCAGCGTCCGTGTGGGACTTGCGGAAATGTGCGCAGAGCCGGCGCACCTTTACGAGCAGGTCTGACAAGCGTGGGTAGCTTTTCAGAAAGCGCTGAACCACCAAATTAAAGACATGGGCCAGGCATGGCACGTGCGTGAGGCTGGCGAGCTGCAGAGCCGCCACCAGGTTATGGCCATTGTCACACACGACCATGCCCGGTTGGAGGCTCAGCGGCGCAAGCCAGCGGTCGCTCTGCTCTGTCAGACCCTGCAGCAGTTCGTGGGCCGTGTGCCTCTTCTCTCCTAAGCTGAGTAGTTTCAGCATGGCCCGCTGACGCTTGCCCACCGCTGTGCTGCCACGCCGCGCGATACCGACTGCTGGCGACGTGCTGCTGCTGCTGACACATCTTGATTGCGAGACAGAGGTTGCGTTGGAGGAGGAGGAGGAGGGTGGTTTACTGGAGGAAGCATACACCGCCGCAGATACCAGCACCGATCTGGGGCCCGCAATTCTGGGGGTGGGTAGGACGTGAGCGGTCCCAGGCTCTGACTCGGTCCCAGCCTCCACTAAATTCACCCAATGTGCCGTCAGGGAGATATAGTGGCCCTGCCCGCCTGTGCTTGTCCACGTGTTTGTTCTTAAGTGGACCTTGGCAGTAACCGCGGTGGTGAGGGCGCGTACAATGTTGCGGGAGACGTGGTCGTGCAGGGCTGGGACGGCACATCGGGAAAAGTAGTGGCAACTGGGAACCGAGTAGCGCGGGGCCGCCGCCGCCATCATGCTTTTGCAAGCCTCCGTTTCCACAAGCCTATATGGCAGCATCTCCAGGCTGATCAATTTGGCAATGTGCACGCTTAACGCTTGAGCGTGCAGGTGCGTGGCGGCGTACTTGCGCTCGCGTTTAAACAGTGGCGATAGCGACGTCTGGACGCTGCGCTGAGAGACATTGCTGGATGGGGCAGAGGACAGCGGAGGTGAGGGTGTGGGTGCAGGCCAGGAGACGGTAGTGCCTGTGTCCTCAGAGGGGGGTTGGATCTCAGTGGCAGGTTGGGGCACAGGGGGAGAGGCAGTGGTGCAAACCGGAGGCGGTGAACGGCCTTCGTCCCACCTTGTGGGGTGCTTGGCCATCATATGCCTGTGCATGCTGGTGGTGGTGGCTCCCCAGCTGATCTTGGTGCGACAAAGGTTGCACACCACTGTTCCTCGGTCGTCAGGCGTCTCTGTGAAAAACTGCCACACCGTAGAGCACCTTGACCTCTGCAAGGTGGCATGGCGCAAGGGGGCGCTTTGGGAAACAGTTGGTGGATTATTCGGTCTGGCCCTGCCTCTACCCCTGGCCACCGCACTGGCTCGGCCTGTTCCCACACCCTGACTTGGGCCTCCGCGTCCTCGCCCGCGTCCACGTCCTCTAGGCCTACCCCTACCCCTCAGCATGGTGTATTATCAGTAGTGCAGAAACAGAACGCTGTAATTAAATGTGCCGCTTATTGGCCTGTGGTTGGAGGCTGACTTCGCTTACGGAACGCAAAGCAGAGCCAGGAAATAATTTTGCGCAAGCCTGCTGTAACACTTAGCTGGCTGCGTATGAATTAGGAGGACAACTACACCCAGCACAGACCCAGTACACTGAGGACAGTCACAGGCAGCCCAAATAGATTTTTTTTCCCAAATGTTTTTGGAAAGGCCCACTGCCTATATTCAATAAATATATGTCTTCTGTCCCTGCTTCACCACCACTACTGGCCCTGGACTATGTATAATTACTGCAGGGCGCAATGCTCTGCACGGCCGATATACAAAAAAAAAAAAAGTGCAACACTGCAAAAAGCAGCCTCCACACTACTGCACACGGTTAGATGTGGCCCTAAGAAGGACTGTTGGGGTTCTTGAAGCCTAAAATACTCCTAACGCTCTCCCTATAGCAGCTCCGGCACCAGCAGCACTGTCCCTGATCTCTGTCAGAATAAATCTGTGGCGAGCCGCGGGAGGGGCCGATTTATATATTCGGGTGACACCTGATCTCGCCAGCCACTCACTGCAGGGGGGTGGTATAGGGCTTGAACGTCGCTGGGGGAAGTTGTAATGCCTTCCCTGTCTTTCTATTGGCCAGAAAAGCGCGCTAACGTCTCAGAGATGAAAGTGAAAGTAACTCGAACATCACGTGGTACTCGTCACGAGTAACCAGCATCTCGAACACGCTAATACTCGAACGAGTATCAAGCTCGGACGAGTACGTTCGCTCATCTCTAGTGTCATCCAGCATTCTTTGGATCCAGCTAGAGATGAGCGAGCGTACTCGCTAAGGGCATATACTCTAGCGAGTGTTGTCCTTAGCGAATACCTGCTCGCTCGTAAGAAAAGATTCGGGTGCCGGCAGGGAGTGGCGGGGGAGAGGTGGGGGGCGTGAGGGAAGTCTCTCTCTCTCCCCCCTCCTGCTCACTCCCGCAACACACCGCTCACCCCCGCCGTCACCCGAATCTTTTCTCACGAGCAGGCAGGTACTCGCTAAGGACAATACTGGCTCGAATATTTGCCCTTAGTGAGTATGCTCGCTCATCTCTAGATCCAGCATGTGTACTTCCAGTTTTAGAGCTCACACGGGCATATTCAGCTTCCGTTCATGAAACATGCAGCGTTTTCACGGACCAAAACTGTGTGCATTCCCTGCCTATTGTTTTTTGGTTTTTTTTTTTGCATGCATGCATATTCATTGTTTTTTTGTACTAGCAAGAAAAAAGGTAAAAACAGCTAAATACATTTCAAGCTTCATATACCTGGATGCAAATTATTTGTAAACTGTAAAAGCTGTTAAGTCAAATATTATACAATATTACTAAATGGTTGTTTTTTATAGGTACTGTATATGCCCTTTTCTGTGCAAGAATAGTACTAAGCAGCCGCCCTCCTCAATATAAGGAAGGTGTGTGAGTGGTTGTTCATAAGTACTTCCACCTGTGCAATTCTCCTCCATATAGCAGTTTGGCCGTCTGCATGTAGAGGAATGTGGTGCTTCTACCTGCCGTCTTGTATCAGTATACCAGTAAGTATATGGCTGCTTTCGGTGATTTTGTTGTCTGTTTTTATTTTCGTTTTCTGTGATTTTTATAAGGGATATCCCATTTACTTTTACCTAAAACTGTAAGGGGTCATTCCAGTTAGCATATTTACTCATTAGTGCACAATAGATAAGGAATCATCTTTACTAGAGATGCTAATAAACTTGCATGTCAAGGTAGTATACATTATTCTCTTGAAAATGTTTGATCTCATTAAAACCAATGATGCTGGAAAGAAAATAGTTGATAAACTATCATAATAAAGGTTGCATAAATGACCACTAAAACCTAATTGAATTCTTATTATGATGAGGACTGAGATGTAGCTAGTGGTATGATAATCCTTAGAGCACATTTTTGCTCAAAAGTCAACTTATGTGTGCTAAAAACACATGATGTGCTGTTACTTACCGTGCTTTTTATTCCCATATATCATATAATTATGCTCCTAAATCTTCTAATATAATAGTAATTGCAGAGGCTCAGCTCCTGTGCAGCTGTGATTGATCACCATGACCTACATGTATACCATTTTATGGACACTACCTGCATTTTTTCTGATGTAATTGTACTAATGAATGTAAATATGTTCTGTTATTTTAACTTTGCATGGGTAAGGATGACAAAAAAAAAAAAAACTACTATCGACTGGCGGTCAACATGTCGAAAAGTTAGTGCTGCTTGTCTCATGTGAGCATGGGACAGTGGTGCACACTAACTTTTCTTCTTAGGTTGAAACACCTGCACAGTTTTTGGTGAAAGGGATACTGGATCTGGCTCAGGCCTGTAACAAAGGATTGCATAAGCAACTTCTTTGAGATGCTGCTGGGGATGAGGAGAAATGAGTGAAAGATAACCAGTCAGGCATAACTGGCAACATGTGACTGCTTATGCTTCTGTCAGCAGTGGCTTAGCTATAGGGGTCATAGTTGTTGCAATTGTGATCTGGCCTCTAAAATAAAGAGGCCCATGAGCTCCTCTGACCACACTCTAAGCAAATAGTCAGATGAGGGCTGGTTGCAGTAGTGCTGTCCCTTTCAGGAAACACTGGAGAGGGCCATCAAAACATACCTTTGACTCACAACTGCTGCTCAAAGTGAACTTTTATTGCAAATTGTCAACTTGAAATCAGCCTGGTTGCAGTCCCCTGGGCCCATAGTCAGTCCAAACTTGGTTATCCGCGGGTGGGTCCCAGTCCTATTTGAGGGATTGTTGTCCTCCAGGCTCATCAGGTCTGCATATAGTTGTAGACTAACCCCCTGACAGCTCCAATATGTGGATGAAGAAAACTAACTCTTAATCCTTGAAATCCTACGAATCAGGGGTTAGTTCATCCCAAGCCACCGATGTGCGACATACAAAGATTATATCAGTTTGTGTGTTGTCTTTGATAAATTTGTACCCTTGCTGTAGGTGATACTTTGTCAACTGTATGTGGCTTCTATTACGTTGATATTACATAGTGTTGTATGTGGTCAGAAGCTAATAAGATCATCCCCCATCTCCTCTTTTTTCTGTTGTCCTCTCATTTGCTAAGCTCAAAAGCATGGTTCCATAAGTGCTTGACCAATGCCATTACTGGGTGAACTTCTGCCTGAGCTTGCTGCTGTGCACACAATCCTTCCCATTGCCAAACATCCCCAGTTGGTCCGATGGGCGGTCTGGTCATGGGAGCGCTGTCCCTTTCGGGTAACTCAAGAGAGGGCCCAGAAGTCATGCAGTTGACGGAAGTTTTTTTGTTTTTGTTTTTTATTTTCATAGAATGTGAAGCACTGAGCGAGAAGCCCTCAATCCTGTGGTGAACTCTGCCTGTCTAAACGCTCTGCACAAGCTCTAACAAGCTTCTCGGTGACATCAGCTCTCGTGCAGTCGTTTAGACGACTATCATCCCATCTAAATGGGACATTACTGTACACATTATCCCACTACTGTAACATCACTGTGAGCAGTATTATGCAACATCACTGTGTTCATTATATCTGTGCAAAATTATTATATACTTTCATGTAATGAACTCGCTGTTAAGAGTTGTCATGCTGATATAGGTCCTATTTCAAGTCTTGTTTGGGGCCCATGATTACTTGTTACACACCTCGTTTATGCCCAAGTGCATGTGATTGGAGACTCCTAGAAAACAGTTTAAGGGGGATTTATTAAAGGTTTTTGTACCACTTTTATGGTATTGAAAAAACACAAATTATGGAGCACACTATAGTTACGCTATAATTTGTAACTTTGCATCTCTCTTCTCTAATCAGAAATGGCAAAAATGGGGGAAGAGTTTTCTAGAAGAGGAAGGCATGACCATTAAAGATGAGCGAACACCAAAATGTTCGGGTTCGCGTTATTCGAAACGAACTTCCCGCGATGTTCGGGTGTTCGTTTCGAATAACGAACCCCATTGAAGTCAATGGGCGACCGGAACATTTTTGTATTTCGCCGATGCTCGCTAAGGTTTTCATGTGTGAAAATCTTGGCAATTCAAGAAAATGATGGGAACGACACAGCAAGTTCTCCTCTGCCACAGCTGTAACAGCTGTGCCAGAGAAGAACGATGTTAGCCCATTGAATTCAATGGAGCCGTCAATACAGCCGACTCCACTGAATGCAATGGGCTGCCGGCGATCGCGGGATGAATTGTCGGAAAGGGGTTAAATATATAAGCCCTTTCCTGCAATTCATCCAGAAATGTGTAAAAATAAAAAATATATATATACTCACCTGGTGCGGGCAGATGGAGTTCAGCGCGGCAGGCTGCAGTTCTCCTGAACTGCTCTGAACAGCTGTGAGTAATATTCAGCAGCCGGGGATTTAAAATCCCCGCCTGCTGAATAAGATGCCTCTGAATGGTCACAGCCTGACCAATCAGAGGCCAGCCCTCACTCACACCCATTCATGAATTCATGAATGGGTGTGAGTGAGGGCTGGCCTCTGATTGGTCAGGCTGTGACCAATCAGAGGCCTCTCATTCAGCAGGCGGGGATTTTAAATCCCCGGCTGCTGAATACTACTCACAGCTGTTCAGAGCAGTTCAGGAGAACTGCAGCCTGCCGCGCTGAACTCCATCTGCCGGCACCAGGTGAGTATATATATATTTTTTATTTTTACACATTTCTGGATGAATTGCAGGAAAGGGCTTATATATTTAACCCCTTTCCGACAATTCATCCCGCGATCGCCGGCAGCCCATTGCATTCAGTGGAGTCGGCTGTATTGCCGGTTCCATTGAATTCAATGGGCAAACATCGTTCTTCTCTGTCACAGCTGTTCCAGCTGTGGCAGAGAAGAAGGATTTGTCTTCTATATGTTCTCAATGGGGTTGGCGCTGCTGCCGCCGGCCCCATTGAGCGCATATAGACGAACATCCGAACATCGTGTGGTGTTCGTTACGAATAACGAACATCCCGAACACCCTAATATTCGCCCGAGCATCAAGCTCGGACGAGTACGTTCGCTCATCTCTAATGACCATCACTTACACTGGACATTTGTGCAAATTATAGTGAAAATTGATGCCTTTTTAGAACAGGCGTAGGTTTCAGTTTTTGGCGTTAAAACAGCCCAAGATGCTCTTAATTTATTAAGATGCAAACGTCTTTTAGTAAATTTGGCGCATTGCACTTTGACAACCTTCAGTTTAAGACTGGAATATGACTTTTAGTCTAAAATAAGCTGCCCTCATTTTACATCAAATTGTGGTGCACTTTAAAAAGTTATTGCAGATAGGCAATAATTATGTTATGTACTAATTTATTTATGAGTCCTTTGAGTTCCATTTAAATATTGATATATTACAAACATTGTGAAACAGATCCCCTTACCACATTCTAAAGCTCTTTACCAATTAATCAAGCCTCCCTATACGATGTGCTCTAATTAGAACATGATTTGACTCAAATTTCACTTGAGATAATTAATGCATGAGCTGTGAACTTCTATGATCTTTATGGTATCTTAATGTGTCAGTGCTTTGTCTTATTATGAGAGAAAATGTTAAAAGTACACTTCATAGTAAATACATTATTTTCCAGTCTACTCCTTGTCAACGCCTTCCTGTTCATTTTTTTTTTAATTGGTTCTATCATTTTGTAAGCAGATGCTACTGGCTTTACACTGCTCATACTGGGCTATGAGGTCACCTAATTACTCATGGTCAAAATATGCAATTTAGAGGCATGCTAGTATGTAGATAATGTTTTCCTTAATGTCTTTTTCTAACAGATGTGTTTGTTTTCAAAACATTAATTTCATATACTGTAGACACGGTTATAGTGACCAGAAAAAAATAAATATGTTAGCAAGATTTGCAATTCAAAAAGTTTATATTTATCAAACCTTACATCCAAAGAAAATGATAAATTTGCAGTTGTTGATGTCTTTCTTTTCAAAGATGAAGATTTTTTTGCTCTTCTCGGAGGTGCTATTGTCTTATGAAGCACTGTTTAGCTTATGTTCACAAATTGTGTAAATGTGGGGAATTTTCACAGTGGATTTTCCTGATGAAAATCTGCACCATTTTACAGTATAAGCAATGTGGATAAGATTTCAAAAAATCTCATATATATCCTATAGAAAAAAAACCCACACCGTAAATTGACCTGCAGTGCAGATTTAAAATCCACCGCGTATCCATTTATGCTGCATATTTTCGCAGTGGACTTCACCCCTTCAAATCTACACCAGAATACACTGCGGATTTTCAGTGTGGATATTGCATAAAAGGTAATGTCTGGTGCTCTGAAGCTATCTTCTACTTTTAAAGCACAGAAGTCCCAGTAGATATTGGGGCATGTTATATAAGCACCATGTGCAACCTCTATCAACTTTTAAAGAAATGATCTATTAGATTTTTAATCCTTAATAATCCAATCAATTCAGATTACAATAAATTTTTTAATCCAAAATTGTGGAACATTAGTCAGATTGTAGCAACATCTTTAAGCCTCAGGGCACATTAGGCTAGTCAAGTGTTGTGATCACACTTCAGAGTGTTCTTTCACATGTCATTTTTGTACCTTTGATGACTGAATAACATAAAATGATATTCTATTTCATCCAGTAAATACAAATATTTAAGCTTGACAGATCCATTATAAGTCAATAGTATCAGGCAGGATCCATTAGGGTATATTACAAAACAATCATAAATAATCCATCATATTTGACAATGCTCCAAGACAAATAAGTCATGCAGTGTGAACAAGGCCTAAATGAACAAAAGGTTTTCAGTCTACAATTGGAAACATTGTTTGGTTCGCTCATGCTCCTATATTGAATTCATTAAAGGAAAAATTATATAGTAACAAAGTGTGTAATGCTGAAAAAAGTCATATGTCCATCTAGTTCAGCCTATTAGCTCCTAATGTTGATCCAGAGAAAGACAAAAAATTCCCAATGAGATAGAAGCCAATTTTCCTTACTTTAGGGAAAAAAAATATTTCCGAACTCTAATCTGGTAATTAGTATTATCCCTGGATCAACAACCCTTCTGAAGTAATCAGTGGCTATAACATGTAGCATTTTTACATTCAAGAAAAGTGTCCCAGCCGCTCTTGAGTTCTTTTAGTGTGTTCGCCATGACTACATCCTCAGGCAGAGAGTTCCAAACATGATGTTTCCTTTAGATCTTTGAAGACTAAAGAAATGTATCTTAGACCACTGAAAACATTCATTTAGATTGGACTTTACTGTTAAGCTTTAGTTCAGTCTTAAGTAAAAGGGAAGGAGAATGAGAATATAACGTGTATCTGTTACTATCTATGTAAAAAAATACATATGTTGACAGAACACATTGAAGCTCAAAGATCATTGTCTCTGCTAACAGTCTCTAGTAATTGCAAAATATGCTAGTGTTTACAAGTACATGCAGATGAATAAATCAGTAATAAAGTGTTTAAGTTAAAAAATAACATTGCTTACAACTTTAACAAGCACCAGAATAAATAGTTATTAAAGATAGCATTGTGGATCGAACCCAAGAGTTCTATAATGTTTTATGCAAATTTAAGGATAATCCAGGTCTTCCAACAATCAGAAAACTAGATTGACCTGCCCTTTATACCTTTCAGTTTATCCCTCTTAAAACGTAACTTTTATTTCAAATAACAACTAAAAAGGATTCCTTGGTAAATGCTGAAAAAGACACAGACATACACATAAACAATATCTAGAACCTATTCCCAGGAATAGCTTAATGCGTGTGTGCCAGACAAGGAGACACTCCTGGGGATGAGGTATGCAAGAAAAAAAACGTATTGGGTAGGTAGACCCTAATTTCCAGCACCCAGCAAATAATTACAGATAGCTGGGACCACTTTAGGGGTCAATTTTTTGAAAAAATAGCGTTCCTAAATTGCATACAGTTTCTATCAAGAAGACAGCCAGTGGACAGAGCAAATGGTAAGTGCTCTGAAACTTAGTGTATTGTTCACACTGAAAACAGTGCTGTCTTAGTGTATCACCAACCATAGGCATGCATGCATAACTGAAGACAGATGTCTCAGACCAAGATGCCTATATAACAGGCAGATGATTGATAAGACTTCCGTGCTAGGTGACACAAAATCACAACGTTTCTGACGGACAGTCCACTAGGAAGAAAAATTGGATCAAAAAATGGGACCAAATAAATTGGTGCGAACAGGTTCACAGGTTCAACGCGTTTCTGCTACAATTAGCGTAGCTTCATCAGGAACCCACCGAAATGAAATAGTACCAGTAGTCAAAAGCAAAATCTGATCTAGTGAACTCCAAAATGTGGAGGAGGCCAATAGTCAAAAGCGAAAACTAATCTAGTGAGCTCCAGAAATGTGGAGGAGGCCACATAGAGGAGGAGATAGTCGATCCTATCACTAGGTTAAAGTAGCACAAAAAACCCAGTTTCCCCCCAGAAAATGCAGGAACAAAATAATAAAAAGCAGCAGCACCTGCCTCTGTGGTAGGCTGGTTAGTGATACACTAAGACAGCACTGTTTTCAGTGTGAACAATACACTAAGTTTCAGAGCACTTACCATTTGCTCTGTCCACTGGCTGTCTTCTTGATAGAAACTGTATGCAATTTAGGAATGCTATTTTTTCAAAAAATTGACCCCTAAAGTGGTCCCAGCTATCTGTAATTATTTGCTGGGTGCTGGAAATTATGGTCTACCTACCCAATACGTTTTTTTTTGCATACCTCATCCCCAGGAGTGTCTCCTTGTCTGGCACACACGAATTAAGCTATTCCTGGGAATAGGTTCTAGATATTGTTTATGTGTATGTCTGTGTCTTTTTCAGGATTTACCAAGGAATCCTTTTTAGTTGTTATTTGAAATAAAAGTTACGTTTTAAGAGGGTTAAGCTGAACCCTTCCTGTGACAAGTAAGATTGACATCCAGGTGTTTATCCTGCTACTGTGACCCCCCCCCCTGCCTTTTATACCTTAAACCGACCTAAAGTGACATCTTCTCAAAAGTAGCATCTCATACTGTAGCTTCCTGATCTACCACCAATATCTAATGAATGATTGATTACATCTTTAAAAGCCTTCAAATCCCCTGGTCCAATCATAGGATATTATAAAAATATGCTCACATTCTGGTCCCTCTCCTGGCTAAGGTTTTTAATAAAACAGCTGTAGACATTTCATTCCCCTCAGAAATGTACTCTGCCATATTAATCACTTTTACTTAACCATGGAAGAAATAGAGATTGCCAGCAAACTTCAGACGTATTTTATTACTGAATAAATAGATAGAAATATGTCACAGTATTAACTGATATGAATTTTGTCCTGTCTATTCTCACTAAGTGGACTAAGCTTTTTTAATGTGTAGACAAGTGTGAGAATCATTGAGTTGATTTAGTGGTCTGAACACTACTAAGCATCTTCCCTTCTCCATACCTATGGTGCAGAGAAGGTATAGACAGGTAAAGACTGTATTTGTCCTACATCTATACAAGCTATAATAGCTATTGCAAAATAAAAGCAATGACTTTAATGGTTGTAATCCTAAATGAATACCTTTATAATGGTAAATGTAATGCAACAGTGTTGATTTATTTTGCGATGATTTTTTTGTCTGTTTTACGCTGCCCTTAGAGGAGTAGATATAAGTATTTGATAACACCCAGGGCATAAAAAGGGTGCAGGTTGCCATACAGCTGTATGACAATTATGTTATCTTATCAGTTGTGTCCTCTTTCCATTAGAAGGTTAACACAAAAGAATTGTAGACACTGAATCTGAGTACAAACTGTATTACCGCTTTCTTTTTTATCACAGCCCATGCAGGCGGCAATTAGACATGAGTCACTATCCTGTATGTGAGTCACTAGGTATTTTATTATATCATGTGGTTCCAAGCCCAGATGGATTTTTTACTTTTCTGCAGTAATGGCATGCTGTACATCCATATTACCACTGCAGCCAATCACTGTGCAGGCGGCCTTACTGTATGGTAAACCTAAGCATTGCTTTATTTGTGTATTCTATGAGATATTTATTAAATTAGATCATAAGTTGGAGATAATTTAGTTTTTTTTACCTAGATATAACTGTTAGGCATGCTCCATTTAATGAATACATTGGAAGCTTTTCCCAACATATATATTCACTGGCGACAAAAAAAAGGATGTGGACAGGGACTTTGTGAACTTTTCTTTTAATTTCATAGCATTGAATGCAGAATTTTTAATTTTTTGAAACTATCGGACAACCGGTTTTAAGAGAAACTTTTAGTATAATTGCATTTAATAAGCCGCTCTCCAAATTGTCAAACAAGGAAGTTGAAAAGAAAACATATGTTAGTTCTGGGTTATCCCATAATGTCACATGTATATAAGACATAAAAAGAGCACAGGCACTTCAAGTGTAAGCCTCACTAGCCTGATATAACTGTATTCAACACAACATAAATAGAACATGAATAATGATATCCGAATGTACTGCCAGCTCCCCAGATCACAGCTTGGATGTTCATGAATACATGCAACAGTTGTAGGAAATAGGAGCTTGCCATTGGTGCAAACCACACAGAGTTGAATATGAAGTGGCCAACCAATTTAATTGACACAGCAACACAACGCGTTTCATTGCTTTCCTGATTAAACTTGTTAACCACTTTATATTTAGCCTTTGTGTGGTCTGCACCAATGGCAAGCTCCTATTGCTTGTTTCTATAGAACAGTTTCACATAGTCCCTCTTAGACAGTCAGCAGGTCTTTTTAAGGGGGCTTAGTGCATTCACTAGTATAACTAATAGGGTCTCAAACTAATCCCTTTATTTAACTATGGTTTTGTCAAAAAGACAGGCTTACTATGGAAAGTAAACTATAATGTTCAATAGGTTTTTTGGAATGCGATAACAGTACAACACAAATGGCCCATGGACAATGCACTACTTCTACATGATCTTATATCCATGGTGTCCAGAGTTTCTATCATCCACTCCTCAAAACTAAAAATTAGAGTAAACGATTTCACACTCTGTAAAGTCTCACAAGAACTTGGCGTTGGAGTAAAATTCAATAACACGTTGTGCTTCAGACTACAGGTCCAAACCTTTATGACCTCATACCAACTGCAATTCGAAAGCATCATATAAGTTCACTCCTTCTTTGTTCATGAGTCAACCTGCTCATACACTCTTTGACTGTGCCTTGCATTCCTCTAAACTACTTTTTAAATAAAATGTTATTGCCTCTCATCTCTACCAGTGTCTTTAATGGTTACTCATTGCCCAGCTAGTACATTTCAACATTCTCAAATTGACATACAAAGTACTTCAGAACCTGACCCCTTCATACATCTCTAACCTCGTCTCCAGATACTACCTTGTCTTTATTCTATAAGTTTGTGCTTTCAGTTGTTTTTGCTGATTTGACTTTAAAGATATTTAGGATATTATATTTATTTACTATACCCAATAAGTATTGTACTAAGGGTCCCTAACAGCTAATTTTAATTTTAATTTTCCAGCTATTATCAAATTCTGTTATAAAAATATCATAAAGTTTCTTACAGAATGCTGTTAACATTCATCTTTTTGGAGGATATTCCTTTCTATGTAATGAAGAGAAAAGACAAGCTTTGCAATTCTTTATACAGTAAGTTTACCCTTGGGAGTTACTTTAGGATTACATCAAGGGTAATTATATCATGTGATGATTATAGAGCAATAACAATAACCAAAACCATTTCCAGCCCTCATTCATTCAGTAGATTAGTAATCTGGGAAGGTATAGTTGGCATATAAAGAATATAGGTTTGTTATTATGAGATAAATTTGTGTAATTAATTCACATTCTCAATAAGCTTTAAAAATTATGTTTTAATGTGCAATATATTACCCTCATTTCAACAAAAAGAGAAAAAACAACCTTGCCATTGTTTTTCTCTTAAACTTTTAACTACACTAATGGCCTCACAGTTGTCAGCTGAAAAGCTTTGAAAATAAATATAAAGTTAAATGAACACAATGTAATATGATTTTTAGATTTTTTAAATCCTGTGGTGAAAATGTATTGAGTTTTTAGCCAGCTGAGAATTTTAAATGATGCAGTGACCTGAAGCACATACAATTCACTAAAAAATGATTACTTCCTATATCAAATTTATAAGAGACATCTGGGACTCATTGAAAGCCAAATAATATAACAGGCCAGAAAACAGAACAGGCGTTGATATCTAAATGGCCTCTTGTGTTCACTATGACCAGAGTGTTGATAAGATAACCTTTGATGACAATTTTGCAGCCAGATGGGCCTTCTGTAAAGTTAGTCACACTTTAGTGGATGTCGATTACTTTCATATTGCCAAGAAATTCTTCTTGCTTTGTGACATGTCTTTACCACAAAATGATTCTGTGAATGACCTTCAGATGGCACATGCAGAATGCTAAATGCTCTGTGACTATTTGATTTGATGAAAAACTATGTAAGCTGTGCTAAAATAATCAACATATTATCATTTTTCATAAAATTAAGAAAAATTTGACAGATTTCCACCTAAACTGACTGGGAAATTGAAATAAAAGGAAAAAATTATCTTAAAATGTTTGATGTTATTGAATCATCTTTGGCTCTCATGTGGATTATGAATGATAATTTAGTTACAGCTTGGCATAGCTGTGTCAGAATTTGAATATTGTTCCACAATGTACTGGCAATGGTTGCTACATCCATTTTTTTGTGAAAACTGTTAGAGTTAATCCTTAAAGCTTTTGCACTTTTAATGTATAAGGTCTCATTTAGACAAGTGGTTTTTTGTGCACAAAAAGCCGCACAGAAAGATCGCGGCTCAGTCGTGGAAAAATCACTTGAACTTAGCTAAAGGGGCGATCTTCATTCGCGCACAATTTGCTCGTTCTCATGATCTGTGGTGCATGCTGCATGTTAATCCAGCTCCCATTGGAGTCAATGGGAAGTCCTGGGCAATTCCCGTGGTTGGTAGAAATCCTCCTAATGACTTCTAATGTCTAAACTACAGACACCTGTCTTCTTTTCTGAGCGTGGTTCACAGCTAAACTCCCTCCCCCCTCCCTTTTTGTTCTGCTCTCATAGTAGTCTATGGAAACTCCTGCGCAGCATACACCAAAGATAGGTCAGGTCCTTTCTTTTCAAGCAGCACGGACCTTAGATGTGGGCATTGTAGCCACGCATGCCCTATCTTTGGAAGGTGCAAGATTTTTGAGTGTCTAATATTGCTCCATCTGAACGGTTCTATAGGAAACCATTGGTTCTATTAGATGCATTTTTTTCTTGTGTCTATTCTGCGCTAAAAACACGCTCATGTGAACAAGACCTTATGCCCAGTAAATCCACTGCTCTTAAACTCTACATGTCATTTATCAATTTGCAGGCTGCGCATGATGAGCTGAATACAAGGATTATAGTTTCCATCTACGCAACAAAAGCATTTGATTCCATTGAGTGGGACTTCTTTGCCCATCCAGGGATGGATGGTTTTAATCCTCAGAAAATACAAATCACCCACAAATCAAGTCCTACACCTCTTTCTGTCCTCTTAACGGGGCTGCTCCTCTACCCTTACTGCTAATATGCCTCCTTGAACAGCCAATCACACTAGACCTTTTTCTGTGGAGGTGGATCATTTCTACTTGTAGATGCTTTAGCTACTGGACTGTTTTTTTTGTGTAGCTCTTTGTAGTTTTTCCAGTTTCACCCGTAATGCTGAGTTCTGGTTATTTATTAAGCCTCCCTGACTGGGAATTTGGCTTTTAAGATTGTGCTAAGCAGACACACACAGTTCTGTGTAAAAGTCTTGGCAGGTGTGGAAAAAATGCTATAAATATAGAATACTTGCAAAAATAAAATTGGTAATAGTATTTTTGCAAATGGCAAAATGCAAACTGAATGAACCAGAAAAAAAATCTTAATTAAATTACTATTTGATGTAACTATACTTTCAGAACAGCATCAATTCTTCTAGATACACTTGTACACAGTTTTTTAAAGGAACTCGGCAGGGTATTGTTATCAAATGTCTTGGAGAACTAGCCACAGATCTTTAGTGCACTTAGTCTTTCTCAAATCTTTATGTGTCTTCGTGCAACCCCAGACAAATTCAATTATGTTGAAATCAGGGCTCTGTGGGGGCCATATCATTATTTCTGGGACTCCCTGTCTTCTTTATTCTGAATATGGTTGTTAATTTCACTGACTTTATGTCTGAGGTCGTTCTGCTGCAGAATAAATTTTGAGTCAATCAGACACCTATTTTTGAAAAACAATTCTTACTTTGCAGCATTTTTTTTCATATCTGCCTAAAACTTTACTGCATATAGGTATACAAGTACTTATGTAATGACTATTCACAATTTGAAGATAGTGTGTGAATCCACTAATGTCACTTAGCCATAGCCACAACTTTTTTTCAAAGTCTCTCTATTTTCTCTTAGCTGATATAGTTGGACAATCATTCTTATTTTATAAATCGCAGACCCTTTGGAGTAGAGATTCCAAAGTATCAATAACTGTTTGTTTGTTCATCCGGAAATTTTGAACCTGTACTTCTCTGATACAAATAAATTATTCCATGATCATCTCAGGGTCAGGCTGACAAAATATTCTTAGTTATGAAAGAGCCCAGGCTCTTCTTAGCATCCCTGATGGGTTGTTTATCAGGAATACTTTCCCAATAAACAACAAGAAATTCCCATACAGACGAAAAGTCAACCCAAAGGGTGCTCAACTGTTATGATATACTAGGCTTGCATGAACTGTTTAATTTACATGGCAAAGAACAGAGAAAACGACAAATGCATTTTTAATAAAATTGTTTATTCCTAAGCGCACATTTTCACCATTTTATAAACAAGAAGAACCGTTCATCTCAGTTGCTAAAACCAGTTTAACAAAGTAGATCACAATGGAAACTCTTGTTATTGGCTGATTTTGTTTTCAGCCACATTTTCAGAAAATGCTATTGGCTAGTTTAAATTTAAAAGTAGGTATAATTAGTTATTCACTGCTACCCATTCATTCTATAGAATCAGTTTAAAAATAACTGGCCTTTAATTGCCTGCCAAATTAAATTAGCATCAGTGTTTATGCCTCCATATGTCTCCAATTCATACTGATCCATGTTTCATTGGACGCTGTATTTTGAAGCTTAGCACTTGGGGAGGCTACTGTACCTATAATACAGCATCTATAAAGGCTTCATACTGTATTAGACGGAGCCATATGCATGTTGCTTCACTATCATAAATAGGTTGATATAATCAAGAGATTATGGGATAGCTTTTTCCAGTTCTAAATTTATACACTGCATAGTGCTATACATGGAACCATTTTATTTAGTTGGCTGTATTGCTGAACACAAGATTACTAACTTTACTATTAAGTATCATGATTTATAAAAATAATTTATATTAATTGTTATTAAAAGACTCAGCTGCAAAGAGGTTTTGAAAAGTCACTTGTGACTTACTGTTTTCCATGCTTATTATTCAACATCAGTACAGTTTAATTTGTTGCTAATCATTCCCCCTTGTCACTAATCTCAGAGCTGTCACTTGTCTATTAAGCTATCTCTAGGAAAAAACGCAACCAATCATAAGCACAGATACTAAGAGGAGATATATTATTTAACATTAAAGTACGGTACTTCAAAGGTTTCACATCACAGTCTTGTGGAAAAAATACGGTAATGTCATAAAGTCATAGTCTGATGGTACAGCATTGACATGCATTTTACTTTAATTAAAGCAAAGTATCAATGAACCAACGATGAGCAATAAACCGTAAGTGATTATTAATAATCCTAGTAATGAAGTAGTAAAACAGTTTAATTTCATTGGGATTAGCAATTATTTTTTTAGGTAATTTAAATTGTTATATGAATAATAAAACTAATGCCGGAGGTCATTCTGCAATGGTGAATTACAAAGGTCAAATATATAAAGTGTCATCTCTAATAATATATTTCTTTGAAGAAAAATTTTGTCAGAAAGTATTTAAGGGTTTATTTGTCAATTACATTTAAATCTTTTTAAAGGAGTTGGGCAGCTTTATTTAAAAAAAAGTGCTACACTTGTCCACAGGTTGCAGACTTCAACAGAGTCAGGCCTTAGGGCTCATGTCCAGGGGGAAAATATGATTTAGGATCCGCAGCGGATCTCCCGCATGCGGATCCGCATCCCATAGGGATGCATTGACCACCCGCGGGTACATAAATACCCGCGGATCGTCAATAAAAGTGATTTTAAAAAAAATGGAGCATGAAAAAATCTGGACCATGCTCCATTTTCATGCGGGTCTCCCGCGGGGACGGCTCCCGCGGGCTTCTATTGAAGCCTATGGAAGCCGTCCGGATCCGCGGGAGACCTAAAATAGGAATTTAAAGCATTTACTCACCCGCAGCGGACCGCGAAGCTCTGCTCTTCCTCACGGCCGCATCTCCCTTGCTTCGGCTCGGCGGATGTGCCCGGCGCATGCGCGCGGCACGTCGACGACGTGCCGGCAACGTGCCGCCGGCGTCAGGAATTCATCCGCCGGCCGAAAATGAAGATCCGGCCGTGAGGAACAGCTGACCTTCCCCGCCCGCGCCGGATAGGTAAATGCTTTTAAATTGCTATTTTCGGCGCTCATGTCCGCGGGGCAGGAGGGACCCGCTGCAGATTCTCCATTGAGAATCTGCAGCGGATCTGATTTTCCCCGTGGACATGAGGCCTAAGTCAGACGAGCGTTTTTTCGCGCGATTTGCGCATGCGTCCGGCGATTTTATAAAACCATTGGTTTGCAATGGTATCGGACACATGAGCGCTTTTTATGCGCTCGTCCGATAAATTATAGAACAGAAATCGCAGATCGCAGATAGGTGTTCTCTTCTCTATATGCGCTCAATGGGGCCGGCGGCAGCAGCGCCGACCCCGTTGAGAACATATAGTAGACAAACGATGTTTGCCCATTGAATTCAATGGAGCCGGCAATACAGCCGGCTCCATTAAAAGCAATGGGCTGCCGGCGATCTCACGATGAATTGTTGGGAAGGGCTTAAATATATAAGCCCTTCCCTGCAATTCATCCAGAAATGTGTAAAAATAAAAAAAAAAATATACTCACCTTGTCCCGGCAGACGGAGTTTAGCGCGGCCGGCCGGCAGTGGGTGTGAGTGGGTGTGATTGAGAGCTGCCCCTGATTGGTCCCTGCGCTGAGCCAATCAGAGGCAACTCTCACTCACACCCATTCATGAATGGGTGTGAGCTGCCTCTGATTGGCTCAGCGCAGGGACCAATCAGGGGCAGCTCACACCCACTGCCGGCCGGTCGCGCTGAACTCCGTCTGCCGGGACCAGGTGAGTATATATATTTTTTTATTTTTACACATTTCTGGATGAATTGCAGGGAAGGGCTTATATATTTAAGCCCTTCCCGACAATTCATCGTGAGATCGCCCGCAGCGCATTGCTTTCAATGGAGTCGGCTGTATTGCCGGCTCAATTGAATTCAATGCGCTGGACAGCTCCGGCCCGTTTCTATTGAAACGCGGCTAGGAGCAGTTTTTTCGGGTGATTTTTTGGCCCCGGTCACGCGATTTGTGGATGCGCATCCGTCATGCGATCCGCAAATCGCGGCAAAAAACACCCGTGTGACTAAGGCCTCAAACTGTAATACCAAACACAACCCATGGACATATATTGCTGTCAGATTTTACGATCCTTCTTTAGGCTGAAATAACATATATATTTTTGTGGCAGTTTTTTTTCTTGAAAGCAGCAGTTAATATGGTAGAAAAATATCAAGCTTCCTTTCATACTTTAAAACTATACTTTTTTGTAGACCCATTACAATTTTTGGCAAAAGAAAAACTGCCGCAAACACTGCATGTGTCAAGCCCACGTCTACCATATAATAATTTTAAAAAGCAAACAACAAGCTTCATTGAGCTGAATTTCTCCTGAGCATGCACAGTGCTTCCCCCTCTGCATAGCCACATCAACATTAGCAAGCAAGTGATGAGAAAACAAACAAAAAGTTAAAGATAATCTAAAATTATTCAGGCAGGTGGCAGCAAGGATTTGGCCTGTCTGTCCCCAGAATGTGTGGGACAATTACTAGGAAGGGACTTTATTTTGATTTTTGCAAATATGCTTTGACTGAAGGTCTTAAAATTAGGTAAATGCAATCTCAGATGAACAACAATGTATGGCAAATTGCACTGTGTTATTATTTATTGAACAAAACCTAGGCAAAAATGCAGAAACAGTGTGTAAAAAAATTATGCCTATCTTTACTGATTCCATAGGAATTAAGAAGATAAGTAACAGCCAGATTCAGCTAATCAAATGTCCTTCATTAATTGCTCATCTACAAGTGTGAACACCTCTATAATAGCAGAAGTTTGTGCAGTTTACTAGTCTGGAGCATTCTGACATGTGTCAACATAATGCCAAGGAGCAAAGGCATCAGCAGTGACCTTAGAGAAGCAATTGTTGCTGCCCATCAATCTGGAAAGGGTTATAAGGCCATTTCCAAACAATTTGGAGTCCATCAATCTACAGTAAGAAAGATTATTCACAAGTGGAAAACATTCAAGATAGTTGACAATCTTCCTAAGATTGGACATCCCATCAAATTTACCCCAAGGTCAGACTATTCAATGCTTAGAGAAATTGCTAACAAAAATGCAAGAGCTACATCTCAGACTCTAAAGGACTAAGCATGTTAAAAGTTCAAGCTCATGACATTATAATTAGAAAAAGATTGAACAAATAGGGCTTGTTTGGAAGGGTTGTCAGGAGAAAGCTTCTATTTTTTTAAAAAAGAACATGGCAGCGTAGCCTAAGTTTGCAAAGTTGCATCAGACAAACCACAGTACATCTTCTCACTGACATCATGCTCTCACAAGACAAATAGCAGATCCAGAAATGCCCTATGCCGAGGCACAATAGAATGTGGAAATGATTAAATAACATGTGAGCGAACAAACCCGAGACTACAGCATATCACAGCTTACAGACCTGCGGCAAGATGGTGAAGATTGGGAAAGACAGGAGCAGAGAATCCACAGACACTCCAAAAAAAAGCAAAAGCCAGTCAGATATGGACAAGTATCTTAAAAATAAACACAGCTCCCCTGCTGCGCAAAAAACAAATCCATACAAAAAGACTTCCCCGAACAGAATATGGATGACTTGGACATGGAATACGCTTCAGTTGTCTCAGAACAAAATAAAGGCTAGACAAGGGCCCTATCTTGCACTCATTTATTAAAAAATATTGGTCCAATTCTTCTAACCAGTATTGAAAGAACTAGCAGATATCAAGACAGAGGTCAAACAAATAGGGTACAGAGTTGTGGGCTTGGAAAACTCCCACCAGGAACTCCTACACCACAATGCAGCCCTCCAGTCTATCTTAATGGCACAGCAAGACCAATTGAACCAAGCCATGTTACTTCTGGAGGACCAGGAAAATAGAAGCAAGAGGAGGAATATTTGTTTCAGGGGGTGCCCAGAATCCTCCGCATCTGAGGCTCTCAAATCTCCTGCTTTATAAATTTTCCAGTCTTTAGTAGGGAAAGAGAAAGCTGATAAAATAATAATTAAGCATATCTATAGAGTGCTGAGACCTAAACCCTCACCATCAGATCCACCCAGAGATGTCATCTGTGGCCTGTTGAGCTGCCTAAACACCTCGGCAATCCTTCAGAAAGCTAGAAAGTTGCAGGACATCTTATTTGATAACAATAGAGTACTAATATTCCAGGACATTGCTCCTAGTACGTTTGCCAAAAGACACATACTCAAGCCCCTGACAGCGGCCTTGTGCTCAAAGAAGCTCCCAGTTAAGTGGCTCTTTCTGTTTGGCCTTTCCACATTTAAAGACAGGCAGCAGATTTCTATCAGATCTCCAAAGGATCTTAAAAATGCCTGAAAGAATCTGGTTATTCCTCTGATCAATATAACATCATGGATGCCAGTCCAAATTCAACATCGGATCCCACAACTAGAAAAGCCAGAGAACTGGAAATGTAATACCAAATCTAGGGCACTAAAACATAAATAGACTCTTAGCTGGTGACTTCACTTGGGTCCTTCCGATAGGCACTCTGTTTGCCCTTGGCTGGGACCTTCTTGTGTATATTTTTCTTCTTCAGATTTGACGAGATCTACGGGGCTCTCCCTTTACTGATTCTCCCCCTTGGTGACATCCTTGATGTCGGGGAAGAGGGAGGCCTTCACCGACGCGACAATCTAAGGATTATGTAAGTCAGAGTCCTCATTTATGGTGTGGTCTTGAGGGTCCTGATAAGAGGCTGGGGATGACTTCAGACATATTAGATTGCCTGAATTTGCCTTTACATAATTAACACCTGTGTTCCTGGATACATCCATTGTTGGTGGGGTCCTGGAGGTACGGGTTGCAAGGTTAGACCTGATTTTTCGAGACCACACTCTCTGATGTTTGTTCTACTTCAATTTTTGATTAATGCAATTTTTGACTTCCTCAAGTTGTGCATAACTGCTTGAGTCTGTTAGAAAAATTGAAAAATGTTTGCCTTACTGCTTTGAAGTTATACGCTAGACACTTTAAATTCTCTTAAGTCTCAGAGGGTGCTCGCCAACACACACAGATGCATGTTTAACTACCCCCAAACCTACGGGTAGAAGGGTGAGCTCTGGGTATCATTCCCTAACTCTGGGCCTGTCTGAGGAGCTGGCTCAGAGCCCCTTTTGGGGCAGCTCACCTCCGGCTCTAAGTACTTTCACTTTCCTCCTCATGTCATGACAGAGGATGTTGTTTGTAATTAAGTTCTTACAAAGCCAGAGAGACTTCTTTAGTCTAGGGAAGATGATGAGAAGCATGTTATGCAGAAACAATTCCCACTTAAATCAGTACGGTGGACATGAAATGACCCCTTTCAATATTGCAAGGCTGAACTGTCCGCAGAAAAGAAATCAAACTTTCACACTATTGCAGAAGTTCAAATCAGAGCTGGTGTTTCTTCAAGAGACCCACTTTCGAAATAATCGTATCCACAAATTACCAACTGCTAACTTTACCAGTGGTTTTATAGCTCTCATACCTCAGCTTCTAGAGGAATGTCCATAGCAATTAGTAAAAATATACCTCTCATCGCAACGCTATCATAAATAGATCCAAATGGCAGGTACATATTTTTGAAAATGTCACATCACTTCCAGCACACCTTCACCAGTGTGGGTATTATCGTGGATAGCTAGGGTTAATATCCCCTCTAGAGATGAGCGAGCATACTCGCTAAGGCAAACTACTCGAGCTAGTAGTGCCTTATTCGAGTACCTGCTCACTCGTCTCTAAAGATTCAGCTGCCAGTGGGTGAGAGGTGAGTTGCGGCGGTGAGCAGGGGTGAGCGGGGGGAGAGAGAGAGAGATCTCCCCTCGGTTCCTCTCCGCTCTCCCCCGCCAATTAGTCCTGCAGCTGGTAGCTGAGATAGTGGCTAGTAATTGATAGTTCTGTCAGCCAATCAGTTCCTTTCCACTCCCTTTATAACCTAGCACTTCCTGGCTGGGAGTTGCTGATTATTTTTAATGGATTCCTGATCTAGTCAGCCTGCTTGTTGCCCCTGTCTGGGATCTTGCACCTGTGTCCTGGTTTGTTCTCTGTTTCAGTTTGTCTTGCATATCTGTGTTCTTGCCTTTTATTTACTGTCAGTTTATGTGTGTACCCATTTTTCTGTACTCCAGTTCCTCTCAGTCACTGGACCGTTTCTTGTGGAAGAAGTGGGATCATTCCTTTTGGGATGGGTGCCCTGCTGCAAGGTATGTTCTGTCTGAGGGGTTCAGAGTAGTCCTCTCTGATCACTACCCCTCATGTCTGTCAACTCCTGCATCTATCCACCTGTACACCAAGCCTACACTTCAGTTCTAACTGCTTAGGTACAAAATCCCTAGGGGGTTTTGTTGGCAGTCCAGAATGAACATAACAGAAAGGTTCAATAGCCCAAAACAGGGTCTCTTTTTTCCAACCTTTATGCTCTGAACAAAAACCAAATAGCTTGGTTTTTATGTGTGCTCTCTAAATTCACGAACCTTGCAGAGGGGCTTACAGGTGGTTGGAGGATATTTTAGCTTGGCATTGGACTATGCGAAATACATCACTTTGATCTCTCTCTCAGTCCCCCAAAAACAGATTTTCAGGCTTCAAAGCCTACTATAAAGCTACATCTCCAAGATGTGTGGAGAATTATGAACCCAGAGGTAAGAGAGTACACATATTTCTCACATATACACACCACCTTCTACAGAATAGACTACCTGTTGATCTCTGGGAAATTCATTCGATCTGTCAATATGACAGAGGTGCATTCAATTACAATTTCGGACCATGCACCGACTTCTCTGTCAGTAGTCATTATAGTTACCCAATAATGGAATGGCTCTAGTGATTAAACTATACCTTGTTAAGCAAAGAGAGCCATTGTTCATCGCTCTCAGAGAGGCTGAAGGAATTCTTTGAGATTAATGACACCCCTTGGGTTCCAACCCTAACAATATGGGAAGCTCACAAAGCCTTTATTAGAGAGAATTGATAGCCATAGGCACTAAGATTAAAAAGCAAAGAGAAGGACAAGTAAATTCCCTTTTGGCCCAGGTATCTAGCAAAGAAGCTTTACACAAGAATACACTCAACATGGAAATACAAAAAAAATTGAAAATAATGAGACATAAACTCAAAACTGTATGGAATACAAAAGCAGTAAACACCTTCTTCATGTCCAAATATAAAATCTACATACATGGGGACAAGTGTTCTAAAACAATGTCAAGACTCATTAAAAAGCAAAGGGAAAAAAACTTTATTTCTCAGATAAAGGCCCCCTCAGGAAAAAAAACAACCTCTACCAAGGAAATAGCCAGAGAGTTTGAGAACTTCTACATGTCCCTATACACTTTACCAATAAATACTGACCAAAAATGATTTGCCAGCACCCGCGAGGCATCCCAGGCATGCCTAGACACACTCAGCCTCCTGAGATTATCATAGGCAGACATATCCAGAATAACATGCCCAATTACCCTTGAAGAGTTGACGGAGGTCCCCACCAGCACTTCCTTGTTCAGCACTTAGTTCAATTACAAAAGGCACAATAAAAGTTCTAAGGTCGTTAGGACTGGAACTATCAGACCGCTCATCACTTCCACCTATGACACTGGCCTTTTTGATCCCCTCCATTCTGGCAAATTAACCATTAAGCATGGTGGGGCTAAGATCAAGGTACTAACTATTTACAACATCATAAAAGGCAACATCTAATATGAACCAAGTCAACATTCTGTCACCAGAGAACTTCCCTGATTTTCTAGGTAGAACAGACCTTTATAGCTCTTTGAGGAAGTTCCAGAGGAATTGCCAAAATAAACTCAAAGACCCTCTGTGGTTTGAGGCATACCTTTCCCTTCCTTCACGACCTAGGAGACTAGTAACACATTTATACAAAGGCTTACTTTTACAGACCTTCTCGGAAATACGGTGGTTTAATAGAGAATGGGAGAGGGATTTAGACATCATCTTCAGCAGGGAAGATGCGATTAATACATTTAAAAATTCTCATGGTTTCTCTATATGCATTTGAATCAAGGAGAACTCATATAATATCCTTACTAAATGGTACAAGACACCAGCTACTTTAGCAAAAGTTAATAATGAAAAGGTCAGATATTTGTTAGAGGTGTGAACCTCAGAGGGGAACCCTCCTCCACATATGATGGCATTGCCCAAGTATAAAAGATTTTTGGCAAGAGGTCATTGGCCACATAAATAAAATTTGTCAAGCATCTCACACTTTCTCACTCAAGGAGATTTTCTTATGGAAACCCTCCACACACTTCAGGCCATCCTCATATCAGGTGCAAAACTTCTCATTTTGCTACACTGAAACGAGAAGGAGGTCCCCACATTGGCCTAGTGGAGAGAGAGAGTTTCACAGATTCTCCGATTCAAGAAAATTGTGGCCTAGGTATAATACATAAGAGACAAATTCCTGTCTCTATGGTTGTCTTGGGTTAATTATCATGAGAATCAAGGCAGAGTTGCTAGTCTAGTTAATACATAAATGTCATCCCTTACAGACTTTTACATCTATATTTTTGTTAGACTGATATTCAGGTCCTGTCACTTGCTGTTTTCCCCCCTCCCCTCAAGAGATGGTCTTTCTGTTGTCTTATTTAACTCTTAAGTTAGGAAACAGTTTCAGTTACCATTGCTAAGGCTGATTATAGCTAATTTGATATTCCAGTTCATATCGCAATGGTCCACTAGTTTATATTCATTTGCTTGTTAATGTTTGAAGAGGTCCTGTGTATCTTTTCTTTCTGTTTCATACCCTGTTTCCCTGAAAATAAGGGAATTAAGGGGCAAGCGACACCATCCTCGTCTGTATGTTTGCAAATTATTAATAAAAAGAGAATGTTAAAAAAAACACAACACCTCTGGAACAACATTTTTTTGGCAGATGAAACGAAAATGAAGATGTCTGCCCATAATACTTGGTGCGATATTTGGCAAATACCAAACACAGAATATTACCACAAACAACTCATGCCAACTGTTAAGCATAGTGGTTGAGAAGTGATGGTTTGGGCTTGTTTTGCAGCCACTGGATCTGGGTAAAATGCAGTCATTGAGTTGACTATAAACCTCAAAGAATTCTAGAGTTAAATATGAGGCCATCGATCCAAAAATGTAAGTCTTGACTGAAACTTAGTAATGCAACAGGATGATGATGCTAAGCAAAGCAGTCAAACTGGTAAGCACATCAGCTAATCTACATCAGAATGGCTGTAAAAGAAAATAAGCAAGGTGTTGCCATGGCCCAGTCAAATTCTAGACCTCAAATGAAAAAAGAAAAAAAAGTGCTTTCATAGTGCAGACATCACCAAAATACAAGATTAAAGGGGTTGTCCCGTGGCGAAATCCAATTTTTTTTTTAACTTACCCCCGCATTCTGCCCTGTTAAAATGAATTCCGTTAGTTATTTAAAAAAAAAAAAATCACTTACCTGCATCCCCGTTCGCGCAGCATCTTCTTTTCTTCTTTTAAAGATGGCCGCCGGTCCTTTCCCAATGATGCACCGCGGTTTTCTCCCATGATGCACCGCGGGTCTTCTCCCATGGTGCACCATGGATTGTCTTCTCCTCCCTGCGTTCCACTGCCGATACAGCCACCTAATTGGCTGATCGGCACCACGTGACGGGGCGGAGCTACGATGACGACGCGCAGACCAGCTCTCCGGCGCAAGCACACAGCAGAAGACCGGACTGCGCAAGCGCGTCTAAAAAAGCCAGAAGACACTGAAATTAGACGGAGCCATGGAGACGGGGACGCTAGCAACGGAGCAGGTAAGTGAATAACTTCTGTATGGCTCATATTTAATGCACGATGTATATTACAAAGTGCATTAATATGGCCATACAGAAGTGTATGACCCCACTTGCTTTCGCTGGACAATCCCTTTAAATGTTTACAGCAAATGTGCTCACCTGGGAACACTAATGAAAAAGCGCTGGAAAGAAAATGCAATAGGATAGCTGCAACCTTTCTCTACTCCGGGCACAAGGATCGGGTCCAGTATTACAATGCAATAAATGTAGGAAAAAACAGAGTAATGGCATTGATGTCTTTTATCAGTGATGCCAAAGGGAATCAAGGATGATTTTTATTATGGCTATGGCTATACGTTACAAAGTTGGGCAGACTTCTTTGTCAGGCCACATTACAGGAACAGAAGAATTAAGAACATTTAAATAGATAATATGAGCTGGAAAAAGCAGAATGACTGAAGTAATGGGAAACTCCACCAAAAATTGGGAATTGTAGATACCCAAACAATCTTCCCTTCTGAAAGGGTAATAAACAATTAATAAAAGCCAGGACATGAAGAGCAGTAGCAGAGATAGATCATTATCAGCACTAATTGATGTCACAAAAGTCCATGGCTAGACTTTGTTTACAATTGCATGAACGTTTCAGATAATGAAAGTCATGGTTCTGTGACCAATACATACTGAACCCAATTGACTAAGGCTGCATTCCCACGAACGTATATCGGCTCGGTTTTCACGCCGAGCCGATATACGTCGTCCTCATGTGCAGGGGGGGGAGGGAGGATGGAAGAGCCTGGAGCAGGAACTGAGCTCCCGCCCCCTCTCTGCCTCCTCTCCACCCCTCTGCACTATTTGCAATGAAAGGAGGTGAGACGGGGGCGGGGCTAAGTGGGGAGAATTAGCCCCACCCCCGTTCCACCTCTCCCCATTGCAAAGAGTGCAGAGGGGCGGAGAGGAGGCAGAGAGGGGGCAGGAGCTCAGTTCCTGCTCCTGGCTCTTCCATCCCCCCCCCCCCCGTGCATGAGGACGACGTATATCGGCTCGACGTGAAAACCGAGCCGATATACGTTCGTGGGAATGTAACCTTAAGGTGTTTATCGGAGTTCTTTAAAGGTTCTGGTTTTTGACATTGAGACTGCACTATTTTGTCCATCAAAATTACTGAAATGAGAAGCAAAACCCCAGTGGAAGCTCTGAATATGTTCTAAAATTGTATCCTTTAATGTAAAAATCTACTGTAGTATGTGCTTCTCAATGAAACAATCATTTTCTTGTTTCTAAAGATTTACTGGTGCTATTTTAAAACACATTTGGACTTTGGTACTGGATGTGACTATCAAACATTTTATAATACAACCTTAAGAGAATATGTAAGTCCCTTAACTGCTGACTTTACACTTGTGTAGATTACATTCTTTACTTTATATTGAGCAAAACTGTATTTGAAATTAACTGTCTTAAGCATGCAAGCAAAGGTATTGCATTTTCACAAAAATCATCACAACTGACGAATAAGAAAGACAGGTTATATAACTTGTCAGAGGAATACTTTCTTTACATCTAAAATGATGTTCCTATATCATTATTTGACCTGTACAGAGATGTTGTGAGGTTCATTTGTCAAATATTGATCATTGTAGATGACTGTTTGTTCATTGCAGTGTAGCTAATAAGCTCATTTTATTTGTCTTCATGACTCTGAATTCTTAACATGTTTTTTTGGTTTCTCTGGGACTGGCTATATTATTTTTGCTCACCACAAATTGTGCATGGTTATTAGGCTTTCAGAAAAGCTCTTTTGGTCAAACATTCTTCTCTTAGCAATTATCTCCTGTCAGATGGGAAGCATTTTTATACAGTGCATTCGGAAATAACAGTAGATATCTATTTCAAGGCTTTCTACATAACTTGTAACTTTCCTTAGTTCCCGAATTAGTGTTGCCACATGTGAACTTCTGTGGGTTTGTTTAGTGTAGTATTTTAAATCGCCGCCTATCATTATGATTATTTATTTATTAGCAAAGTGTTATTAATTCCAGGGTGCTGTACATATCAAATATTTTAGTACATAATAACAAAAATATGCCAGCTATTTACTGGATTATAGTGAATTACATTAGAGAAATCTTGAAAATAATAACAAGAATAAACATGACTAAAAGATTAAAAGACTGAAGTCTCGTTCATACCAGCATGGTTCTAGCACAGAATAGGCACTTGAAAAAAACACGCCTAGATCGGGTGAAAATCGTGTGAACGTTCATTCACACGAGGGAGTGGACGCAGCTATCAGCATGGTCTTCTCTCCATATTTGCAAAAAGGTATGTTGGGTGTAGAATCTCAGGACATTAGGCCTTGTGCAAAAACACAAAATATAAATGTCTGCCGTACTTGAACCGCTATTCAATGAGGGTCTTTACAGTGGACGCCCATAGAGGCGAATTTGCATGCATAATTAAGCATATTTAAAACGTTCTTGTGAAAGGACGTTTCGCTTGCGGAAAAGCGACGTTTACACATGCAAACAAGCAGGAGAGCATGGTAAGCAGCAGTCAAAACACTTGATGCATATTGGGCAAAAACTATTCTCACTATGCTGCTTTCTGGCGAATAGAACAAGCGCTCACATGCTTGCGTCTAACACCCTTGGCTTGCATTGGCAATTAAATGCCTAATTAGGGTGAGCTGAAATCTTGTCAGAGCGTGGTTCACAGCTAAACTCCCTCCCTTTTTGTCCTACTCCTATAGGAGTCTATGGAAACTCCTGCACATCACAGACCAAAGATAGGTCAAGTCCTGTCTTTTCTCGAAGCACGAACCTTAGATGCGTGCATTGTTGCTACACATATCCTATTTTTGGAAGGTGCAAGTTTTTTGCGCATCTAAAATTTCTTCATCTGAACGTTTCCATAGGAAACCATTGGTTCTATTAGAGAACTTACAATCAACAAGGGGAAGGAGACAATAGATGAGAGTAAAAGGTGATCATATTGTAGGCTAGGAGTGGCAGGATTACTGTAGATTATAGGCTTTTCTGAAGAGGTAGGTTTTATTATTTCATTTATTTTACACATTTGTATTGGCCACAGGTAATTCTATCTTTCTTTTTTTAATTGCGTGGCAATGAGATCTCATTCTCGCGTTCAGTTTTTGTCCTGTTTCTCCAACATAAAGGGCCCCAACTGGAAATTTACTGCACAGGATCAGGTATACAACATCAGATGAGGAACATGTGAATGTCCCCGGGATCTTATAATCCTGCTGTGTGCTGGGGATTTGTATCCTGTCCATGGTCTGACATGTGAGCAGGTCTTGCAGGTCCTTACATTACAGGAATACGTTCTTTTTTGTGTGTCAGAGGGCAATGCACTTCTGATTGTAAAGTTGATCAAATTCGGAGGTTGCTTGTAACACAGAAAGGAGGGTCCAGGAATATGGTTTTCAGATGGTCATCCTTGTGTGGGGTATGATGGAGTTTCTTTGCAGTTTTCCTTAGTACCTATAGCTATGAATTGTAGGTCACTACTAGAGGTACACAATAATTTCCTTACTTCTCTGTGTATTGGAGTAGTTGATTTCTGGGTATCATGGTGGCTCTGGTGATTTGGTCATCAATTGAGGTGTGATTTCTCTACTTATCCTGTTGTGGTATTCTTTTAAATGCAGATTAATCACATTCATGTCTGTGCCTTGTCATACGTATGTGTGTATACATATGCATGCCTCTTCAGATCTATTTCATCATGCCTGAGGAATAATCCTGAGAGGTTTGAAAGCTAACATCATGTATTTCTGTTAGCCATTAAAAGGTATCATATCTACAAGACTACTTGGTTTCTCTTGCTGAGAACAATCACATCTGGCATTTTTATTGACTCAAAGTAAAGAAAACAGTGTTTTCCAGAGATGAAGAATTTTTTTTCCCATGTTGAGTTTTAGAAAGTAGAAGCAAGAAAAGAAGTATGTTGTTGATAGACACTCTGGAACTATGGATGGCAGAGAGGTAAAATCTGGGCTAGAGAATTAGATTTGAGTGCCATCATGTATTAGAAGTGGTAGCTAAAGCCATGGATTTTTAACTGCCCTAGACCATAGCTGTAACTGCAAAAAAGTAGGCATCCCAAGAAAGAGCCTTGAGAGACACAACAAAAAGAGTGATATTATGAGACAGTGTGCAAGTGGGCAACACTAAATATTCGGTTGTCAAAATATGAAAAGATTAGGGGAGGAAGAAGTCTGCTATGCCAAGAAATTAAAAAGAGTGTATTAGGAGGGAGTGGTTGACTGTGTTGAAGATAGAGGCTATGTTGAGAAAGAGTAACAACTAATGTCATAAGGATTTAGCAGTTAGCAGATCAATGCCAACTTTGGTTAAGAAAATTTTAGTGAAATGGTGAGCTTGGAAGCTTGATTATAGCCAGTTGAAGAGCAAGTACAGTGAAAATTGGGAGGACAGTTTTACAAAGAACACATGCATGTGCTGTAGAGAAGATCTATGTGAGAACTAGACTTTATTTTTAAAAAATGACCCAAGTCAACACAAGATAGATTTTTTTTTGGATAGGCTAGCCCCAAGGAAATTAAACTGGGATATTGAATTATTATCTTTTAAATATCATAAGAAAATAATTGTTAATGATTTTAAAGAATGGCTAGTAATACTAACTATAAATAAAATATGTTTTGTTTTGTTTAAAGTGTGTTTATTTAATTCACTTGTTTACATGTCCTTGGCGAAATTTGAATCAATGAGTCTAGAGCTGTGGGGCAACAGTGCTAGCCACTGAATCACTATGTGTTTTATTATCAGCTTTTCTATTCTTTTGATGTTGATTCTATTATGTCAGATAGATATAAAGACTATATTGTTTTGTATAAATGTATTGCATACTGATGTGAGCATGAGTAGGTGCAGAAATAAAGGGTGGTATACAAAAGTCATAGAAACTTGTTACCACTTAGATATGGTTAATGGCTCCATAGAAATGCTTCCAATGCTAAGAATTACAGTGGAAAGATAAAGAAAGAAAGTGTAGAGGGAGGACATAGCATCTCTGTGAATAATAAAAGTACAGCCAGTCACTGGCAAATCAATTCCCTGAGGAAGGAAAACAATAGATATATTTTTTCATCTTTTGGACGCCTTCCATACCTGACTTAATGTCATGGCAATGTTATAATCTGCTGCTAATAAAATAAATTAATTTTCACTAGCCAGACAAGCCTATCTCAGTACCATCCAGAGGAAACTCTTTGAGAAGGGGGTAGTGTCATAATAGGACTTGAACCTTACTCTTCTTTATTGTAACTTGCAGGCTTGGTCATTAACCTGGTCTTGTTTAGTTATGTGCTTCTTACATTTGGGGATTAATTATTGACTCTACCACCTCTGTGGCCAATAAGAGTGGTTATTTTTCTATTTAAACTCTCAGCCTTGGACTTCCTGTGCCTAAGTATCCTGGCTTGCTTAGGGCATTGTTCTCACCATTATATTGGTCTTCGATTCCTGTGTATGAAACTTTACTTATATCTGGCTATAGCTACCTCTCTCATTGGACTCCAGACCCAAGAACCAACATTGTTGTACTACCATTTTCTGAATAATTTATACACTTCTTGCTTAATTGCATCTGGCTATTGTCTGTGCTATTGTTTTCAGATAATAAATTGGTATTATTATTTGAATATATACATATATATATATATATATATATATATATATATATATATATATATATATATATCTTAATTTAAAAATTAAAAACTAACATTTTTCATTGAGATAAGTATTCAAACTCTGTACTCTATATTTAGTTGAAGCACCTTCGGCAGTGATTACAACCTCTAGGGTTCTTAACCCCTTGAGTGGCAGCTCGGAAATTTTCCGGGACGAGCTCCACTGCTCATAGTGACATAGCCCGGAAGATTTCCGGGCTATGTATCACTATGGGAGCTGCAGAGCACAATGCCACAAGCTGTGACAGTGTGCTCTGCCTGCACAGACCCACACAGAGCAGTGCAAGGGCTTTGAAAAACTAGCAGAAGATATTGCCGATCTGCCGGCAATCTCCTGCTTTGTTTACAGGTTGCCATAGAGACCATCGGCTTGTCAGAAGCAAGCCGATGGTCTCTGTGGCAGGGAGAGCTAGTGCTTGGTTGTCAGAGGACAGCTAGGTACTAGCTCTTACAGCAGAGATCAGAGAAAACCTCCGATCTCTGCTGTGTTAACCCTTTACATGCTGCAGTCTATGTGACTGCAGCATGTAAAGGGCTGTCATTGCAGCATGTAAAGGGCTGTCACCATCAGACCCTTGGAATGTGATCAGGGGTCCTGATGGGTCCCTGTGGAAGTCCCCTAAAGGGACAAAAAAAATATAAAAAAATAAATAAATAAAAGTAAAAAAAATATTTAAAAAAAATTATAAAAACACTTGTCTCCCTTTACTTTGTAAAAAAAAATCAAAAATACAATCACACATGTGGTATCCATGTGTCGTAATGACCCAGAGAAGGAAGTTAGTACATTATTTAACCCCTTAATGACATGGCCCCTTTTTTTCTTTTTTCCCCCATTTCTTTTTTTCCTCCCCCTGTTTAAATAATCACAACTTGTCCCACAAAAAACAAGCCCTTATATGGCCATGTTAATGGAAAAATGAAAAAGTTATGGCTCTTGAGACACAACTGCAAAATTAGTTGAAATTCAATGATTAGACCATTTTAAAAAACCTGCCCTGGTGGGCATGACAGGGTGAAAGGAAACCCGCCACTCAAGGGGTTAAATATGGTGCCACAAGGTTTGCACACCTGGATTTGGGGATTTTCTGCCATTCTTCTCTGCAGATTTTCTCAACCTCTATTTAGTTGGATGGGAACCATCTGTGGACAGCTATTTTTTTGTTGTCATATATGCAGATCATATATATATGAATGAATAATCAACAGATTATTATACATAGAAAAATCAGTTTTTTGTTCGCTTAAAGTACAATTGTTTGCCTTACATATGATCTAAAATTGAGGAAATCTTACATCAGGTACACAAAAAATGTTAAACTACTGAACTAAAACAAGCTTAATTTTGCTAGAAAGCGCAGCCATAACCTTCTTCTGAAGTTAAATTTATGTTGATCGCCATTATTGTTAGCAATAATTTTTCCATATATATAGTGATTAGAGATGAGCGAGCACCAAAATGCTCGGGTGCTCGTTACTCGGGACGAACTTTTCGCGATGCTCGAGGGTTCGTTTCGAGTAACGAACCCCATTGAAGTCAATGGGCGACCCAAGCATTTTTGTATTTCGCCGATGCTCGCTAAGGTTTTCATGTGTGAAAATCTAGGCAATTCAAGAAAGTGATGTGAACGACACAGAAACGGATAGGGCAGGCGAGGGGCTACATGTTGGGCTGCATCTCAAGTTCACAGGTCCCACTATTAAGCCACAATACCGGCAAGAGTGGGGCCCCCCGCCTCCCAACAACTTTTACTTCTGAAAAGCCCTCATTAGCATGGCATACCTTAGCTAAGCACCACACTAGCTACAACAAAGCACAATCACTGCCTGCATGACACTCCGCTGCCACTTCTCCTGGGTTACATGCTGCCCCACCCCCCTCCCCCCTGCATGACACAGTGTCCACAGCGCACACCAAACTGTCCCTGCGCAGCCTTCAGCTGCCCTCATGCCAAACCACCCTCATGTCTATTTATAAGTGCGTCTGCCATGAGGAGGAACTGCAGGCACACACTGCTGAGGGCTGGCACGGGTAGGCAGCGACCCTCTTTAAAAGTGGTGGGGCGATAGCCCACAATGCTGTACAGAAGCAATGAGAAATCCAATCCTGTGCCACCTCCATCAGGAGCTGCACACGTGGGCATAGCAATGGGGAACCTATGTGCCACACACTATTCATTCTGTCAAGGTGTCTGTATGCCCCAGTCAGACTGGTAATATGTACCTTAACAGTAACCGCGTTGGTGGTAATGTGGTGGTGACTGCGGACCTAGTAGCACGGTTGTATTTTGTTGGTTTTCGGAATGTGGCCAGGATTAAGTGGGCCATGGCGGGGGGATGGTGGGGGGGCTCTCTTGTTGTGTCGGTAAAGGTGAAATTCTTGGACTGCCACCAGACGAACCAATGCAAAGGCATTTGCCAAGAATGTTTTCATTGTTGGAGGAGGAGGGGGATGTTTTTGAGGCACTACGTGTCCTCTCCACGTGTCCGTGGTTATATGCACCATAACAGTAACCGCGTTGGTGGGAAATGGCCTCGCCGCCATCATGTTTTTGGGAAGCGTCTGTTTCCACACCCCAGAGACATACCATTAGCAGCGGTATAGGCAGAGCCCAGAATTCGTAACATTTCAGCCGTAGCATTAGGACAGGCCCCACTAACATATCACTAGCAGCATTATAGGGGGAGCACAGTATTAGTTCCATTTCAGTAATAGTAGCACTCAAGACAGGCCCCAGTAACAATTCCGAAGCAGCAGTATAGGAGGAGCATAGTCTAAGTTCCATTTAAGTAATAGTAGCAGCCTACACAGGCCCCAGGAACAATTCCGAAGCAGCAGTATAGTGGGAGCGCAGTCTTAGTTCCATTTCAGTAGCTGCAGTATAGCCAAGGCCCAAGTTACATTTATGTAGCTAAAGTGTAGGCCAACCCCACACACCTTTCTGTACCATGAGTGCAGGCGAAGAACATAGAAATTGCTATGATTACACTGTAGGTGAGGGCCCCAAAAAATTGGTGTACCAACAGTACTAATGTACCTCAGTAAAAATTGGCCATGCCCAACCAAGATGGCAGGTGAAACCCATTAATCGCTTTGGTTAATGTGGCTTAAGTGGTAACTAGGCCTGGAGGCAGCCCAGTTTAACGAAAAATTGGTTCAAGTTAAAGTTCCAACACTTTTAAGAGCATTGAAACGTATAAAAAATTTTTAGAAAAATTATATGAGTGAGCCTTGTGGCCCTAAGAAAAATTGCCCGTTCAGCGTGATTACGTGAGGTTTCAGGAGGAGGAGCAGGAGGAGGAGGAGGAATATTATACACAGATTGATGAAGCAGAAATGTCCCCGTTTTGGATGGTGAGAGAGAACTATGCTTCCATCCGCGGGTGCAGCCTACGTATTGCTTAGGTATCGCTGCTGTCCGCTGGTGGAGAAGAGAAGTCTGGGGAAATCCAGGCTTTGTTCATCTTGATGAGTGTTAGCCTGTCGGCACTGTCGGTTGACAGGCGGGTACGCTTATCTGTGATGATTCCCCCAGCCGCACTAAACACCCTCTCCGACAAGACGCTAGCCGCAGGACAAGCAAGCACCTCCAGGGCATACAGCGCTAGTTCAGGCCACGTGTCCAGCTTTGACACCCAGTAGTTGTAGGTGGCAGAGGCGTCACGGAGGACGGCCGTGCGATCGGCTATGTACTCCCTCACCATCGTTTTACAGTGCTCCCGCTGACTCAGCCTTGACTAGGGAGTGGTGACACAGTCTTGGTGGGGAGCCATAAAGCTGTCCAGGCCCTTAAAGACTGTTGCACTGCCTGGGCTGTACATGCTGCTCGATCTCCGCACCTCCCCTGCTACCTGGCGCTCGGAACTGCGCCTTCTGCCACTAGCGCTGTCAGATGGGAATTTTACCATCAGCTTGTCCGCCAGGGTCCTGTGGTATAGCAACACTCTCGAACCCCTTTCCTCTTCGGGAATGAGAGTGGGAAGGTTCTCCTTATAGCGTGGGTCGAGCAGTGTGTACCCAGTAATCCGTAGTGGCCAGAATGCGTGTAACGCGAGGGTCACGAGAAAGGCATCCTAACATGAAGTCAGCCATGTGTGCCAGGGTACCTGTACGCAACACATGGCTGTCCGCACTAGGAAGATCACTTTCAGGATCCTCCTCCTCCTCCTCCTCCTCCTCTTCAGGCCATACACGCTGAAATGATGACAGGCAAGCAGCATGGGTACCGTCAGCAGTGGGCCAAGCTGTCTCTTCCCCCTCCTCCTCATCCTCCTCATGCTCCTCCTCCTCCTCCTGAACGCGCTGAGATATAGACAGGAGGGTGCTCTGACTATCCAGCGACATACTGTCTTCCCCCGGCTCTGTTTCCGAGCGCAAAGCGGCTGCCTTTATGGTTTGCAGGGAACTTCTCAAGATGCATAGCAGAGGAATGGTGATGCTAATGATTGCAGCATCGCCGCTCACCACCTGGGTAGACTGCTCAAAGTTTCGAAGGACCTGGCAGATGTCTGCCAACCAGGCCCACTCTTCTGAAAAGAATTGAGGAGGCTGACTCCCACTGCGCCGCCCATGTTGGAGTTGGTATTCCATGATAGCTCTACGCTGCTCATAGAGCCTGGCCAACATGTGGAGCGTAGAGTTCCACCGTGTGGGCACGTCGCACAGCAGTCGGTGCACTGGCAGATTAAACCGATGTTGCAGGGTGCGCAGGGTGGCAGCGTCCGTGTGGGACTTGCGGAAATGTGCGCAGAGCCGGCGCACCTTTCCGAGCAGGTCTGACAAGCGTGGGTAGCTTTTCAGAAAGCGCTGAACCACCAAATGAAAGACGTGGGCCAGGCATGGCACGTGCGTGAGGCTGCCGAGCTGCAGAGCCGCCACCAGGTTACGGCCGTTGTCACACACGACCATGCCCGGTTGGAGGCTCAGCGGCGCAAGCCAACGGTCGGTCTGCTCTGTCAGACCCTGCAGCAGTTCGTGGGCCGTGGGCCTCCTATCTCCTAAGCTGAGTAGTTTCAGCACGGCCTGCTGACGCTTGCCCACCGCTGTGCTGCCACGCCGCGCGACACCGACTGCTGGCGACGTCCTGCTGCTGCTGACACATCTAGATTGCGAGACAGAGGTTGAGGAGGAGGAGGAGGAGGAGGGTGCTTTAGTGGAAGAAGCATACACCGCCGAACATACCACCACCGAGCTGGGGCCCGCAATTCTGGGGGTGGGTAGGACGTGAGCGGTCCCAGGCTCTGACTCTGTCCCAGCCTCCACTAAATTCACCCAATGTGCCGTCAGGGAGATGTAGTGGCCCTGCCCACCTGTGCTTGTCCACGTGTCCGTAGTTAAGTGGACCTTGCCACTAACCGCATTGGTGAGGGCGCGTACAATGTTGCGGGAGACGTTGTCGTGCAGGGCTGGGACGGCACATCGGGAAAAGTAGTGGCGACTGGGAACTGAGTAGCACGGGGCCGCCGCCGCCATCATAGCTTTGAAAGCCTCCGTTTCCACAACCCTATACGTCAGCATCTCAAGGCTGATAAATTTGGCTATGTGGACGGTTAACGATTGAGCGTGCGGGTGCGTGGCGGCGTACTTGCGCTTGCGCTCCAACAGTTGCGCTAGCGACGGCTGGATGGTGCGCTGAACTACACTGGTGGATGGGGCCGAGGACAGCGGAGGTGAGGGTGTGGGTGCAGGCCATGAGACGGTAGTGCCTGTGTCCTGAGAGGGGGGTTGTATCTCAGTGGCAGGTTGGGGCACAGGGGGAGAGGCAGCGGTGCAAAACGGAGGCGGTGAACGGCCTTTGTCCCACCTTGTGGGGTGCTTGGCCATCATATGTCTGCGCATGCTGGTGGTGGTGAGGCTGTTGGTGGTGGCTCCCCGGCTGATCTTGGCGCGACAAAGGTTGCACACCACTGTTCGTCGGTCGTCAGGCGTCTGTGTGAAAAACTGCCAGACCTTAGAGCACCTCGGCCTCTGCAGGGTGGCATGGCGCGAGGGTGCGCTTTGGGAAACAGTTGGTGGATTATTCGGTCTGGCCCTGCCTCCACCCCTGGCCACCGCACTGCCTCTTGCAACCTGCCCTGCTGCTGCCCTTGCCTGCCCCTCTGAAGACCTGTCCTGAGTAGGCGTTGCACACCAGGTGGGGTCAGTCACCTCATCGTCCTGCTGCTCTTCCTCCGAATCCTCTGTGCGCTCCTCCCTCAGATTTACTGCCCTTACTACTACCTCACTGCAAGACAACTGTGTCTCATCGTCATCGTTCTCCTCACCCACTGAAAAGTCTTGAGACAGTTGCCGGAAGTCCCCAGCCTCATCCCCCGGACCCCGGGAACTTTCCAATGGTTGTGCATCAGTGACGATAAACTCCTCTGGTGGGAGAGGAACCACTGCTGCCCAATCTGAGCAGGGGCCGAGAACAGTTCCTGGGAGTCTTCCCGGTCCTGAGCATGTGTCATTGTAGTGGAGTGAGGAGGCTGGGAGGAAGGAGGAGCAGCAGACAGAGGATTCGGATTTGCAGCACTGGACGGCGCAGAACTCTGGGTGGATGATAGCTTGCTCGAAGCACTTTCTGCCATCCACGACAGGACCTGCTCACACTGCTCATTTTCTAATAAAGGTCTCCCGCGTGGACCCATTAATTGGGCGATGAATGTGGGGACGCCAGAAACGTGCCTCTCTCCTAATCGCGCAGCAGTCGGCTGCGACACACCTGGATCAGGAGCTCGGCCTGTGCCCACACCCTCACTTGGGCCTACGCGTCCTCGGCCGCGTCCACGTCCTCTAGGCCTACCCCTACCCCTCAGCATGCTGTATTACCAGTGATTTCCAAGCCAGGAAAGAAATTGGCGCAAGCCTGCAGCCAAAATATAATTTTTTCCCTTGTTTTTCAAAGGACAAGCCACACTGCGTGTATTCAATTAACACTACTAAGTTTAATAACTGTGTTGTGGCCCTGCAAATGTGTCAGAGAACTGCAGTGATGCAAAGTTATTCGCTACAGCAGATCAGGGATTTCCCATGCAGGAAAAAAATTGGTGCAAGCCTGCAGTAAAACGTAGCTGGCTGCGTCTGATTTTTTTTAACATTCTGCACGCAGCACACACGTACCCAGAGCCCTGAGGACTGTCAGAGGCAGGCGAAATAGAATTTTTTCCCTTGTTTTTCAAAGGAAAAGCCACACTGCGTGTATTTAATGAATACTACTAAGTTTGATAACTGTGTTGTGGCCCTGCAAATGTGTCAGAGAACTGCAGTGATGCAAAGTTATTCGCTACAGCAGATCAGGGATTTCCCATGCAGGAAAAAAATTGGCGCAAGCCTCCAGCCAAAATAGAATTTTTTCCCTTGTTTTTCAAAGGACAAGCCACACTGCGTGTATTCAATGAATACTACTAAGTTTAATAACTGTGTTGTGGCCCTGCAAATGTGTCAGAGAACTGCAGTGATGCAAAGTTATTCGCTACAGCAGATCAGGGATTTCCCATGCAGGAAAAAAATTGGCGCAAGCCTGCAGTAAAACGTAGCTGGCTGCGTCTGATTTTTTTTAACGTTCTGCACGCACCACACACGTACCCAGAGCCCTGAGGACTGTCAGAGGCAGGCGAAATAGAATTTTTTCCCTTGTTTTTCAAAGGAAAAGCCACACTGCGTGTATTCAATGAATACTACTAAGTTTAATAACTGTGTTGTGGCCCTGCAAATGTGTCACAGAACTGCAGTGATGCAAAGTTATTGGCTACAGCAGATCAGGGATTTCCCATGCAGGAAAAAAATTGGCGCAAGCCTGCAGTAAAACGTAGCTGGCTGCGTCTGATTTTTTTTAACGTTCTGCACGCAGCACACACGTACCCAGAGCCCTGAGGACTGTCAGAGGCAGGCGAAATAGAATTTTTTCCCTTGTTTCTCAAAGGAAAAGCCACACTGCGTCTATTCAATGAATAATGTATGTCTTCTGGCCCTGCCTACACAATTCTATCCCTGTAGTATTAATGCCGGGTGCAATGGTCTGCACAGCCGGTTTTGAGAAAAAAAAAAAAAATATGCAACACTGCTAACAGCAGCCTGGACCAGTACTGCACACGGATAGATGTGGCCCTAGAAAGGACCGTTGGGGTTCTTGAAGCCTACACTCACTGCTAACACTCTCCCTGCCTAACCACCACTTCTGTCCCTATTGCAGGGCGCAATGCTCTGCAGATCCAATTTTGAAAAAAAAAAAAAAATACAGTGCTAACACAGTACTGCACACTATTAGATGTGGCCCTGAGAAGGACCGTTGGGGTTCTTGAAGCCTACACTAACTCCTAACGCTCTCCCTACAGCAGCTCCAGCACGATAGCACTTTCCCTCAGCTAACTCACAAGGCATCTGAGCCGAGCCGCGGGAGGGGCCGATTTTTATACTCGGGTGACATCAGATCTCCCCAGCCACTCACAGCAGGGGGGTGGTATAGGGCTTGAACGTCACAGGGGGAAGTTGTAATGCCTTCCCTGTCTTTCAATTGGCCAGAAAAGCGCGCTAACGTCTCAGAGAGGAAACTGAAAGTAACCAGAACATCGCGTGGTACTCGTTACGAGTAACGAGCATCCCGAACACCCTAATATTCGCACGAATATGAAGCTCGGACGAGTACGTTCGCTCATCTCCAATAGTGATTTGTAATTATGTCAATTAATTCTTTGGAGCTTGGAGGGCTTTTCGATTTCCATTTTCTAATGATGATTAGTTTGGCCGCTAGTAGATAATGACATACCTATTTTCTGTATTCAGATGGTATAAGATTACAGTCTTGGAGCAGCAAGGCAAGCTTTGGCTTTATGGGTATTCTGAGACCTATTATCTCATGAAGCATCTGAAAAACCTCTTCCCAAAAGGGTTGGACAAGAGGGCACTCTCAAAAGATATGAAATATATTTTCCTTAGCCCCACATTTCCTCCAGCATTGACAACTTACATTAGGGAAGCTCCTTGCCAGTTTGGATGAGGTGTAGTACCATCTTGTAAGCACCTTGTAGAGGATCTGTATGACATTCGCATTTAAGGTGGCTTTATTTACCCACTCAAATGAAGTCAACCATTGTGCTATTGTTATATTTTCCCCAATGTCTCTTTCCCAGTTAAGTAGATGGACCTTTTATGACTCTCCCATATCCCCTGACAGGGTATCATAGCATTTCCTCATGATAAATCTTTGGGTAATATAGGGTTTGGAGAAAATTGGAACCAATCCGGCCGGGAACCTACATCTCATTATTTGAGTTTTATCTATAAATGATTGCATCTGATGATACGTGTAACGGTCTGTGGACAGTTATTTTCCGCTCCAAAGATGTTCGATTGGGCTCAAGTCAGAGCTCTGATTGGACCATTCAAGGATATTCACAGAGTTGTGCCTAAGTCCCTCCTTTGTTGTCTTGGCTGTGTGCTTAGGGTCATTGTCATGTTGGAAGATGAGCCTTCTACCCATTCTGAGGTCCGTTGCACTATGGATTGTTTTAAAGAAGAATATCTCTGTACTTTGCTCCATTCAGCTTTTCATCAACCCTTACCAGTCTTCCCCCCACCTGCTTAAATCCCCCCTCACAGCACTATGCTGCCACTACCATTCTTCACTGTAGGAATCATATTAGGCAGGTGATGAGCAGTACCTGATTTCCTCCAGACATAATGCTTCAAATTAAGGCCAAGACCTTTGATCTTGGTTTCATCAGATTAGAGAATCTTGTTTCTCACAGTTTTAGAGTACTTTGAGTGCTTTTTTGGTAAATTCCAGGCAGGCTTTAATGTGTCTTTTATTGAGTAAAGGCTTTTTTCTGGATACTCTACCATAAAGCCCAAATTGATGGAGTACTGCCGTGATGGTTTACCTTCTAAACATGTCGCGTGTTAATGGTATTATGTTGTTTTCAACCGTGCTCACTCTCTCCTCTATTGCTGTCATACGTTCAGAAATCTTATGCATATCATGTCTTATTAGCCTTATATCCTCTTGTACTGAGACTACTTACCTATGTATTCTGTTCAGGGAAGTGTTACACTGGTTAATCACCCCTAAAATGTCTCTGAGAGAGGGCAATGCTTGTGTAGCCTGAAGTGCATGTTATGCTGTGCACTGTACTGTGGAGCTGGCTGCTGCTGGGATGCTCACTCCTCTTCTATCTCTAGGATCCCCATCAGGCACCCTGTTAGCTTTGTCAGCAGGGACACTTGCCTCCTCCTGAGCAGCTTTATCTTGCCTGCAGGATTTATTCTGCTGGATGCTGTGTGGCTGCTTCTGTGGATTTATCCTGGCAAATTTTGCCAGCTTTGCCACTGGATCCATGCTGCAGGCAATTCCAGACACATGTGCCTCCTCTCCCAGCGCATCGGCACCATCTTGTGACTCCTGGCTGCTGGCTTCCCCTGCTCGTTGCTGATCTTTGTGACAGATCATAAACACATGTGAGTACTGGGGAGATCCCCTGTGTGCAGGGCTTTGTTTGACCAACTGGTAGCAGTCCTCCACTGTTAAATACACTGGGTCCCGTATGATTTAGAAGTATGTATTGCGGAAGCCCTCTCTGGGCACGTTTTCTCACATCCCACTCAGGCTCTAACCCCATTGGCACTGATGGTTGACCTTCTCGAAGTTTCTCTCATCTGCACACAGGAATTTTGGAGCTCAGCAAGATTGCCTTTTGGGTTCTTGGTCATTTCTCTTACCAAAGCCATTTTTTTTCCTGAATAGTTCTGGTTGTTTCAAGCTTCCGACATTTAAGAATTATGGAGGCTTTCAGTGAAACTGATTTTTTTAGTTGCCTTCTCCAGAACTGTACCTCTACAGAATCCTGTCTCTGTGCTCTACAAGCAGTTCGTTCTTCCTCATTGCTCGGTTTTGGATCTGATATACACTGCGAGCTATGAGACATTATGTAGACAGGGATGTGTTTTTTTTAATATTATGCTCAATTAACTGAATTTACCACAGATAGACTCCAATGAGGATGTAAAAAAATCTCAAAGATGATCAAAAGAAATGTGAGCCCCCAGAGCTAAATTTCAAGTGTCAAATCAAATGGTCTGAATACTTATGTCAATGCAAAATATTAGTTTCCATTTTTTTTAAATAACAAAGAATTTGTACATTCTGTTTTCACTTTGTCATTATGGGATACTGAGAGCAAAATATTAGAGAGATCCTTGAATGACGTTTAAGGTTTGCACAGGGCCACAACATAACAAATTGTAAAAAAAGTGAAAGGGTCTGCAGACTTTCCATCTGCATTGTATAGTCACAAATCCCAGCTCTCTTCGAGGAGAGTCAAAAAGCAGCCAAGGAGGAAGATCTAAAAGAAAAATAACAGGAGCTAACTTATGTATCAATTTTGAACTTCTGTCTGGAGGGCAGCTTTAAGTAGACAAACAAAACAAAATAAATCCAAAGAGAAGGAAATTTCTCACACTTCTACGTACTGTCTGTATATTTTTGTAGATGCATTTTTGCATATTATAGTTGAATAAATTTCATAAATATATCATTTAATCAGTAACAAATGAGAAAATTTGAAAGCTAGACCTCAACCCTGTATTATGGATGACGCAAATTCCTATCATATTTCCAGAACCAATCATCTTACTAATAAACACATAATGATACTGGTTAAAATTGCCATTTTCAGTGGTATTGCCAACAATTATTGTTCCTCTTGGGGTTTGGATTATAAGCTGAGTGCAGCCTAGTTAGTGATGATGAACTATGCAATCAGTTTTAGATAACCAAAATAAAGCAGTCACAAATTTTCACAAATTGAATCCACTGATTCACAAGCCAGCCAAGCAAATATGCTTCTACTCTACTATTATTGCTGATTTTCTTTTCATTTACAATTGCATATACACAAAGTCTTTTCTGGCTTCCTTTTATTTCTTAAGCATGTACTACATAACTAAATTCACATTGCTAGAAATGAAAGAAATCTTAAAAGATTCTACAATTTATGGATTCTCCAAAATGCTAATTATTCTGATTTGTTGTCAGTTTCAGTTAATTTTACAATCTCTACACATGAAACACTTTTATTTTTAATAAGTGATATAAAGTGATTGATCAACATACTCATAAAATATGTGCAAATAAGCTTTCTGAAACAGTCCGAAATCAGTTTGAGAAAAAAATAATTACAAAAAATGTTGTGTCTATAGCTCCTATGTTGAGTACTTACTTTATGTGTCTTCATTATTATATGTTGCATAAAATCCCCTTGCTATCTGTATCTAATTTAGCTTTTTTCTGTTTCTTTATTCCAGTTAAAAGGGTTGTCTGGTTACAGGACAACATTTCCCCTATAACGCACATTATGCAGTACTTCCCATCTTTTGCCACTGTGATCCAGCACTTCAGCCTCACTGTAGTCCCAGTGTTTCTTGTTGAAAATAATGTCACTGGAGTGAAATAACCTCTGCAGCCACTCAGAGACTGCATTGTTACCACCCATTTTCCTGAAATCATCCCTCAGATTCTGGATGCCAAGATGTCAAGAGTCCGGAACAGTGACACTGTAGTCTTTGATTGGCTGCAGCGGCCAGATGACCCAAGGAAAAAAGGTTAGTACATTATTTGACCTGCACAGTGTATGCAGTGAAAAAAATACAAAAACAAAATTTCTAATTTTGCCCATTCGTCTTACAAAAAAGGAAATAGGAACTAATCAAAAAGTCTTATGGATCAAAGAATGTTACCATTAAAAAGTACTACTCATCCTGCAAAACAAACCCCCAAAACCCTCACAAAGACTTTTCTTCAAGAGAGGGGGAGGTTACACAAAGCTTTTTTTTTCGGAATAAAGTCACATTTGTAGTGACATTTTTCGATGTGTACTCTGCAGCATTTTTTTAAAGCAAAAAAAACCGCTGCGTTAGGTTTTTAAGTCAATAGTTAATCGTGACACAATGTAAAAACATTTTTTTTAACCTGTTATGCATATTATGGGTTAGTCACAGTTTTTGCAATTTCAACAGGCTGTAGGTTTGGCATTTTTGTGACATTAATGTGTATGGTTTCTAATAGACAAAAAAACACCATAATAAACACATATTAAAACACCTAGAAACTGCCTGCCTTTACTAATTGAAAATCTGGCTTTTTTCCATGTATTTTTTAGAGGATTAAACGCCACAAAAACTGAATGTGATGGAAAAGTAATAGCTTTAAGAGATTTCCCCAGTTTTGGAAATGCTAAATACTTTTGCAATACACTGTAGGTAAAGGTAAAGTCCTCTCTTGGAAACACCGACTCATGACTGATGCCTCAGGTGATGTTACATTGTGAGGTTTTCTTGGCAAGCTGTTTTTGCGGAGTAGTTTTCCATTGCCTTCACCGGTCATCTTTTTACCCCCCAGTAAGCTGGGTACTCATTTTACCGGCCTCGAAAAGATGGAAGGCTGAATCACTCTTGAGCCGACTACCACGTGGGGACTAAGCCTTCAGGTCATGAGTGAGAGCTCAGGACTGCATTTTTGCTGCCTTAACCCCTAAGTGACCCCCCCATAGACATTTTACGTCCTGCTTTGCCGGATACCGGCGATCGCATTAAAGTCAATGCAAAGTAAAATAAAGTTAAAGTTTCATCTCCCCTTATGTATCTGATCCATAAGGGGAGCTGAGGATACACACCTCCATCCTCCGCAATGTTCCGCTGGTCTTCTGTGCATGAGCGCAAGACGTCATTACATCACGTGCATGCGCAGAATCCCAGGAAGCCCGGGAAATTAAAAAACTCACTTCTCCTGGCTATTATGAGTAGCTGAGAGCAGGGAGCTGTCACCAGGAACCGATAGATAACTGCGATCATGTAAAAGTAAAAAAAAGTGTTAAAAAAAGTTTATTTCATCTCCCCTCACTGATACATGGGTGGAGATGAAATTACTGACCCATGAGGGGAGATGAAATTACGTACCTAAGGCCCCCGCATTTATCCGTGGACCTTATCCCAGCTACTGCGCACGCACCCATTGCCAAAATAGCGGACGTGCGCAAAAAAGCGGCGGATTGCTAGAGTAATTTAAAATCTCCCCGCTCCTGACTACCAAACATGGAGATTTTACTGGGGGAGGGGTGGGGGCACGGTACACAGTCCTTGGCCACGTGAACGCCGTTATTCAAATGATAATGGTAATAATGTAAAAGTAAAAAAAAGGTACAATTTCACCTCCTGTCACGGATCCAAACGGTGAGGGAAGATGAAATCACTTAACTAAGGCCTCCGGTGATGTCCCTAGACAGGATCTTTAGCCGCGGACCTTTCCCCAGCTTCAGCACATGCACCTGTCGCAAAAATGGTGGACACAAACATAGAAGCTGGGGAGGGCCCAGGAAATGTAAAATATCTTTGTTCCTGGCTACTAAAGGTAGCCGAGAGCCTAGATCAGTAGCCGAGGGCCGTAGTAAGCAGTCTCCAGTCACATGATCGCCCTTATCCAGTGTAATGGCAATTCCGTAAAAGTTAAAAGACAGTTAAACTTGATGCTGCTTTCAGTTTGCGCCCCGTTGTGCATACGAACCTAAGATTAGGGCCACAACAGGTATGTTTCTGAACACAGGACAAACAGGGGGATCCATTTCTTGCTGAAAGTCTTCATTCTTATGTATGCTGTACAAAAAAACTGTTTTTAAAATGACACAATTGCCAAAAAATAAAAATCGTACTTTTTCCCTCTGCTTTGCTTAGATTCATTCAAAAATTGTAAGGTTAAAATATGCAGTACATCCTAGATGAATTTGTTAAGGGGTGTAGTTTTAAAAATGGGGTCATTTGTTGGAGTTATCCATCGTTTTGTCCGCTCAAGGTCTCTACAAGTGTGCAATGGGGCCTAAAACACCTCCAAGCAAAATGTCTGTTCTGAAAGCCTCCGGCTGCTCCTTCCATTTTGGACTCCGCTGTGCATACAGATATAAGATTAGGACTAGAGATGAGCGAGCACCAAAATGCTCGGGTGCTCGTTACTCGAGTCGAACTTTTCGCGATGCTCGAGGGTTCGTTTCGAGTAACGAACCCCATTGAAGTCAATGGGCGACTCGAGCATTTTTGTATATCGCCGATCATCGCTAAGGTTTTCAATTGTGAAAATCTGGGAAATTCAAGAAAGTGATGGGAACGACACAGAAACGGATAGGGCAGGCGAGGGGCTACATGTTGGGCTGCATCTCAAGTTCCCAGGTCCCACTATTCAGCCACAATAGCGGCAAGAGTGCCCCCCCCTCCCAACAATTCAACAATTTTTACTTCTGAAAAACCCTCATTAGCAAGGCATACCTTAGCTAAGCACCACACTACCTCCAACAAAGCACAATCACTGCCTGCATGACACTCCGCTGCCACTTCTCCTGGTTTACATGCTGCCCAACCCCCCCCCCCCCGCACGACCCAGTGTCCACAGCGCACACCAAAGTGTCCCTGCGCAGCCTTCAGCTGCCCTCATGCCACACGCTGGCCTCCTAGCCACACCACCCTCATGTCTATTTATAAGTGCGTCTGCCATGAGGAGGAACCACAGGCACACACTGCAGAGGGTTGGCAGGGCCAGGCAGCGACCCTCTTTAAAAGTGGTGGCACGATAGCCCACAATGCTGTACAGAAGCAATGAGAAATCCAATCCTGTGCCACCTCCATCAGGAGCTGTGGGGAACCCATGTGCCACACACTATTCATTCTGTCAAGGTGTCGCATAGCTCAATCCACACTGCAAGGGGAAAGCCGTCTGCGCTCTGCCCCCTACCCAAGTCAGTCAGTGTCGTTGTGCCAGACAGGTCAAACACCGCGATGGGAGCTAAGTTTGCACCAACAGCATAGGTGGGTCCTAGGAAACCCAAGACATGAACCAAAAATTGATCTGACCGGCCAAACATGGCAGACTTGCACCGCGGCCACGACATAGGCCTCGGCCCCCAGCTTCAGCAATCCTAGGCAGGAAACGGACTTTCACTGCACCCAGGACATAGGCCTCTGCACAAACCCTGAGCAATCGCGGGCCTACAGCGGACTCCAATGCTAGCATAGCTGTGCACGTCTCATTAGCGCTGAATTGCTCCTGTAGTTCGTCCCAATGCAGTGCTCCGGATAGTAGAGCTAACGTCAGATTAAATACAGGTGGGCTTCGGCCCACACTGCATGCCCCAGTCAGACCGGGGTTTTTTATAAATAGTCACAGGCAGGTACAACTCCACAATGGGAATTCCGTGTGCACCGACAGCATGGGTAGCTCCCTGGAACCCACCGGCGGTACATAAACAATCCCATTGCAGTGCCCAGCACAGCTGAGGTAACGTCAGGTTTAATGCAGGTGGGCTTCGGCCCACACTGCATGCCCCAGTCAGACTGAGGTTCTTTATAAGTAGATACATGCAGTTACAACTCCGTGTGGACCGACAGCATAGGTGGGTCCCAGGAAGCCACCGACGGAACATAAATATATCCCATTGCATTGCCCTGGACAGCAAAGCTAACGTCAGATTAAATGCAGGTGAGCTTCGGCCCACACTGCATGCCCCAGTCAGACTGGGTTTTTTTATAAGTACACACAGGCAGGTACAACTCCCTATTGTGAAGTCCGTGTGGACCGACAGCATGGGTGGCTCCCTGGAACCCACCAGCGGTACATATATAAATCCCATTGAAGTGCCCAGCACAGCTGAGGTAACATCAGGTTTAATGCAGGTGGGCTTCGGCCCACACTGCCTGCCCCAGTCAGACTGGGGTTCTTTATAAGTAGACACATGCAGTTACAACTCCGTGTGGACCGACAGCACAGGTGGGTCCCAGGAAGCCACCGGCGGTACATAAATATATCCCATTGCATTGCCCAGCACAGCTGAGGTAACGTCCGATTAAATGCAGGTGGGCTTTGGCCCACACTGCATGCCCCAGTCTGACCGGGGTTTTTAATACATAGACACTGGTAGGTACAAATCCCTAATGTGAAGTCCCTGTGGACCCACAGCATGGGTGGCTCCCTGGAACCCATCGGCGGTACATAAATGTATCCCATTGCAATGCCCTGCTTAGCAGAGCTAACGTCACATACAATACAGGTGTGCTTCGGCTCACAGTGCATGCCCCAGTCAGAGTGGTAATATGTACCTTAACAGTAACCGCGTTGGTGGGAATGTGGTGGCGACTGTGGACCTAGTAACGCGGTTTTATTTAGTTGGTTTTCGGAAGGTGGCCAGGATTAAGTGGGCCGTGACGGGGGGATGGTGGGGTGGCTCTCTTGTTGTGTCGGTAAAGGTGAAATTCTTGGACTGCCACCAGACGGACCAATGCAAAGGTATTTGGCAAGAATGTTTTCATTGTTGGAGGAGGAGGGGGATGTTTTTGAGGCACTACGTGTCCTCTCCACGTGTCCGTAATTATATGCACCTTAACAGTAAGCGCGTTGGGGGGAAATGGCCTCGCCACCATCATGTCTTTGGGAAGCCTCCGTTTCCACACCCCAGTGACATAGCATTAGCAGCGGTAAAGGCAGAGCCCAGAATTAGTAACATTTCAGCGGTAGCATTAGGGACAGGCCCCAGTAACATATCACTAGCAGCATTATAGGGGGAGCACAGTATTAGTTTCATTTCAGTAGTAGTAGCAGTCCAGACAGGCCCCAGTAACAATTCCGAAGTAGCAGTATAGGGGAAGCACAGTCTTAGTTTCATTTCAGTAATAGTAGCAGTCAAGACAGGCCCCAGTAACAATTCCGAAGCAGCAGTATAGGGGGAGCACAGCATTAGTTCCATTTCAGTAGTAGTAGCAGTCAAGACAGGCCCCAGTAACAATTCCGAAGCAGCAGTATAGGGGGAGCACAGTATTAGTTCCATTTCAGTAGTAGTAGCAGTCAAGACAGGCCACAGTAACATTCCCATTGCAGCAGTTTAGGGAGATAACAGTCTCTTTCACATTTCAGTAGTTGCAGTATAGACGAGGCCCCAGTTACATTTATGTAGCAAAAGTGGGGGCCAACACCACACACCTTGCTGTACTATGAGTGCAGGCGAAGCCCATAAAAATTACTAGGATTACACTGGAGGCGAGGGCCCAAAAAAATTAGTGTACCAACAGTACGAATGTACCTCAGAAAAATTGCCCATGCCCAACCAAGAGGGCAGGTGAAACCCATTAATCGCTTTGGTTAATGTGGCTTAATTTGTAACTAGGCCTGGAGGCAGCCCAGTTAAAATACAAATTGGTCCAGGTGCAAGTTTCAACGCTTTAATGAGAATTGTAACGTATAAACATTGTTTACAAAAGTCATATGACTGAGCCTTGTGGGCCTAAGAAAAATTACCCGTTCGGTGTGATTACGTGAGGTTTCAGGAGAAGGAGCAGGAGGAGGAGGATGAATATAATACACAGATTGATGAAGCTAAAAGGTCCCCGTTTTTGATTCCTCTTCGGGAATGAGAGTGGAAAGGTTCTCCTTATACCGTGGGTCGAGCAGTGTGTACACCCAGTAATCCGTAGTGGCCAGAATGCGTGTAACGCGAGGGTCACGAGAAAGGCATCCTAACATGAAGTCAGCCATGTGTGCCAGGGTACCTGTACGCAACACATGGCTGTCCTCACTAGGAAGATCACTTTCAGGATCCTCCTCCTCAGGCCATACACGCTGAAAGGATGACAGGCAAGCAGCATGGGTACCCTCAGCAGTGGGCCAAGCTGTCTCTTTCCCTCCTCCTCATGTTCCTCCCCCTCCTCCTCCTTCTCCTCAACGCGCTGAGATATAGACATGAGGGTGCTCTGACTATCCGGCGACATACTGTCTTCCCCCGCCTCCGTTTGCGAGCGCAAAGCGTCTGCCTTTATGCTTTGCAGGGAACTTCTCAAGAGGCATAGCAGAAGAATGGTGACGCTAATGATTGCAGCATCGCTGCTCACCATCTGGGTAGACTCCTCAAAGTTTCCAAGGACCTGGCAGATGTCTGCCAACCAGGCCCACTCTTCTGTAAAGAATTGAGGAGGCTGACTCCCACTACACCGCCCATGTTGGAGTTGGTATTCCACTATAGCTCTACGCTGCTCATAGAGCCTGGCCAACATGTGGAGCGTAGCGTTCCACCGTGTGGGCACGTCGCACAGCAGTCGGTGCACTGGCAGATTAAACCAATGTTGCTGGGTTCGCAGGGTGGCAGCGTCCATGTTGGACTTGCGGAAATGTGCGCTGAGCCGGTCTGACAAACGTGGGTAGCATTTCAGAAAGCGCTGAACCACCAAATTAAAGACGTGGGCCAGGCATTGCACGTGCGTGAGGCTGCCGAGCTGCAGAGCCGCCACCAGGTTACGGCCGTTGTCACACACGACCATGCCCGTTTGGAGGCTCAGCGGCGAAAGCCAGCGGTCGGTCTGCTCTGTCAGACCCTGCAGCAGTTCGTGGACCATGTGCCTCTTCTCTCCTAAGCTGAGTAGTTTCAGCACGGCCTGCTGGTGCTTGCCCACCGCTGTGCTGCCACCCCGCGCGACACCGACTGCTGGCGACGTGCTGCTGCTGACACATCTTGATTGCGAGACAGACGTTGCGTAGGAGGAAGAGGAGGAGGAGGGTGGTTTAGTGGAGGAAGCATACACCGCCGCAGATACCACCACTGAGCTGGGACCCGCAATTCTGGGGGTGGGTAGGACGTGAGCGGTCCCAGGCTCTGACTCGGTCCCAGCCTCCACTAAATTCACCCAAATTGCCGTCAGGGAGATATAGTGGCCCTGCCCGCCTGTGCTTGTCCACGTGTCCGTTGTTAAGTGGACCTTGGCAGTAACCGCGTTGGTGAGGGCGCGTACAATGTTGCGGGAGACGTGGTCGTGCAGGGCTGGGACGGCACATCGGGAAAAGTAGTGGCGACTGGGATCCAAGTAGCGTGGGGCCGCCGCTGCCATCATGTTTTTGAAAGCCTCTGTTTCCACAAGCCTATACGGCAGCATCTCCAGGCTGATCAATTTGGCTATGTGCACGTTAAACGCTTGAGTGTGCGGGTGCGTGGCGGCGTACTTGCGCTTGCGCTCCAACACTTGCGCTAGCGACGGCTGGACGCTGCGCTGAGAGACATTGCTGGATGGGGCCGAGGACAGCGGAGGTGAGCGTGTGGGTGCAGGCCGGGAGACAGTCGTGCCTGTGTCCTGAGAGGGGGGTTGGATCTCAGTGGCAGGTTGGGGCACAGGGGGAGAGGCAGTGGTGCAAACCGAAGGCGGTGAACGGCCTTCGTCCTACCTTGTGGGGTGCTTGGCCATCATATGCCTGCGCATGCTGGTGGTGGTGAGGCTGGTGGTGGTGGCTCCCCGGCTGATCTTGGCGCAACAAACCTGGCACACCACAGTTTGTCGGTTGTCTGCACTCTCAGGGAAAAACTGCCACACCTTTGAGCACTTCGGCCTCTACAAGGTGGCAGGCGCGAGGGGGCGCTTTGGGAAACAGTTGGTGGATTATTCGGTCTGGCCCTGCCTCTACCCCTGGCCACCGCACTGCCTCTTCCAACCTGCCCTACTGCTGCACTTGCCTCCTCCTCTGAAGGCCTGTCCTCAGTAGGCTTAGCAAACCAGGTGGGGTCAGTCACCTCATCGTCCAGCTGCTCTTCCTCCGAATCCTCTGTGCGCTCCTCCCTCGGACTTACTGCCCTTACTACTACCTCACTGATAGACAACTGTGTCTCATCATCATTGTCCTCCTCACCCACTGAAAGTTCTTGAGACAGTTGGCGGAAGTCCCCAGCCTCATCCCCCGGACCCCGGGAACTTTCCAAAGGTTGGGCATCGGTCACGATTAACTCCTCTGGTGGGAGAGGAACCATTGCTGCCCAATCTGGGCAGGGGCCCGAGAACAGTTCCTGGGAGTCTGCCTGCTCCTCAGAATGTGTCATTTTCATGGAGTGAGGAGGCTGAGAGGAAGGAGGAGCAGCAGCCAGAGGATTCAGAGTTGCAGCTGTGGACGGCGTAGAAGAATGGGTGGTCGATAGATTGCTGGATGCACTTTCTGCCATCCACGACAGGACCTGCTCACACTGCTCATTTTCTAATAAAGGTCTACCGCGTGGACCCATTAATTGTGAGATGAATCTGGGGACCCCTGAAACTTGCCTCTCTCCTAATGACGCAGCAGTCGGCTGCGATACACCTGGACCAAGAGCTCGGCCTGTGCCCACACCCTGACTTCGGCCTCCGCGTCCTCGCCCCCGTCCATGTCCTCTAGGCCTACCCCTACCCCTCAGCATGGTGTATTACGAGATTAGCAGAAACAGAACGCTGTAATTAAATGTGCCACTTATTGGCCTGTGGTTGGAGGCTGACTTCGCGTACGTAACGCACTGCATAGGCAGGAAACAATTATGCGCAAGGCTCGGTATTAATTCACCAACTACTACACCCAGCAGAGACGCTGTAAATGGAAGGCACTGACAAGCAGGCCAAATTTTGTATATTTTTTAACTTGGTGGGAACAACCACACTGCCTGTGATATGCACTGTATTTCGATTTCCCTGTTGGAGGCTGACTTCGCGTACGTAACGCACTGCAGAGGCAGGCAACAATTATGCGCAAGGCTGGGTATTAATTCACCAACTACTACCCCCAGCAGAGACACAGTAAACTGAAGGGAGTGACAGACACGCCTAATATTGTATTTTTTGGAAGTTTTTGGGAAAAAGCCCACTGCCTGTGATATACACTGTATTTCGATTTCCCTGTTGGAGGCTGACTTCGCGTACGTAACGCACTGCAGAGGCAGGCAACAATTATGCGCAAAGCTGGGTATTAATTCACCAACTACTACCCCCAGCAGAGACACTGTAAATGGAAGGCAGTGACAGGCAGGCCAAATCTTGATTTTTTTAAACTTTGTGGGAACAACCACACTGCCTGTGATATGCACTGTATTTCGATTGCCCTGTTGGAGGCTGACTTCACGTACGTAACGCACTGCAGAGGCAGGCAACAATTATGCGCAAGGCTGGGTATTAATTCAACAACTACTACCCCCAGCAGAGACGCAGTAAACTGAAGGCAGTGACAGGCAGGCCTAATATTGTATTTTTTGGAAGTTTTTGGGAAAAAGCCCACTGCCTAAATAGCCAGTATACCTCTTTCCCTGCCTCACCAGTACTGCCCCTATACTGAGTAAAATGACTGCAGACTGAGGACGCTATGGTCTGCACGCCCGATATACAAAAAAAAAAATAATTGTGCAACACTGCTAAAAGCAGCCTCAACAGTACTGCACACGGTCAGATGTGGCCCAAAGAAGGACTGTTGGGGTTCTTGAAGACTAAAATAACACCTAACCCTCTCCCTATAGCAGCAGCATCAGCAGCACTGTCCCTGATCTATGTCAGCATGCATCTGTGGCGAGCCGCGGGCGGGGCAGATTTAAATACTCAGGTGTCATCTGATCTCCCCAGGCACTCACTGCAGAGGGGTGGTATAGGGCTGGAACGTCACAGGAGGAAGTTGTAATGCCTTCCATGTCTTTCTATTGGCTAGAAAAGCGCGCAGATTTCTCAGAGATGAAAGTGAAAGTAACTCGAACATCGTGTGGTGCTCGTCTCGAGTAACAAGCATCTCGAACACCCTAATACTTGAACGAGTATCAAGCTCGGACGAGTATGCTCGCTCATCCCTAATTAGGACCACAATGGACATGTTTCTGTAAACAGGACAAACAATGTTATCCATTTTGGTATGCAAATCCTCATTTTCATGTGCACTGTAGAAAAAAACAGTCTTTAAAATGACATATTTGCAAAAATATGAAATTTTATTTTTTCTCCTCTAGATTGCATTAACTCCTGAAAAGAAACTGTGGGGTCAAAATACTCATGACACCCCTCAGTGAATGCATTAAGATGTGTAAAATGGGGTCATTTGTGGGGGTATCTATCATTCAGACACCTATGAGCCTTTGCAATCTTGGCTTGGTGTAGGAAAACAAAGTGTTACTCAAATTGTTGATTAATGTTAAATTTGTACATCTCCTAAATGGTTAAAAAAACTAAAGGTTTTCAACTGTGCATCCAGATGGAAATATATATTTCATCAAAAATGTGCACGGTATGTTTGCACGTATTTGAGATATTGCAATTGAAATGTGAGAACATAACAATTTTTTAATAATGTTCCCAATGTGGGCATTTTAATAAATAAACACAAATTCTATCAGTCTATTTGTGCCACATAATTGAAGTACAATATGTGGTGAATAAAAACAATGTCAGAATCACTTGGATATGCAAAACCTTTACTGAGTTATTCTATGTTAAAGTGACACGTCAGATATCCAAAATTTTGCCTGATCATTAAAGAGCAAACAGGGTTGGTCACTAATGGGTTAACACTCTGCGTCACACGAGGCTTGTATTTTTCTTTTATACATATTTTCTATTTTATTGACTAAATAGAAAAAAAAAATGCCTTGGAGGTAATGTATCAAAATTGGTTAAAATAAAAAGTGGGTATACTTGCGCATGTTATCTTAAGAAATGTGACCATTTTTAAAGGAGCTTTGCAAGGCTCAACTTTATAGTTTCCATAGACAAGTACTCTACTTTTTCTTTGCAACCTTTTTGATATAATTCTATGTATGTTTTTTTTCCTTTTAACTCTAAAATTCAGGTAGCATACATACAAGTTGCTGCTAAAGTTTTAAGTCTGAGCCTCACATAGTTTTTTGCTTCAGTATTTTTAAATGTTTTAGTCAGATGTTTCTATAATATGCTGAAGTAGAATTATAAGTATTTCATAAGTTTTTAAAATTTTATTGGTAAATACGTCAAGTTCAGGCAAAGACTCAATATTTAGAGCGTTAACACTTTTACTTCAAGACTTCTGCAATTTGACCCTGGCATGCTGGACATCAGGTCATGGCCCAAATCCTGTTGGATAGAAACCCATTCTTGCCTAATCAATGCTTGGAGTTTATCACAATTTCTGCATTTTTGTTTGTCCACTCGCTTTTTGATGATTGACCACAGGTACTCAATGAGATTGAGATTTATAGAGTTTCCTGACAATGGTCCCAAAATTTTAATGTTTTATTCACTGAGCCACTTAGTTATCACTTTTGTTGTGTGACATGGCACTCTATTATGCTGAAAAAAGCATTACTCATCACCAGATTGCTCTTCGATTATTGGAAGAAGTTGCTCTTGGAGGATGTTTAGATACTATTCCTTCTGCATGGCAGTGTTTTTAGGCAAAATTGTGAGTGAGCCCACTACATGGATTAAAATCGGTCACCTACACAACAATTGAACCTTTCTACTTGAAGTTCTGGATGATCTGATGATCGGTTGAATGTCCTTGCCTGAAATAAGCTCTTTTGATCCAAAGCAATGAGGACTGCATGTGTTTCCTTGGAGGCAACCACAGTAAACAGAAGAAGGCAGTGATTTTAAGCACCATCACTTTTTAAGCAACCAGTCTGCTCTTATAATTCAATCAGCATTGCAGAATGATATTAGCTGCCTTGTCTTCATTAATACTTTTTCCTGAGCTAATCAGAAGTTCACTGAAATAATGTTAGCAGGTCATCTTGCGGCAGGGCTGCAATTCAGTGCAAATGTTTTTGTTTTTTTCTATTAAGTTATTTTTCATGGAAAGGAATTAATTTGCAATTTATTGCACTCTATCTGATCACTCTTCATAACAATGTAAAGTTAATCTAATTCGCCACTATAAAAACTGAAGCAGCAAACTTTGTGAAAACCAAAATGTGTGTCAGTCTCAAAACTTTTGGCCACAATTGTATATGGTAGTTGTGTCTGTGAGTCCACCTGTATTGAAATTGTATTAAATCATAAGTAGCTGTGCTCATGCATTGCAAAACAAATTGTAACAATTTAAACTGGAAGGGAATATCGCTAGGGATAATCAAAATTTTAGGTATTAAGACATTTTCTTTGGTGTCTCAACCAGTAAAAACAATTGCTTATATGAGGTTGTTTTGCAGACTATTAACTTGTAGGCAGATGCTGTTACATAATTTGGGTGGATTCATGTTTCCTTGTTAAATTATTGGCTCCCCAAGTCTGTCACATTGAAGGCAAGCAGATCCTTACGTTGGTAGTTCTGTTTCCCTCAAAAGAACATGGTGTTCTTCATTGCTAGATAGATGATTTGCATTTAAAAGAGGCCTTCAGGAGCTGTTTGCAGAGCACAGCACGTGGTCTGAGCTCTGCACACAGCTCATTTGTTCTTGCACAGACGGCAGCAGAACACAATGTAATCTCTGATTTCTGTGGACAACACAGCAAGCTGTCCCTGTTATCTCTCTCTGGCTGAACAATGGATTTTAAACTCATCTTAAAATCATTGTTCAGCCGAAATGTGAACGATAGCAGCATTTACATGCAAAGATTATCGCTCATAAGCCATCGTTTGAATGAATTTTGAGCATTAATTGTTGCGTGTAAATGGGCTTTTACTTTCATTTTGTCTGTTATTTTACCGGACTGTGAATATTGATTCAAGATTCAGATTTTTTGCATCCAGGCATTATCAGCAAAACAATAGAAGAGCAATGTAAAGCTAAAAGACAAGTAATGAGCAAAATTAGCCCCACAGTATGAAAATAAATTTTGACACTAAATAAACATAACGTGGCAAATTTATAAAACTGTCTAAGGGTGTAGTTTACACACTGCTAAGCAACGTGTAAACCATGCTCCTGACATCCAGGGATTATACACGTGAACGTTCTGCCTCTAGCTCCATGGAGTGGCCCGTTTACACATCCATGGTGCAGGCAGCCTGTTTCCACGGCTCCCACAGGTGCCTAGGGTAAGCACCCTGCACCGCATGCACCATGTAGTTGACAGGTGAGTCAACACTCGCTGTCTGTTCTTTTTTAGAAGCACAGATTCTGCACTTCTAAAAAGGGTCTGTGTGTGCGCTTTCAAAGCGACCTATTATAGTTCAATAATGGAAGTTGCTGATGACTGACTAGTCATGTGAGCATAGTGCCCATTTTGGCTTAGGTATAAATATACATATTAGAACATATATATGTTCTCCATTTTGTTTAAAGGCAGTTTCATTTGATATTTGATATAATCTTATCACTTTAGGCATTATTTATTACTTTTGTAATGCACTTTCGGGGGAATGTCTATACAATCATGTGATCTTTACAACTGTATCTTGGTTTTAACAACTTAGAGATAATAAGAACTGACCACCAGGAGAAGGGTTTACTATTCTAATCATGTGTCTGTAAGAGAGTGTCCATGCAATCATGTGACCTAATCAGCTGCTATTTAAGAACAGCCATTTCATTTATTAATTGTACATGCTGAGGAAGCTTAGGGCGAAACGTGTCGGGGTGCAGGTGGTAAGGTGGGCTTTATACATTATGTACTGCTGCTTATATGTATAAATTCAATGACTTGTATGCTTGATGTGTCATTATTAAATGTTAATTGATATACAATTTTGCATACATGCATTTTTTGAGCATATATTTAATTCTATGAACTTGATATGTTGTATGCTTCCCTTCTGCCTGTCTGCTGCACATTGGAGACTCATCTCTGTTGTACTGTAACATCTTATTAATTGTAATTAGAGATGAGCGAGCGCACTCATTAAGGACAGATACTCGAGCAAATATCGTCTTTTTCGAGTACCTGCCTGCTCGTCCGTAAAGATTCGGGTGCCGGCGGGGGTAAGGGGTGGGTTGCAGGAGTGAGCAGGGGTGAGTGGGAGGGGGGGAGAGAGAGAAAGAGAGATCCCCCCCCATTGCCCCCTTCCCCCCCCACCTGCTGGCATCTGAATCGTTGTGGACGAGCAGGCAGGTACTCGAAAAGTACGATACTCGCTCGAGTATCTGTCCTTAACAAGTACGCTTGCTCATCTCTAATTGTAATGAATAAAATATAGAAAAGTTTTTTATGGAAGCTCTGCGTGATGACCTATTATTTTTGGATAGCGACTAGAGATGAGCGAGCACGCTCGAATAATGTAGTTACTCGAGCGAGCATCACTCTTCTCGAGTAACTACATTCTCGTCTGAGCAGGCTCGGGGGGGGGGGCGGTGTGGGTTAGCTCTCTCATTCTTCCTCCCTCTTCACCCCACCGCCCCCTCGAGCCTGCTCGTACGAGAATGCAGTTACTCGAGAAGAGCGATGCTCACTCGAGTAACTGTATTATCCGAGCGTGCTCACTCATCTCTAATAGCGACCTATTGATTGCTATAGAAGCATGGTTTACACGCTGCTGCAGCAGTGTGTAAAACACGCTTGTCTGACCAAGCCCTGAAAGAGAAACTGGATTTCCATAGCAACCAACCAACCAAAACCAAATTTCTAATAATGTTCTTACAATACTAAAGGAGCATTGTGATTGGTTGCTATGAGCAACAAATACAGCTTCTGTTTTAGAGAGTGTCATATGTATGCCTCCTTGAATTTTAAGAAAATATGTAAATTGCAACTAGGAAAATTAGATTCTGTATTACTTGAACATATAAATGTCAAGTTAAATAAAACTAAGCTTAAAATGTCGTGTTTAAGTAACTTAATAGACGGTACAAAGCAAGTAACATGTTGCCATTGAAAGTACAGATTTTGGGCTACCTTTGTAAAAAAATATTATCATTACTTTCGAAATAATGAGCAGATTTTGATAAAATAAAGCCTGTAATGTGATACAATAATACCTCATGAAAATTGGACCAGCTGTTCTCAAGTTAGAAGTGAACAGACAGAAAGAGACAAACATTGCCTTTTATGAAATGCAGAGTTTGCAGATATCGCAAGGAGTGTTATAGAGCTGTCTCACAGCTGACACTCTGCTGCAGTGACTGGAAACAGATAGAATACTGATCCCATCCATTCAACCCTTTTAATCTCTTGGTTACAAGTGATTAGTTTTATACCATGCACAATAAAGAGCCCTAAGTAGACACAAAAGTTTGCTGCTTCACATTATAGTATATTTGCAAGATGATTTTACCTCTGAGAGCAATAACACATAATTTCCTAATAAACTACATCTAACATCAGAATTTGGCCTTTTTTTGCTGCAGAGAAGTGTGACAAAAAAAAAAACAGACCCTCCGTATGAATATTCCACTGCATTTACCGTAGCAGCAATAAACTGCACAAAACCTGTGCAGAAATTGACCTGGAGCACAGAATTCAAATCCACATGTCAATTTTATCGCTGTCTCTGCTGCGGAATTTACCCACTCTCCATGTGGGGTTGAATTCCACATAAGAATTTGCACTGAAACCAGCTTCAAAATCCCCACCAAATGGTGTAGGTTTAGATACAGGCATTCCACAGCTGATCTGCAGCAGAATGCCTGCTGCAGACACTCCACTGAAAATTCAGCCACGTGTACACCCAGCCATAAAGTTATTATTTAGCATGAAGAACTGGATCATCATATACAATTTTTAATATCTTATTATATAGCACTTCACTTTTCTCTGCATTGAATATAATTCCAAAAAGTTCAATCGTTTGTTGCAGAATGAGAAATTAATAATTACTCTTTGTAAAACTTAAATAATGGTTTCATTTGTCGTGAACACTTTCACCCAATTTAAATCTCTGCATCAGTCCTGTCTGTGTTTATTTAACAACAGGATGCACAGAAACAGCTTATTATGTCTAGTACAAGTCACACGGAGAACGTTATGCTTTTTCATCATTTGTGCCATCTCAATGTAATTTTGTTTCTTTCCATTTCTCTAAAATGCGAAACTTTTAAAACAAGAGATTTATAAGAAATTACGCAAATGCACAGAGAAACAGTTCAAATGTCATTTATTTTCAGTGGCAAAGTGAAACAAAAACAACTCTGGTATTAGTATGCAGTGCTGGAAGAATAAAACACATATTCTGCCACCTTCTTTCTTATCTACCTGTCTGTTTTGTCTCATGCTATCTTCCTGCTCATCAATCTATTATCTGCTTTGTTTATCTTTCTCTGACTGCCTTTTTTATGTTTACTTTACAGCCAATCTAAAGGGAATATTAAAAAGATAAGAATTTATTTGTACACTGTTTTGGAATTGAGGAGTGATGGCTGTGGTTTTATAATCCAATAAATTATTCATTTTTGGAACCAAAATATTTAAGTAAATATATCTCCTCTAAATTATTGTATGTATAAAATCCAGTACAAAGGACAACATGATTCTTAGCAGATATGATACTCTAGTGCATTACTGTGTAATTTTACAATATAAAACATACATATGACAATTTTAACCTGCAGGTAACAATTTAGATTGATGTGTTGTCCTCGGTGTCCTGGCATTTTCATTTCTTAGGCCAAGCAAACCCATTTTTTATAAAGTGCAGGATCCTAAGAGATATATTTTAAAGGTGGACTCCATGCCATATTTTATGTGCATCTAGGCACATTAAAATTCAGTCCTATTTTGATAACAATTTATCACTCTGCTTGAGAAAACCACAGGATCCTGAGCTGTAAAACCCCCAAAGACTGCGAACCAAAACTTGAAGCATTTATTTCATAAAGAGTTATTTAGGCATAGATATATTTTGTACAAATTAGCTAGTTCTTACTGTGTTTAAACAGACACTGCAAACACAAATCATAATAATAATTTACATGATTTACATCTCTAACAGACTTGGGCACCAAAGATTGATTTAGTAGGAGCTTAGCATCAAGATGGCCATACACACAATTGCCATCCCTGTACGTAAAATAAGGCACAAAGTTAGCCTAAAAGTAAAAAAATGTATTGTAATTAGAGATGAGCGAACGCACTCGTCCAAGCTTGATACTCGTTCAAGTATTAACGTGTTCGAGATGCTCGAAACTAGAGGCGAGCACCACGCGATGTTCGAGTAACTTTCACTTTTATCTCTGAGACGTTAGCGCGCTTTTCTGGCCAATTGAAAGACAGGGAAGGCATTACAACTTCCCCCTGCGACGTTCAAGCCCTATACCACCCCCCTGCAGTGAGTGGCTGGCGAGATCAGGTGTCACCCGAGTATATAAATCGGCTCCTCCCGCGGCTCGCCACAGATGCATTCTGACATAGTTCAGGGAAAGTGCTGCTGGTGCCGGAGCTGCTATAGGGAGAGTGTTAGGATTGATTTTAGGCTTCAAGAACCCCAATGGTCCCTCTTAGGTCCACATCTGACCGTGTGCAGTACTGTTGAGGCTGCTTTTTGCAGTATTGCACTTTTTTTTTTTTTTTCGTATATTGGCCGTGCAGAGCATTGCGTCCAGAGCATTGCGTCCTGCAGTAATTTTACATAGTCCACGGCCAGTAGTGGTGGTGAGGCAGGGACAGTGAAAGACATATCCAGTCTATATAGGCAGTGGGCTTTTCCAAAAAAATTTGGGAAAAAAAATCTATTTGGGCTGCCTGTGACCGTCCTGACTGTACTGCGTCTCTGCTGGGGGTAGTTGTCCTAATTCATACGCAGCCGGCTAAGTGTTACAGCAGGCTTGCGCAAAATTCTTTCCTGCCTCTGCGTTGCCTCTTACATCACCGCTGTCATCCTGTCCAGAGTGAAACAGTCTGCAGTAATTTTACATAGTCCACGGCCAGTAGTGGTGGTGAGGCAGGAACAGTGAAAGGCATATCCAGTCTATATAGGCAGTGGGCTTTTCCAAAAAAATTTGGGAAAAAAAAATCTATTTGGGCTGCCTGTGACCGTCCTGACTGTATTGCGTCTCTGCTGGGGGGAGTTGTCCTAATTCATACGCAGTCAGCTAAGTGTTACAGCAGGCTTGTGCAAAATTCTTTCCTGCCTCTGCGTTGCCTCTACCATCACCGCTGTCACCCTGTCCAGAGTGAAACAGTCTGCAGTAATTTTACATAGTCCACGGCCAGTAGTAGTGGTAAGGCAGGGACAGTGAAAGACATATCCAGTCTATATAAGCAGTGGGTTTTCCAAAACAATTTGGGAAAAAAATCTATTTGGGCTGCCTGTGACTGTCCTGACTGTCCTGCGTCTCTGCTGGGGGTAGTTGTCCTAATTCATACGCAGCCAGCTAAGTGTTACAGCAGGCTTGCGCAAAATTCTTTCCTGCCTCTGCTGTGCGTTCCATAAGCGAAGTCAGCCTCCAACCACAGGCCAATAAGCGGTACATTTAATTACAGCGTTGTTTCTACACTACTGGTAATACACCATGCTGAGGGGTAGGGGTAGGCCTAGAGGACGTGGACGCGGGCGAGGACGCTGAGGCCCAAGTCAGGGTGTGGGCACAGGCTGAGCTCCTGATCCAGGTGTATCGCAGCCAACTGCTGCGGGATTAGGAAAGAGGCACGTTTCTGGCGTCCCCACATTCATCTCACAATTAATGGGTCCACGCTGTAGACCTTTATTAGAAAATGAGCTGTGTGAGTAGGTCCTGTCGTGGATGGCAGAAAGTGCATCCAGCAATCTATCGACCACCCAGAATTCTGCGCTGTCCACTGCTGCAACTCTGAATCCTCTGGCTGCTCCTCCTTCCTCCCAGCCTCCTCACTCCATTACAATGACACATTCTGAGGAGCAGGCAGACTCCCAGGAACTGTTCTCGGGCCCCTGCCCAGAATGGGCAGCAATGGTTCCGAATCCTCTCCCACTGGAGGAGTTTGTCGTGACCGATGCCCAACCTTTGGAAAGTTCCTGGGGTCCGGGGGATGAGGCTGGGCACTTCCGGCAACTGTCTCAGGAGCTTTCAGTGGGTAAGGAGGACGATGACGATGAGACACAGTTGTCTATCACTCAGGTAGTAGTAATTGGAGTAAGTCCGAGGCAGGAGCGCACAGAGGATTCGGAGGTAGAGCAGCAGGACGATGAGGTGACTGACCACACCTGGTTTGCTACGCCTACTGAGGACAGGTCTTCAGAGGGGGAGGCAAGTGCAGCAGCAGGGCAGGTTGGAAGAGGCAGTGCGGTGGCCAGGGGTAGAGGCAGGGCCAGACCGAATAATCCACCAACTGTTTCCCAAAGCGCCCCCTCGCGCCATGCCACCCTGCAGAGGCCGAGGTGCTCAAAGGTCTGGCAGTTTTTGACTGAGAGTGCAGACGACCGACGAACTGTGGTGTGCAACCTTTGTCGCACCAAGATCAGCCGGGGAGCCACCACCACCAGCCTCACCACCACCAGCATGCGCAGACATATGATGGCCAAGCACCCCACAAGGTGGGACGAAGGCCGTTCACCGCCTCCGGTTTGCACCGCTGCCTCTCCCCCTGTGCCCCAACCTGCCACTGAGATCCAACCCCCCTCTCAGGACACAGGCACTACCGTCTTCTGGCCTGCACCCACACCCTCAACTCCGCTGACCTCGGCCCCATCCACCAATGTCTCTCAGCACACCGTCCAGTCGTCGCTAGCGCAAGTGTTGGAGCGCAAGCGCAAGTACGCCGCCACGCACCCGCACGCTCAAGCGTTAAACGTGCACATTGCCAAATTTATCAGCCTGGAGATGCTGCCGTATAGGGTTGTGGAAACGGAGGCTTTCAAAGGTATGATGGTGGCGGCGGCCCCACGCTACTCAGTTCCCAGTTGCCACTACTTTTCCCGATGTGCCGTCCCAGCCCTGCACGACCACGTCTCCCGCAACATTGTACGCGCCCTCACCAACGCGGTTACTGCCAAGGTCCACTTAACAACGGACACGTGGACAAGCACAGGCGGGCAGGGCCACTATATCTCTCTGACGGCACATTGGGTGAATTTAGTGGAGGCTGGGACAGAGTCAGAGCCTGGGAACGCTCACGTCCTACCCACCCCCAGAATTGCGGGCCCCAGCTCGGTGGTGGTATTCGGCGGTGTATGCTTCCTCCACTAAACCACCCTCCTCCTCCTACGCAACCTCTGTCTCGCAATCAAGATGCGTAAGCACGTTGCCAGCAGTCGGTGTCGCGCGGCACGGCAGCACAGCGGTGGGCAAGCGTCAGCAGGCCGTGCTGAAACTACTCAGCTTAGGAGAGAAGAGGCACACAACCCACGAACTGCTGCAAGGTCTGACAGAGCAGACCGACCGCTGGCTTGCGCCGCTGAGCCTCCAACCAGGCATGGTCGTGTGTGACAACGGCCGTAACCTGGTGGCGGCTCTGCAGCTCGGCAGCCTCACGCACGTGCCATGCCTGGCCTACGTCTTTAATTTGGTGGTTCAGCGCTTTCTGAAAAGCTACCCACGCTTGTCAGACCTGCTCGGAAAGTAGCGCCGGCTCTGCGCACATTTCCGCAAGTCCCGCACGGACGCTGCCACCCTGCGCACCCTGCAACATCGGTTTCATCTGCCAGTGCACCGACTGCTGTGCGACGTGCCCACACGGTGGAACTCTACGCTCCACATGTTGGCCAGGCTCTATGAGCAGCGTAGAGCTATAGTGGAATACCAACTCCAACATGGGCGGCGCAGTGGGAGTCAGCCTCCTCAATTCTTTTCAGAAGAGTGGGCCTGGTTGGCAGACATCTGCCAGGTCCTTGGAAACTTTGAGGAGTCTACCCAGATAGTGAGCGGCGATGCTGCAATCATTAGCATCACCATTCCTCTGCTATGCCTCTTGAGAAGTTCCCTGCAAAGCATAAAGGCAGACGCTTTGCGCTCAGAAACAGAGGCGGGGGAAGACAGTATGTCGCTGGATAGTCAGAGCACCCTCCTGTCTATATCTCAGCGCATTGAGGAGGAGGAGCATGAGGAGGATGAGGAGGAGGGGGAAGAGACAGCTTGGCCCACTGCTGAGGGTACCCATGCTGCTTGCCTGTCATCCTTTCAGTGTGTATAGCCTGAGGAGGAAGAGGAGGAGGATCCTGAAAGTGATCTTCCTAGTGAGGACAGCCATGTGTTGCGTACAGGTACCCTGGCACACATGGCTGACTTCATGTTAGGATGCCGTTCTCGTGACCCTCGCGTTTAACGCATTCTGGCCACTACGGATTACTGGGTGTACACACTGCTCGACCCACGGTATAAGGAGAACCTTTCCACTCTCATACCCGAAGAGGAAAGGGGTTCGAGAGTGATGCTATACCACAGGACCCTGGCGGACAAACTGATGATAAAATTCCCATCTGACAGCGCTAGTGGCAGAAGGCGCAGTTCCGAGGGCCAGGTAGCAGGGGAGGCGCGGAGATCAGGCAGCATGTACAGCACAGGCAGGGGAAAATTCTCTAAGGCCTTTGACAGCTTTCTGGCTCCCTAGCAAGACTGTGTCACCGCTCCCTAGTCAAGGCTGAGTCAGCGGGAGCACTGTAAAAGGATGGTGAGGGAGTACGTAGCCGATCGCACGACCGTCCTCCGTGACGCCTCTGCCCCCTACAACTACTGGGTGTCGAAGCTGGACACGTGGCCTGAACTCGCGCTGTATGCCCTGGAGGTGCTTGCTTGTCCTGCGACTAGCGTCTTGTCAGAGAGGGTGTTTAGTGCGGCTGGGGGAATCATCACAGATAAGCATACCCGCCTGTCAACCGACAGTGCCGACAGGCTTACACTCATCAAGATGAACAAAGCCTGGATTTCCCCAGACTTCTCTTCTCCACCAGCGGACAGCAGCGATACCTAAACAATACGTAGGCTGCACCCGCGGATGGAAGCATTGTTCTCTATCACCATCAAAAATGTGGACCTTTTAGCTCCATCAATCTGTGTATAATATTCATCCTCCTCCTCCTGCTCCTCCTCCTGAAACCTCATGTAATCACGCCGAACGGGCAATTTTTTTTTTAGGCCCACTAGGCTCAGTCATATAATTTTTGTAAACAATTTTTATACGTTTCAATGCTCATTAAAGCGTTGAAACTTGCACCTGAACCAATTTTTATTTTAACTGGGCTGCCTCCAGGCCTAGTTACAAATTAAGCCACATTAACCAAAGCGATTAATGGGTTTCAGCTGCCCTCTTGGTTGGGCATGGGCAATTTTTCTGACGTACATTAGTACTGTTGGTACACCAATTTTTTGGGGCCCTCGCCTACAGTGTAATCCAATACATTTTTTGCCCACCTGCATTAAAGCTGACGTTACATCAGCTGTGCTGGGCACTGCAATGGGATATATTTATGTACCGCCGGTGGCTTCCTGGCACCCACCCATGCTGTCAGTCCACACGGTGTTGTAACTGCATGTGTCCACTTCTAAAGAACCCCAGTCTGACTGGGGCATGCAGTGTGGGCCGAAGCCCACCTGCATTAAACATGACATTACCTCAGCTGTGATGGGCAATGTAATGGGATATATTTATGTACCGTCGGTGGGTTCCAGGAAGCAACCCATGCTGTCGGTCCACACGGAGTTGTAACTGCATGTGTCTACTTCTAAAGAACCCCAGTCTGACTGGGGCATGCAGTGTGGGCCGAAGCCCACCTGCATTAAACATGACATTACCTCAGCTGTGCTGGGCAATGCAATGGGATTTATTTATGTACCGCCTGTGGCTTCCTGGGACCCTCCCATGCTGTTGGTCCACACGGACTTCACAATAGGGAGTTGTACCTGCCTGTGTCTACGTATAAAGAACCCCAGTCTGACTGGGGCATGCAGTGTGGGCCGAAGCCCACCTGCATTAAACATGATATTACCTCAGCTGTGATGGGCAATGCAATGGGAAATATTTATGTACCGCCGGTGGGTTCCATGGAGCCACCCATGCTGTGGGTCCACAGGGACTTCACAATAGGGAGTTGTACCTGCCTGTGTCTATGAATTAAAAACCCCGGTCAGGTTGGGGCATGCAGTGTGGGCCGAAGCCCACCTGCATTTAATCTGACGTTAGCTCTGCTGTCCAGGGCACTGCAATGGGATACATTTATGTACAGCCGGTGGGTTCCAGGGAGCCACCCATGCTGTGGGTGCACACGGAATTCCCATTGCGGAGTTGTACCTGCCTGTGACTATTTATAAAAAAAACGCGGTCTGACTGGGGCATGCAGACATCTTGACAGAATAAATAGTGTGTGGCACATAGGTTCCCCATTGCTATGCCCACGTGTGCAGCTCCTGATGGCGGTGGCACAGGATTATATTTCTCATTGCTTCTGTACAGCATTGTGGGCTATCGCCCCGCCCCTTTTAATGAGGGTCGCTGCCTAGCCATGCCAACCCTCTGCAGTGTGTGCCTGCGGTTCCTCCTCATGGCAGACGCACTTATAAATAGACATGAGGGTGGTGTGGCATGAGGGCAGCTGAAGGCTGCTCAGGAATACTTTGGTGTGCGCTGTGGACACTGGGTCGTGTGGGGGGGGGTTGGGCAGCATGTAACCTAGGAGAAGTGGCAGCGGAGTGTCATGCAGGCAGTGATTGTGCTTTGTTGGAGGTAGTGTGGTGCTTAGCTAAGTTATGCATTGCTAATGAGGGCTTTTCAGAAGTAAAAATTGTTGGGAGGGGGGGCCCACTCTTGCTGCTATTGTGGCTTAATAGTGGGACCTGGAAACTTGAGATGCAGCCCAACATGTAGCCCCTTGCCTGCCCTATCCGTTGCTGTGTCATTCCCATCACTTTCTTGAATTGCCCAGATTTTCACAAACGGAAACCTTAGCGAGCATCGGCGATATACAAAAATGCTCGGGTCGCCCATTGACTTCAATGGGGTTCGTTACTCGAAACGAACCCTCGAGCATCGCGAAAATTTCGTCCCGAGTAACGAGCACCCGAGCATTTTGGTGCTCGCTCATCTCTAATTGTAATCCTTTTCTGGACTTTGAGCTAATGAAAATTCTGGTGTAGCGTGAACCTAACTTAATTCTGTCATCCAGTGTTCACTTAACTTTTTTTTTTTAGAGTCATATTTCTTTATGATGTTTCATATTAAGATTAATTACAGGTACTGTAAGCATGAAATGGACAATTGATGTAAAACATTAACATCTAAAATGTGTAGAAGAGCCTCAGATCATTTAGAACAAAAAAATATCTCATAATTATGACATGGGAATCTGAATTCTGATATAAGTACTGAGTTAATAATTCAAAATTCTCTGATAAAGAGGACCTATACTTTTTAATGTTTAAAGTAGGTGATTTAAAGATTTTTGCAATAGGTTTTATCAGTCCGTTTTGTAAATTTCAATCACTAAACTGTGCAGCTTGAGGAAAATTTGCCTGACTTATCCGTCTTCACGTCTCTGCGTGGAACTCTCTAGAACAGCTGTAGACAGGCTGTTGGCAATATAGAGTTCCATTATATTAATAGCTGAATTTTATTTGTATGTAATCTCAGTTCCCCTGGGTCCCACCATCCAGGTGTTGTATGCATCCTATGGCTCATGCCACTGTCCGCAGCGGTGATCTATGTCAGGAGAAGCTGTTCTATTCTGCAGCTGGCTTCTCCTCCTCGCAGCACACCCACTCAGCACCAGACTAGATGCACTGTCAGGGTGTCAGCACATCAGTTCTACAGTAGCCTGAGTCACAACCCAATGCACTGAATACTTGACAGCACATCAAGTCTGCCGGTGAGTTGGCATGCTGTGAGGAGAAGTCATCTGCAAAATTGAATGAATTCTCCTGACACAGCGCAGAAGCAAGAGTATTTATAAAACATCCCAGTGGTGGGATAGGCACATTGGAGGACCCATGGGAACTGAGATTACATTGAATAGAATACAGCTATTAATAGAATGGAGCTGTTTATTGGCAACAGCATCTTTACAGCTGTTCTCAAGAGAATATAGCAACAGACACAGCTGGATGGAGCTTGTTCTACAGCTATGCAGTGAGGTGAAGACAGATTCCACAGCCCTGTCTTCACCTAGCTGCACAGCCGAGGAGGGGTTTTGTATGTAAAATGTACAGAATAGGCTTAGAAAATAGGCTAAAAAATTGCCTATTCTGCACATTAAAAAAGTGTAAGTACTCTTTAAGTCAGAATCCTGTAATAAAAAAGTCAGAATTACTGAGGTTGGGTTCCAAATATATATTCAGAAATATAGGTCGAAAGGTATGTAAAGCTTATATGCATGCTATTGTACTGCCATACAGTGGCATATGTTGACTGTTGGCAATAATTGGCATTTAGTGAACTGAACCAATAGAACTCTGTTTCAAGTTAGCAGGAGGTTGTTGTTCAATTGATGCGTATCAGTGTTCAGCACTGTTGCCTTGCAGCACTGGGGTCTCAGGTTCACATCTGACCAAGGACAACATCTAGATGGACTTTATAAAACTCCATGCAGATGTGGTCCTGGATTAGATTTGAATTTGGAACTACAGTGCTACAAAGCAACAGTGCTGACAACTGAGCCACCATGCTTCTTCATCATCTTCTTTTTGAAGAGGAGAAGAACAAGAAGAAAAACACAAAGAGAACATAACTCCAAGTAGATGTTGGTAGTTAGGCTGCCGCGCACAATGTTTCCTCCACCTTCAGAGGGGAGAAATTTTTCTATTCACATTCATGCATGCTTACCCCGATGTGGACCATGCATCACATAGACAGCCGAACCTTCAATAATAGTGTAAGCCGCATGAGGGTTTTTTAAAATCATCCAACATATCCTTCTTTAAAAATAAATGCATAAGCTCTTTAGTCCTTGAGAAAGACTGCGGTAAGCAGTCGAAACATTGCAGCTATTGCAAAGCATGGAGGAATAAAGAGCTTATGCATTTATTTTTAAAGCAGGATATGTTGGATGATTTAAAAAAAACTCATGCAGCTTACACTATTATTGAAGGTTCAAGTAGACGTTGCTGTTGGTCAGATGTGAATCAAGGACACAGTGAGTCACATCCATTGAACAACCACAGTTACTGTTATTTCAGGCCTCTTAGACAGTGCTTAATACTAGTTTTAGTGGTTTTTATTAACTTCCAGTTCTGTTTGAACTAAATCAGGCTGAAGCAAACTTTTTGAAGAAATTTGGCAAACCAAGCTTTTAAAAGTTTGCTCTTCTCTAGCCATCATGTTAAACATAATAACAGCATGTTAGGACAAAAAAGACATATGTCCATCCAGTAAAGTATACCAACAGCTCATTATATAGCAAAATGTATCGTGTTGCACTTTCCTATAGTGCTTGAAGAAAATAGTATTTCAGTGTTTACCACCTAAACAGAGGCCCAAAGGACAGCATTTTGGCTTCATTGGATGGATGTGGTCCTTTGGCTACATTTATACTGGGAGCTTTCCTGACACATGAGCCTAAGGCTGGGTTCACATTTTGTTTCTATGTGTAGCCAGTCTTTCTGTCCAAGGGTTGTTTCTGAATTGCCAAGAACAGTATTCATATGAAACCCAAAAGGAAACTATAGGCTTTCTTAAGTCAAACAGAGATCATATGTGCAAGCCTTCTAATTTAGTCTCCAATGCAAACACATGCCTCAGGAACGAAGAAGCACCTTTCGGTTATAATGTTTTCACTGACAGCTATATGTTTTCTAATATATCAAATAATTTCTAAAGCCACAGAACAGTAGGACACAGTTGCCAAAGCAGTTTAGATATCCATCTTTACCTGCACACTGCCACCATTTATACACACTTCATAAATAAGTAAGAATAAACTATGATTTAATGATGTGTGGTGTTCAAGGCTATAGTCAAAGTTCTTCTGTTCTAGTTCATTCTGCCTTAGCCCATTTTGTGATCTCTTTGCTGCATTCTGAGCAGATCATAAATGTCTGTATATTTGTTAACACTGGTGTTTATTATTTCTGTCAGGAAAACTACAAAGGATCTTTCAAGTCATTTTTCAACATTTTAAAACTATCCTTGTCAGTTGTTTCACATCTCGCTTCTTACAGCATCTTAAAATATTACATGTACAATAAAAATGTTTGATAAAATGTTCTTCTATTTGAATTCCATATTCATTAAAATGTAGATTTACTTTGAACATACACTTTTCTCCAGTATGCAGGGAATTGATTATCCAGTATATACATTGCCCTTGCGACTTAAAGTGAATTTCCAGACTTGCAGTGAGATTCCATCGGCCTAAAAAAAGTGAGATTTTAGGGTAAAAAATATGCCGACCAAAGAACCTCATGCCCCCTAACTAGTTGACAAATGATGTTTCGGCTTATGCAACTGCTTCCAACAATTCATTCAGCAATTGCAAATTTGAGCAACAATTGATCTGTGTAAAAGCCCACAGACAACAGTCATTCATATACTTTGGAGGCTATTTCGAGTGACTATTCAGAAAATAGTTGCCTCATATAAAGCAACCTAAGTCGTAGGTTTTATGCACAAATATAGCACTTGTCAAAATTTAAGACTACTTCATGCTGGAAAACTGGCATTAGCAATTAAATACATTTTCCGTTTTGACTAGCAGTATATTCAAAGCCGCAAGATTGCTAATTAGACTGTATGTAGCTCAAAGAGAGGTTTGGTTATGACTTCTGTGGTGAGTTGTCTTTTTTATTGTGCATGCACTGTGTAATAGATTTCTTTTTAGTTTGTTATATTTAAATAATTTTTTATGAGGCCAATTATTTTTCAAATAAAAAAACATTATTACCCTGTAATATGTTCTCTTTAAGGTTCACATAAAGGTGGTAAATGTTTGGAGTGGAATGCCCATCGCTCTGGGGCTGAGTTTTTTCAAGTTACATCCCTAGGCCTACAGTAGGCTTTGTTCACACATGGTTTTAGTAGAGCATCTGTAGTGCAAGAGTTACACCATAACATCAAAATAAATCATGCTTTAAACCAAACAGTGGTGTAGAGGTGTCCTTATATTGTTAATGCAATCCCATATGTAAGAAATTTTTAAATATGCGTCAACACTGTGGTTACTCTCTTCTAGACTGCCATCTTTCTCCACAAGATGGATGGTAACACATCAAGAACTTTACCTGAAGACCATATCTTTAGAAAATATCTCGATTCACCAGCCTTTTATTTCAGCTTCACACTGTTTCACCGACATCACAATGCCATAACATCAACTTGGTTCATTATCCATACCCCACCAGGGTGTGAGTCTAGGGGCATCCTCCCTGTCAGATTTGGGGCCTTTACTGGTCCGCACCTAACCTCCAGTATGCAGCTCTTTCAGCTCTCCTGAGCTGTCTGTTTTCCTTCCACCTTGCAGGAGTATGTCTAGAGATTTTGCCTCCTCCAACCACACCCCCACAGCTGTCCCAGCTAATTTAGCACAGAATGTCTGATTTCAAACCATCTGCAGGCTATCCTGTGAACTGCATGGAGTAAATATAGCTCGACTTCTCTATTTTTTTATTAAGAATTAATCCAACATACAATAGAACCATTTCAGGGCAGTTGCGCCCCTTTCCTCAGTATTTTAGCTGGGGGCACACAGCCAGCACTCATCTACTCATTCTTCTTTGGAAAATGTTTCAAACTTTAGCAAATTTCATGGAGATCATAACTGAACAGCTATTTAAAAATAGTATTTGATAACAAGCAGAGAACATAGTAACAAACAGAGAAGTCCTGAATTCTATAAGACCCAATATATCACTGCAGGGCAAGATGACCAGAGTCAGACTCACATATTTTGGCCATGTAATGTGAGCAGAGTTGCTAGACAAATCTATATGCTTGGACAGATCAGTGGCAAAAGAAGACCTGGCCGCCAAAGGACACGATGGCTGATACTTCACAGTAATTCAAAAAGTGGATCAGCACATTGGGGTTTTCTTCATAGCAAAAGATACCTTTATTCCTCAGTACGACATAAAAACTGCAATGTTTCGATCCGTCCTTGCGGTGAGGTGCCCGAGGGGACTGGAGAGAATCAGCGAGGAGAAGATGTGATAAGCAGACTGCCTGGGGAGGAATTGGTAAGAATTGATTATCTTTTTCTAATGACAGAACCCCTTTAACTAAATTTGATGCTAATATGGGGCCTTTTAAGGGTACTTAATAGGGATGAGCGAGTATACTCGCTAAGGCACTACTCGCTCGAGTAATGTGCCTTAGCCGAGTATCTCCCCGCTCGTCCCGAAAGATTCGGGTGCCGCCGCGGGGCGGGGAGCTGCGGGGGAGAGCAGGGAGGAACGGAGGGGAGATCTCTCTCTCCCTCTCTCCCGCCCGCTCTGCCCCGCTCACCACCGCAACTCACCTGTCAGCTGCGGCGGCCCCCGAATCTCTATGGACGAGCGGGGAGATACTCGGCTAAGGCACATTACTCGAGCGAGTAGTGCCTTAGCGAGTATACTTGCTCATCTCTAGTACTTAACCTTTAGCTCTAATCGCCCCCTTTGCTCCCCCCACCTACCCTTCCACCCCTCAACCCCCTCTCTCTTTTTACCTCCTTAAAATCTTAAATTTGTAAAATTACATATTTGTAGGAATTACATAGCTGTACCTGCTCTCTTTGTTCATTGAATGGTGCTTGCTTTTGTACTTCTAATAAAAAAGAGAATTTACAAAAAAACTTAATAGAGGACACAGGGGGAGATCAATTAATTATTACATATGATGTTTATTCAGAGCAGCATATGCCAGATTTATATATGCAAAGGAGAGGGTGAAAAGTGTCACATTTAAAACATAACTTTTAATTGAATAAAGATAAAATATATGATGTCTCAATAAGTGATAATAATAAAAATTCCAGCATGCAAGAAATAAATATTGATTATGGTCACATGCATAATGCCGTAACACACACATATATAAAAGATGAACAACCATAAGGCGATCTGACTTCAGTAGTAATGATGGAAATAGATCTTACCACTCCTGTAAAGCCATCCGAATAGCTGAATACAATCTTGTATAGGACCTGCTAGCCTTCCACAAGAGTTCCCTCTTGAGTGTGGACTGAGAAGAGAATAGACACATGTCCCTAAATGTCCTTAAAGATCATACTACTCTATGCAGCAGCATGCGAGGTGACCGCCCAGAAAAGAACAGCTCCCCAGTCACCCTGAAAGCTAATAAACTTTGTATGACCATATTCAAGGTACAAAACAGCAAGGACGGTATAAAAAAAAAAAACTACTGTAGTCAGTGGCAGAGGGTTCCAATGTGTTTTATCCTACCCATGGGTCTCATTAGGAAACCAATAGAGGAAAAAAAAACAATACCAATGCACTGATTGTATTAGAAAAAGTTCTTTTTTTTACCACAAAGATTTTTTTTAAAAGCCAGGTACATGCATGATCATAAAAGAAACATAATCACTGCACAGCATTTATGCAGATATCTGAAAAGTATAAAAGCACTGATAGGATTAGATTTTTTTTTTTTACCACAAAAACTCTTTAGAAAAAATATAAGTACATGCAATATGATCAAAAATGAAACATAATCACTGGACAGCATTATATAGATTCAAAATGCCAAAATCCATGATTATGCAGTATCTGTAAGGAGTAGTGCACCTATAGCTATTACTACTACTGTGCAAATTTGCAAGGGAATTAGTGAAGCGTCATTGAATACAGTGATCACATAACAATTTCCCATTAGGAGTATTTCTCAGCTGATTTATAAATAATACTAAAAGTTAAGTTTGCCATTTAACCCTTCATATTCCAGTGTGCAAGGTATACATCCCAAATGTATCTATACACAATAAGGGCTCTGTCACACAGGCACTGATCCACCCGTGTTTCAGGACGGGAAGAAGGCCGCACTGCGTGTCAGACGAATCTCAACATGACTGGCTCCATTGTCAGCCATGTGTTCTTTTTCTGGCAGGTGTGGAGATATGTCCGCACTGCCGTCTTACCATCCTGAAACACAGGCAGATCGGTGCCCATGTGACTGAGGCCCAACAGATTATCCCAATATTTTCCTTGTATGGGGTAAGAGATCAAATCAATGCCCATGAATTGGATATAATTAATTGAGCCTGCATGTTTTGCATTAATATGGTGGGCAATCACAGTGTCCTTTTTGTGTCGTATATTGTTAATATGTTCGCCAATTCTTCTACAAAACTCTCTTACTTTCTTACCCACATACTGCTTGCTGCATTGACAGGTGGCCAGATAGACCATTCCTATAGATTTCTAATTAATGAAAAATTTGATGTTGTATTGTTGCTTCGATTGCTTAATCCAAAATTTACGGTCCTGGTGTATATATAGATGGACATGCCACACAACCACTACACCAATAAAACCTAACTGCAGCCACAAATACCAGTTAGCCACAAAGTGGCTATGGACCAATCTGTCCTGTATAGATGAGCGAGTATACTCGCTAAAGGCAATTGCTCAAGCGGGCATTGCATTTAGTGAGTATCTCCCCCGCTCGAGACTGCAAGTTCGGGTGCCGGCAGCGGGCATGGAGCTGCGGGGGAGAGCGGGGCGGAACGGAGGGGGGATCTCTCTCTCCCTCTCTCCCCCCCGCTCCCTCCTGCTGACAGCCGCTACTCACCGCTCCCCCGCGCTGGCACCCGAACCTGCAGTCTCGAGCAGGGGAGATACTCGCTAAAGGCAATTCTCGCTCGAGCAATTGCCTTTAGCGAGTATACTCGCTCATCTCTACTGTCCTGTAATGATCTGCCCTGCAAATATGTTATGATGGGGCAGGTGCCAACAGCACCCTTCAAATCTGGATCTATACACACTATTCCCCAATGTCGATTTATAATTTCTCTTACATGTTGGGCAGCACCATCAAATGTGGTAATGAGTCTCATTTGTTCAGACTCTTTATCTCATTGGGAATGGCGTAAAATGCTGTGTTGAAAAACGTTTTCTTCCAATACTTTTGTTAAAGGAAAAATTGTAATAAGTACTTAACTAGATTCTTATGCCTCAATTACATATTCTGAAACACTTGTAGTGTATGTATACAAAAGTCATGCAGGGATTTAATTAACAAGCGCCCAAACGCCATATCATTTTCAATGTATTATACCAATAAACAGCTGTGAATTTATGCAATAACAACCACCTAAACACGCGCCCAGCTGAGCAAACAACTCATGGAGGAAAATACAGATCATTACAGCAATTAATTTGTTATTCAAAAATGTTGGCAGCTCGCTTGAATTTCATTCAATCTTTCAGCAGTTTGAGTGATCATCTTTGCGTGTAGAAAGGCCTTTACATAGAGAATGGAGAGGCAGTCAAGTCCGCTCTATACCAGGTGGTTTTCAGCTACATCTGACAGACAATCATGACCATTTAACTGTTCAAATGCAGCTAGCTATATGGGTGGTGCCCCCTTCTGGTGCTTTATCCCATCCCTGTAACCTTCTGTAAGATCTCAGGCCTGCCATGGATTTCAGCCTATTAAGCACTGCTTGTGGCTGCAAGAAAGAACACTATACTAAGGTATTGCAGTATATATTGTACAGAAAATAAGGAAATTGAAAGTTCAACTACCCTATGGGGACTGAGGCTATATTGACATGGGTGTGAACAACTTGTGAATTCTGTGTGATTGCAAAACAAAGTTGTATGTACATCATAATGGTATCAATTAAAACTACAGCTTACTCCACAGAGGGAAGCCATCATACAGTCCCATTGCTGGAAAAAATAACAGTTAGGATGTGGTGACAAAAATCAAGTTTTTATTCTCTTAAAGTTTTTTCTTTTAAGTAGTAAAACATAATGAGAGACGTCCTAAAACTAAGATTAAAAATATATCTAAGCAGGATGACCAGAAAAATTCAATACCTGAAATATGCATACATGAGATGGGGTTACTCATATGGTTCTTATACCCCAATGTCCATATTCACATTGAAACACCCACTGTAACAAAACCCTATTCATTTTGAATAGGCTTCAAATGCCATGATAAAAATATACAAATGCATTCGCCTATTCAGAAGTGAAAGGGTATTTGCACATATGGGGTGCTTACAACTGAAGGGCTGGACCAAGCAATATAGCCACGGTAACTTCTCAAAAAAGAGACTCCCCCCAGCTAATACTGGATCAATAGATCACATTCATCTGATAAATAAAAGATTTATCATCTGGATAAATAAAAGCCAGCAAGAAAAAAGCTTGCAAATTTCAGAACACTGATAGGATTACGGTGAAATGCTTTCAATTATTTCTAGTCCAAAACCCCATACTCAATACAACCCTATATCAAGTTAGAAAGCAAAAACTGGCTATATGATCCAATATGTGACACAAAAGCCCAACTGGTGTGCCCAGATAGTTGCTGAAGTAGCTTGCATTACTAACCAGATACACATCGGTCTGATTGCTGACTGTCCCTATATAAAAACCCAGTCACACACTCTGCCTAAGGATCAATGCTTTTCTACAGACTCTAACTAGTCATTTCATCAGGAGCCAGTTTTTAAACCTGTAGACTATCAAAATAATAAACACCAGACTATCATGATGGTTGACAGCTGGCTTAGAGAAACCCGTTGTTGATTGAGTTGCCGGTTATTTCAATTCCGCACCAAAATCTGCACATTAGCAGTGGGAATTGTGGGGCTGAATATTCCGCAGGAGGGCATATTCTGTCCCTTGTGAAAGGTCCCTTAACTCTTATTCTTTTATGTTAACAATACTGGATGTAGTATACTGACTGAATAGCAATATAATCGTAATGATGAGTACATTACATATAGATAGATATATGCAGTTGATTAAAGTTATTATATTATTTAAAAGGTCTATCTATATATATTATTAACAGGTTTTTATAAAATCTGCAGAAATTAGATTTCTACAATAACAACTTTGACCTTAACTAACTTTCTGGAGAGCTTTGACCAGAACACTGCAGATTTTACTGTATTTTGTTAAATTATTAAGCATTTAGAAGTCTTCTAGAATATGCAATCATAAACTTCCTATTAAGTAGACATTTCCAGCTCTAACTCTGACAGCATGAAACAATTTACTGCTACATGTAATGAAAGAAGATATTTCCTAGTAGTCCCTGGTGGTTCCAGATCAAATCAGAGAACCAAAAATGGAGCATAGATTGGACATGCCTTCCTTGTTTTAAACATGTAGTCCAAGATAGAAGGATAAAAATTAATCTTGTGCATCCATCTGTTGCCAGCATCAACGAGAAATGTGAAACATCATTGAGAAGCAAATGTAAAATGCTCTCAAAGGCAACATAGAAAACTGACATCAAGAAAAAACAGAATAAATTCTTCCACCAGTAGCTTCCAATTAAAAACCAAACGATTCACTTTTTGAAAGATAAAATAATTTACCACAGCAGTGGGTGGCTTAGTTGCTTTGACGGTAGCTGTATAAAATGAGAAGAATAGTTATGAAAAAAGAACATGTAAAATACTCCAAAGGTTGTAACAAGTTTGAAGCAAAATGATTTTTTGTAATTTTGCATTAATGTGATTACAAACAAATGCAACAGAAATGAATTTGTCAAAATATGCATAGTCTACTTCTATTGCACTGTTTTAAGCTAATGTAATGTCTGAAAGGTTGCAAATATAATACTTACATTAAATCTTCAACCTCACTCTCCATTTGTTTAAGCTGTAGATGCTAACTTTATCCTCATTAAGGTCCTAAATAATTCACATTAACACTATTCAAGAAAAGTCTTTGCTTCATGTTTTATACATATACATTCATTTTGTTATGCGTAACTGACAGAGTACTTTGTCTAAAGAAAGTAAAACGAGTAAACAGTGTACAGTTGATATAAATATAATGAAGGGATGCTTGTGTCAAGCAAAACCTACTGCTGTACATTATTGCTACAATAAGGAATGAAATAAAGCGTAATTTAAAATATTTAAATACCATATGTGTCTCCAAAAAGTGTATTGCATGTCACTATATGTGCAGTCACAAATACACCCACTTTATATAAGAACTAGAGATGAGCGAACGTACTCGGTAAGGCCGATTTCGCAATCGAGCACCGCGATTTTCGAGTACTTCACTACTCGGGTGAAAAGTACTCGGGGGCGCTGTGGGGAGGGGCGTGGCTTGGTGGAGCGGGGGGGGGGGTAGCAGCGTGGAACAGGTGGGAGCTCTCTCTCTCCCTCTCCCCCCCACTCCCCTCTGCAACCCCCCCCCCCCCCCGCTCACCCACAGCGCCCCCGAGTACCTTTCACCCGAGTAGTGAAGTACTCGAAAATCACGGTGCTCGATTGCGAAATCGGCCTTACCGAGTACGTTCGCTCATCTCTAATAAGAACTTGTTTGCCATCTCATAAGTCAACCTTAAGCAAAAGATGTTGTTGTTAGCCGTTGAGTTGTTCACGGCCCCCGGTGACCCTAAAGGCGAGCTCCATCCATATTTTTCGGTTTTGCACTGCTTCTTTTAGTTGTGTAATATCCATGCCTGTATCAGCTTTGACAGTATGAGCCATCGTGCTATAAAATGTATAATATGGAAAACAGCTCGACCAATATACCAGCAGGCATAGCATGGCCGCAGGAGCACGATCCTCAGAAGATTTGGACCCAAAGATCCATACACAAGACTTCACAGAAATCCAATAAGTGGATCAGCACACTGGGGTTTTGTTCATAGCAAAAGATCGTCTTCTACTTGTTATGGAGCGTCCATTCTTGGCATTCTTCTTCCTGCAGGTCAGTGTATGCTATGTCATTAGTGACTAGAGATGAGCGAGCACCAAAATGCTTGAGTGCTCGTTACTCGAGTCGAACTTTCAGTGATGCTCGAGTGTTCGTTTCGAGTAACGAACCCCATTGAAGTCAATGGGCGACTCGAGCATTTTTGTATATGACTGGTGCTCCGCTAAGGTTTTCATTTGCGAAAATCTTAGTAAATCACCAAAGTCATGTAAAAAACACAGAAATGGATAGGGCAGGCGAGGAGCAACATGCAGGGCTGCATTTCGGGCTCCGAGGTCTCACTATTAAGCCACAATAGTGGCAAGAGTGAGACCCTCCCCCCCCCACTGTCAGCATAACGATCGTTCCCCACTGCCACAGCTGTAACAGCTGTGGCAGAGAAGAACGATGGTAGCCCATTGAATTCAATGGAGCCGGCAAGCCCGGGAAGGGCTTAAAAATATAAGCCCTTACCTGAAAAAGAAAGATTTTAGTGTAAAAAAGAATAAAAATGCAGGCATTCTCTTCAATGGAGCCGCTGCTGCTGCCAGCGACTCCATTGAAGACAATGGTCCGCTGGCACACCTGAATTCTTTTCCAGGGAAGGGCTTTACATATAAGCCATTCCCTGGAAATGAATTAAAAGTGATTTAAAAAACAAAAAAAATAGATACTCACCTCCCTTCAGCTGCCAGGGCACAGCCGCGTCTTCTCCTGCTGTCCCCTGCACTGTGGTGCTGAACTGCTGTCATTCAGCTGAGAGCTGCGCTGAGCCAATCAGAGGCAGCATTCACTCACGCATTCATGAATTCATGAATGGGTGTGAGTGAGATCTGCCTCTGATTGGTCAGGCTGTGACCAATCAAAGGCAGCTCATTCAGCAGGCAGGGATTTTAAATCCCCGGCTGCTGAATACTACTCACAGCTGTTCAGAGCAGTTCAGGAGAACTGCCAGCTGGCCGCAGCTGAACTCCGTCTGCCGGGACCAGGTGAGTATATATATATTTTTTATTTTTACACATTTCTGGATGAATTGCAGGGAAGGGCTTATATATTTAAGCCCTTCCCGAAAATTCATTGTGCGATCGCCGGCAGCCCATTGCTTTCAATGGAGCCGGCTGTATTGCCGGCTTCATTGAATTCAATGGGCTAACATCGTTCTGCCGGGACAAGGTGAGTATATTTTTTTTTTTACTTTTTACACATTTTAGGATGATTTTCAGGTAAGGGCTTATATTTTTAAGCCCTTCCCGAAAATTCATCCCGCGCTAGCCGGCAGCCCATTGCTTTCAATGGAGCCGGCTGTATTGCCGGCTCCATTGAATTCAATGGTCAGTGCTCAGTAACGAGCATCTCGAGCACCCTAATACTTGAACGAGCATCAAGCTCGGACGAGTATGCTCGCTCATCTCTATTAGTGACATAACGTTCACTGCCTAGCAAGGAATGCTGAGCTATTGCCGAGACTGTGCATGTGTGTTGTCCCGTTGAGTGTGATCATATGCTATTGCAGAAGGACAGCACACATGCGCATTTTTGGCAATGACTCAGCACTCCCAGCTGGGCTGTGAATGCTAAATCATTAGTGGCATAGCGCAAATTGCCCTGCAGGAAAGAGAATGCCGGCAATGTGCACTTCGTCACCAAAGAAGATTTGGCCAGCTGGAGGTGTGGTGACCCGTGGAGACTGGAAGAGCCAGGAGAAGATCGGCGAGGAGAAGATGCAGTAAGAAGACTGCCTGGGGAGGAATAGGTAAGTTTAGAATTTTTTTTCCTAATTCCTAATGACAGAATCCCTTTAAGAATTAAATAGTTCTTCAGGAAAGCATTTTGTACAATGGGTCCCAAGTTTTCCTAAAAGCAGTGTGAGTTAAATTAGCTCAGCTTGTGAGCTCCTCAAATCTACATATCACATTTACATTATCTTGCCACTCCACTGTTAGATAGAAGAGATGGGGTAGGCTTGAGTCAATTAAGGGGAATTAAGGCTTAGCAGCTGCAGTCAGGTGTGTTATGAGGTTTGTCCTGGAAGGGGAGTACATTCTGAAGGGTTTACCTTGTGTTAATTCCTTGGGCATCATAACGAAGGAATCTGCCCATGAAAAATGGGAGGATTTCTAAAGTTCTAGCACTTTATTAGTCGTGATAGTCATATTTAGGACCATGGACTTGGAAATGTTAACTTTAAAATTGGAAAAGGTGCCACAATTATGTAAAAATGAGTCAAGCTGAGGAAGACCTTGTTCATGTTTTTGTGATTATGAAGAGAGCATATGCTTGGAAGGTATCTCTCCCAATCTTCAATCCACTTACAACTGCATTCCAGCGAACCATCTAAAGCAATATTTCTAAAGTCAAGATAAAAATCATGGGAGAAATGGAGCATCCCTAATAAGTGCCATTTTTAATCTCAAAGGGGGGTAGAGAATCACTATCTTTCAGTCTGGCATGGGGTTGGAAGTCTAGTCCAAAAATTGCTTGTATACATGTTAGGAGAAAATTAAACTGTAGAAGTGCTGCGCCAGTAATGGACTACTCCACCTTATCAAAGGCCTTCTCAGCATCCACACTTAGAATGGTTAAGGGAGTTCTGTTCTTTTGAGCATATCTTATGGCATGTAGAAGGTGGGACAAATTGTCTCTACCTTCCATGCCTGTGACAAACCCTGCTTGCTCTTCATTAATTAATTGTGGGATGTATTTATTTATTCTACAACTTAATAGTTTTGCCCATGTTTTGACACCTAGATTTAGTAGTGAGATTGATCTGTAGTTTCCACAGAGTTTGGGATCTTTACCTTCTTTGTGTATTAAAGTAATATAAGCCCCCTGTGCTTCTCTAGCAAGGGGCACGCTATTTAATAGTTTAGCAATAGGGCTAGATGTGGGATAAGGGTTTATTGTAGCTTTTTATAATAAACGTATGGCAATCCATCAGGACCTGATCTTTTTCTCAAGGGGAAGCTATTGATGATGGCCAACTACACCAGAACTAGTCTAGCCCAGGCTGGTTGGTTGGACCAGTGGGTCCACACTCTTAATTCGTATTCTTTGGCCATGGTTCCCGCTGACTCCTTCGATGGGGGGTTTTCATATCTGTTGCAAGAGTGATTGCCAAGAACAGATTCTGTTGTATTTGTATAATCTGAATGCTTGCTTGAATTCCATACCTACTGACATAGTGGTACCGCAGTCTTCTGCAGCTGACACTACTTCGGCGCCATCCCCACAGTCAGTTTTTGCATCTGGATCCGGTCCTCGTTTATCTGCTCTGCTTATGTTACTAAGAAGATCCTGGACAATGTTGTGGGTTTACAAATCAGCGCTTGTTACAGTTCAAGCTGTTATCTTACCTGTTTCTTTCGGACTATGCTAAAGTGGCATTAATGATCTCTCTTCTTTGTGGCCTGGCTTTGACTTAGGTAAACCCGCTCTGGGAGAGAGATAATCCTGTGGCCAATGATCTAAGAATATTTCTGCAGACGTTCTGAGGGCATTCGATGAGCCCAGTCACAGTACATCAGCTGCCTCCTCTCTATGCCAGGTTACTCACGATGGAGCAATATGCCATTAATTTTAGAACCCTGGCCTCAGAATTAGCTTGGAACAATGAGGCCATGGTATCGACTTTTTGTGAAGGCTTGGCGGTCTGTGTCAAGGACGAGTTGGCAGTTTGTGAGGTTCCTGCTTCCCTGGACGTCTTGATCTCCCTGTCTCTGAGAATTAATCTCCGGCTCCAGGAGAGGACCAAGGAGGCTACCTAGTAGAAGAGGTTAATTTGTCTGGCACCCAGGTACCAGAGCCCGCTTTTTGCTCTGCCTACTACTTGTTTGACTAGTGACTCTGAGCCCATGCAGGTTGATTGGCTCGAACTAACTAAGGAGGAATACATGTGCAAATGCACTAAAAGATTGTGTATGTACTGTGGAGCTCCTGGGTCACCATATCGGTACCTTTCCCATAAATTAAAGAGACTCTTGAGCGTAGAGTCAGTAAGGGTTGCTACTCTTGGTATAAATTAGTGCGTGCCAAGATTGAATTTACCTTTGACTTTGTCCGTCTTCAGTACACAATTCCCTGTGTGAGCCTGTCTGTATTCCGGTTCAGCAGCGAATTTCTTGCATCAGGCCTTGGTGGATTGCTACAAGATTTCTACTCAGCATCTGGAAAGACCGCTAAGAGTGACTACTGTGAATGCAAGTACTCTACCCGAGACACAAAGTACATATTATTGTTCAAAATATTTTTATTGAGAGTTTAAGGTAGCAAAAACCTTTCACGGTATTGTACATAAATGAAACTGTGTGAAAATAATATTGCATAACAAGAAAAGAAAGAAAAGGAAAAGAAAAAGGAGAAAGAGGATAAAGAATGAAAAGAGTAAACTGGAGAGTGCCCCATGGACTCGAACACCGAAAGGCACCTGTAATTGGTTAGGGAAGTAAACATTGGCAATAGTTAATACTCTGTCACCGATCGATAATTTAAGAAAAATGTAGCGTCCCTCTGGATCAACTTCGGAAGAGATAATTTGTTGTGGGAGTTGTTTGTGGATAGCAATTAAAACACTGCATGATTTTAAACATCAGGTTATCCATATGTACGGTCTCAGATTAATAGTAACCGTTGACTAGAGGGGGGTGTAGGAGGAGTGAGAGACAAGAAAAGAAAGAAATTGGACATGAAGCGAGAAAGGATAGAAGGGAGATAGGAAAGTAAGAGGAGAGAGAAAAGAAAAAAGAAGTCAAAGAAACAGGTAACTAAATATCTGGAGTGACTCCGGGCACTGATAGGCTAACACTGGTTAAACACCAGGTAAGGGACCACACTCAGTGTCGTCCCGCCTAGTTAGGAGATGGCGGGGAGGTCCTCCCCCTACTCCCCACGAGTGAGAAATACTTCCCCATTGGAATATAGCTGTAGGCCAGGCCAAAAGCATTATAAAAGGCAAAGTTATTAACTGTGAAAAGAACGGAAAACTTCTAAACAGACCACAGAACCGACACAACAAAGTCATGCAAGTAGAGAAAGATCGCACGTACATGTCAAGGCCCATCTAAAGAGAAAGTACCCCTTCTTGATCTCCTATGGAGATCAAGTAACAGTAGGCCCATACATATACCTCAGGCAAAGAGAGAAGAACAAATAGAGAAGGAGGGGCTCTCTTGAAGGCAGTCCCTCTCAGGTCAACGAGTTGCTGGCTCTGCGATTGTCTCTCTGTCGCCTTGGAGCAACTCTATGCAAATTGTCGCTGGAGTCATGGGCCAAAAGAGACAGGAAAGACGGCCAATCAGGAAGGGAGATCATGGGTAAACTAAAAGTTCCTAAGAAATTCGGAAGATTACCTAGGGAGCGGAAAGTCGCAATTGAAATGGGTATCCCCAGTGGTAGGGATTCTCTTTGCCTCTTATTGCTTCTAAAAGTGGCTTCAAAGCTTTGCGAAGTTGTAATGTTCTCCTGGCTAGGTCTTGCAGCAGTATAATCAGGGATTCAATGAATGACAAGTGTTCAGCATTTCTAGCTCATTTCAATATGTCCTTTTTATCCTTAAAGAGGTAGATGCAACATATTATGTCTCGCGGACCTTTAGCATAGAGGGATTTGGGACCCAGGGTCCGGTGAATGCGGTCTATCTCAATCTGCTTGTCTTGGGGTTTCTGGGTCAAGGATCCGAAGACGTTTTGGGGCCATTGCTCCAGTTGTGCATTCGTGATTTCTTCTGACAGACCCCATATATGGATGTTGTTCCGTCTGTGTCTATTTTCAAGATCGTCGATCTGGGATAGCAGAGAGGTCATCTGCGTGGAGTGAGCTGTTAGAACCTGTCTGTGGGATTCGAGTGTAGATAAGGTTCGCTCTTGAGTTTCCTCCACTGCATGTACTCTGTGTCCTATTTGTTGCTCTTCCTTCTGTATCCGGGTCACAGCTTGCTTATGGGTGAATTCAAGATATTAAAATAGAGAGAGTCAATTTCTGAGTTGGTAAGAAGGGATTAAATATGTGCTTTCCAACCCCAATCAGTTTCTTCAGATATAGCACTACATGAAGGAGAACAAGGAGCCCATGAACTTTTGGCATTGTGGGCTGGGGAGGACTTCCATGAAGCAGAACTGTCAGTCCCTATGGAATGTAGAGGGCTCTAGTGTGGTGATTGGTTAGAGCCCGGGCTAGGAGAAATCCCTCCACAAAAAAATCCTTGTGCCCCCAGAGTCATTGTATTACATTGTGCTATATTTTCTCCCCTGGGTGTCATGGCAGGTGCCATGTGTGTGGTAGCAGGCTCCTGCTGTGGTGCCATTTTGGGAGGCAGAGAAGCCAGACCTGCAGTCCCTCCTGGTCTCACCCGGGGTGCTGTACTAGTACAGCTAGTCATTTCCCCCTTCTCTAGGGGAGGATAAAATGTCTCAGTAGTTCCCTCTGAGCTCACCACCTGGGTCTCACTGAAGCAGGAGCGTGGTGATGGAGTCCTGATGTCAGAAGACAGGGGAGAGGGGGCTGCTGTGAGCTTGCCGGTCCTGCTGTCCCTGGGTATTGTGAGTGTCTCCTCTCTTCCTCCCTCTGGCAGAAACTGTGAGAAACTGTGTTCAGCGGTGTTGCCAGATAGGTGAGTGGTCTCTGTACTTGTGGTCCCTGAGGGGGAAGGAGTCCCCTGCTCTCCCTCCATGTTCTCTCTGTCCACTGCAGCAGCAGAGTGGAAGAAGCGGCTGATACTGGCAGGCTCTGTCTTGCCCGTTCCTGGGTTTCTCAGCTGGGTCTTTCTCTTCCCCATAGTGCATTCAGGAGTCCTCTTTTGGATTCAGTAGGTGGCCTGAGTTGCTTGATTTCATGGGGAATAGCGGGAGCTAAGCAGAAGTGCGACATAGCTTGCCATTTGCCCAACAAATTAGAAAACTTTCTGACAATGAGGGTGATCAATAAGTGGAACAGGTTGCCACGGGAGGTGGTGAGTTATCCTTCAATGGAAGTGTTCAAACAAAGGCTGGACAAATATTTGTCTGGGATGATTTAGTGAATCCTGCACTGAGCAGGGGGTTGGACCAGATGCTCCAGGTTCCCTCCATTTCTACCATTTTATTATTCTATGATTCTAGGGAGAGTGGTAGCATTGAGTTTCTTTTTTTTTTTTTTTTTGTAAATCAGATTTTATTAAGATTTTTTAATAATACAAGGTTATGTCCCCTCACAGGGGGTAGATTTTCATTAGACAATAAACATAATATAATGCACATATTTGCGGATCTCCGATCGTCGGAAAGATGGACTGTTTTAGCAAGGGGATCTTCTCTTATGTCTAATCCTTATATATTAACTGTTGAATTAAACCTTTTGAAAAAGAGAAAAAGAGGGGGGGGGTATGTCAGAGGGGAAGGGAAGGAAAAGGAGGGGGAGGGGAGGGGGATATAGAAGCCGACGACATCTGCTCACCCCACTGATGTCCACCACAGAAGGCCCGTCGGAGTCGGGTTGACGTTACCAGGAGCGATCCAGCCAGTCCCAATGTCCGAGGTCTCAACCAGCCTTGGTCCCCATTCCACCCCATAGGGCGGGAGGGGGATGCGTCTACCGTCTTAGTTTCCTCCATGGGTCCCATGTGATAATAAAGTCCTCTTGTGTGCCTCTATTCCAGCTAGAGAGTTCCTCCAGGTTGCAGATTGAGTCCACCTTCATTTGCCACTGTTTTAGTGTAGGGGGTTCTCTTTGGAGCCATTTAGTGGGTATTAATGCTTTTGCTGCGTCAAGTAGAAAAGCGATTAATTTATCTTTTCTGGGATGAAAATCCCGGGATGGCTTCCAGAGGAAAATCATTTCCGCTGAGATTGTCAAATCTGTTTTGAGGGACCGTAGTACTTTTTCAATGTCTTTCCAAAAGGGGGCTATCCTGGTGCATTCCCACCATATGTGCTTAAATGAGCCTTCCTCAGTGTTGCATCTCCAACACCTGTTGTGTGGAGCAAGCTTATAAGCGAAGAGCCATTGAGGGGTCTTGTACCAACGTACAAGGAGCTTGTAATGGCTTTCCTGTAAGAGTATGCATTGAGATAGGCCGAGTGATGTTTGTAGGATCACTTTTATGTCTGTTGGGGATAGGGATATATTTAATTATTTTTCCCACGAATTTAGGAAGTTTGGTTTGTATTCTACTGGTTTCGAGATAAAGTTTCTCCTTATGAAGGAGATTGTCTTGTTCCTCGGGGAGTTCCCCGTTACTGATTTCTCGAAGGGAGTAGCGGGTCTAGTAGATCTGTATTTATCCTTGAAACCATCCAGGACCTTGACGATATGAATTCTTTGTAGGAAGGATAGGGATGTTTGTGGAATTAATTCCTGTATAATTTCGGGCGTTTTTTTGTGTGCTAAAGCTTGTAGGTCTGATATTCGCAGGTCCCTGAATTTTGCCCACAGGCTCCTAGTTGCTGAATCTGTGGGTATGTTAAGCAATTTTTGGGCCAATCTCAGTGGAGTAATGGGAGAGGGTTCGGGGGCCAAAGATGTTTTCAGTTTATCCCACGTTTCGCAGGGCCCTCTAATAAGTGGATTAAAACTTTTGGACCTGTACGAGAGTCTGCGGGGGAACCATAATTCCTCTAGGAGAGAGCTACCATGTGAGAATGTTGCTAAAGAGAATAACATTTTGTCTTTTGTTGGATGAGTCAGGTCCATCCAGTATTGAATTTGGGTGGCCTGGTAAAAGTCGTGGACGCACGGCAACCCGATCTCCCCCTCTTCACGTCTTTTAATCATAAGGCTGTATGCCAGGCGGGGTCTTTTTTGCTTCCAAACAAAGTTGGAAAAAGTCGCTCTTAATGCTTTGAAAAAGGTTTGAGGTAATGCAATTGGGAGCATTCGGATTTTATATAGTATTATAGGCAAAATGTAGGATTTTATAATATTTTTTCTTCCGAACCATGAAAGAAATGGTATATCGTACTTTTGTAGCAGGTTTCTTATATGCGTCAGGAGTGGTTGGAAATTAGCATTATATAAGTCTTCTGTTCTCCTTGTAACCTTAACCCCAAGGTATTCTATGTAGGAATCTGACCATTTGAACGGTGAGCTGGCTTTCAGGGAGTCGCAACTTGTTGGGGGAACTGAAATATTGAGCATAGTTGACTTAGAGAAATTAATTTTGAAATTAGATAGTTCTCCAAAGAGATTCAAGACTGAAACCAGGTTGGGTATTCCTTTTTCTGGGTCCGAGATGATGAACATAATGTCATCTGCGAATGCAGCAGTTGTTAGAGTGTCGGATCCAGCTTTGAAACCGTTTATATCTGGGTTCAGTCTTACCTCCTGCAGAAGTGGTTCCAGGGCCAATACAAAGAGGGTGGGTGATAACGGGCATCCCTGGCGTGTTCCATTGCGAATATTGAAGGGTGGGGATAGAATATTATTAATTTTTAGTCTTGCATGGGGGTCTTGATACAGTGAAAAGATTGCCGAGATAAACTTGGGAGGGAAGTTAAATTGGGCTAGGACCCTCTCCATGTAAAGCCAGCTCACCCTGTCAAAAGCCTTTTCGGCGTCAGTCCCAATCAGGGTGACAGGAATGCCGTGGGCTTGGGCGCCTCTGATTGCGTGTAATATTCTGAGGCAATTGTCCCTCCCCTCTCTCCCTTTTATAAAGCCTGCTTGTTCTCTGTTTATTAAGAGGGGGACTAGGCTTTCCATTCTGTTGGCAAGGAGTTTTGCCCAGAACTTTACATCCACATTGATAAGAGATATGGGTCTGTAATTGCCACACATCTCCGGATCCTTTCCCTCTTTGTGCAGTAGAGTAATGTGGGCCTCTTGAGCCTGTTTGGGTAGTGTGTCGCCCATAAGGAGAGCATTGAATAGGTCTTTTAATTTTGGGGCTAGAATTGACTTAAAGATTTTGTAATAGTCGATCGATAGACCATCCGGGCCTGGACTTTTTCCCGTGGGGCTGTTTGCTATAATATCCTCCACTTCCCGTGTAGTTATTGGTTCTAATAGTAAGAGCCTCGCATCTTCATCCAATTTTGGTAGTTTGGTATTATTTAAGAATGCGTCTATTTTTTCTCTTTTGTTACTATGTGGTGACTGGGAATGTTGATCTTTCAAATTGTAAAGGTCCGTGTAAAATTGTTGAAAGACCTCCGCTATCCCCTGGGACGATGTGAGCTTTTTGCCGGCTTGGTCTCTGATAGCTACAATAGCGTTTTTGGCGCGTGATTTTTTGAGGATCGCCGACATGAACCTACTGCCCTTGTTGCCATGGGCATAGGCTATATGTTTCAGGTGGAGGAGTTTTTTGTTGTATCTTAATTCCAACAAATTTTTTAATGAGCGTCTTAGTTCTGTCAGTTCATCTAGTTTGTTTGTTATATGAGAGAGCTTTGTCTCTCCTTCTATTCTAGCTATCTGTGACAGAAGCTTGTCCACCTCGGCTTGTTGCTTTTTTTTACTTCTCGAGCCCAGGGAAATCAGAAGTCCCCGTACATAGGCCTTATGTGCCTCCCATGCCACCGGTAACTTTGTAGATCCGTCGTTATTAATCTGAAAATATTCTTCTATCATATCAGAGAGGTTGGACCTCTCAATTTCGGAGTCTAAAAGGAAAGGATTGAGCCGCCACCTCCATTCTCTGGGACCGTCTCCTCTAATTAGGATATTAATGTGAATGGGGGCGTGGTCCGACACCGTAATTGGGTCTATCTTAGCTTTTAGAACTTTAGTTAGTAAATCGGCAGAAACAAAAATTAAATCAATTCTTTGGAATGAAGAAAGCACTTGGGAGTAGTGTGAGTAGTCTCTTGTTGAGGGGTTCAGGGAGCGCCATGCGTCCACGACTCCCATTTCATGTAGGGCATTATTCAATCTCCTTATCTGTTTCTGTGGGATTCTGGATCTGTTTGAGGAGGAATCTAATTTGGGATTCAATGTAATGTTCCAGTCCCCTCCCAGAATGACCTGGCCCTCCGCAAACTCTCTCAAGATCTCTAATTGGGTAATCAACCAATTCACTTGGTTTGTGTTTGGGGCATACAGATTTGCTATTGTTAAGGTGGAATTGTTAATAGAGCCTTTTAAGAATAGGACTCTCCCCATTTCGTCTGAGTACTTGGCCTTGAGTGAGAATTGGATGGATTTATGTATGAAGGTGGACACACCTTTTGAAGCAGAGGTGGGATGTGAATTGTGAAAATTTGATGTAAAGTGCTTCCCCGGGAGGGGCCAACACTTGTCTCCTTTGTAATGTGTTTCTTGTAATAAAACAATTTTGGAATTATACCTTTTCAGGAGTTGTAGGACAGACGATCTCTTTCTGTGGTAGGTTGAGACCCCAGACATTGAACGAGGTGACACGTATTGCCTCCATTGTCGACACTCGCCCCGGTCGTTCACCCGCTATAGAGGATACGGTACAGATATAAATTAATCTCAATATAGGACACAATGGGAGCTGGCTTGCAGGCGAGCTGTTATTTGTTCTCGTCAGATAAGGTATCTAGAGATATAGGGTGGGGGAAGGGTAAATTAGAGAGGAAAGGGGAAGGAAAAAGGACAGAAACAGAGGTAAATGATGTAACAACAAAATAGAAATAAATGCGGTTAAGTAGATAGGTGCAGAGTAGGTTACCAGAAGATAACTTCAATCAAGCAATACACTCTTATCTACAGGTGTATACGACTGGGCTCTCGTAACAGTCAGAGCTCAAACGTATAATGGAGGCGGCGTATGTGCCAAAAAACTGTTATTAATGAAGTTTCGCCTAACTAGAGGGGCACAATACAGGCACTTTCTTAAGGAAGAAAGAAACATGAGAAACATGAAAAACATTCAAGATTTGAGGAAATAAGTCCTGGAACTGTGTGAGGGTCCATTAGGGTAGTATCGACCCTAGGGGCTCAATATTTCAGCAACGCTCAACGCCAAATGTATCTTCCGATACAGAGTGGAGGTTTTATAGAGTCCATACTTAAGTGTTCAGGTGTCTCTTGTTGATTCCTCTTCTCTATTTTTCTTTTTTTGCTTGCTTTTCGGGGATTTGGCGTGACTCGCTGTGCGCCAATTTTCTGGTGTCGGAAGATGAGGCAGTGATGGGAGATCCGGCAGAGGGAGCCAATTGGGTAACTCGATAGGGTCCAGACCTAAGTGGGGCCAGCATTCTCTTAAGTCCTCTGGTGATCGTATATTAATTCTCTTGCCTTTATAATTAATGCCCAAACCAAAAGGATAGAGCCAGGCGTATTTGATGTTTTTTGCTCTCAGTTCATCCAGAAGCGGTTTCAAAAGCCTGCGCTTGGCCAGAGTTGCTGGTGCAAGGTCCTGAAAAATCTGTATGGGCGAGCTCTCATACTGTAGATTTTTGCGATTGCAGGCAGCTTCTAAAATGGCCGCTGTATCCGAGAATGCAAGCAGTTTACATACTATGTCTCTGGGAGGTTCTGCAGCAGCTGGTTGTGGCCTCAGGGCCCTGTGTGCTCTTTCAATATTGATAGCACCAGCTTTTTCAGATCCGACCAGATCTGCAAATATTTCTAACAGCACTTTCTTGAGAATATCAGGTGCCCACGACTCTGGTAAACCCTTAATGCGCAAATTGTTCCGCCAATTGCGGTTTTCCAAGTCCTCTTGCATAAGAAGCATTTTATTTATTTGCAGGTGCTGCTCCTTTAAGATGTCGGCCATACTCAAAGCATGTGATGTGACTATGGCTGATGCTCCCTCTAGCTCCTCTACCCTCCTCCCCATATGCCTCACCTCTTCTTTTATTTCAGCAAGTTCTGCCAGGACTGGGCTCATCGTTTTGGTAAGTAGAGACTTCATAAAGCTCCTGGATAGAGGTTCCTCTTCTTCTCCCTCCGAGTCAGAGTCATCTTCCCGCGCTGTGCACAGTGTGGCTGCAGCTGCCGGCCCCATCTTACTTGAAGCATGGGGGGACCTGGTTGTCTTTTCCTTCAGATATTTCTGGAGATCGGATTGTACCCGGGCCAGGCGCGGTGTCAGGGAATGTTCCCCTCCTCTTTCCTTGCTGTGTCTTCCTATTTTGGACATGTTGGCTGCTGATAAGTGCCTGTAATCAGTGCCGTAGTGAGGGAGCACACTCTCTATGCAGCCATCACTCTCGGTAGCTAGGCTCCGCCCCCGCATTGAGTTTCTTCAGGAAGATACTTATGGCTCAGAAAACATCATCTCTGATGCTTCTTGTAAATTTATAGTCCTAGAAGATGGATCCAGGATTGATAGATTCAGGAGAAGGAGGGGGCATAAGGAGGGAGGTACTGTAAGATCTGCCACTCGTTTCTGCCATCTTCTTGTGGTTATGGGCAGCCGCAAGTATCGCTCTGCTCTTCCTGTGTGTCTGTTTAGGCTGGGTTGTGGCACTTCCTCTTTGCCTGAGAATTCATGTGTGTTAGGCTCTGACATTCAGATTTCTTAGGTCACCTACTTCTGTGTGCTCAGTCTGCTTGGTGTCTTGTAGGTTTCCTTCAGCCTCCTTGTGTAGGTTTCTTGTATATCTTTCTGGGTGTATGTTTGTTTTCTGTCAGTTCCCATTCCTGTTTTATGCTTTGCTACTGACACAGGATGGCAGCACAGAGAGCCAGGCAACTTCATGCCACAGACCCGAGACCACCCACACCCACAAACAGGAGACAAAAACATCCCTGCTTAAAAGCTAGTTTTAATAAGCGGCATCATTTTACAGATTAAATTATCTAGCTTTAAGGAATTGACTCACCCCACACTTCCCAAATCTTAAAATATTTTTGAAGTGATGGAGAAATATTCACGGGGGAGATATGGATAGCGGGTACTGAACTGCAGAAAGAAGCGCTATATGGACCACAGCACTTTTAATATACTTTGAGAAAAAAAACTGAGTTCCCTAGAGATGAGGGGGACTTCAACATCCCAAGTGCCAATGAAAATGTCAGAAGTAACTATTATGTTAAAGGTATAGGTAGCATATTCAGATGTTAAAGTCTGGAAAGGGGAAAACAACTTGTTGTTGGTGTTCTTGTTCTTTGGTGACTTGAGGCGAGTTGTGTCATCCCATGGCGTTCCAAATCCTCCAGATTGAGGTCAGGCCTAATATAGATCAGCCGGGGTGTGGATCACAATTTTCCAACCATTTTCAGTATGGAAATTCCAAAGGTAAAAAGCCATAAATACTGCAAATTATTTGCTCTAAAGGCTTCAAACAAAGGTTTCAGTTACCTTCTCTTGGCAAAGATAGAGGGACAAAAGTCTTGGAAAAAATTGGATACTCGCCTCTTTATATTTTATATGGTCCTTTCTTCTGGTGGCTGTTAAAATGGCATGGGTATCCACGTACCACAGTAGGCCACAGGTAGTGTCTCTCGTAGGTTCCTCTAGTTTCAGCTTTATGCAAATAGCTCTATATATCTTCCCAACCTTACTTGTGATGGATCTGAGGGCCTCAGCAGATCAGAATTCTGGTAGGCCTTTGATCCTTGAGACCTGTTGTGGTAGCAGCTCCTATTCTTCTGATCTTCAATTAATACCACGGCTCTATAAATGTAGGTCTTTTGTTGGAAGACATGGGAAGCCAGTGCACCTGTATGCATGGTGATTTCTAAAAAGTGGCCCTCCAAGTCTTTCACATGGTGCCCTATATGTTGTACTTCCAAATTAATGGTGGTCAATTCTGTCATTACTGGGCATAAAGCTTGTGCAAGTGTCCTTTTCATAAAAAGCCTTCGAGATCGAAGCTAGCATAAGATCACCTCGTTCTCCCTCCGTGTCACTCTCCATGTCAGAATCTGCAGGTGGGTCTTTCCCCTCTGCCTAGGCTGGGGCCATCTTTGAGATTCCATAAAGTGTATGAACATTCCTTTTTTTAAGGAAACTCTGTAAATCCACTTGGTTCTTTAGCAGAAATCAGAATTCCCACAGTGGGTCCACACCTCAACCGTCAAGATTTCACCATATTCCAGCTAGAGATAGCCCAATGAATGCTTAATAGGGCACTGATGTGATGAAGCTGCAGGCTCAGGCTTCCATTGTGCTCTGTGGTAAGGCTCCACTCCCATGTCCTCTTTTGTGGACATACAGTATGATTGTATTATATTTTGGGGAAAAATAAAAGTGATTAAATGAAAATATTGTTTTGTAACTATTAGGAAAAAACAAACATTTTTAAATTACAACATCTTGTGAATGGTGAACACCTTGATTCTGGCTTAAATAAAAGCACTTCTTTGTGACATAAGACATTTTTAATACTGGAGCTTCTGTATTTGTATAGTAGATATCTAACTCACTAAAGTTACCTACCCCTGATCCAGATAAGAAGAGCGGTCACCCATTTTTTTTGTTTCAAAAGACACGATACGTTCCATACATTTTCTATAAATTAATATAACAAGCAACTATAAGAAACTTTTAAATATATCGTTTTATAGAAAAAAACCTTCCGCTGCCTGTCTGCCTTCAGTAAATCCCACCTGGTCCTTGTGGATCACCTCTGCTAGGACCTCTAAGAGTCTTGTGGTGAGGATTTTAGAATAGATTTTAGTGTCTGAATTGAGGAGATATATTGGTCTAAAGTTAGATGGTTCGGTAGGAAATTTGCCGAATTAGGAATTGTGGCGAAAGTCACTTGCATCATTAAATACATTTAGTAGCTACGGAGTAAGATTTGAGGCAAATAGTTTATAATACTCATTTGAAAAGCCATCCGGCCTAGGGGATTTAACATTTTTCGATTCGCTAATGGTTTTTATTATTTTTCAGATATAGATGGGTTTTTCTAATGCCTGTGCTTTAGTGCCTAGGGTGGTGGGGGGACATTTTTTCCAAAAAGTTGTCGATGATGACGGAGCTGGGTTTGGGAATGGAAGGATCGTCCTTTAAATTATATAGCTTGGCATAATAGGCCCTAAATTCCTCCGCTACTTGTTGGGGATGAGACATTATCATTCAGGGGGCATTTGTTTTAACCATACATGCGATTTTAGCCTTCACCCTTTTTGGTTTTGTGAGGTTAGCCATTAATTTCGAGGGTTTATTCATATTTGAATAGTGATTGGTTCTCCAATAGATGGAGTCTTTTTTGTGGTCCTCTAGTAGAATTGTTCTAAGCATACGTCTAAGTGCCATCAAATCTTCTGTATGTTTGTTTACAGAGGGAAGTTGCATATCTCATTGTAATCTTTTTATTTTGTCAAGAAGTTCTGCAATATATTTTCTTCAATTTTTTCTATGCTGTACATTGTTTTTTATAATTATTCCCCTAATGACTGCTTTATGTTTGTTCCATAAAATACAGTTCTCCATTGCTGGGTATGAGTTTAGATCAAAATATTCAAGCGACACAAATTAGTTTTAGATTTTTGGGGGCGTGGCTTAGGCTAGCACAGACATGGCTGCTTAGTCCGGAGCTCCGCGATATCAGGCTCTTAAAAGCATCGACAAAGCTACCAGATCGAGCTTTAACTTACCTTATCACCAGCACAGAAGTCTCAGCGGCTCACTGATGTCATGTCGCAAGTCCTCCTGTGCTCAGGCAGGGCGCCTGGAGGAATTCTTCACCGCCAGGAGCAGACCACGGGAAACAGCAACGGAGGTGCCGACACCATCTCTCTCCCTGCTCGGAGGGGGAAGGGATTACTCTGAGTCGCGCTGCTCCTCATCACAGAACCTGGCAACTCTCCAGGAAGACCCCAATGAGGTGAGCTTGTCGGGAGGGTCCCCGGGTGGTTCTCCCTCCTATATAACCACTTCTTCTAATGTGGAGACCTCTGGTAAAGAGACACAATGGGCTCACGAAATGGCACCGGCTCTGAAACACCAGGCACAGCCCCAAGTCTCACGAGTCCATTAAAACAATGTCCCAAACTATCAGAGGAACAATATGAAAGTACATATATACCTCCTACAAATGACCTGATCTCCTCTATGCCCACAACAAAACAACCTGCAACTGAAGCCTTTATAAAATAGATGGTGGTCACTTTAAGAAATTCTCTTCAATCTAGCTTTGACTCCTTATCACACTGCTTAAAGGCAAATTTGGTGGAGCTGGATGAGAGGGCAACACATATTGAAAACAAAATGGGAGAGATCACGCACTCCCACAATGAACTGATTGACTCTCACTATGCTCTGACAGAGAAGGTGGACTCGCTTAAGATTAAAATGGCAGATCTAGAAGATAGAAACCGCCGCAATAATATCAAGTTTAGAGGAATTCCGAAAATTTCCCAGCAGCAGGCATTAGAAATGATCATGCAATCAGCTCTCAGGTTAAACCAGCTACCAACACCCTTTTCACAAATCCATCTATACACGGACCTATCCCAAGCCACACTTCAGGCCAGAAAGAAGTTTTACGCAATCACTAATGCCTTACGCCAAGCAAAAATCCCATACAAGTGGGGCTTTCCTCCAAAACTTATAATGTATAAGGATGGCATTAACCATACTTTCTTCAAACCAGAAGATGCAACACCCACTCTGAAGCTATAGAACATCACCCTTGCTGTGGAGTCGCCTACACTCTCGTCCAGGAGACCAAGGGCTCCAGAAAAGAGTCATCCAACAAACAACCCAAACCGCTGAGACATCGAAAGCAACCTATCCAAGAAAAAAATGAGAGCCTGGATGCCGATCTCACCCAAGTGAACTTTCCACCCCCCCCGGACTGAAAGGACTTGTTGCTCTACTTCCTTTTTTTACTTCATGAATAGAGATGAGCGAGCACCAAAATGCTCGAGTGCTCGTTACTCAAGTCGGACTTTCAGTGATGCTCGAGAGCTCGTTTCGACTAACGAACCCCATTGAAGTCAATGGGCGACTCGAGCATTTTTGTATATGACTGGTGCTCCGCTAAGGTTTTCATTTGTGAAAATCTTAGCAAATCACCAAAGTCATGTAAAAAACACAGAAATCGATAGGGCAGGTGAGGAGCAACATGCAGGGCTGCATTTCGGGCTCCGAGGTCTCACTATTAAGCCACAATAGTGGCAAGAGTGAGACCCCCCCCCCCCCCGCACTGTCAGCATAACGATCGTTCTCCTCTGACACAGCTGTAACAGCTGTGGCAGAGAAGAACGATGTTAGCCCATTGAATTCAATGGAGCCGGCAATACAGCCGGCTCCATTGAAAGCAATGGGATGCTGGCGAGTGCGGGATGAATTTTCGGGAAGGGCTTATATTTTTAAGCCCTTCCCGAAAATTCATCCCACGCTCGCCGGCAGCCCATTGCTTTCAGTGGAGCCGGCTGTATTGCCGGCTCCATTGAATTCAATGGTCAGTGCTCGTTTAATCGAGACGAGTACCACGTGGTGCTCGTCTCCAGTAACGAGCATCTCCAGCACCCTAATACTCGAACGAGCATCAAGCTCGGACGAGTATTCTCGCTCATCTCTATTCATGAACTAATCTTACTGATTAAGTTGATATATTTGTTTTTTCCCTTTACTGTTCTGAGAAGACATACTTCAGATTCCCAAACATATTGTAGCAATCCATGTGTTCTAAATAATGGTTAAACTTTTATCTATAAATGCTAACGGGATAAACTCTCAGTTTAAGCGCTCGTCTCTATGGAGGGCAGCTTTGTCCAACCATCCTGATATTTTATGTGTTCAAGAAACCTACTTTGCTGCCTCCACGTGTCCAAAAATTTCACATAAAAAATTCCTGAATATATGTTTGGCATGTGCACAAAACAAAAAGGCAGGATTATTGATTGCCTTTAGGGACACTGAACACTTGGAAATTAATTTTCAGGAACTTGATTCCAAAGGGAGATACATAATTCTCACAGGTAAACTAAATTCTTCTCCCTTTACAATTCTAAACATTTATGCACCTAACGCTGTGCAAATTCATTTCTTAAACAAAACTATAAAAAAGATGCGGAGACGTGAAGTGGGTAAACTATTATTTGTGGCGATTTCAATCTCACACCAGACAGACAAATGGACTCTTCAGCTACTCTAATGAGAAATTCCCCTTCCTTACTCCCCTGGCTCCAGAAGGAGGCAGTATATGAAACGTTTAGATGCTTGAATGCCTCTTTCAAAGAATACACCTTTTATTCAGCGTGCCATAGATCTTTTTCACAAATAGATCTGATATTAGTCGACAGAGCGACCTTACTATCTGTTACAGAAGCCAAAATCAATACGGCAACTTGGCCTGATCATGCTCCAATTTCTGCTACCCTTTTGTGGGGACACCCAGGGGAGGGAGCCAAATTATGGAGAAACAATCTTTTCTTAATGGGATTGCCCCATAACTCTAAAAATATTTCAGATGCTCTGAAGGAGTATTTTGAGATTAACGCAAATCCAGAGATATCCTCGCCATCTATATGGAATGCACATAAAGCTTTTATTAGAGGCATTCTTATTCAGATAAGCGCCAGACACAAAAGAAAAAGAACATTTGAGCTCACTAATACTCTTTCACAAAACGCCACCACTGAGCGTTTACTTCAGGATAGACCCTCAAACGAAAATCACGAAAACCTTTTCTGTTTAAGACAAAAGCTACGCACCGTTCTCATGGAAAGTTTTGACAAACCAATGAAGAACACTCAAATTAAATATTATAATTCAATTAACAAACCCTCTCGCTTAATGGCAAACCTAGTTAAAAAGAAAATAACAAAACAAAAATCCCTTTTATAATAAACCCAGAGAATGGTAACGAGAAAATTTCCCATCCAAAACAAATAGCAGAGACCTTTCGTCAGTTCTGCAAAAAATTATACAATCTTAAAAATGACACCGCCACACCCCAACCAACAACACAGAAAATGTCAACTTTTCTCCAGGCTCTAAGCCTTCCCCATCCCTCTGAGGCCCAATTAGAATATTTAAATGAGCCCATCTCAAGCACAGAAATTTTAGAAACAATAAAAATATTAAAACTTCAAAAATCCCCAGGCCAGATGGTTTCGCTAATGAATATTATAAAAAAATTGCACTCACACTTGTGCCCCATATGGCCCTTGCTTTTAATCAGGCCATATCTCAAAGCAAACTCCCAAAAGAGATGCTTGAAGCAACAGTAGTTACAATCCCAAAACCAGGCAAAGACCACACCAGCAAACTTTAGACCAATTTCTCTTTTAAATTGCGATACCGAAATATACTCAAAAATTTTGGCCCAAAGATTTCTTAAAATTCTACTCGACTTGGTGCATTTGGATCAGGTGGGCTTTACAAGGGGAAGACAGGTGCCGGATGGTACCAGATGAGTGTTGAACCTCCTGGACAAAATGAACACCTCTAAATCCCTATCAATTTTACTAGCTTTAGATGCTGAAAAAGCGCTCGATAGGCTCCATTGGGGGTTCACCTTCTTGGTTCTCAAGAAATTTGGTTTCAGGGAAAATATACTTCAGGCAGTTAGAGTGCTATACACATCCCCAAAGGCCAGGATATTAGTTGACAGAACCCTATCTGAACCTTTCTACATAACAAACGGCACACGCCAAGGTCGCCCACTCTTACCATTAATTTTCACCTTAGTGATGGAACCCTTAGCAGAACACATAAGACTAAATACTCAAGTTCATGGAATCCATGCAGGAATGAGACAACACAAAATAAGCCTGTTTGCGGATGACATCCTGCTAACACTATCGAAGCCCGCATCCTCTATCCGAGCAGCCTATACGACTCTCCCAATCCTCAGAAGTTTCATATTATAAACTAAATATCTCCAAATCACAAATTCTAGGTGCTCATGTTAATGAGGAATTAAGAAAAGAATTACAATTAGAATTTCCCTTCCAATGGCAAACGACATCTATCCCATACCTAGGCATATACTTATGCCTTTCTCTTTCTGATCTAGCTGCCATAAACTACACTTCACTACTAAAAGATATACAATACGACCTAGATAATTTTATGACGCAACAACTTTCCTGGTTAGGACTAGAGATGAGCAAGCATACTCGCTAAGGGTAATTGCTCGATCGAGCATTGTCCTTAGCGAGTATCTCCCCGCTTGGCAGAGAAGGTTCGGGTGCCGGGGCGGGTGACAAGTGAGTTGTGGTAGTGAGCGGGGGGAGAGAGGGAGAGAGAGATCTCCCCTGTTCCTCCCCGCTCTCCTCTGCCGCTCCCTGCCCGCCGTCGGCAGCCGAACCTTTTCTCTCGAGCGGGCAGGTACTAAGGGCAATGCTCGCTCAAGCAATTGCCCTTAGCGAGTATGCTCGCTCATCACTAGTTAGGACGTATTACTATATGTAAGATGATGATCCTTCCCAAAGTAATGTATTATTTCCGAACACTGCCAATACCGATACCTAAAGCTATTATACAAAAATTTCAAAAACAATTATCCAGCTACATCTGGGAGGGAAAGCCTCCCAGAATCTCCCTATCTACTTTAGCGCTTCATAAATGTCAGGGTGTAGTGGCCCTCCCAAATCTTGAAGCATACCGGCACGCAACCACCTTAAATCAATCCTTGTCCTGGTTTGGTGGATCTTCGGTTATCAGCTGGCCGAGTCTAGAGGCAGAACAAATCGTAACCAAATCTTTAAAGGAGATGTCCCGCGCCGAAACGGGTTTTTTTTTTTTTAACCCCCCCCCCCCGTTCGGCGCGAGACAACCCCGATGCAGGGGTTAAAAAAACCACCCGCACAGCGCTTACCTGAATCCCGGCGGTCCGGTGACTTCAATACTTACCGCTGAAGATGGCCGCCGGGATCCTCTATCTTCGTGGACCGCAGCTCTTCTGTGCGGTCCACTGCCGATTCCAGCCTCCTGATTGGCTGGAATCGGCACGTGACGGGGCGGAGCTACACGGAGCCGCTCTGAGCCCCATAGAGAAGAGGAGAAGACCCGGACTGCGCAAGCGCGGCTAATTTGGCCATCGGAGGCCAAAAATTAGTCGGCACCATGGAGACGAGGACGCTAGCAACGGAGCAGGTAAGTAAAAAACTTTTTATAACTTCTGTATGGCTCATAATTAATGCACAATGTATATTACAAAGTGCATTATTATGGCCATACAGAAGTGTATAACCCCACTTGCTGCCTCGGGACATCTCCTTTAACCTTTTTGATCTATGCAAAAAATCCTTACAGCTATTTTACCTCCATTAAAGTCATTACTTAAAGGGGTTGTCCCGCGGCAGCAAGTGGGTCTATACACTTCTGTATGGCCATATTAATGCACTTTGTAATGTACATTGTGCATTAATTATGACCCATACAGAAGTTATAAGAAGTTTTTCACTTACCTGCTCCTTTGCTAGCGTCCTCGTTTCCATGGAGCCGACTAATTTTCGGCGTCTAATGGCCAAATTAGCCGCGCTTGCGCAGTCCGGGTCTTCTTCTTTTCTCAATGGGGCCGCTCGTGCAGGATGCCGTCTCCGTGTAGCTCCGCCCCGTCACGTGCCGATTCCAGCCAATCAGGAGGCTGGAATCGGCAATGGACCGCACAGAAGCCCTGCGGTCCACCGAGGGAGAAGATCCCGGCGGCCATCTTCAACCGGTAAGTAAGAAGTCACCGGAGAGTGGGGATTCAGGTAAACGCTGTGCGGTTTTTTTTTTTAAGTCCCTGCATCGGGGTTGTCTCGCGCCGAATGGGGGGGGGGGGGGGTTTGAAAAAAAAAAAAACCCGTTTCGGCGCGGGACAACCCCTTTAAACTCCCTTTGTTAACCCTTCCAATGCAAGAAACAGTAGAGGCGTGGGGCAACTTAGCTTTTATATCTGATAAATCAATATGTTTTAAACTAAAAAAGATACCTATCAACACTGAATATTACATTTCAGGGGTTCAACTGTCACAATGGTCTGGAAAGGAGCTGAAATACGTTTCGGACCTATTCACTGCTGACATATTCAAACCATTTACTTCTTTAGTGAGTGAATTTGAGATCCGTCCTACAGATACATTTAAAGATCTCCAGATCAAATGCTTTCTCCAAACATTTCAAATACACAAAATACAGATACCAGGGGCAATTTATCAAAGTCTCATAAGACCAGCGCAAAATGACAAATCAAAAACCCGCTTCTTCTACAATTTTGTAGCAGGCAATCTAAGAAGTGGTAAGAAGTAACATAGTAACATAGTTCGTTAGGCCGAATGAAGACAATGTCCATCTAGTCCAGCCTGTCTATCCTCCTGTGTTGATCCAGAGGAAGGCAAAAAAAACCCCAAGAGCAGAAGCCAATTAGCCCTTTTGGGGAAAAAATTCCTTCCCGACTCCCTAATGGCAATCAGACTGTTCCCTGGATCAACCTCTAATAGTTCCTACCTGCCTGTATACCTGGATTAACAATTAACCTAAGATTTATAACCTATAATATCCTTCCTCTCCAGAAAGACATCAAGTCCCCTTTTAAACTCCTCTATTGATTTTGCCATACCACTTCCTCCGGCAGAGAGTTCCACAGTCTAACTGCTCTAACAGTAAAGAATCCCTTTCTATGTTGGTGATGAAACCTGCTTTCCTCTAAACATAGAGGATGCCCTCTTGTTACTGTCATAGTCTCGGGTATAAACAGATCATGGGAAAGATCCTTGTATTGTCCCCTCATGTATTTATACATATCATACATGATCACCCCTTAGCTGTCTTTTTTCTAGAGTAAATAATCCCAATTTGGATAGCCTCTCTGGGTATTCCAGTCCCGTCATTCCATGTATTAGTTTAGTTGCTCTTCTTTGAACCCCCTCTAGTACTGTAACATCCTTCCTGAGCACTGGTGACCAGAACTGTGCACAGTATTCCATGTGGGGCCTGACTAGCGCCTTGTATAATGTTCTCATCCCTCGCCCCTATACCTCTTTTAATGCACCCCAAGACTTTATTTGCCTTTGCAGCAGCTGACTGGCATTGGTTACTCCAATTTAGTCTACTATCCACTAGTACCCCCAGGTCCTTTTCCATATCACTTTTCCCTAGTGGTACCCCATTAAGTGAATATTGGTGATATCCGTTTTTGCTGCGCATGTGCATAATCTTACATTTTTCAATATTGAACTTCATTTGCCATTTTTCTGCCCAAGCCCCCAGTTTATCTAGGTGCTTTTGTACCTGTACCTTGTCCTCCGTTGCATTAATTATATTGTACAATTTTGCGTCATCTGCAAATATTGATATTTTGCTATGCAGTCCCTCTATCAGGTCGTTGATAAATATATTGAACAGAATGGGGCCTAATACTGAACCCTGTGGCACCCCCCTAGTGACTGTGGTCCAATCAGAGTACGAACCATTTATTACCACCCTCTGCTTTCCATCATTGAGCCAATTTTTTTACCCAATTACACACGTTTTCACCCAATCCGAGCTGCCTCATTTTATATATTAGCCTATTATGTGGCACGGTGTCAAAGGCTTTACAGAAGTCCAGATATACGAGATCAATAGATTCTCCCAGGTCCAGCTTAGAGCTTACTCCATCGTAGAAACTGATCAAATTTGTCTGACACGAGCGACCCTTCATGAATCCATGCTGGTGAGGAGTTATTCCCTTGTTCTCCTTGAGGTACTCATCGATGGCGTCTCTCAGAATCCCCTCGAAAAGTTTTCCCGTTTTGGAAGTGAGACTTACTGGCCTGTAAGGCCACTTTTGCTCCCCTTTTTGTAAATTAGAACCACGTTGGCAATGCGCCAATCCAATGGTACAACACTGGTCTTGATAGTGTATAGAAATATTAGATATAGCGGCCTAGCTATCTCATCACTTAGTTCCCTTAGTATCCTTGGGTGTATTCCATCTGGGCCTGGTGATTTGTCGATTTTAGTATTCTTTAATCACTTCCGCACTTCCTCTTATGTTAGGTATGACATATTTTGTGAGGGGTTCATTTTATTCCCCTGCACCTCGTGTGGCATTTCCTTTTCGTTTGTGAATACACTTGAAAAGAAACTGTTTAATAGATTTGCCTTCCCTCCATCATCTTCAATGATTTCTCCTGCATTATTTGTTAAAGGGCCAGTGCTCTCCCTGCAAATCCTTTTGCTGTTAATATAGTTGAACAATAGTTTCGGGTTGTTTTTGCTCTCTTTGGCGATCTTTGGCGATCAGTCTTTCTGCCTCCTCCTTGGCAATTTTGATGCTATCTTTGCATATTTAGTTTTTTCCCTGTACGATTTTAGCGCTTCATCGCTGCTTTAGTAGTTTGAACGCTTTCTTTTTTTTATTTATTGCCCCTCTTACAGTCTTGTCGACCCACATTGGTTTCCTTTTAGTTGAGATTCTTTTATTTTTAAAGGGAATGTAACTGCTCACATGAGGTGATTAGGATCCTTTTAAACTTTTCCCATTTGTCCTCTGTACTGATATTTTTGAGGGTGTTGTCCCAATTAATGTTGCCGATAGCAGTTCTAAGCTGATCAAATTTTGCTTTACTAAAGTTTAGCTTTTATGTCGCTCCCTGATAAGTCTTCTTATTGAATGACAGCTGGAAGTTGATTATATTGTGGTCACTGTTCCCCAAGTGCCCCTCAACCTGTACCCCCTTTATTCGGTCCAGTTTGTTAGTTAGTACTAGGTCCAGAATGGCCCTCCCTCTTGTTGGTTCCTGCACTAGTTGGTTCGGGTAATTATCTTTAATTACTCTCAAGAACTTATCACCCCTATGAGATTTGCTGGTTTCGTTCTCCCATGTTATATCTGGATAATTAAAGTCCCCCATGATTATTATTTCACTGCGGTTTGACACCTCTTCTATCTGCCTTAATAGTAAGTTTTCAGTTTCATCTGTTGCTTTTGGTGGTCTATAGAAGACTCCTATGAGGATTTTGTTATTTTTTCCCCCCTGTATTTCTACCCACAGAGATTGCACCTGTTCTTCTCCTAGTCCTATATCCTCCCGTAGCCTCGGCTTTATGTTCGATTTGACGTACAGACATATCCCTCCCCCTTTCTGGTTCCTTCGGTCTCTTCTGAAGAGATTGTACCCCTGCAATTTTGCCGCCCAATCGCACTTATCATCAAGCCATGTTTCCGTTATTCCATCTATATCATAATTTTCATCAGTCATTCTCGCTTCAAGCTCACCCACTTTACCAATCAGACTTCTTGCATTCGTGGTCATACAATTTATATAGTTTTTTTTTTGTTTTTTAAATTCGTTTTGTTGTTATTCGTACTAATGGCTGAGCTAACAGTTCTAACTGTACTAACCCCACCCCCTGCTCGACCCCCATTCCCCTTGCTTGGACCCGGGTCGCTAGTTACACTGGCTACCCCACTATTTCTCATTTTACCCTCCCTCCAGTCCCTAGTTTAAACACTCCTCCAGCCTTCTAGCCATCTTTTCCCCCAGCACAGCTGCACCCTCCCCATTAAGAATAGTAACCAAACAGCAGCACCAAAGCAATATGCACCATAAAATAGGTGTGGAGGAAGATAATAGATACTCGCCGTGCACGCCTGCCAGGTCCCGGACACTGAGGAGCCAAAGTAAACTGGAAGCAAGTTGTTATTTGGAAGGCAGCACTGGTCCAGGGGAGATCAGCCAAGAGACAGAAGGTATTGCTGATGTATCATCCTTTATTAGTGAATACAGATCCAGAAGTAAAGCAGCATGGCAGCGTTTCGACGGCTGCTGCCGTCTTTGTCAAGCTCAATACACAAACAGACTAGTGTCCCATATATACTAAAAGAACCCCCCATAAAAATCAAGTGAGATGAGAAATACCTGTGCTCTGGGTGTTGCAGATCCATCACGGCTTAATTATCAGGTGCCTCTCTCAGAAAACCGGAAGTGCATCATCGCCCATAGTATCTCAGGGCGGAAGCACATCCATGCTTACAACGGAGCATGCTCAGCAATCCCTGTACTATGCCCATAGAGGATGTAATGTGCCTGGACACAGATGAGTCACACCGGAAGTGCGTCACTGCCCATATTATCTCAGGGCGGAAGTAAATCAATGCCAACAACTGAGCATGCTCAGCAATCCCTGAACAATCTCTATAGGCAATGTGATATGTGCAATGTATACATACTCACATCTCTATAGGATATACAACAGAAGTATATCACATCTAGTATGAAAATAAGCCCTAACAGATAGACTTGTCCATTCACATGCGGACTCATTTGAGGAATCCACATCCTCCACTGATAGAAAAGTTGGTAATTTTCCATGTATGTCATGCGCCAATTGTAATAACCTGACGAAGGGCACTTCCTTTACTCACCCACGTACAGGCAAATTGTATAGAATCAAACATCGATTCACATGTCATTCTAACTTTGTAACCTATGTCATCACCTGCCCTTGTGGCCATATGTACGTGGGTGAGACCATTCAGATGGTCAAAGATAGGATTGGCCAACATAAAAGCACGGTCAGGACTAAAAAATCAGACTTACCTGTAGCAAAACACTTTATGGAAGCGGGCCACACAGTAGCCCAGCTCCGCTACAGGGTCATTGATCGGGTGCCACGCAGCATTAGGGGCGGAGACAGGGAAAATAAACTAAAACTGCCCATTTAGATCCAGGATTTGGGCTTCTAAATGTGCGACGTGCACGCATCTTGCACAACAGTATGCACCCTCGATCGGCTGATCAAGGAGCATACATTGCACAAGTAGCACACTGGATGACATTGCCAGGCATGGAGCTCATCCTAATGGGGATCTACAATTTACTTGTGGAAGTAGTGAATATAGACTTGCTCACACTCTGCTCACACGCTACCGCCTCTGCGCAAGCGCTCACACACTGCTGCCTCTGCTCAACCGCTCACACGCTGCTGCCTCTGCTCAACCGCTCGCACTCTGCCACTCATATGCTGCCCCCTCTGCGCAACCTCTTACATGCTGTCGCCTCTGTGCAACCGCTTACATGCTGCTGCCTCTGTGCAACCGCTCACATGCTGCTGCCTCTGCGCAACCACTCACACGCTGCTACCTCTGCTCAACCGCTCACATGCTGCTGCTTCTGCTCAACCGCTCACATGCTGCTGCCTCTGTGCAACCGCTCACATGCTGCTGCCTCTGTGCAACCGCTGACACGCTGCTGCCTCTGCGCAACCGCTGACACGCTGCTGCCTCTGTGCAACAACTCACACGTTGCTGTCTCTGCACAACCGCTCACATGCTGCCACTCACACGCTGCCGCTCACGCCGCTCACACGCTTCCGCTCCCCCGCTGCCGCCTCTGTGCAACCGCTCACCCGCTCCCACCTCTGCGCAACCACTCACACACTGATGCTCACGCGCAACTGCTCACTTGCTGCCGCCTCTGCGCAACCACTCACCCGCTGCCTCTGTGCAACCGCTCACCCATAAAAATTTTTATTTTTATTTTTTCTTCCACAAACACTTAGACCCACAGACACACACACACAGAAGACACAACTAGGACACACTAGATACACAGCAGACACCCACTTAGATTCACCCACACGCAGAGAAGATACTTATCGGCTCCTGTTGCAGCTCCTCCACTCCACCTGGTGATGTCACCTGCTCTCCCGGCGGCCGCTCTCTCTGCCCTTCTGCCGCTCGGGTACCTGCTGCTCCACTGTTCTCTGTCAGCTCAGCTCTGCTTCTGCCACGCTCTCCTCGGACAAACCTCCTGCCGGCGCTGCACTCCTGGTGGCCTCCGGGCGCCGACTCCAGCTCCGCTCCGATCCCCTTCTGCCCCCTGCTCCTGCTTCAGCTACCACTACTGCCTCGGCACGCGCTGCTGCTACCGGTGTCTGACGCCACCGGCGTCTGACGCTACCTGTTGAATTGGGAAAGAGATCTGGGACTGAATATATCAATTGAGAGTTGGATAGAGTCCATTGACTGGGCAAACCGAGCAACTAGATGTGCAAACATGATAGAAAACCACTTGAAGGTACTCACAAGATGGTACTTCACACCATGCCCGACACCTCTCCGTGGATGCATACTGCTGGAGAGGATGCATGCAGGAAGGCTCACATTTTTTAGAGGTGTCCCTCTATAGTACCTTTCTGGAAGGAGGTATTCTCTTTATTAAAATCTGTAACAGGAATAAACATTGGTTTCTTTCCGGACACAGCCATTTTGCTTTTGAACTTAAAGGTGCTTCACCCCCCGACCAAACAGCTAATAGGGCATATATTCTTGGGGGCAAAATTACTTATTGCAAGAAAGTTGTGCACACCTAAGAGTCCCCTGATCGAAGATCTAATTCATATGGTCTCCGAACATAGCATATACTAAAAGGTTTTGGCCCTTAGACAAAACACATTAGACAAATATGAACACATGTGAAATCTGTGGCATAAAAAATATCCAGCATGATGTCTTCACTCCCGTTTCACCCAGTTTTAATGTTCTTTAAATGTTTAATCTTGCTTCTTTACCCACATTCTACTTATAGGGAAAATTTGCAGGACGTACTGCAAAAATTCGTATCATAATGAATATACGAACAGCTGATAAGATGTATATGTTCATTAAAAACAATCTGTACTACTAAATCTGTTGAAACTTTATCAAAATGACTATATGAGTAGATGACATGATGATTGATGATTGTATATTTTCAAGGCTTCACATCATTGACTTTGTGAAACCCTATCATATGGCATTATGTATGTTATTCATGTGATACCAATAAAAATCGATTGATTAAAAATAAAAAAAAAATATTTTTTTTATTTTTGAGGGATTTACCTTGATTTAAGTAAGTACGCCAAACTTGTATTTTTTTTTGGGGGGGGGGGGGGGGTACCTATTTTGAGTTGTAATAGGATGGGTGAGTGAGCTGACCAGGTAGTTGAGCCTATATCTGATGCCTGAATTACGGGAAGGGTCCATCTATCAACCAGAAAGAGGTCTATCCGCGAGAACATTTTGTGGCGTGGGAGCAATACGTATATGCTTCAGACGAGGAATTTAAACACCTAAATGTGTCATTTGAATTTTTTTTGTGAAGCCATGGGTTCAATGTGGGCGCTGCCCTGTTACTAGCTGTGGAATTGATTGACTTGTCATCAAATCATACAGGAAAAAAAACAAATCATGTAAAGAAAAGATCAAAATTGCTAAAGAGGAGGCAGAGAGACTGATTGCCAAAGAAAGCAAAACAAATCCTACACTATTCTTCAATTATATAAACAGTAAAGGTATTTGCACTGAAAGAAGTGTCCTGCTAACAAATAATGCAGGAGAAACCATAGAAGACGATAGTGGGAAGGCAAATCTATTAAATAGTTTTTTTGGGATGAAATACACCCAAGGGTTCTAAGGGAACTAAGTGATGTGATAGCTAGACTGCTATTTCTTATATTTATGGACACTATTGAGATCAGGGTTGTACCGCTGGATTGACGCATTGCCAGTGTGGTTCCAATATACAAAAAGGGGTCTAAAAAAGTGCCTGGTAACTACAGGCCGGTAAGTCTCACTTCAATAATTGGAAAATTATTCGAGGGGTTTCTGATAGACGCCATCCTAGAATACCTCAAGGAGAAAAACAACAACATTGTGCATTATGCAGCATTGCTGGGAGCAGATATGTTTACTAGAGTGATTCACTGCCCATTCAAATTGCCTACTATAATTATGTGTCAACCCTTTGGATCTGTAACCTGCTCATTTAGTGCAAAGTCAAAACCTGTTCATTTAGCGCAAAGTCAATGTTCTCTCTGAAAGTAATTAGGACCCCAGCATGTTTCTTTGTTGTACATGCCATAAATATTTGCAGAAATTATTTGTTAGAAAATTTTGAGCATGCTGAGTCTGCAAAATGTGTATCCTGAATGCACAGCACATCAATATTTGCCTGTTTTGCTTCTCTCCATAAAATTGATCTTTTAGGCCTCATTCAGACGCACGTTGCTTACATGCTGCTACAGCAGCGTGTAAAGCACGCTGCTGACATGCAGCAATCTCCGCAGAGCAGCCCTTTCACATGTACTTGCTGTGGGCAGCGTACTGCTATGGCTCTCATAGTAGCCTGTGGTCAGCACCATGGACAACGCTGCAGCACAGAGGTGACATGCGAGTCGGCAGTCGCTGTCCTATATTTTTTACCAGCACAGATTCTGCGCTGATAAAGAATCTCCATGTGAGCGCTTCCAAAGCAACCTATTGTTTGCTATAGAAGCATGGTTTGAACACTTGTCTGAATGAGACATCAAACAGGGAATTAAGTCCCTTCGCATTTTACAATAATATCTTAATTGCCATGGTACATACAAAAGCATATGTTTACATCCTGAATTGGTAGCTTAGTGACACAGTCATCGAACACAACAATTATAACAAGCAGTAAATACACAGTAGCAGGTCTCTTCTCTAAAGTCCTTGTTGTTGGACGTAGATGCCTACTGTACCTGCAAAACACGAAAACAAAAAAACAGGACCAAGCAAATAGCAGAACAGGTATTAACACTTGTGGCAGTACTTTAAAAGTTCTCCTTTTCGGCATGCTAACTGGTGAGTAATAGGAACCCTTTTCTTGCAGTTGAAGTCACGCATAGACAGAACTCAGTCCGAAGCGTCCCTCTTCTCCTTCAGTCAAGCCACGCCCTACGAGTTGCTACTTCTAAAGTTGCTGCATTTTCTCTGATGTAACAAGATAATAGTTAAGTCATAAAAAACAGTGTTACTACATAGAAGCAAGTCTGTTTCTCGTGTCCAGTCCACTTTGGAATATTTACTCTTGTAAACTGGACACAGAAAAGCTCTTCAATAGAAACAGCGGGTGGCACTACTATAACATTAGTCCTGAAATATCTGGCAAATAAACATTTTTTTCATATTTTAATAAGTATGAGTGAAAATTCTTATAATTAGCATTGAGCGAACCTAACCATTCAAAACTCTATTTCAGGTTGAACTTTGCTAAATGTTCAGTTAGTGACAAACCTGAACCTCATGAGGTTATGAGTCCTAAGTTCAAATCTGACAACATCTGCATGGAGTTCGTATCCTGTTCCTGTGCTTCCCAGTAATCACCATTATTTATATATAACATACTTATAATGCAGTACTTTACATCATTTGATATTTTCTGACCGGTTGGGGCACATCAGCTTCCAAGGTTCATTGATGTGTATGGGATCCCACAAAAGAGCTACTATAGAACAAATTAGTGATAAAGTATATGTTGTCTGTGATAAAAGAAAGTATCAGAATGCAACACAGAGTGTTACATTAAAGGTTTCATAGCCACAGACTAATTAGAGTAATTTCTGATCCCTTTTCACCACCACAAATACCTACAATGGGCATATAAGCAACAAAACTGGAACATGGAGAATGAAAGAAACTGGTCTGGCTTGATGAATCCCATTTTCTTTTATATCATAGAATGGTAGAGTTGGATGGGACCTCCAGGGTCATCGGGTCCCACCCCCTGCTCAGTGCAGGATTCACTAAATCATCCTAGACAGATATTTGTCCAGCCTTTGTTTAAATACTTCCATTAAAGGAGAACTCACCACCTCCCATGGAACCTTGTTCCACTCATTGATCACCCTCATTGTCAGAAAGTTTTTTCTAATATCTAATTTGTGTCTCCTCCCTTTCATATAATGTGGTACGTTATTTATGTAGATCAGGAGAACGAAGAAGTGTTACCTTTCAGCGCTAGGATCTCAGGTTCAAATCAGAATAACATGCTTGTAGACATGCTAGTACAATTTGGTATAAAATAAGCCAACAAATAGGTGGTATAAACTTGCACTAGACAATCTTAAAATTTGACAGAATTACCATTCAGGTGTGATGAATCTGACAATATTAAGACGGTCTGCCCTAGTTTGCACTTCCTAACATTTAGACAGTATTAGTAAATGTGCCTCAACGTGTTTCCAGTCTTAGTGGAGATATTCCCAGAGAAGTTTCTGGCTAGTCTTTTAGTGATTTGCTGCTGGAAACATGGGGAGTTTCTGAATAAACTGTATAATACAGCAGGTGGGTAAGAAAAGCATGTGCCTTCCAAGTACTGTATTGTGTCTTAATGTAAAGATTTTAAAATAGGATTTAAGTTGAAGATCTGAGCACTGTACTTGGATACTCCTCACGTGTAATAATAACAGTACAACCCAGTGTTTTAGTTGCCACAGTCATTGCTAGACTAAGGTCAAAAGGGTCAGTTTGCCTACTGGGACAATTACAGTTTGCTAATTGGGAACAGTAGAAGCTGATGTTTAGAATACATTAGTTTCTTCTTACATGATTTACCTTTCTTGACAGAATTTGTTCTTGAAAAAGTAATTTTTAACCTTGGCTTTAGAAAATAGGTTGTAGTTTTGGGGTTTGTAAATGGATGCCATTAAAGAGAGTTGCTTTTAAAGGAATTTAAATAATTTGTTTCTAAACAGCAACATACCCATATATTTTAATTGCATTTCTCTTGTTGAGAACAAGGTAACAAAAAACAAAAAGAAGGCCATGCCTCCACATCATAATTGGCAAATTACGTTGGTGTCAAACAGAACTTAATCTGCAAGTCGAGATTGCTAGTCACATGAAAACAAGGCACCGGCAACAATTAAATATCTATTTACAGAGAGTTCCTCAAAAGAAGAGAAGTTGTTATACTATAAGAAGGTATGAATAATTAAATGTGAAGGTAGAAAGTGCAGACTGATAGAGGTCAGTAAACTAAACATCAGCTGCAATCAGTTAAGGTATGAAGTAAGAGTGGGGTTATGAGCTAGATTGCTCAATTGCTCGTATTGTCTCTTTGTAGAGACAAAAGTTTCCACATTTAATTCAGATTTTCATGAGTATACAAGTTTCAACTGATTAATTCTCATCTGTACATCTAGCTAGATTTCTCCTTCCATATAGATAAAATAGGAGATTTGTAGGAGCAATTAGATAGTAGTATCAGTATTTTAGCTGCTGCTATCAAATGGGTGCTAACATAGCATGTGAAAAGTACCCAGATGAATGTAAAAAAGGCATAAGATTCAAATTTGGTCACATTGTTTTTTTGATAGATTTTGTAAATCAATTTTTTTAAACTATTGATTTTTTTTGTAATACATGCCAAATATATAAAAAATATAAAACATCCTCTATCAATTTAATTCCACACAAATAGTCCAGAGTTCTGTACCATCTTGTTGCTGTTTTAAAGCAGTTGTACAACTTAAGAAAATACTGTATAGAGTAGTAGAGAATTCATTCTTTGTCTGTGTTGGTGAATCAGTGTTGAAATCCTTCTCCTGTGCTAATAAAGTAGTTGGTTTATTATTTGGTGCTTTGAGCAATTAAAGTCCTTGGTAAACTTTAATAGGGGAGCTAAATGATATTATAAAGGCATGAAACCATGAAGATTATTGCTCATGGTGGAACAGTTGATGCATTTTGTAAATCTGAAAGTATTTGTAATACTGGAAGGCCCTAGAGGAATTAAGCTAACTTTAAAGTATTATTATTTTTAAATGATTCAGATATACTAGTACATACATGCAGATATTCTGGTTGTATGTTTTTGCACCCAAGAAGGAGGGCAAGTGACATAATGTTATTAGTAGAGTAAATCTGGTCTTGGGTCTTGTTGTCTGCAGAAAATAGTAAAGGACAGCCAAAGGCCCTTGGTGAGTGTTATGGTGCTGCAAAGTGTCCCCTACCTCCTTCTGCCATCAGTTGTGGTCAGCCCGGTGTTACCAATGTCATCTCTGTGACAGATGTCATATCAGCTGTCAGTTTCTTATTGCCCACAGGGTGCACATATGACTAGCACTTGCACCCGGCTTTTCTATTCCTGACTGAAATTTGTCTTGTCTAAATGGGCCTTTAATCCTTGGTCTGTTATAGGATTCTGAAAGAATTTCACCTGCTCTGACCTCAGGTCTGTTTCATGTCTTTTTTTCAAAGCTATGGTATACCTGATCAGCGTTCATTAGCTGCTACCACATTAAGACTTCTTATGGGGAAAAGCCTGCAGGGGCTTATGGCGAAGATCAGCTGCCAATTGGTGAAGTTAAAAGATGGATACCAGATGGATCCCGAGTGCTGCCCTCAGGAGTAGCCCGAAGAAAAATTGGTTTGAGGAAAGATGTGTCCATTTTTATTGTGAGGGGGCTTTTATGGTCTTATTAAATTTTTAGGTAATTGCCAGATTTGTAGCCTTACCCAATATACTTAGGAATATATGTTGTGGAAAAATTGTGAGACTATATACAGATGTGTTGACAGTTACATTTAATTTGATTAAAGACTGTAAAGTTTCATGAAAAATATTGAATACAGTATCTTAATATGCTAGCCAAACCCCTGACAATTTACATCACAAACACTGAGTGGCTACAATAGACACATATAGAATAGACAAGCTGTGACAGACTATCGCAAAATCATGTTGTTTCGAAAAGCCTATTATCTTGTAAAATAGATACTGGGATATGTCTGGCCAATAAAAAGAAGCAATGAACACATCTGTATGTTTTCAAATAATTATTCTTGCCAATCTAGGAATTGGAGGTGATTGAAGGATTCAATTTGCGCATGATTTTATGATTTCTGCTTTTACAGCTCATGAGAGATTTCTTCTCCACAACACTGTAAGATGCTAAAGCTGAGGAGCTCATGGGTAATCCCTCTTTCCCTTGGCAAAGTCTGCCATGGTGTCACTGTCTCTCTTAGCAGCAGACTCAGCTTTTTATAGAAATTGCAAGGACTCTACAGCACAAAATAGAAACTTTTAATGAAGACTATTTAGAAAATATAAAGTAGCTCAACCACTCCTGTGTGTGCTGCCTCCACCTCCGTATCGAATTTGTCCCTCAGTCCACAGCGGCTATACATGCAGAATAAATGTAGAGGGAATGCTGTTCTGATAGTGGAGATCCAAAACCTTTATTATGTTAAGCGCACATAAAAGATGAGATGTTGCTCAGCGTTTCAACTCAGAGAAACAAGGTGATCAAGACTCTATTTCTTGTGAAACATTTCTTGTGCACTTAACATAATAAAGGTTTTGGATCTCCACTATCAGAACACCATTCCCTCTCTATTTAGAAAATAGCTTAAATTAGCTTTTAGAAAGCAAATGAATAATTTAAAAAAAATTCTGTGCAAGGGTACAATTTTTTTCAACCATTCTTTAGTTGATTCTCTTGTATGATTTAGGTTATTTACTTGTTATATCATCTCAAAGTCATGAACTGCTTGAGGTCATGAATAGTGTTCCTCATCTTGAATGACTAGGTAATAAAATCCCCTTGATTTTAGAAAAATCGAATAAGCACAAACTGATATTTAGCCCAAATCGCAGGGATTCAAATTTCTGATTCAGAGGAGATTTCCTGCTTCAGAGGTGCAGCCAATCGGCAGCCAGGGCACCTTGCTGATTTTACCAAATATGTACTCCATCTTGCATATGGTCAGATGTTTGACTGGACACCTGCATGACATGACCTAGCCATATATAACATAGGCACAGTGTAACCAGCAGCCATTTGACAGTTGAGCAGAAGATAGAGAAGCTGCATCACATTTATATGTCTATATCACATGTGGTCTGTTGTTAGGGTCAAATACTCTACAGAGGATTCATTGCTGCTGGTGTAAAAGTTTATATATCAGCAGAGAACTTAAATGGGGTTCTATTGGAGGGAGAAGAGAACGTTGCTGCACCATGTTTATATTCCTATTTGAAACATGGTCTGTACATAGGGAGAAGGTATATTTCTGAAACTTTCTTTGGCCTGGAGAATATTGTAGTTCTTTGTTTGTGGCCTCAGACATCATTCAAAGTTGCCACTAAAAATTATTTGCAGATTTTACACAATGAGAAGTGGGGTTTAGGGAATTCAGTTATGCTGCATCAAACAGGTACAGCTCACAAATATACAAGCTATACTCTGTTGCCTTCTGTTTTCACATATTGTGCCTCTCAGGGATTGTGGCCTATTTCGTTGGTGGTGTCTTTATGTTAATATAAAACAAAACAAAAAACAACAGCAAATACACCCAGCGCATACCAGCAGCCTCAGACATTGGTCAAAGTTGCCAGTTTGGTCACTACACATTATTTGCAGACCTTATGCAGCTAACAGCTATTTTTTGGAAAATACAAAGTTAGCTAATCAGTTGCATAACACTACATTAAAAAGTAAACAAACTAAAAACAAGGACCTAAAAAGGAAATGGGGTAGGGGATGTTGGTGGTGGTTGTGGTGGTAGAAGATGGGCCAAGATGGCACTTCAAGCAGCTCCCACTGAAGCACCACCTCCACGTTCTGCAGGAGGTCAGGAAAGCCTTCTGCCATTCCTTAAAAGTGCTTCTGCCCTTGCATTACATCCAAAGCACACAGAACAGAGTAGATGACACAGCATACCTCAAGTACCACCACCTCCTCTTCCTCTCAGTCCCAGGCACACAGCTGTCAGTCAGCCATGAACATCCCCCATCTGCTTCACCCCATACCAAATCCCCTGAACCCCCTGAAGCATCCCACATGGATCAGTCTGAGGAGCTGTTTGATCATTCAATGTCATGGACATAGACAAGGAGAATCATGACAGCAGCTCGTCTGTGAAGGAGGACGAACATTGCAGGGCATCACTATGCTAAGAAAAGGAGTAGGGTGTAACACACAAACATAAGGGCTGTACTGTCACCATCAGCTACTATTAGTCACAGCAGCTCCATCTCAAAGGATTTGTTCTGCTAGGGCATTCTTTAAACCACATATGATGACAGAAGAGTGGTCACCTGTAAGATCTGTGGTAAGCATTTCAAACATGACAAGAATATAAACAGCATCAACACAATGAGTATGAACAGTTGCATGAACTCCCACCACCCATTGCCTTGGAGAGCCCACCTTAACCAGAGGGAAAAGAGTTAGCCTCATCCTGCTCCCTCTTCTGCAGCTACTTCAGGCCTCTTCTCTGCAATGGACAATTTGTCTGCTGGCGTCAGAGCCAGGAGTGGGAAATGGAGAGAAGTAGTTGAGCAGTCAGCATCATGACCATTTCAGCGACATTGACATCTAACCCATATTCCAGCGTGTCCCAGGTCAGCAGCCAGTCCTCCATGCCTCTGCCCTGGGAATGGAAAAAGAAAAATACCACCCCAACTATTCACAAGCACAGAGTCTGAGTATTAGCAATACACAGATGATTGCAATGAAAATGCTTCTCTTCGGGCTAGTGGACACAGAAGCCTTCTGCAACATGCTAACCCAAAGTAACAGATACCCAGCCACCATTTCCTTGCCCAAAAAGCTGTTCCTGCTCTGCACCACTATGTGAGTGATAATGTGTCTCTGGCATTGAAGAATGCTGTCAGTGGCAGGGTGCAGCTGACTGTGGACATGTGGTCCAGCAAGCATGGTCAGGGACATAACATACCCTTAACAGCACACTGGGTCAATGTCCTGCAGGTTGGGCATGAAGCTGAAAACTGTGGTCCACATTTCATGGAACTCCAAACAGTTGTAGGACATTCATCTTCATCTGTCCCCTCCTCTCCTCTCTTTTAACTCTTTCTCTTCCTGTACCTCTTCATAGCATCTTCATAACACCCTCCACTTGAGCACAGATATCCGTATGTAACATAATTCAACCTCCATGCAGTGGTGCACATGGTAAACACCAAAATGCTCTCCTAAAACCCATATGTCTAGGGGAGTACAACCATGTGGCTGAAGAGATGATATGTGGATGACCCTGCATCTAAAGTCAGGCATGGTTATGTGTGACAATAGGGTCAACCTACTGGCAGCCCTTCACCTCAGCAATCTACCACACATGCCTTACCTTGCCAATGTGATGAACCTGGTAATGCAGCACTTCCTAATCAATTACCCAGGTTTACATTTACTGATGGTAAAGGCCAGGAAACTGCTTGCATTTTCTGCATTCACACCCAGCTTCTCATCTAGTGGAGGTGCAGTGACAGTTTGTGCTACCACTCAACTGTCTAATCTGTGATGTACCTACATGGTGAAATTCAACATTGCATATGTTGCTGAAGCTAAGCCAGCAGCAGAGAGCGATCATGAAAATACCAGATAGTGCATGGTATTAGCAGACGCTGTCCAGAGATTGGTCACTTGACTACTGTGGAGTCACTGCAGATCAAAAATATGTGTGCCATTTTAGCCTGTTTTAAGGAGGTGACCAAGATGATCACTGCCTCATCGCCATGACCATCCCTGTTGTTTGCCTGCTGGAACAGATGCTACAGGTTCTCAAGAACAATGATGTGTTGTTGCCACGGGAGGACGAGGAGGAAGAAGGGATACCAATCTACTAACTGCCTGGCCTGTCCGCTATTACTGAACACAGCAGAAATGGTGGCTTTGGTCAAGAAAGAAGAGAATCTTCTCCAACATGTATCTCCACCCATGGGAGAAGTATAGAGGAGGAAGAGCAGGAGGAGGAAGAAGAGGAGGGGTATAATATAGGTCCAGGTTCAGGGAGGGGGGGGGGGGGGGGCTAAGCAATGTACCTTCTATTCATGGCTAACACCAACTATTCTACATGGAGGGCGGGACCAGCCAGAAGACACTCATAGGTCTGACCGTTAGACACTTTAAGACATACAAATGCTTTTATGCTGCGGTGCCTGCAGAAGGACTACTGCATAGCGCATATCAAAACATCAGATCATTACCGGGTGGCCACCCTCCTTGATCCCCACTACAATGCTCAAATGACAAATCTCATTCCAGCAATAGAGAGAGACTTCAAAATGCAGAGTTATTAGGACAGACTGTTAAGCAGCTTGAGCAAAGCATTTCCCTATGCCAGCATTCTCTGTGGCTCATGGAGGATGGGCAGGAAACCACCACATCAGTACCACTAGTGATGACATTGGAAGTCTAACAGAGTTTGGAATAATTTTTCACCCTGTCACAGCCTGTAGAAAATGCTCATGGTAGTGCTAATAGTCACAGGCTGCACCTATCGATGATAGTTAAAGAGTACGTCATCTCCTGTGTGGATATATTCAGATATGGAGTTGGCCCCTTTGTCTTCCGGATATCTAAATTGGATGAGTGGCCAGAGCTTGCAAAATGTGCTTTAGCAGTGCTTACCTGCCCCACTGCCAGTATATTATCAGAAAGGATGTTCAGCACAGCTCTGGGTGTGATAACTGACAGATGCATCAGTCTATCCACAAATAATGTGGATCACCTGATGTTTATAAAAATGAACCAGGCATAGGTTTCCCCTGATGTCTGCACCCTTGAAGCATATTTCACTGATTGGTTAGCACACTGGCAATTTTTACTCACATATGATTTAGCATCTATATATATAAAATTGAATGTATGCGTGTCTGTCTGTGTGTGTGTTTGTCCTTTATGCGCTACTACACCATTCATCCGATCGCCATGAAACTTTGGGAAGTTGTTGAGTACACTCCTGGGAAGGTTATAGGCATAGTACATTTATGCTACGATAAATGGTGCGCGTGCGTCGTCGACAGTTACGCCCCCCCACGTAGATCGTTCGATTTCCATCACTGCCACTAATTCTCTCACTTCGCGATGTCACAGAAACTTGAAATTTGGCACGAGCATTGATTATGTCATAAATAGGAAAAGGTAATGGGTCCCAACTCGATTATTCAATTGTAAGCACCAAAGAATTAGCGTCCAAATTTTACGTACGGAATCTAATTTTCTCGCTTCCCAATGTCATGGAAACTTGAAATTTGGCACAAGCATTGATTATGTCATAAATAGGAAAAGTTAATGGGTCCCAACTCGATTATTCAATTGTAAGCGCCAAAGAATTAGCGTCCAAATTTTGCGTACGGAATCTAATTTTCTCGCTTTCCAATGTCATAGAAACTTGAAATTTGGCACGAGCATTGATTATGTCATAAATAGGAAAATATAATGGGTCCCAACTCGATTATTCAATTCTATGCGCAAAAGAATTAGCGTCCAAATTTTACGTACAGAATGTAATTTTCTCACATAGAAACTTGAAATTTGGCACGGGCATTGAATATGTCAGAAATAGGAAAAGCTAATGGGTCCCAACTCGATTATTCAATTCTATGCGCAAAAGAATTAGCGTCCAAATTTTACGTACGGAATGTAATTTTCTCACATAGAAACTTGAAATTTGGCACGGGCATTGAATATGTCATAAATAGGAAAAGCTAATGGGTCACAACTGCATTATTCAATTCTATGCGCAAAAGAATTAGCGGCCAAATTTTACGTACGGAATGTCATTTTCTCACATAGAAACTTGAAATTTGGCACGAGCATTGATTATGTCATAAATAGGAAAAGCTAATGGGTCCCAACTCGATTATTCAATTCTAAGCGCAAAACAATTAGCGTCCAAATTTTACTTACGGAATGTAATTCTCTCACTTCCTGATATATATAAATGAATGTATGTCTGTCTGTCTGTCCTTTATGCATTACTACACCATTCATCCAATTGCCATGAGACTTTGGGAAGTTGCTGAGTACACTCCTGGGAAGATTACTGGCATAGTACAACTATCCTATGATAGGTGGCGCGCGTCCGAGCATCGTCGACAGTTATGCCCCCCAGACAAAGATCGTTTGATTTCCATCTCAAGCACGAAAGCAAAAGGCATTACGAGCAACGGGATGCGTGTTCAACCAGAAAATGATGCATCCGCTGAACGTTTCGCATGACAATTGCTGGATATTGAGAATGCTGAGGTTAAATGAAAGCTGTGCTGTGATTGGTTGCTATTTCTTATACTGCTGAGGTAACATGAAAGCTGTGCTGTGATTGGTGGCTACTTCTTATACTACTGAGGTTGCATGAAAGCTGTGCTGCGATTCGTTGTTATATATTATACCACTGAGGTAACATAAAAGCTGCGCTGTGATTGGTTGCTATATATAATACCACAGAGGTAACATGAAAGCTGCGCTGTGATTGGTTGCTATATATAATACCGCAGAGGTAAAATGAATGCTGCGCTGTGATTGGTTGCTATTTTTTATATTGCTGAGGCAGAATAAAAGTTGCACTTTGATTGGTTGTTATTTCTCTTACTGCTGAGGTAACATGAAAGCTGCGCTGTTATTGGTTGTTATATTTTATACTGCTAAGGTAACATGAAAGCTGCGCTGTGATTGGTTGTTATATATTATACCACTGAGGTAACATGAAAGCTGCGCTGTGATTGGTTGTTATCTAGATATATAAAAACGAATGAATGTATGTCTGTCTGTCTTCGCAGCAACGCGCGACGGGTAAGCTAGTAGATTTATATAAAAGACCATACTGTGCCCTAAAGGTATTGTTGCTGCTGCAGCTTGTTGAGGTGCAGCTCTTCCTTGAATAATGTCCATACTTGGCTGTTCTTTTCACCTGATAGAATTTGTCCCTTGCAAATTTTATGACATTGCTTTTAATGCCTTGCCATAATTTTTGGTAATTCTACTGTTTTTCCTTGGACGAGCAGTAAGTAGGAGTCCCATGCTTGAGTGCTTGAGTGTTGTATTCACATGGTAGAATTTGTGCTCGTAAAATTTACGTCATTGATTTTAAAACAAGCAGCACACCTGCTGTCTTGTATAGCAAAATTGTTAATCTAAAAGACCCTATGTGGGCCTTCTTTTGTTTTCAGTGACACCAGTGTGCTATGATTGAACCCTACACCACTGTACACTATTTTAACCAAACTTTGGAAGGAACACTCCTATTGAATTTAATGGGAGTCTGAATCAACCATCCTAATTCACAGCGATTTTTGTGAAATTGTCCAAATGCGTATGTTAGGTCTACTACCTGTGTCTGCTGCCCTCTTGCTATTCAGTGCAGATGTGGGCATTGCTCTGCTTTTTCTGTTTGAATGTACACTTTGTTCTATTTTCTACCAGCAGTGGGAGAGTTAACCCTTCACAGTGCTCACAGCCATGCTGCAGCTTAAATAGCAATTATCTTTCTATTTAAGTGAGCTGGGCACCCTCTCTCTTTGCCTCAGAATCGATGTGTGTTTGTCTCTGACACAGCATTTCTAAGTCGCCTGTTTCAAGTCTATTTTGTCAATTTGATCCTGTACCTGTATCTGTTTATTTTGTATGTTCTTTGGCTTATGCTTTAACCTGTATGCATTTGTCCATTACTGTCCAGTCTGTTCATCATTCCTGTTTCTGTGGCAGTCAGTTCTGTTCTGTGCTTTGTGTACACTGTCCTTGTTTCCTGTCAGGGATAGTCAGCCCCAAGATTCCAGTGTGGGGCTTTTCTTATTAGGACACCTATCCTTCTTATAGGCAGGGGGTCTTCCCAACGTCCTGCTTAGCTAAGGGCAAGATATCCATCTGAGTCTCCCCTCCTTTGGTACCTCTGACCAATGGGGTCAGCTGTCAGCCATACCAGGTATGGTCTAAAAGCCAGGTTTGGTTGGTTAGCACAGTGGGTCCACAACCAGAGCCCTAACCGCCAACATGAACTGATTAGAAGGCTGCCTGTCCATGGGCGAATTTTGATTGCATTCCCCGTGGTGATAAACTGTCCGCAGGTAAAGCAATGAAAGTGTAGCCCCTCTGTCTACGAGTGGAGAATCATAGTGATTCTCTGCTTGTGCGCGGCAAATCGCAGCATGCTGCGATTTGCCGCTATTCTCCGTGGTGAGCCTATCTGTCAGATAGGCTCAGTGCGGAGAACCGTCAGCTGTCTACTGCCGTGGGATATCGCTACGCCCGTGGTCAGGCAGCCTTACACTAATTGCCCATAACTAGTCATGAACTGTTGCCATTACATTCTCCTATAAAATATTTTGATACATCTTAGAATTTATTATTCCCCCAACGATCACAGGGCTCTCTTGCCTTAACGCCTTAACAACCAGACCATAGTGTTTTTACGTCCTCCCGAAGTGGGCTTTATTCTCTGAGGATGTAAAAACACGTCTCCTGCAGAGAATAAAGCCCCTCGGGCTGTGGACGTGACAGCTCCATGCTGTCGGTGTCCGCAGGTAGCCGACAGCATGGAGCTGTCATCCTGGGCTGCGCCTCCCCCCCCCCCCGGCATTGCGATCGGTGCTATCCAATGGATAGCGCCGATCGCAAAAAAGTAAATGAAAGTTTGAAAAAAGTTAAAGATTCAGCTGCCCTGATGGATCAGATCCATCCAGGCAGCTGAAATTACTTACCGAGGTCCGACACGCTGCTCCCCGCTCTCCTGGTCCTCCGGGTCCCGAAGCCGGCGTTCTGCGCATGCGCGCCCGGCGGCATTACGTCAGCCGCATGCGCAGAAGGCCTGGCGGCCAGGGAATTTTAAAATCTCCTGGCTCCCGGCTCCTGTAGGTAGCCGGGAGGCAGGAGATGTCAGCGGGGACCGCGGTGAGCGGTCCCTGGTACCGCAATCGCCGTTATACAATGGATAACGGGTATCGCGGAAAAGTTGAGAAAAAAGTAAAAAAAAAGAAAAGCTTCACCTCCCCTCATGGATCGGATCCATGAGGGAAGGTGAAAATACTCACCCCCCTTCCTCCGTGTCCTCCGGCCGGTGTCGGGACCATCCGCTGGCTTCTGCGATGTGCCGATGTGGCGCGCATGCGCAGAAGGCCGGCGAGCCCGGCAAATTCAAAATCTCCCCGCACCCGGCTGTCATGTGGTTTCTAGTTATATGATCACCGTTATCCATCGGACAACGGTGATCATATAAAGTTAGAAAGTAAAAAAAAAAAGTTAAAAGTTAAAAAAAAGTTTAAAAAGTTAAAGTTTCATATTCCCTTACGGATCGTATCCGTAAGGGAGGATGAAATTACGTAATCAAGGTCCCGGATTTGTTCCCTGGTGGGATGTTGATCCGTGGACCTTACCCCAGCTTCTGCGCATGTGCCCGTCAGCATGATGGCGGACACATGCGCAAAAGTGAAAGATTGCCCAAGAAATTTAAAATCTCCCTGCTGCTGGCTACCAAAGGTAGCCAAGAGCCTGGAGATGTCACAGGGAGCCGCGGTATGCGGTTACTGGTCACGTGATCGCCATTATCCAATGCATAATGGTGATCACGTAAAAGTTCTTAAAAAAGTGGAAGTTTCATCTCCCCTCACCGATGTGATTTGAATCGAGATGCGTTTATCCTCCATGGACCCTTCTGGCTGCTGCGCATGCGCCCGCCGGCAAAATGCCGGACACATTCGCAGGAGCCGGAGAGCCCAGGAAATTTAAAATCTCCTTGCTCCCAGCGACCAATGGTCGCTGAGTGCTTGGAGCAGTGACCGGAGGCCTCGCTGAGCGGTCCCTGGTCACGTGATAAAGTAGCGATCTAACATTAGGCATGTTCTGCAGGCGCTTGATCAGCGGTAATCCACGGATCAATCGCATGCATTGGATTACACAATTCCCCCCAATTAGCGGGTCGAAATTGCGTAATCCACTCGCAGAAAACAGAACATAGCATGTTATATTTTACCGCGGATATCCGCGACCTAGAGCCCATTGTGCTCTATGACTGCGGATATACTCGCAGCCCATGTGTAAACACACTGTGAACGGGCTGCGGGTACCCGGGTCATCTCTAAGCGATGGCGCAGGAAATATAAACAAAAAACGGTGTACTGCGCATGACCGCCTGTGTGAGTAGGCAGTTATGCGCAGTACATTACGCGGCCGTACGCAGGGTCACAGCCGGTCTCACAGCTGGGATCCGCTGCGGGCCTCCGTAAGCGGATTCTGCATACGGCCGTGAGAGCCTGGCATTATTTAGATCGCTACCTGTAATCTGTAATTTACAAGAAGCCCCGGGAACGCTCGCCTTCATGCAGTTCCAGGAGCAGCTTGTTGAGTGCCTTCTATGTGAGACCGCTGCACTGCAGCAAGATTACAAAGCCTCACAGCGCCACTTTTTACACCCCATCCCCGCTGCTGAGGTCACGAAATACCCCCAACAAAGCGAGAGAGGGGGTGGGGGATACCCGGTTTTCTTGCCCCATGTGCCCATCCCAACCAGCCTCCGTAATTACCCCTGTCTTCGGACATAAAACACAGTTTATATTATTACTTTTATCTAATATTTAGGGAATGCCAAAAAATGGGGATGGCGAGGGGGGGGGGGGGGTAGTATTTTTAGGAAGTCAATGTATTTTCCGTATAAGTGGGCAATGGAGCCTGGAATTTATTCAGTTGTACCCTGAAATCCAGCGGGCATTCCCTCCATTATGGGCCTAGCCATGTGTCCTGTAAGTAGTTTAGGGCCACAATGGGTATGTTCTTGAACACGGGACAAACAGGGCTATCCATTTTGGGGTGAACGTCTTCATTCCTATGTACACCGTACAAAAAACTATTTTTAAAATGACAGAATTACCAAAAAAATGAAAATCGTAATTTTTTTCCTTCTGCTTGACTTAGATTCATTCAAAAACTATGAAGTCAAAAAAGTCATCGTACCCCTAGATAAATTCGTTAAGGGGTCTACTTTTCAAAATGGGGTCACTTGTGGGGGTTCTCCATCGTTTTGGTCACTCAATGGCTCTACAAATGTGCAATAGGGCCTAAATCTCCTTCAAGCAAAATTTCTGTTCCGAAAGCCACCGGTTGCTCCTTTCATTTTGGGCCCAATTGTGCATACAGACGTAATACTAGGGCCACAATGGGTATGTTTCTGAGCACAGGACAAACAGGGGTATCCATTCTGGGGTGCAAATCCTCATTTTCATGTGTATTACAGAAAAAAGTCCTGTCTTTAAAATGACATATTTGCAAAAATATGAAATTTTAGTTTTTCTCTTCTAAATTGCATTGACTCCTGAAAAAAAACTGTGGGGTTAAAATACTAATGACATCCCTCAGTGAATACGTTAAGGGGTGTAATTTTTAAAATGGGGTCACTTGTGGGGGTATCTATCATTTTGACTCCTATGAGCCTTTCCAATCTTGGCTTGGTGTAGGAAAACAAAGTGTTCCTCAAAATGCTGAAAAGTAATGTTAAATTTGTACGTCTCCTCAATGGTTAAAAAAAAAACGAAAGTTTTTCCAATGTGCACCCAAAATAAAGTAAACGGATGGAAATATATATCTTAGCAAAAAATTCTATATTATGTTTGCACATTTTTGAGATATTGCAATTGGAAATGTGAAAAAATGACGATTTTTTCAAAAGTTTCCAAATTTTGGCGCTTTTAATAAATAAACACAAATTCTATCGGTCTTTTTGTTCCGCCTAAATGAAGTACAACATGTGGCGAAAAAACAATGTCAGAATCGCTTGGATATGCAAAACCTTTCTGGTGTTTTTCCATGTTAAAGTGACACATGTCAGATTTGCAAAATTTGGCCTGGTCATTAAGGTGCAAACAGGCTTGGTCACTAAGGGGTTAAGCCAGCAAAGCAGATTCAAACCATGATGCTCTCTCCACCATGCTTCAGTTCGGATCAGGTTTTGATGTTGGTGCTGAGCGTTCTTTTTCCTACAATCAACCTAATTCATTTGTACAAAAAAAATTACCGGTATATATTTTTTTCTCATCTGTCCATAGAACATTTTCCTAAAAGCATTGTGGAACATGCAGATTGTATTGGACAAATATGAGACCACCCACAATGTTTTTTCTCTGGACAACAGCAGCTTTGTTCGTGCTGTGCTCTCATGTACACCTTTCTTGTTTAGTGTTGTTCAAATAGTAGATTTATTCCAAAAATCATACTTTTCACATAATGTATCTAGACACCATGCCCTCTTTCACAACTCAGATGCAACAACACTCAATCTGACCTTCATTAAAAAAACAGAGGAAGAAACTTCAAATAGATTAGAGATGTTAAAGCGCCATGAACATTTTTCGATTTTCAGATTAAAAACTCCACGTGGCCTCAATGAATGCATCAAGCACAACTTGTGATGCATTCTGCTTCGCTGCTGCCTCCTTTTTTGTCTCTTTAATGCACAGTACCTGATCTTGCATGCTGTTTGAAAAATTATTTTCTACTTTCAAGGTTTAGTTTACAAACTTATTTATTTATTTATTTTATTTTTATAAACTGTGTCTATTAAAGTATTTCAACTTAATAACAGTGAGGGCACAAAGCATGAAGTTCCATTCATCAAATAGCACATATTTTTATTTCAATTTTTTTATTCCATTTTCCGATTTCAAAACCAGATACAACACGTTGAATAGTTATCTTTCATGTGCAAAGTTATTCAGTCACAGCACATCACGTATCATTTAAAGTCAGTTGTACATTAGTTGAACAATAAGATTTAAATGTATGAACATTTAACAGAAAAGAAAAAGGGAAAAGCATATAGGCAGATAAGTATTTACCAAGTACATAGAAAATAATTCAGTCAGGGTTCCAAGTATTTGCTTTCTCACCATGGTAGCTCATGGGTTTGTCATAAGAATAGGTTCTGTAATCAACCTGATATACAATGAATACTGGATGACCATGCTCTACATATGTGACAGAATTTAGAGAATGTAAAGGTATTGCATGCAAGCATCTTCTCATAAGTGTTTGATTTATCAAGGCTATAGTTTTTCCTATATTGCGGACATCTATACTTTACCAGTGTCTCAATATAACAATATTGGATAATGCCAGCATTTTACATCTGAATATATAAAATTTTGGTGGAATTTTATATGAGCCAATATTCAACAATGCTAAAGAAGGGGTTTTTAAAACCACACAACCTATCAAAGAAGATAGCATCTGAAACACTGAATCCCAATATTGTCAAAAAAGTGGGCAGTGGAAGGCAGTAGAGGCTGCAGCTGCCATGTGGCCATGTAGATAGTGATGATGACGTTGCTGTTGCAGAGACTTCCACCTGATTTCCGTGCATCTGCCCTCCAAACTGCAGGGTGCAGGAGCAATTCGAACAGCATGGCTTGAAGGAAAGGCCTTGCTGTCCTATCACTTCTTCTCTATGGAATCTGTACACTTGGGTGAGCATTCCACAGGCTCTGATACAGGAGAGCTATCCGTCAAACTTCCAGACACACCATCATTGTCCCACTCCAGGGAGTGGGAGAAGTGAAAATTAAGCTTTCCCCTCCGCAGCATCCTAGAAGTATGAGTGATAAGTAAGGCCTGTGTAGCTGTAGATTTTGCCACTATAAAGTCCCCTTTATGCCCTAGTGATTCAGGAGCTCTGCTCTCAGGCATACAATTCAGTGCAGCTAAGACATGCCCCCAAATAGTACATATTACACATTACCAAAATTACACGCTACAATAATTTTAATACATGAACGATAATATGCATAACAGACAAAAAACCTGTAGAAGACAGGACTATTTTCAGAGCTTGGCAGATGCAGTGAAATGCATAGCCCAAAAACTTTGGAAGAAACTAGCCCTAAAGTTAAAAACTATTGCCTTTAATACTTTTGCTTTAAGCCTTTAGCTTACACGTTGAAGAAGATCCTATTTCAGAACTAGGTAATATATGGATTTTTACAAAGGACAAAAAAAGGAAGACTGAGAAGAAGAGTGAGGTGACACAAAGATATTAGAAGAAAATGACAATGAGAAAGAGAAGGGAAAAAAAAGAAAGCAGGAAGGTGAGGGAGAAAAGAATGTAACATTTGTGGTAAATCTCCACAATAAATCAATTAGTAACTAAAGCAAGCCATTGATCTAGCTCTAAGCTGGAATGCATGTTTATTTATGGTGCCCAGGTACTGTAAAACTGTTCAAACGTATCACTATTTCCTCCACCATTAGTTCTATTAACATCAAATAATCCATTTCAGAAACTCATTCCCTAATCGAAAGAGTCTGTGAGGTCTTACAGTGTTGAGGAGAAACCGAGCAGCAGTTAAAACATTTTTCTAGAGGCCTCTCCGCGCCACTGCAAGTGAACCAGGTATGGCTAAAAGGAGAACCAACTGAGGCAAATCTACCACAACCTAGTGATATGATTATACATTGCAAAGACAGTATTCCAAAAAAGTCTCAGTAGAGGACAACTCCACCGAATGTGTGAAATTGTACCAAGGTCAGACCCACATACCCAGCAGAGGGGGGATTTGGAGGAAAACATCCTGTGGAGTACCCAGCACCCTGTACCAGTGTGAGAGATTCTTGCAGTTCTTTTTTTGTGCATAATATGCCACAGGCAATGTAAATGTATGTGTTAACAAACATTGTATGCTAATTCTCAACTGAAAATGTGATCCCTATTTTCCTTTCTCACTATTGCATAAAAGAGGGAAGAGAACTAGTAAATTTGTTTACAAATTTCTAATGCTTTTAAAATGCATTTAAATATCATCAATTTAATTTTCAGTGACTTTCCAGCATATAGCCATATTATATCGAAACGTTCTTATTATATTTGTCCATGTGTCATTACTTTTATGCCTGTTTTTGATATTAACTTTTATTATTTATGATTTAATACATGCAATTGGAATGGTCTTTGTTTTTCTTACATGTCATTTTTCCTTACCTAATGCCAGATGATTATCTGTTTGACATAATGAAGAAATGAACGCCATTTTGAAATGTGTTGTCCAAAACAATGTTTGTTAGCAGTCCATTTTGTGTGAGCAGTGCTTCTATTTATGGGGAACTTTTATCTTTATCTCTCTAATTATCGAGTCAGTTGATCCCTCAGGTGAAGCTGCAGCTTCTTTGCATACTCAGCTTTACAAAGTATTATACCAGATATACACAACTATTCCAGGTGAACAAAGTTCCTTTCCTTTGCTGAATTCTATCCCAGTTGGGTTTTCACACACTGGTGCGCTTGTTGTTCTTATTCTTTCAGATTCTGGAAAAAGATACAAGAATAATGATCTGCAGTCACATATCAAATTAAATGACAAATAGTGTTTGTTAAAACTTAGGGTCAATATATATTCAGAGTTACATTCAATTTACCTTGACCTTCAATAGAACATTTTCCTGAAGTGAAACAATAACCAGAGGTATCTTACAATGGCATAGAAGCCCTTTTTATCAGTGAACAAATATATATGAGAGAATCTTTTAACAAAAACAGAAAAATTAAAATCTAAATGCACCTCTCTTGCTCGAGCTCTCAATAAAAATTAAATAAAAACAAATGAAACATGGGTAAAGAGTACAACAATGTGTAGTCATGTGCCAATAGTGTTGTGTGTGTGACATAAGATGACATAATCTGTGATCTACAGTATTGATGACCATTTCCAAAACAGTTCACAATGTACATTTGTTGCAGCCTGACCCGAAGCAAAGTCCATATGACAACTCTAAGCTGAATGGGTTTATTTCTGCTGTATCTGCTATCATAGAGATGAGTGTTTCCTCACCCTAACATATACCAAGATATGTGGTACAAAATGACCTGATTTAAAAAAAAAAATGTGATTATTTAGAACTCCATCACAAGATCTCTAGACTATATGCATCTATTTGTGGTCACCCAGTGGTTGTGTTGGGATTGTCGTGGATGACCTTTGGGGGTCCACGGCGTGATCACTGGGAATGTTTGCACCCTTACAAATTAATTATAAATGATTTGTGCGCACAAGAAGATATCACACTGACACAGGTTCAGCATATGAAAACGTCCTCATTTCTTTTTATTTGTGGGCGCATAGCCTCTTTTATAGAGTTTAACAAATCTGCCCTTTTTGGGCATGCCAAAGATTGCATAGATACAACGTATTGATTGATTATTGGATACGTTTCTTGAGATTCTTCCTTCTTCCGGTCATCTGTTATTCTTGGCGTTGCCCGTCACGTGGTATCAGTCAGGAGGGGGCCAGATGAGATGAGTGAGTTGTCTTGGGTATCATGTGTGGATGGCCCGGTATGATTGAAGGTTATAACTTGAACTATTATTAGCATAAATTTTCCGTAAACTGTGTATGTTGACTAGTGCGTTTGCTAAAAAGTGGTAATGTTAAAAACTGCAGTTTCGTGTATCTGACTTGCTTCTGCTAAAGTTTGCTAGGAATCGGGAAGTAGAGTATTCCACTAAATGCTAGTTTCTGCTAAAGTTTGCTAGGAATCAGGAAGTAGAGTGTTCCACTAAATGCTAGCTTCTGCTAAAGTTTGTAAAAAATAGGGAAACGGAGAGTTTCATTGCACATATGAGGAAGTGGATATATGAGATATATAAAGATATATGTGGGTAAGCAAACACAAGATGGAAAAATACTGTCATAGGCATATAGAAGATAAAGAATGTATAGTATGAGTAAAACTGTCATAGGTATATAGAAGATACAAAATGTATAGTATACGTAAAACTGTCTACTACAGGTCCACTGTCCACTACATATAAAATATGTATGTCCACTGTCACCGAAATATAGGTATTGCGTATATCCACTACAGGATCTGCAGCGTGTCAAGAGCTTTGCTAGCATGTTGTGATATTGTGTAATCAATAAAGTCTGGGTAACATAATCTACACCCTAGCCACTTAGTATTAAAAATTAACTGCCATCAAATTGGTAATACATGTTGCTTTTAACATACTTTCAAATACTTCTCCACAACACAGGAGAAAAAAATAAATAAAAAAGACAAATGCTCACATATTAGTTACCAGACAATTACCAAACAAGTAACAGTCAGATAAACCCAAAACATACATGAACATTTATCAACTATATAATTGATCCAAATAAACAAGTGGATCTTACCAAGTTTGTAGATTATGTCCAAACCAAGAAATGTTGCCAATGGATTTATGTAGGAAATAGGGATCTTATTTTTGTTTACCCTATACATATCCCTATGTCCAGTCCTTCAGTAAGAGCAGTTAACTACTAAGAAAAGGGTGAACCTAACCCTTTGTGATCCTAACCTAATTCTAATAGATCCCTATGAGTTTCATTTAATATCTTGAGAATGAACAGGGGGCAGGATAATGCTAAGGTCATATTCGAGTATTAGTAGGTGGCTTGGGAGAAAAGGTACCATGAGTCCAGGACATTTAGTGAAGTAGGTCACTTGTATACATATGGCGATAAATCTCTGTGTCTCATATGTAAGTTAGTCCTTTCCTGACTCCATGATGTAAATCTACATCATGATAATTGTGAAGGATGTATGAAGTGGGAATTGGAGCTAAGTCAGAGCAAAAGTTAGTGTTATTTTTACTGTACTTTGAACATTGTAAAATGGTGCAATTACTTTTTTTTATTTCTTCCCACTTAAACATTTTTAAAAAGATTTCCTAAACATTATATGGCAGATTAAGTGGTACCATTAAAAAATACAACTTGTCTCACAGCTAAACTATGCTATGTAGTGTCCTTTTTCAGGCCAATGTCACGGGAGATGCAGGGGGATAAAATGCAAAATATTACCAGCCTAACACAGGAGGAAGTGCAGATCCGATTTAAAAAGATTAAAATTGACAAATCGCCAGGCCTAGATGGAATAAGCCTATGGGTCCTAAGGAAATTAAGTGACGTGATAGACAGGCTGCTATTTCTTATATTTAGGGACTCTATTGAGACCACAGTTGTACCACTGGATGGGCATATTGCCAATGTGGTTCCGATAAAGGCAAAAGGGGTCAAGAAGAGAGCCTGGTAACTACAGGCCGGTAAGTCTCACTTTAATAATTGGAAAAATATTCAAAGGGTTTCTGAGAGATGCAATCCTGGAATATCTCAAGGAAAACAATGGTATAACTCCTCATCAGCATATTTTCATGACTGATTGATCATGTTAGACCAATTTGATCAGCTCTTACAATAAAGTAAGTTCTAGGCTAGATCTGGGAGTATCTATTGATTTTGTATATCTGGACTTCTCTAAAGCATTTGACACCGTGCCGCATAATAGGTTGATACATAAAATGAGACAGCTCAGTCTGGGCGAAAATCTGTGTAGCTGGGTAAAGAACTGGCTCAGAGATAGAAAGCAGAGGGTGGTAATAAACGGTGTGTACTCTGATTGGGCCACTGTTGCTAGTGGGGTGCCAGAGAGTTCAGTATTAGGCACATTTCTGTTCAATATAATTATCAATGACCTGATAGAGGGACTGCACAGTAAAATATTGATATTTGCAGATGATACAAAATTATTAAAAATAATTAATTCAAGTACGGCTGCAAAGGGACTTAGATAAGCTGAGAGCTTGGGTAGAAAAATGACAACTGAAGTTCAATATTGTAAAGACCTAGGGATACTAGTTGACTGTAGACCTAACTGGAGCAATCACTGCCAGTCAGCTGCTGCAAAGGCAAATGAACTCTTGGAGTGCATTAAAAGAGGTATAGGGGGGGGAGGGATAAGAACATTATTCTTCCACTATATAAGGCACTTGTCAGGCCTGACATGAAATACTGTGTACAGTTCTTAAGATCGGAGCTCAGAAAAGATGGTGCTTGAGGGGGTTCAAATGAGGGCAACTAAATTAATAATGGGAATAGGGGGACTGATATATCCAGAGATGCTTTAAAAATTAGGATTAATCACCCTGGAAAAAAAGATGGTTAAGGAGCGACCAAATAACTATGTATAAATACATTAGGGGACAATGCAAGGATCTCTCCCATGATCTGTCTATATGCAGGACTGCGAAAATAACAAGAGGGCATCCTCTATAGACTAGAGAAAAGAAGGTTTCATCACCAACACAGAAGGGGGTTCTTTACTGTAAGAGCAGTGAGACTGTGGAACTCTCTGCTGTGGACATGGTGATTGCAAAATTGATAGAGTAGTTTAAGAGGGAACTAGATGTCTTTCTAGAGTGTTATGATATTACAGGATATAGACATTAGGTGACCGTTGGGGTTATTTATCTGAAATGTTGATCCAAGGATTACTCTGGCTGCCATTATGGAGTCAGGAAGGATTTTTTTCCTGCATAAGAGCTAATTGGCTCGCAGTTTTTTTTCCCTTCCTCTGGACCAATAAGGGGGAGGTTAAAACAGGCAGAACTAGATGGACATTGTCTTCATTCAGCCTAACATACTATGTTACTATGTTATGTTGTTGGGTACAATGTTAAAATCTCCACAAATTAGCAATTTCACTTTCTTGATTTTCCCAATTTTCAATACCATTTTGACTGGATGTCTTTTTAGAGCGCTATGATATTACAGGATATGGACATTAAATAACCAGCGGAGGTGTTGATCCAGGTCTTGGAGGAACTTTCAAAAATTGATCCAGGAATTATTCTGACTGCCATTATGAAGTCGAGAAGGAATTTTTTCCTCCATATGGGCTAAAATAGCTTCTCCCTCATTGTGTGTTTTTTGCCTTCCTCTGGATCAACAACGGGGGTGGAATAAGGCTGAACTGGATGGATATTGTCTTCTTTCAGCCTAACATACTATGTTACTATGTAGAAAGAGCCCCCACCCCTTGTCATCTGATTACATGCTGCAGTTGCTATTGATTGTGGTATGTATGGGGTTAAATTTCCAGGATCGCCTTCCCTGGTTGTTAGAGAGAAAATAGCACACAACTTTATATAGTCTATGAATGCTAAAATTATATATTTTCTTAACAAATCATGTTAATACCTACATATATATATATATATATATATATATATATATATATATATCATTACATATTGCTTGTGCACTAGCTAGTTTATTTTACTCTTCTGTCTAATTTCTTACATTTTCTGTCTGCAGTGTTTTTGCATATTCTGACGTTTCAAGCTCAATCCAAGAGCAGGTAACATTACAGAAGAAGAACGGTAAACACTGTTCATGACTCAAATCCCTTGTGCTGGATTTACAATGTTTAAATATACAGTCAAATGCTAACCTATAACAATCACTTGCAACCTTCTATCAAGAGCACAGTGATATTTCTTTAATCCCTAAGATGGCTGTCAATTGAAAGAGCAGCATCAAGGTAAAATACAAAAGTAAACAAGTTTTTCCTCTTATAAAGGTGAAATTAGCAAAGGAAATTGTGAAACTGAATCTTTTGGTTACGTGACAAGCATCTACTTAGCTAATCAATAATTTGCTAAGAATAAATGAGCATTTGCAGTTCACCTTGTCTAGATAATATCACCAAAGGTATACAGCAAATATTCTAACAAAGCAGCAGCCAAATAACAAGGATTTGTCGAAATAATATACAGAAACTTTTAGTAAGGTAAAACTAAACATTTTTAAAATATATTGTTGAAAAAATACTGTGACCATGCTTATCCAGACTGTAAAACGCACAAAAGTAATTTCTTTGCATTTAGCTGTTTCTGTACATACAATGTCAATTTTTTTCATTCTTTTGCTTTGGGCATGTTTCTACAGAGCTGCTGGTTCATCAGGGGACTATTTAGGCCATGTGCACATGGCAAAGGTGGATTTCTGCCGCCAAAGACCTGCGATTCATCATGGAAATGTATTTAAAATGCTTGTAAACGATTGCGGAATCGCCCAATGAAAAAGTTCCCAAACCCCTAGAAAGTTGCCTATACCTCTGGAAAAATCCATACTAAATGTGGCAGCTAGACTCATCTTCCTATCCAGGTGCTTCTCAGACACCTCTGCACTATTCCATTTGATGCATTGGCTGCCCATATGCTGCAGAACTCAATTTGAACTCATCACCCTCACCCATTATGCTCTCCTTGGCACTGCGCACTGTACATCGCTTCCATCCTGTCCATATGCCATCCATTCTGCACGCTCCACTCTGCTAACACACTAAGACTAAACATCTCTCTAACACGAACTTCACATGCTCATCTCCAGGACTTCTCTAGAGCATCTTCGATTGCGCTTCCCTCCAGTACCACTTCTGAGCATAACCGTACATATTTTTTCCTGAACTGGACCCTTGCACTCCACCACTTGTGCTTGATTTCATCCACTGCAGCAGAGCGAAGAAGCAAAAAGAAGGAGATATTAGAATTTCAAAGCTCCAATACAGACAACATATCACTGCAAACATGCATGGCATGCACAAATATCATACTAGCAATTGAAAAAAATAAAAGTAAGACAATACTTACAGAGACTCTTTTTTCATTGATGGTGCCAGTGGTCCATTCCTCACTGTAGGTCAGCACTGCCAGCTCTTCCCAGGTCCATTCTTTTAGTTTTTGTGATGAAATTCATTAGCAGTGCTGTCCCAGATGGCTGGGAAGTCTTGTATCTGTGCCACAATTTCCCCATGTCAAACATCTTGGCACAATGGGGCTGTCACCTGACTCTCTTAGCGAGAGGACGTGTGGAGGATGAGCTCCACTGAGTACGACTAAACTCAGCAACTTTAGAAAAATTCCTATTCACCCTAAGCTCCTTGGATCGTTGCAGGGCTCTCCGGTGGTAGGAAGGAAGCAGAGAAACCCTTGCAGTGGAGGCGGGAGCTTTCAACACAAGACTTAGCTGTCCCCTACAGACCGTGGCTCATATTTATGGACTGCTGGGGTCATAGCTGACTGAGTCACCCCTGAAAGCGTCGGGAGCGGAGCAGTCAGTGGAGGACTCGGCAATTCATCTACCCAGCTGCTGTCTGATAACTGGAACAGACACTCACACCGGGTGAATGCGGGAGGGGTCCGGAGGAGTATTCTGAGTTGCAAGAGCCTGAATACAGACAGTGTCTCCCCTGCTTTATAGGGAAACTAGCTACACAGTCAGCTACAGGGGTTTCTATAACCCTGCTCAAAGGACTCACTCAAGATCAGCCTCAGCCTTGTGGGGATAGCATATCTCTTTACTCTAGAGACACACAACTTCTCATATGGGGTGAAGAAATCTACTGTGCAGTGAGTAACAAACTCCTTGATTTTTAAAGGGGCCTTACAGAAATGTACTTACACTAAACTCCGTTTTGCAGAGTAGGTGATTAACCTGCCCAAAACTACCCACCTCCCCATCCACCTATCTCTCAAGATATCTATTTCTTCGTTCACCTGCCCATCTCCTTCCACTACTATTAGCTATAGCAACTAGAGTTACAAAATATTATGTTCTGATCCACTCGCTGAAGCTGTGCCCTATGCAGACACGATTGTACAAGCCAGACAACATAATGGTTAAATCAGGAAAGGAAAAAGCCGGTCAGCTAGCTGGGCAGCAATTAGCCTCAAAAAGCCAAGCTGATTTACAACGCTACTTGAAAAAGAGAAGCGCACATTCTCCAGCAGGATCTGCCAAAAAGAATCCTTCATCTATAAGAGAAGAAGAGATCCCTGCTGACTCAGCTATGGATAGCGAGAACGAAACTGAACAAAGTAGTTCACAGCGGTCAAGTATATCTAAGGACTTTCTTAAGAAGGCTCTTGCACAAGATAGACAACTAGTCCTGTTAAAGTTAACTGTTATAAAAGCAGAATTCAAACATATTGGTAGCAGAGTGGAAGATTTGGAAAATACCTGCACAGATCTTATCACACAAACCAATATCCTATCAGATTATGTGTTGTCACAAAGACACTAGATCGACAGAGCACTAACGCCAATTAAAGACCGGGAGAATAGGAGTCGAAGGCGTAACATTAGGATCAAAGGTCTCCCGGAATTAGTCACATCAGATGCTCTCAGAAACATGTCTGATACCTTATTCACAGATCTTCTAGGTGAAGAGAGAGCCTGCTCCATAATTATAGAAAGAATCCACAGAGCATTGCGGCTCAAACCAAGAGTTGGCGATCCACCAAGGGACATAATATACGGACTTCTTTCATTCAATGTCATGCAAGCGATTTCAAATGGCATCAAGATACAAGAATCAAATACAATGTCAAGGAATAAATATTCAGATTTTTCAAGACTTAGCTCCCTCTACTTTGGCGAAGAGAAGGCAAGTGAAACTATTGAAGTCCTCAGAGCCAATAATTTACAGTTTCTGTTTGATCTGGCTATACTTAAAGAGGGCAAGCACATCATCATACATTCCCCAGCTAATCTAGATAAGGTCTGAAATATACTGGATATATCATTTATTCAGATCCCATCCTGGATGCCACTTGGGGAGAAAGAAGATTTCCCAAAAACAGTTAAACAGATGCCCTAGAGGGAGGTGACACATTCCAAATCTCCCAAGAACAGAAGACTGGACTTCCCACAACAAGAACCTTCAAACTGCCTTGGACATGGTGGCAGGTCAGGGAGATGTTGTAGATGTCTGGGTTCACTCTGAATGTATTGTCTTGCTGTATTGCTTGCTTGTAGCGGACACACACCTGAGATGGACCCTCCTCATTTTTTTTCTCTTTTTCTCTCTCTTCTTGCTCCAACAGTGGACAGTCTAAGGTTGCAATGGAATCTCCAACAGTCCATATCCTCAAGAGAGAAGATGCAGCGTTATCAATAGACATGACTGGACGGTTGATAAGTATCAAGCTATATATGTTTATATGTGCTTTTTACCTACTGCCGGAGAGTAGATCTTATGCCGTGAAACAGCCATACTACTTTGATGATGTCTGCCGAACATAGCCTGGCTTGCATTCTCTCCCACCTACCCCTGGCCTGGTGCGGCTTGGGTCAGCACTCAGGGTGCCTTTTGGCTCCCCTTGGGTGGGCCTGACCTTGTTTCCTTGTTTCTGTATACACGTATATTCGTTACTGTGCTTTGGGGGTCCAATTTAATTGATACTTAGCTTTGTCCCTGTGGTCTAGCTCTTGTGCGCATGCTTTTAGGCCTTTTTTTAAAATAAAGTATACTAATTATTTTTAAAGAGTCTAGTTTGTGGAGGGGGGTATATACCCCAAGAAAGAACCTGATTCCCCGGTTAGTAGATGATTTAAACAAGCTAACTCTCTTTGCAGAAGAAAAAAATAATAATTGGTTCAGACCTTAACCTAACCTTAAACCCTATCATAGACTCCTCCTTGGGGAGGTCCCAGATCTCCCAACAGGCACAGAGGAAACTACTAAAGATCCTCCAGGAACTGCATGTTGTAGATGCTTGGAGAACTCTTAATCCAGCAACTAGCGAATACTCCTTTTATTTCCTCAGTACATGATACACATCAGAGAATAGACTACATTTTCATGCACCAAATAAAAACTTCAAATATAGGGAGTATAACGGGCTCCGATTATGCTGCAGTCACGATCTCTCTCACCCTAAATCTCTCCCACGCAATCTCCAGACAAACACCTTTGGTGTGGGAGACTCATAAAGCATACATTTGAGGTCTATAAGAAAATCACTTCAAACTTTTGTCAAGGTGGTACAAATTTCATGAATGACTCTTTGCCTACAAGCTTTCAAACTCTAACCTATGTTGGTGTTGCAATGACCATATGGGCTCCTTAACGCATATCTGGTGGACTTATCCAGTAATACGACCCTATTGGGGCCAGATTGAAGGAACAATAAGAGATGTAATCGACATCTCTTTTAATCTGCTTCCAGAGTATGTAATTTTAGCTAAACCCTCCGCAGTCTATAGACTATCTAAGACTAACCTTGTCACGCAGCTTATTGCAACAGCAAAATCTTTGATTCCCCTTTTATGGCTACAACCCTAGGCACCTTAATTTACCCAATGGGTGGCGAAGGTAAATGAAATAGGCAGATTTGAGGAGTTAATGAGCTGGTCAGAGAGATTGCATGAGAAATTTAGGAAAACGTGGGGTTCTTGGCAGAGAGGGCGTTAAACCCATCCCACTTTTCCCCTTTTATTGGCTAAAATGCTGGTCTGAGAACATGACCGATACAAATTTTCTAAATATTTTTTTTATTTGTTTGTGTTCTTGGTATTCACAGCAAATCACCCTAAGAGGCCTCTATTAAGTTATAAGATATTTGGCTCTGAAAGGTGTTGCTTCCCCATCTTATACCTCCCTCCCCTACCTTCTTCCCTCTCCCCATCCCCTGGAAAAAGTTAAAATTTACTAATGTATACTTACAAAAAAATATTTCTACAAATGTTATAAGTTGTGTTGATGCTGAAAGTAACATGTTCAAACTTTTAATTTCAAATAGAGAAAAAAATGTACAAAAAAACATCTAGGCAAAATAGCCACTGCACATGTTTGTTCAAAGAAGCGCTGCCTTCCCCCACCTCCTTTCCTGGCCTCCAAGTAACCTGAGAAGTATCCGCCTACAAATCTGCAATGCGTGCGCATTGTTATTGTGGATGCATTGCGGATCAAAAACTTCCATAAGGATCAATGTAGCCTGTCCACATGGAATCGGCGACAAAATGAAGCATGCTGCGATTTATTACTGTACTGTATACACTGTTGTGCTGGTGCAGTAATTGTTTAAGCTGATTAATTTTGATAATTAAGTTAAATTCTAGAAAGGTGATTGTTCTATGACACTTCTGTTATCTCTGCTTGTTATTTAAATGTCTGAACTGTCATCGCCATGATCTGCCCCTTTCTTTTAGTGGAATGAGATGGTGATATGTTGGACACTATGGAATATTGCACATGGCCAATGTCCTTATCTACTCCTTCAACTGATGTAATGTCAAATCAAGGGTTGTGCGCATATGCAGGCAGTTAGTGCTTGTATGTTCCCTTTACGTTGTTTCCCTCTCTTCTATCATGTATCTTTGTGGACTCCTATATCTCCTGCCTTACAGGTTACTTAAGCCTGATGAAGAAACCTAAGTAGTGTCAAAAGCTGGATGTAACATCATTCCTTTTTTGAGCCATTTAAAACACAAAATCACATTAAATCATATCTACAAGATTATTTTGTTTCTCTCACTGAGAGCAATAACAATGTATCCAGGCTATTTAAACAGCATTATGTTATTACATAGAGAATGTTGACCTAAGAACAAATTGTGGATGGATTCTCACAAACACCCCAGCAAGATACTTGATGAATATTACTGTCATGTACTTTTGTACCCCAGTGAGATTTGTTATCCTCATTGTATGGTAACTTTTGCTTATATCAGTTGGACGTACTGATAGTTTTTTTGTTCCAGTGTAGTATTATGCTATAACAGTGAAATTGTCCCCTTATCAACCAGCCGCAATAGGGAAACACGTTGTGACAAACTGATAAGATATATTTTTTAGCTGGAGGGTCGTTTTAAGAATACTTTTAGATCCTATGACATTTTACTATTTTGTCATAGAATTTTAATAAATGTCTAATATTAGTGCTATGGCTATTTGATTAGTTGTCTGGATATTATCTCTTAACCCCTTAGTGACGAAGCCTGTTTGCGCCTTAGTGACGGAGCCAAATTTTGGAAATCTGACATGCGTCGTTCAACGTAGCATAACTCCGTAAAGGCTTTACATATCCAAGTGATTCTGACATTGTTTTTTCGCCACGTGTTGTACTTCATTTTGGTTGTAAAAAGAGACCGATATAATTTGTGTATATTTATTAAAAGTACCAATATTGGAAAAATTTTGAAAAAATTGTCATTTTTTCACATTTTCAACTGTAATATCTCAAATATGTCCAAACATACTGTACAAATTTTGGATAAGATATATATTTACATCTGTTTACTTTATTCTGAATGCACACTTGAAAAACTTTTGTGTTTTTTTTAACCATTTATAGGACGTACAAATTTAACATTACTTTTCAGCATTTTGAGGAACACTTTGTTTTCCTGCACCAAGCCAAGTTTGCAAAGGCTCATGAGTGTCAGAAAATAGCCCCCCCCAAATGACCCCATTTTAAAAACTACACCCCTTAATGTATTCACTGAGGGATGTCATGAGTATTTTGACCCCACCAGTTTTTTTCAGGAATTAATTCAATTTAGAGGAGAAAAAATAAAATTTCATATTTTTGCAAATATGTCATTTTAAAGACATATTTTTTTCCTATAGTGCTCATGAAAATGAGGAATTACACCCCAAAATGGATAACCCCGTTTCTCCCATATTCAGAAACATACCCATTGTGGCCCTAATCTTATGTCTGGATGCACAACGGGACCCAAAATGAAAGGAGTAGTCGGTGTCTTTCAGAACACAAATTTTGCTTGAAGGCGTTTTAGGCCCCATAGCACTTTCGTAGAGCTCTTGCGTGGCCAAAACCAAAGAGAACCCCCACAAGTGACCCCATTTTGAAAACTAGACCTCTTAATGAATTTATCTAGGGGTTTAATGCCCATTTTGATCCCACAATTTTTGAATGAAGTCAAGCACAGCAAAAGGAAAAAAATGTGATTTTCGTTTTTTTGGCAATTCTGTTGTTTTAAAAACTGCTTTTTTTGTACAGCACACACATGAATGAAGACTTGCACCCCAAAATGGATACCCCTATTTGTCCCGTGTTCAGAGGCATACCCACTGTGGCCCTAATCTTATGTGTGGATGCACAACGGGGCCCAAAATGAAAGGAGTAGGTGGTTTTCAGAACAGAAATTTAGCATGAAGGTGATTTAAGCCCCATTGCCCACTTGTAGAGGCCTTGAGCGGCCAAAACGACAGAGAACCCCAACAAATGACCCCATTTTGAAAACTAGACCCCTTAACGAATTCATCTAGGGGTGTACTGTTTATTTTTACGCTACAATTTTTGAATAAATCTAAGCAAAGCAGTAGGAAAAAAATTACAATTTTCATTTTTTTGGCAGTTGTATCAATTTAAAAACTGTTTTTTTTGTACAGCACATGTATAAATGAAGACTTTCACCCCAAAATGGATACCCCTGTTTGTCCCGTGTTCAAAAACATACCTCTTCTGGCCCTAATCTACTTAAAGGACACATGGCTAGGCCTATAATGGAAGGAGCACCCGTTGGAATTCAGGGTACAACTGAATAAATCCCAGGCGCCATTGTTCATTTGTATGGAATAAAAATGGACTCCCTAAAATATCCCCCCCCCCCCCCCCGCACACACACACACCCCGTGCCCTTTTCGGCGTTCCCCAAATCTTAGATAAAAGTAATAATGTGAACTGTGTGGTATTTCCGAAGACAGGGGTAATTACAGAGGCTGGTTAGGATGGGTACATGGGGCAATAAAATCGGGTATCCCCCCTCCTCTCATGCTTTTTGGGGGTATTTCATGACCTCAGTAGCGGGTATGGGGTGTAAAAAGTGGCGCTCTGTGAGTCTCCATAAGCTTGATGAGGTGCGGCGGTCTCGCACAGAAGACGCTTAACAAGGTGCTCCTGGAACTGCAGGAAGGCAAGCGTTCCCGGGGCTTCTTGTAAATTGCATATTACAGGTAGCGGTCTGAATAACGCCGGGCTCTGGCAGCCGTAGGCGGAATCCGCTTGCGGAGGCCCGCAGCGGATCCCGGATGTGAGCCTGGCTATGACCCTGCGCATAACTGCCTACTCACACAGGCGGTCATGCGCAGTCCTTTTTTTGTTTGCATTTCCCGCACCATCGCTTAGCGATGACACAGGTACCCGCAGCCCGTATACAACGTAGTTGCGTATGGGCTGCGGGTATATCCGCGATCATAGAGCACAATGGGCTCTATGTTGCGGATATCCGCAGTAAAATAGAACCTGCTGCGTTCTCTTTTCTGCAAGTGGATTACGCAATTCCGACCCACTAATGTGAGCGGAATTGTGTAATCCAATGTGATTGATCTGCGTATTACCGCGGATCAGACGCTTGCGGAATCCGTAATTCTTATCCGGTCATTTGAGACCGGCCAAAGGTAGATCGCTACCTTTTTTTCACGTGACTGGGCACCACTCAACGAGGCCACCTGTCACTGCTCCAGGCTCTCGGCGACCATTGGTCGCTGGGAGTAAGGAGATTTTAAATTTCCTGGGCTCCCCGACTCCTGCACATGTGTCCGGTGTTTTTCCGGCGGTCGCATGTGCAGAATCCGGGAAAGTTCACGGAGGAAGAACGTGTCGGGGTGCAAATATGGAGGCCTCCGGTAAAAAGTTTCATCTCCTCTCACCGATTGCATCGGTGAGGGGAGATGAACCTTCACCTTTTTTTTACTTTTACGTGATCGCAATTATCCATTGGATAACGGCAAACACGTGATCAGGAACCGCTCACTGTGGCCCCCCCATGAAATCTCCAGGCTCTCGGCTAAGTTTTGTAGCCGGGAGCAGGGAGATTTTAAATTATCCTGGCAATCCACGGCTTTTTGCGCATGCGCCTGCCATTGTGGCGATGGGCGCGTGCGCAGAAGCTGGGGTAAGGTCCGCGGATAAATCCGCGGGCCTTAGGTACATCATTTCATCCTCCCTCATGGATATGATCCATGGGGGGAGATGAAACGCAAGCTTTTTTAACTTTTTTTTAAACTTTTGTTAATTTTTTTTTTTACTTTTACACTTTTTTTTTTTTACTTTTTATACTTTTTTTTTACTGTACATGATCACTGCTATCCATTGGATAACAGTGATCATGTCCCCGGTATAATCTCTCTGCTCCTGGCTACAAATGGCAGCCAGGAGCAGAGGGATTTTAAATTTCCCAGGGCTCGAGCCCCTCTGTGCACACACCCGATGATTGACATCGGGCGCGCATGCACAGACGGGGACTTCGGGTCCCGGGACATCGGGACATCTGGGAGGACTTAGGTGAGTATTTTAACCTCCCCTTATGGATCCGATCGATGAGGGGACGTGAAACTGACACTTTTTGTTTTACTTTTTTAACTTTTTCGCAATCACCGGGCGATCGCGTGCCCGGGGAACGCTCACAGCGGTCCCCGGTAACACCTTCTGGTTTCCGGCTACCTTCAGGAGGCGGGAGCCAGGAGATTTCAAATTTGCCAGGGGCTCCCGGGCTTCTGCGCATGCGCCTGACGTCATCATCTGGCGCGCATGCGCAGAAGGCCGGCAGCAGGTTTGGGAGGACCCGATCTTCGGGGGACACTGTGGACAAGCCGGGTGAGTATTTTCAGCTGCCCTGATGGATTCGATCCATCACGGCAGCTGAATATCTGACTTTTTTCACAGTTTTATTTACTTTATTGCGATCGGCGCTATGCATTGGATAGTGCTGATCGCAATGCCGGGGGTGACTGCCCGCATCTTGGGATGACAGCTCCATGCTGTCGGCTACCTGCGGGCACCGACAGCATGGAGCTGTCACGTCCTCAGGCAAGTGGGCATTAATCCAAAGAGGATGCATAAAACTATGTCCTCTAGGATTAAAGCCCACTTTCTGAGGACGTAGTTTCCTGATGGGGCCATCGTTAAGGGGTTAAACATGAGTGTGTTCCAGTTGTTTATATATCTTTAACCCTTTCCAATCCACTGTCGGGGCTGCCCCGACATCATCATTTTCCTCTATAGCTCCGATGTCGGGGCAGACCCGACATGCTGTTTCCTCCCCCGCTCTGCTGTCAGAGGCCACCCGACACACTTATGTGAATAAGTGAGCTGCAAACTGCACTGAACAGCGCTGGATTCTTCATTTACTGAAAGCCAGATGTTCCTTCTGCTCTGCCCTGCTGCCCTGTATTCTCCGACAATACAGTGGGGGAGAAAGAACATGAGTGCAGTCAGTAAATGAAGAGCCCAGCGCTTATCAGTGCTGATAGTGAATGCCCGAATGTGCTTCCCTCCCCCTCTCTGCTGCCGGAGGACACCCGACACACTTTTATGTCAGTAAGTGAGCTATAAACAGGGGGCATTCAGTAAATGCAGAATGGAGCGCTGTCCAGCTCGCTTACTGACATAAAAGTGTGTTGGGTGTCCTCCAGCAGCAGAGCGGGGGAGGGAAGCACATTCGGGCATTCACTATCAGCACTGATAAGCGCTGGGCTCTTCATTTACTGACTGCACTCATGTTCTTTCTCCCCTCCTGTATTGTCGGAGAATACAGGGCAGCAGGGCAGAGGAGAAGGAACATCTGGCTTTCAGTAAATGAAGAATCCAGCGCTGTTCAGTGCAGTTTCCAGCTCACTTATTCACATAATAGTGAGCAAAAGAAATGAGAAAGTGGGAAGGAGAGAAACCACCTTTTAGGGCACCTGCACACGAGCGAAAATTCCACGGTGGGATTTCCCACGGAATTTCCACCCCTGGAAGCTGCCATAGGATTGCGTTAACAAATGCAATCCTAGGCAGACGGCCACGATTTGGCCGCGCAAAATCTCGCTCAGCAAACAAATCGTGGCATGCTCTATTTCTGTGCGGGGCTCGCAGAGAAACGTCACTCACCGGCCGCCGGCCCCGCTCTGTGCATGCGCCGGCGGCCCGGCAGCCAGGACATGAGAGAGTCGGGGCCGCGGGAGAGGTGAGTGCCCACGCTGCTCTCTGCAGACGCTCGGGTCGGGTCCCACTGCGAGAATTCTTCCAGCTGGATCCGACCCGGCCGTCTGCAGGCAGCCTTACTGTGAAACATATACTAGGAAGCCTGGACTTCATCCTGCAATTTGTTTCAAAAAGTATCACACGCTAAAAAATTATAAGTCAAAATAAATAAAAACCTTTTAATTTATCTAAAAGTGTTAATAAAATCATTAGGTAATTTATTTGTGTGGTTTTCTATGTTGTTGTTCCAAGTAATCCACCAACCTCTTTCCCGCACAAAATAAATTGGAGCTGGGAAAAATGCACGTGGCAAAAAAATTGGATTGGAAAGGGTTAAAACAAAAATTCTTTTATGCATTGTAAACATTATAAAAATCAGAGGCGGTGAATCAGTGTGCAATAGAAAGTGATTGAACACGAAATGGAGTTGCAGTGGATTAATAGGAAATATGATGGCTAATAGAATATTATGTATGTTATGTACCTTGCCAACCTTTGTACACCCAAACGTAAATGCTTTACAAAGCCTCAAAAATTTACACACGTTATACTTTCATTAAACTCCCCTTTACAACTTCTTGGCAGCATTCAGGTGCTCTTCAGAGAATACAATAAAACATTCAAGTATATAATAGAGAAACAGTACAATGAAGCTATTCTGTACAATCACTCTCAGGATTTTTTATCTTATGATACTTATAAATCAGTCTAAGCCACACACAATTGTAAATAATGGTGTATATTCTGAAGATGGAAAATAAATTATGTGCCAATGTCTATGCTAAAGTCAGCTATGTTTATTTAAATTGCAACTAGCTTAGAAAATACTGTGCTATGGGATATTACTTTGCTGAAGAAACTATTATGTAAAGGTATGAAATAATATAAGCGATTGTACTCAAATGTTAAGATGTTGGAGACTATTTACTGTTTAACATCTCTTATATTTTTCAGATTATCTCCCTGAAAACAAGCTCCAGATTATTTCCCAGATATGACAATTTTGTAGTTCATAAAGAAGAAAAATGGTGTGTAAATACTATTCTATATCAATGCCCAGATAGCTTTCAATACGATTATTACTATACATATTTATCTTGATTATTAATGGAATTGCTTATATATCAATTAATTTAGATTTTTTTTGTGTGGTCTATATAAAATATTCACTTGAGTCCATGTTTCTTTTATAATGCTTTTGTACTGATCTTTGTAGTCCTAGCTATATTGCACATGAAAACCTCTCTTGGCAAACCTTCTAACACTTACCAATGCTTAACTTTAGGCATTGTTCAGACAAGCACTATTTTAGCGCAGTATAGATGCATGAAAAGATTGCGGCTATACTGCACTAAAGATCGTGTATACGGGTGATTTCCAGCTATTTTAATTAGCTGTGAAATTGCCCATTCACATGATCGGAGGTGCATGGTGCGAGTTATAGGAGTCTATGGAACGCACGCACCAAAGATAGGTCAGGTCCTATCTTTTCATGCACCACGGACCTTAGATGCAAGCTTTGCAGTCACATGTCCTATCTTTGTTAGGTGTGAGAATTTAGCGATGCATTGACTATGTCATATGTAGATAAAAGTTATATTTATCATCAATGCAAATTTTTGAATGTCAATCATGTTTTAACCCATTCCAATCCACTGTCTGACGTCTTCAGACATTCTGATTGAAGACTGTACAGCTCCGATGTTAGAAGACGTCTGGCAGTGTATTCTTACTGTATATTACTGGCCTCTCCAGCATGTCCCATACCACAGTACTGGCTCTAGCCAGCAGATGGGGCCTTTGTATAATGGCAGAAAAAGAAAGCCCCCTAGGAAACCCTGAATCCAAAATTTGGATTGCAAAGGGTTAAATTCATTTACTTAAATTGTTCACTTTTTATCTCAGAAAAATTTCTGAGTACAAGCCCTACTTCAGTAGTTTGAAATATTTCTCATTTTATTGTTAGTTTTTGATGGCAAGTGATATGATCAGTTATAAGTAGATATTGTGTTTATTTCTGACTACTTCAAAAAAAAGCCGCTAATCCGACTTTGCCTAGTGCCATGGTAATGTCTTGCTTTGTCTAGTTATAATGATAAATAGACTCTTAGGCTGTGCATGCACATTTTAATTACTAGCAATGAAAACTGATGAAATTGAAATATTGCACTTGGCCAAAGCTATTAATGCTGAAGTGACCCGTTTAATAATGACCACAGTCTCAAAGTATGGATTTAAATTGGTAATTAATAAATTCCATTTTACTAAATGCTAACAGAGGCGTTTAATAAAAATGCAAAGTAGCTTCCAAATATCATGGGCAGATTATTGACATTGTATTATGTATTGTTGTAAGTGACCACATTTGTAGGTATAGAAAAATAAATGACAGGTCATGATAATGGCTGCTCTGGTCTGAAACCTGTTAGAGATCAGAGCTAAAGTTAGAAGACCCATCTAACTCACTTTTATAGTTTTAATCCTGTTTTATAATAGAAAAACACAGTGTGATTTTGTATTGAAGCAGCAATATACAAAATGAGTCCTTTATCTCACACTGCAGAGAACAAGGTTTCTGATTAAATAATAAGTGGGGCTCATCATGCTTCATTTGTTATGTCCAAGATAGAGAAGAAATGTGCAACTTACCATGCAATCTTTTAGAAAAATGAATACTCTTACACTCAAATGATGCATGGTTTCTTTGGTTCAATTACTCTACTGTGGGCTAATAAAAATGTCTGATACTGAACTCATTTGCTTTTGTAGAAATTCTATAATGTTAAGCTAATATTGAGATGAAGTCATAGCAGCAATCAATGTGCAAGGACACATCCAACATTTTGCATACCTAGAAATTGTTGATAACAGTATAATGATATTCAGTTCAAAAATAAATGCAATAGAAAGATATATTAATCTTTTTAGTCTCAGTAAATTTATGACCAGAGAAAGAAAAATCTAAATATACTATGCCTTGAAATCAGTGATTAAGTAACATGAAGGGCAAGAAAATGTAAGATTATTTTTTTCATTGGTAAGTTTTACCATTTCTGTAAAAGTATACATTTTGCACAAAGTTGTAAAATATCCCCATCTCAGTGCTCATTCACTTAAGCACATTTTTTTTGGTCCTTGAAATACACTGCATATTTAATGCCCATTATGCTTTTTTACATTATTTACATATTCATTCCATTTTTCACGGGCCCCAAAATAATGCAAGACGGCCCCATTGATTTTATGTGGAAATACACAGTGAATATGCATGCATCAGGCATATTCACTGCGCATTTACGTGATCCTATTGACTTTAATGGGCTTTTTCCGATCCATAATATTGACCAAAATAGGATATGCTGCATTTTTTTTCTCACACATAATTAAGCTCATGAAAAAAGCAGGTCTGAATACCCCAATGCAAATCAGTGGAGTTTCAGCACTCCGAATTACTCACATAAAAAATATGTGCATAATACACATTGCAAATACGCCAATATGAAGGAACACTTACAAACATATTTGCCATTTGAGGAAATACTTCTAGATAAGAATACCCCCAAAAGACCTAATACAATGTTTTTCTATCAGATAAAAAAAATGTGCATGTTTTGTTAAGAAACTGCAAGCAAGATCAAATAGGGCCTAACATAATAACCCTATGTGAGCTGTATTCCTGATTTAGGCTGCCTGCAGACAGCCGTGTCTGGTCCGGCTGCGAGAATTCTAGCAGCGGGACCAGACCCGAGCATCTGCAGAGAGCAGCGCGTCACTCACCTGCTCCCGCGGCCCCGGCTCTTTCATGTGCAGAGCGGGGCCTGCGTCCGGTGAGTTACGATTCTGTGCGGGGCTCTGCGAGCCCCACACAGAAATAGGGCATGCTGCGATTTGTTTGCCACGCAAGAAATCGCGGCCATCTGCATAGGATTGCATTTGTTAACGCAATCCTATGGCAGCTTCCAGGGCCGGAAATTCTGTGGGAAATTCCGCCCGTCTGCAGGTGGCCTTAGCAGAGGCTATGTGAAACTATAATATACTTGTGGACATTAGACTTAAGAGAATCAAGATGATGACCATGTTAATTTGATAAAGGCATAATTCTTGAAGCATACTTGTCATTTCGGCAGTGTGGAAAGCAGCTGATCACACTTCCCTCACCAATGTACAAATTACATGCACAATTCACTTTCTTAAACCACTTCAAACAGCCTGATTTCACTGTCCATCACAAAAGTCACTCTCATAAAGCCCTCACCCATCTGCTCACCCTGTCTATTCTTCTGCTACTAGCTTGGCACGTCTCTTTAATTCATCAACTATGGAACTGCAAATGATACTCATGAACAGACATAAACCACTGACTGACAAACGCTCAAGACACTTACCAGCATACCCGCAAGCATAACCAGATAGAATAGATACAGTACGAGGTATTAGTTTGTGATTTGGCCAGAATACTTAAGCCCGCAAGCCCACTTCAAGGGTCCTCATTGTCTCGCAGACCCCTAATCTAATGAGACAACTTCCACAGGAAACCTGCCTGTATGCAGAGTAATCGTCCCAATAGGGATGTCCCCATGCTGGAACCTACAGATCTAACTCACCCAGGATGGAAAACGATCCTAAGAAGGACAGGATGCAGTTCACATCAACACACTAGGGATTGCATGCAACACAGAACAGGACTGTTCATACCTCAAGTTTGGCCACTTGTGCAGACCCACAGAACACATCACTGTTCACATACATGTCCGGCCACCTGTACAGACACACACAACACATCAGGCATAGAGCAAGCACCATAATGTTGGGAAATAAGCATCCTGTAGCAGAGAGGCTGGTTTATATGTGAAGCAGGCCAGTGGGGATTGGCTGGCTGGAGAAACTCCACACCCAGCCAGTTCAATTATCCCACACCTGTGAATGTTTGCTCTTGGAAACCCATAGAAACACATAGAACAACCTAACAGAGCTGCAAGGCACTTCTCTCCTATTATTCTCTTTACCTTCTCCTGTCTCCTTTAAGTGTGTGTTATGGAATTGTCAGTCAGCCTGCAACATACCCACTACAATTCACAACTTCTTCACTGCAAAATATCTCAACATGCTGGCTCTCCCAGTAACATGGATACAACAGTCTAAAACACTTTCTCTGCTGCTCTAAACTATGGTGACCTACACTTTTCACACACCACCAGACCTGAGAACAGGTATGGTGGAGCAGTAGGCATTCTTATTTCTTCACAATACACTTTCCAGATCATTCCCTTCTGTACCCTCACTTACATTGCCCTCTTTCATGTCCCTATCCTTAGACTCTTCCATCCAGTAGAGGTTGCCAACTGCTGACTGTGTCCTCCCAACTAGTTCTTGGATTAATATGCCTCTTGGCTTCCCCATTTTCTCTGTTGTGATATTCCAATTCTCATTATGGATTATTTTAAAATCCCTATTGAATAGCTCTCACCTTCTAGTACTAACCATCTTCCTAAGCTTCTCACACCTTAAAGATTCCCCTACAAACAAAGATAGTAATATGCTTATTCTGGTGTTCTTCAGGCTCTCTTCTATCTCTGACTTTGTAAACTCCACTCTCTCATTCTGTGACCATAACCTTCTTTATTTTACTATAAAACATTCTTTTCTCTCCCAGGACTCTTGTACCTATTGCTCACACAAATCTACAAACAAATGTATGCTCAGCAATTTATTGACTCTCTACGGTCCTCTTTGTCATCAATCTCTTTCCTCTCCTGTCTCTATCTAGCTGCCAAACATTATAATGAAATCCTTAGAGGGAATCTGTCACTTGCCTAAAACACTATAAACCTGCTTCCTGGTTCACCTGGAGCTGGCACTGAAGTCTGTGCTCTGGATGAAAATCTACCTACCTTTTTTGTGCACACACTCTCCCATAGACCTGTATAGGAGAGCACGCACACAGGACCACACATCATCCAGCCTCTGTCTCTGGCTGTCATCAATCACCTAACTACAATTTTTAACCTCTCTATTCCCTCTGGTATCTTTCCCTTAACCTTCTCTCTAACATGCAGTTATTTACCCATTGCTAAAAAAAAAGCCAACTTTTGGCCTGTCCTATGCTACCAATTATGCCTGGGCTACTCTGATATAATTTCCTATCTCTTTAAACTCTCTTCTTGGCCCCTTTTTTGTACTCTATATTCTACAGAAACCACACTTACAAAAGTTTTAAATGACCCCTTGACAGCCAAATCTAATGGTGACTACTCTTTACTGGTCCTTCTGGATCTCTCACAGCACTAAATACCATAGACCGCCAACTCCTTCTCAGTACGCGCTAGTCTATTCATATTAAGGATACGACTCCTACCTCTGTGACCTCTCATTCAGCACATTACTCTCTGACTCTATTTCTCATCCTCTTCCTCTTGCTATTTGGTCCTAGGCCCCCTTCTTTTTTCCATCTACAGAGACCCTATTTGATGAACTATCAGCAGATTTGGCTTTCAGTTTTATATTGTATGTTATGTTTGACTTCATCTCTGTATGCACCTTCTGATTTGTACAGTGCTGAAGAATATGTTGGCACTTTATAAATAAAAATTATTATTTTCAGAGGGCATGAAAGCAGGCCTTCTGTGTGATAATCAGCATGGACAGCTGTACGGTGTGTCTGAAGAAGTTAAAACCTCTATACACATTCAGTTCGCTGCTGAAAGCCAAAGAGAGGTTGCAGATGCAGCATCAGTGATTGGGAGCCTGAGGTCTGGCATGGACCAGACTGGATGTATTACATGTTTGACAGGGGAGGCTGACCTCTGGAAAAGATAGTGATGAGGATCCTGTGTGTTGCGAATCCTGAAGCTGTCATGTGTTCCAGTGTGTTGATGCTGTACCCTTTTTGCTGTGTTAAATAAAGCCAAAATTTGAAGTGATCCAGATCCTGAGTCTCTAAGGAGGGATGCCAATCATCTTGGATGGAGAAGATGGCGATTTCATAAGCGAGTAACCTCCAGGTTGCCACATATTAATAATAAACTGTTCTGAGGATAGATCATCAATAGAAAAAATACTACACAATCTCTTTTAAATAGAGTATGAATTGGAAACATGCACAATTGCCAACTAGGAAAAAGTTCAAAAGCCAACCATCAGCAGGAAAACTGATGCTTACAGTTTTTTGGGATTCACAAGGCCCAGTACTGGAACATCATCAGGGGAGGGGCTCAACAATAAACACTGCTCATTATAGTGAGATAGGTATTAGTGTATCTTGACACCACCAGAAGCTAGGGGTATGACAGTGCTTCCATGGAGGAACACCCCTGTCACACCCCTAGCTCCTGATAGGTACAAGATGAAGGTCCTGGAAGGTCCTAGGATTAATGGTATTGCAGCCGGCACCGGCTGTCACTGACTCTCCCCCTGCGGCTGCGGACTCCCTGGGGCAGTCAGTGAATGTTCCCCCTACCCTGTATGGGCTCTGTTGCGTTACTCTGCGGCAAGCGGCTGTAGCAGCTCTCCGCAGCGCGGGTCAGCAGCGCTTGCATGGAGCAGCAGGTCTGTCCGGGGGCTTCTCCGCCACTGTAAGGAACAAACACTTGAATATGGTGTGCTGTGTCGTCAGCTTGCTCACTTCATATATGTTTCACGATCCACTGCTTGCTCAAGCGGGTTCACCTGCCCCTGGTCCTGGGCTTTAAACAACAAGAAATTCCATGCAGGAAAAAGTGTAATCCATGCTTGCTTGCAGAGTAAAATTTGCAATTTTCCTTTATTTAGTCATATTAAAATTGCCAGGTATACACATCTCTAACCAGACACGTATCAGCTGTACAGAGCCTTCGTCAGTGGTATGATCGGCTCTGTGCAGATGTGTATACCTGGCAATTTTAATGTGACTAAATAAAGGAAGATTACAAATTTTACTCTGCAAGGAAGCATGGATTACACTTTTTCCTGCATGGAATTTTACCGCCACTGCATCAGGCGCACGACTGAAGCTCAGCAGCGCTCACATGTGCCGCTCGACGGCTGTGTCCGGTGGCTTCTCGTCCACAGTGCTTAGATGTGGAGGCCGTCAGCTGTGTGCAGTGTCTTCTCCCCCACACCATGAGGAGCAGGATGGGCAACAGCAGCCCAGGATGTACGACTGTACAGCTGTCGCAAAGACTGCCGGGCCGCAGACGCAGTCTCAGGGTCCGCCGCCATTTCCACGGCCGAACAGCTGCTTCTTATCTGGTGATGACAGCGGCTTCCCTGACGGCCTCCCTGCACTGCCTGCACATGGGCACCACAGAGAAGCGGCAGACAGTGAGAGATCGGCAGCGCGGTATGCCCCATTCTTACTGCACTGTGAAGCTGCTGTCACAGCCGCTGGATACAACTAAGAAGCCGCTCATAGTCACTGGCAGGACCTGGGAGCCTGAGCTGGGGGAGGCAGGCCTGCAGCCAATTAGAAACGGGGGCATGGCCAGGCTGTCAAGTAGCCTGTATCTTCTTACAGGACCCCTGAACATAGTTCGGGGCATTTAAAAGGTTAACAGCTCCGATGAGCCATGCAGCTTACTGGAGCTGTTGGCGGCATGTGTCATCTGAAAGAAACAGCAAGTGCCTACGTTGTATGAAGTGAGATCACCTTTCTATCTATCCTTCATACATACACCGATGCTGCAGGACATAAATGTATGCCCTGCAGCGTTAAGGGGTTAATGTATTGGCTCTTCCACTGTATAGTTCACATCTCATCCCTTCAGACCTGTTTAATCCATTCATGGAGACATTAAGAAGTTATTGATTCATCTCAAACCCAAAACTGAACAATATGGTTCATGTGTGGCTCCCTACTCAACCAAAATGGTTTTTCTGAGGGTAGAAAGAATCTTGTGCAATGGTTGACAGTATTGCATTGAAAAGCACGGGGACTTTGATAAACAATGGTATTACTGTTACATTTTCCATTTTTTGTTGAAATAAAATTTCTAGCTAAAGTGTGGATAATTGACTTACCCTTGTGTGTGTGTATATTCATGTGTATACATATATAAATATATATGTATACACGTGAATATTCACACACAGGTGAGTCAATTGTCCACAATTTAGCTGTAAACGTAATAAGCAAGTTTTTAAGAACATACTTTTTGATGGGATTGCATTTAATTGCATTAACAGATGGATATGATGTATCCATCTCTCACTGCTTAATTTTTGAGCTAGTTGTTTTTTTCAAATGAGACTGCTGTTACAAATGGACAGATGTACTATCTGCATGATGTGTATTTAACCTTAAAAGATCATTACACACATATGTGAGTAAGGTCATGGTCCCCTGAAATTACTTCTGTAATGGATCATAGTTAAAGCTCTACAGCATCTCTATTTACTTATGAATATTGTTCAAAAGACTTATAAATGCCCTAATTGTCATGCTAAAAAATGCTAATGCACTTTCCATTTGAATTATGCTCCTGTCATGATTCTTATGTGCTGATTTTTTGCAAAAATATAAATTGCAGGTTAAACAAATAAACAAAAGTATGAAGAGGGTTTTGTATTGCGTTTTGTTAAAAAAGGAATTCTATCATATGGCTTCCTGCAGACGGTGGGGTTGGATCCCGCTGCGAGAATTCTAGCAGGGGGATGCAAGCTGTGCCCCTGCAGTGACCATCAGTGTACCTCCAATGTACCTGCTTCCAGCGTCTTCTCTGCTTTGCAATGTGCCCGCTGCCACCCAGTGACGTTTCCGTGCCGGCCTCTGCGAGGCCCGAACAGAGATCGGACATGCCGTAATTTGCTTACTGCACGCATTTTCATGCGGTCAAATCATCTAGACCCCAATAGTACAATATAGCACCAATATTTTATGTAATTGTCTGAGCCCCTAATAATAATGAGATGACCCTGTACCAATCTACACAGCAAAATTGAAAATTCAGCTACAGTAAATAGAAATGTCAACCTATCATATGTGCTTCAGTGACAGTTGTGAAAAGTGGAACATGGGTAGCTGCATTTTTTCCATTTTTTTTCAGTTAAATCCAGATTTAAATCATATATAATTAACGAATTCGACATTTTTAAATCTAATTAAACAGTCATTTTAAAAAAAGTATACGTTATAGTTACAAGGGTTTTGTTTTGGTTACATAAGTTCACACATATGTAACCATAATAAAATGATATACCAATACAAGCATCACTACTGTTTAAGCTAAATAAATCATTAAGTGCTAAGAATTTAAGTAGGGGAAATGATTGCTGGTAATTTAGTTTTTACATTTCTATTTATTTCTATACACTGTCTCTTATTAGAGATTGAAAACATCATAACACCATGTTCTTTATATTTGTTTTACGGTTGCAGCTGACAGAATAATATAGTGTGCTGCAAAACTAATTATTCATAAATTACACTAATGAATGTCAACTTGCATCGGAAATCATTTTAAAGTTAGATTATTAATTAATTGTGTAATTAAGCACTTGACAGTGATAAATCATTTTCCTGACAGGGGTAGATGGCCTGTTTAACTTAGTGCCAGAAAGAAACTCCAGTAATAGATAGCATCAATTTAGAAAGGCTTTAAATTATGATCCCACCTGTGTAGAGGTACAAGCGGTGGCAAAAACTCACACAGTACTGGAATATCTTAAAGGGAGAGTTTAAAAATATTGCATACAGCTATATTAAAAAGCATAGTCAACTGTGCTTTTCTATACGGTTGAAACTGCAGGGATACATGACAGACATACCCTGTTTCCTCAAAAATAAGACAGTGTCTTATAAAGGACACATGTGAAAGATGTTTGGTTTTCATAGACTATAAATATGTTGGCACTTACTGTATGTTAATAAAAACAAGAAACAGCAAAAGGGACAATTCAGTTAAGAAAAACATATCAGGTAGCCATATTTACTGATATGACAGTATATAAATACAAGGGAGGTAAAAACACCACATCCTAGTGACATACAGACCAGGTGTAAATGGAGGAGCTTGACCACGTGCAAAATACTGATGAACAGCCCCTCACACCTATCACATATTGGGTAGGAGGGGTGACTGCTTATTATTATGTTCACATATTCATAAAGCAGCTTAAGGGTTTCAGCCACACAGACATTATAGTGCACCATGCAGGTTTACAGTCTATGGCCTTAGTCAGACGGGCTTTTTTCGCGCGATTTGCGCATGCGTCCGTCGATTTTTTTAAACCATTGCTTTGCAATGGTATCGGACACATGAGCGCTTTTTATGCGCTCGTCCGATAAATTATAGAACAGAAATCGCAGATCGCACCTATCTGCGATCTGCGATTCCTGTTCTCTTCTCTATATGCGCTCAATGGGGCTGGCGGCAGCAGCGCCGACCCCATTGAGAACATATAGAAGACAAATCATTCTTCTCTGCCACAGCTGTAACAGCTGTGGCAGAGAAGAACGATGTTTGCCCATTGAATTCAATGGAGCCAGCAATACAGCGGCTCCATTGAAAGCAATGCGCGGCGGGCGAGTGTGGGATGAATTGTCGGGAAGGGCTTAAATATATAAGCCCTTACCTGAAAATCATCCTAAAATGTGCTGAGCCAATCAGGGGGCAGATCTGACTCACACCCCCTTCACACCCACTGCAGGCCGGCCGCGGGGAACTCCGACTGCCGGGAGCAGGTGAGTATGTATATTTTTTTTATTTTAACACTTTTCTGGATGAATTGCAGGGAAGGGCTTATATATTTAAGCCCTTCCCGACAATTCATCCCACACTCGCCCGCAGCGCATTGCTTTCAATGAAGCCGCTGTATTGCCGGCTCCATTGAATGCAATGCGCTGGACAGCTCCGGCCCGTTTCTAATGAAACGCGGCTAGGAGCAGATTTTCGGGCGATTTTCGGGCACCGGTCACGCGATTTGCGTATGCGCATCCGTCATGCGATCCGCAAATCGCGCGAAAAACGCCCGTCTGACTAAGGCCTATTAGTGACACCGCTCTTCGATCCAGGGGGCTGCCCTGCACCTTACAAGTGGACCACAATAGTGGAGACTCCCTGGGCTCCCCCAGCATTTTGAAGCCGGATCTCTTACTGCAAAAGTGACAATAACTATGAGGTATTATGTAATATTTTGGCCAAAATATGCAAACTCGCAATATGTCAGCTGATTTATTGTTACATTTCAGTAAGTGGTCTAGCTTTAACCAATTTGTTATTTAAATATCATGCCTGGCACCTGTCTCACATTCAGCAATGTCTAATATCAAGTTGAGCTTCCACGTACATAGACCTGTCCTTTTCTGCTGCATAGGAGCCACGTCCATAGCACACAGGATGCAGAATGCTATTGATGCCACCAAATTACAGAGGTCTTTCTCACCTTCATTAATACCTCATGGAATTACTCCTGTTTCACATATGCCTTTTCCTATCTGCTGCACCCTATTAATCAGTGCCTTGCTGCCCAATTACAAACATCATAAAACATTAGACATCTTGGATAATAACCTGTTTAATCAACTGTGCGAGCCCTTGCTTAAATCTGTGATGTCAAACTTAATTATGTTAGCATTCCACAGTCCTGTACAAGGATTTATGCCTCATTGTCCCTGGGAAATTTGTACTCTTACAACCACCAGCGTCCCTTTTTCTGAGTAATTGCATCTCACATTACGCTCATTTTATAACTTCAAGATTGCAACACCACTACCTCTCTTCCCTCGGGCTATGGTTACCTTTGCCCCTGTTGTCTGACTGGTCCTCCACATAGCCATTTCTATGACCCATGGTTCATCAAGATCTTTTTGGTTGATGTGCGGCCTTCTGTTTTGGCCCCAGGTCATCAGATCATCTCTGCTACACTGCTCACGCTGCCCTCTCTCCTCATTGGCCAATGCCATGAAATGGATCTCTGCAGGGCTCCTCTCGTTGACACTGCTGGCTCTCACTGCACGGTGTTGCAAGTCACAGTCTTTTATAGGGTGCCTGAAGCACCTTAAACATTCTTCTGTCTTCTAGGTGGTGGGCAGGGCTTAGCCCTATTCAGATCCTGAGGGCAGATTGTTCAAAGCACTAATGTGCTAGCCAAGTTAGTGCTGCATCACATGGGGGATAAAGCCTCCCCCTATAGCACTTCTATGTGTCTTGACTACTTGTGCTTCACAGCACTCACTAGACAACTCTCCTCCCTGGCCATGGCTCTGGCTGGTGGAGGAGCCTCTACATAGTTCTATTAGCACTATGATCACTGGTGCTGGCATGTGCCTCTTCCTGCTCCCTGTTCCTGCTGGGTCCTGTGTAGGGAACATGGCTTAACTTATTTCCATCCAAGCTGCTGACCCAAGCAGCTGAGCCACAGTCATGTGTAAGGAGGCTGCTGGCCATATAAAAAATGCAATATTTTGTAAAAAAAAAAAAATACACTACCGTTCAAAAGTTTGGGGTCACCCAAACAATTTTGTGTTTTCCATGAAAAGTCACACTTATTCACCACCATGCGTTGTGAAATGAATAGAAAATAGAGTCAAGACATTGACAAGGTTAGAAATAATGATTTGTATTTGAAATAACATTGTTTTTACATCAAACTTTGCTTTCGTCAAAGAATCCTCCTTTTGCAGCAATTACAGCATTGCACACCTTTGACATTCTAGCTGTTAATTTGTTGAGGTAAGCTTGAGAAATTGCACCCCACACTTCTAGAAGCATCTCCCACAAGTTGGATTGGTTGGATGGGCACTTCTGGCGTACCATACGGTCAAGCTGCTCCCACAACAGCTCAATGGGGTTCAGATCTGGTGACTGCGCTGGCCACTCCATTACCGATAGAATACCAGCTGCCTGCTTCTGCTGTAAATAGTTCTTGCACAATTTGGAAGTGTGTTTAGGGTCATTGTCCTGTTGTAGGATGAAATTGGTTCCAATCAAGCGCTGTCCACTGGGTATGGCATGGCGTTGCAAAATGGAGTGATAGCCTTCCTTATTCAGAATCCCTTTTACCCTGTACAAATCTCCCACATTACCAGCACCAAAGCAACCCCAGACCATCACATTACCTCCACCATGCTTAACAGATGGCGTCAGGCATTCTTCCAGCATCTTTTCATTTGTTCTGCGTCTCACAAACGTTCTTCTTTGTGATCCAAACACCTCAAACTTGGATTCATCCGTCCACAACACTTTTTTCCAGTCTTCCTCTGTCCAATGTCTGTGTTCTTTTGCCCATCTTAATCTTTTTCTTTTATTGGCCAGTCTCAGATATGGCTTTTTCTTTGCCACTCTGCCCTGAAGCCCAAAATCCCGCAGCCGCCTCTTCACTGTAGATGTTGACACTGGTGTTTTGCGGGTACTATTTAATGAAGATGCCAGTTGGGTACCTGTGAGGCGTCTGTTTCTCAAACTAGAGACTCTAATGTGCTTATCTTCTTGCTTAGTTGTGCAACGCGGCCTCCCACTTCTTTTTCTACTCTGGTTAGAGCCTGTTTGTGCTGTCCTCTGAAGGGAGTAGTACACACCGTTGTAGGAAATCTTCAGTTTCTTAGCAATTTCTCGCATGGAATAGCCTTCATTTCTAAGAACAAGAATAGACTGTCGAGTTTCAGATGAAAGTTCTCTTTTTCTGGCCATTTTGAGCGTTTAATTGACCCCACAAATGTGATGCTCCAGAAACTCAATCTGCTCACAGGAAGGTCAGTTTTGTAGCTTCTGTAACGAGCTAGACTGTTTTCAGATGTGTGAACATGATTGCACAAGGGTTTTCTAATCATCAATTAGCCTTCTGAGCCAATGAGCAAATGCATTGTACCATTAGAACACTGGAGTGATAGTTGCTGGAAATGGGCCTCTATACACCTTTGTAGATATTGCACAAAAAAACAGACATTTGCAGCTAGAATAGTCATTTACCACATTAGCAATGTATAGAGTGCATTTGTTTAAAGTTAGGACTAGTTTAAAGTTTTCTTCATTGAAAAGTACAGTGCTTTTCCATCAAAAATAAGGACATTTCAATGTGACCCCAAACTTTTGAACGGTAGTGTATATTTGTACCGTTTTATTCTCTTATAATTGGTATTGACGTAACAGCAAAGATCCATACCATAAATCAATGTCAGACTTGCTGTTTTTTTCCATCTTGTCTCCCAAATTATGTAATAAAAAGTGATCAAAAAGTCATATGCATGTAACCCAAAAATAATACTAATAAAAATTACAAGAGATGAATATGCTGTGAATAAATCCACAAAAAGCCCACAAAGAACCTCCAGCAATGTAAATTAGACATATATGTGAATGATTTCACAGATAGCCAACAGAAAGTCTTCATCAATGTAATTGAAACATATTTTGTTGTGGATTTTGTATTGAGTTTCAAACTTTGCTTTTTAGTAGAGGAAATCTGTCTCAAAATCAGGTAGAACCATTGGACACATAGGGCTCCATCCACATGGTCTCTTATGCTTAAGTGTCCTAGATGCAGTTTTCTGATCTCCCTTGACCAGTCAGTGTAGAAGAGTACTCTAAATAGAAGTTCAATAGGCCATTCAACAGACGCGGCACAACCTAATGACTTGTTTAAATCAAGGCAAGTCCTAGATGCTCTAATTTAAATATTTAGTTTTTTTGTAACCTTCTGAAAAGGTTGTCCAGTACAATAATTGTGCAGCTTTTTTAAAATGTTCAAATTACTTGTCTTCCTAAGCATTCATTATTCACGTGCATACCCTGCCTGTGGTCCTGATTTAAGTTATTACCGGTATATCCTTGTCCTTCAAACATTAGATGGGAGGCATGACCTCTTTCGTATGCAGGTGACTGTTTGGCTGTCTGCGGCATAAGAGTACTGCATGTTTACAAGGAAAGGGAAAACAAACATGATATACTATGAACAAATAATTAAAAATGAAAGTGCTTATTCAGAGGCAAGGTTAAACTGACAAAATTATATAGGAATTTATACAGTGTAATATACTTATGTCTGTTCAACAAAAAATAGAAAATAATACATGTATGTCATATTTTGCTTTTTTTAAAAACATTCTTCTCCATGGTAAAAATATTGTACACTTGCACCTTACTTGCAATGCATATGCAACATACTATACTGAAAAAAAGAAAAGAAAATGAAACAAATAATACCAGTGTAAGGGTTGTGCTGGCTGGGATCTGTTGTACCACATAGGTCTCTAGCAGCATAGCACCACAGATGTGGAATGATTGAGCTGGCTGGGTGTGGTGTTCTCCTGCTACCACTCTGCAAGAGGTAGCTGGTTTCACTTCACTCTAGGGTTTGTTGGTTTTGTATGCCTGTACATGTGTTATGTGGGTAAACAGTGTTGTGTCCAGTGTTTCTGCAGGTGGCCAGACTTTAGTTGTGGACAGTCCTAGTCTGTGGATAGTATGAACAGGGGCTAGTCCAGTGTTTGTGCAGGTGGCCAGACATTAGGTGTGGATAGCCCTGCTCTGTGTATATGGTGTGAACAGTGTCATGTGCTGTATGTCTGTGCAGGTGGCTAGACATGAGGACTGAACTGTCCTGTTCTATGTGGTTGTGTGTCTAGCATGCTATCCCTAGTGTGCTGCTGTGTGATTAGTGTTCTGTGTGCCAGTCTGTTCTGGTTCCGTGTATTAACCCTTGTGGGTTAGTCAGGACCGAGGTTCCAGCACGGGACCGCTTTTATCGAGGCGATTGTCTTGCTTATTAGGTAGGGCTCTGCCATTCTCCCTGCAGCTTGAGGTCAGTTGTCTTGCTAGTGTAGACAATGAGACAATGAGGAGCCTTGATCGCCACTTGCGGGCTTAAGTATTTTGGCGAATATACGGACCAATACCTCGTACCTTCATAGCTATTAAATCTGCTTATGTGTAGTTATACATGGAGAGTGTGTGTCATCAGTCAGTTCCTGTTTGTGTCTTTCTACCAGTGCATTCAGTTTGAGTCCGTTTCCTGACTCTGTTCCTGTTGGTCTCTAACCCCTTTTGGGTCACGTTCGTCTGTTTGCCCACACGAACGAAACAACCAGATCACAACTCACATACATTGCAAAAGGGTTTTGATGAATAGTGAAATGTCAAGTGCCTGCAAACTGAAAAAACATTCATGCTGCACACAGGGGTGTAGCTAAAGTCTCATGGGTCCGGCTGCAACTGCATCCCCTATAGTTATGCCAGTGCATACACACTAAGGCCTCCTGCACATGAGTGGATTTGAATTGCGGAATTGCAGAATCCATGATTGGCACCCGCGCAGAAGATCCACTGTCATATTTGCCCATTGGAAGGCATTAACTTCCACAGCTTCAAGTAGATGTGCGGAAGCGAACTGCGATTTTTTTGAGCGGTAAAAAAAATAGCAGCATGCTTTATTTTAGTGTGGATTCCGCGCAGATGGGCTCCATTGATCTCTATGGGAGAGTTTAAATAGCAGTGCATCTGCAATTACATTACGATTGAGTACGGATTTGTAGGCGGATAGCTTGCTGGTTGCTAGGAGACCACATAATAAAATGAATAAAAGGAAGCAGGAATGCGGGAAAAAGACAGGACTGGACAGATTTTTTCTGAAGAAGAACTACTGCTTATTGCAGTAGCCCGGGTATTCGATATAGGCAGATTCATTGCTCTCCTAAGCCAAGAGAGCAGTATGCCATTCTGAAGGCGGTTCTAAGCTCCACCATAAAAGCACAAGATAATGTTGTTTGGGCATTAACCTTTTGTATAGAAGGGTTTTTCCAGTTTGGCAACTTTCTGATGTAATCACTAGAGATGAGCGATCACGCTCGGATAAGGCAGCTACTCGAGTGAGCATCGCTCTTCTTGAGTAACTGCATTCTTGTCCAAGCAGGCTCGGGGTGGTGGCGGGGGGCGGGGGGGGGGGGGGAGGAGAAAGATCTCTCTGTGTAGAAAACATAGTTGACTTTATGCCTATACGGTAAGCTATATTACAGCCTACCATTAGAAGTATACATCGGAAGGCAAAAAAGCAGTGTGAATGTTCCCTCAGTCATACACAACATTATTCTAGAGTGGTTCGGCATGGGATTTAACTGTGGATTTGCACATGTAAAATCTGTAGCAGAATACAGTACAATGGGAATTGACCTGCAATGTAAATTTTCACCCCTTAAGAACATGGCCTATTTTGGGCTTAAGGACGCATCCATTTTTGGGGGATTTCAATCTCAATTTTTCAAAAGCCATAACTTTTTAATTTTCCGTTGACACAGCCATATAAGGACTTGTTTTTTTGCATGGCGAACTATAGTTTTTATTGGGTACATATACTCTATTGTAAAACTTTTATTCATTTTGTTATGATACCAGGGAGATAAAAACACATCAATTCTGCCATAGATTTTTTATATATTTTTTTACAGCGTTAATCATGCGGCATAAATGACAATACATTTTTTCTGCGGGTCGGTTCGATTACAACAATACCAAAATTCTTATATTTTCTTTTAGGCTATTCCACTTTTCTGCAATAAAACCCCTTTTTGGAAATTATTATTTTTTTCTAAATCTGCATTCAAAGTCCTATAATTTTTTATTTTTCTATGGACGGAGCTCTGTGATGATTTATTTTTTGTGAGATGAGCTGTAGTTTTTATTTGTACCATTTTGGGGTACATACGGCTTTTTTGATCACTTTTTTAGTGTTTTTTTGGGATGCAAAATGGAAAAAAAAAGCATTTTGCCATTTTTTTTAGGGGAGTAGGAGGGTTAAGCTTTTTGCCGTGCAAGATAAAAAGCAAATTTAATTTATTGTATGCATCGTTATGGATACAGCAATACTAAATATGTGGGATTTTAATTTTAAAAAATTTATGCTAATATGGGAAAAAGCACTGAAAGGTGGTTCTTTATAGTTGTTTTTTTTTTTTTGCTTTATTTCTATCTTTTTTTTTACACTTTTTATGTCCCAGTAGGGAACTTATACAATCACACCTATAATCGCTAAGGCAATTCATCATGAGAGTCCGATGACGTCACAGAGGCAGCATACTCCCTCTGTAAGCCCTTTACATGCTGCAATCTACATAGATCGTGGCAGAGAAGGGGTTAACAGCGGGAATCGCTGCTCTGATGCACCCGCGCTATTGCAGAGGGAGGCTGACTATCAGTAACATCTGGCTCCTGCTGCCGGATAGCGTGAGATCTCTTCTTTTCTTGTGCTAACCAAGGGACGTAAATGTATGTTCTGTTGCCTTAAGTATCCTGCAGCCGGGATGTACATTTACGTCCTGTGGCGGGAAGGGGTTAAAATATGCATCTTTTCCATTTCTGTTGTGCATTTTCATCTCACTGCATGTTAAAATGTTGTTCATCATATGTATGTACCCGTGTAAGAAAACCCTTACAAAGTGTACTTTGTTTATAATATATTTCCCCTTTTCCTTTTTTTTTGCAGGTTCCTGGCCACTGGAAAATCATTAACCTGACAATGTGTATACCTTAATTAGAGCCTGTGTGGTTCTGCATAACTATTGCCTGGACTTTCTAAGCCCTCAGGAAGTAGTTCCATGGCAGGTGGACTATATGTGAGGAAGCAGATGAACAGTTCTATCTAAATAGCATTATTTTTTTAAGCTGGCTGTGCTTCTATTTTTGTTTTTAGCTAGATACTTATTGGCACATGTTTAGTTATGGACTTACAAGACAACGAGGACCCTTGACATTGCTTGCAAGCTTAACATAATTTTGTAAACTACTACCTTTTAGGTTTTTTTTGTAATGAAGAGTGTCCTTTAATGCTTTAATAACATGCCTACACCTGTCACTCACTGCAATCACTATGTGTCCCAGGTGGCTCAGTGATAGTATATAGCCAGGTATCCAGCTTTCTCATTCACGTAGAGGCTTTTTTTAGCCGAAAAAGAGGTGTCTATAGAGCTAAGAACCCATTCATTAAGATTTACCTGGATGTAGTTGATTGGTCCGCATACTTTTGATCAAAATGGGTACTAAGAACCTTGCATATGTTATGTGGTTAGCATAAACAACAGTTGTGCAGTTGTATGCAGATATTAAGTGTGTATGAGTGTTGAAGCATGTGTTTGTTACTGGAATTGTTGATGCCATGGCATATGTGTACCATAACATTTAATTTATTTGTTGGAAGTGCAGAGTTTTGTTTTTTTGTAGCAGAATGTCAGACATAATATTGTATATGGCTAACACCCACTCAGGGTGGTGCAATTATAGCTCCTGTGCGCACATCATTCCCATGTCATACATTTATGGTGCTTGGTATGAACTTTACAGGACTGTATATATATATGGCATGTAGCACCGAGAAGTTAAAAAAGTGTTCAGTTTTGAAAGGAAAATAAAGGCATACAAAACTGATATGGTAATGTACCGTATATACCGGCGTATAAGACGACTTTTGAACCCCGAAAAATCTGCTCTGCAGTCGGGGGTCGTCTTATGCGCCGGTAATACAAAAAAAAAAGTGTAAAAAAAAAAAATTTATTACTCACCTCCCACGGCGTTCTGTCGCGCTCCGGCAGGATGTCGCTCGCCCCGGCAGGCTGTCGCTCGCTCCTCGTCCCCGACGCAGCATAGCTTTCTGAATGCGGGGCTTGAAATCCCCGCTTCCAGAAAGCTAATACACACGCCGGCAGCCATGACAGCATTGAATGGCTGTGATTGGCTAAAGCACACGTGGCTTCAGCCAATCACACTATTCAATGACATCATTGAATGGCTGTGATTGGCTGAAGGCGCACGTGTTAGCAATCACACCCATTCAATGATGTCATTGAATAGTGTGATTGGCTGAAGCCACGTGTGCTTTAGCCAATCACAGCCATTCAATGATGTCATGGCTGCCGGCGTGTGTATTAGCTTTCTGGAAGCGGGGATTTCAAGCCCCGCATTCAGAAAGCTATGCTGCGCCGGGGACGAGGAGCGAGCGACAGCCTGCCGGAGCGAGCGACATCCTGCCGGAGCGCGACAGAACGCCGTGGGAGGTGAGTAATGAATTTATTTTTTTTTCTCCACTGTATACCGGCGTATAAGGTGACAGTTGGGGGGTCGTCTTATACGCCCCGTCGCCTTATACGCCGGTATATACGGTAGATAACCTATTTAAAAAATAATTAGCAATCCGTTATATTCAAAGAATATGTAATACAGGTTTCTTTTCTGCAGTTCTATTGTAGGAAAAAAATAATTCATTTCTGGTGCATATTTATAATGAAATAAGAATGACATGATGATGATGATGATGATGACAATAAGGGAATCAAGAAAATATTAGAATTGCATATATATAAGTATAGGCTGACATGTTGGAATACAGATCCATATTCATTCCTTCATTGTATTATACAGTATGTTGCAAAAGATCTTCAATATTTAAAAAATTCCTATTGCTAAATGCAAAGTGCATTTTAAGTAAACATACCTTTATTATATTGTATACACAAAACTATTTCAAAGCAAGTTGTGGTAATTTTTTAGAGGGCTTCTCACGAGGGCAAGGATAAATATAAGTGAGTGCACCTACCCACATGTATCATCGTACATGCCCATGAACCTCCATAACAATGTACTGCATCTGTCTCTGTTAATGAGAGAAGAACATCAATCTATGGCAATTCCAACAGGTAGCCCCAATAAATACAGTGACCATGCACACCTCCACTGCACTGAAGTGCAACTAATTTATTTATAGAATGAATCATCATTTATATCATGAATCAATACTGTTAGTATTCTATATATGCCATTGCTAATAGTTTTCCACTTGTGTAGAAAAGACATGAAGCTGCAGGTGCAGGGTGGGACAGCCAACATAATTTAGATAATGAGTAAATTACATAAGCAGTCAAACATTGGGTGATCACTGATTTGCTTAGAAAAAAGGGGAGTGATATAATTTCTATGTATAGAGATTTTCCTAATGAGCTGTTCATACATATGTCTAGAGAAACATATACAACTATAATCATAGAAAGGATTGTCGTAAGAGCAATGAAGCTGTGTTACTTCATGCTTCAAAGCTTTTTGCCCTCTTCTGTATCAATACTTTTGGATAATGGTCCCCATAATTAGTGGCTCTCGAGTCTAGACTTTCCCGGTCATCATGACACCTGATTTGTGGCTTGCCATAATAGTCCTCAATTATGACCCTATGCACTGGTTACAATACAAGATCCCCAATGACTATATTGTAGACATAGCCTAAGCCCAGAACAATGCAAATAAGGATGGTACCATATAAATGGATCACATTTAAAATTAAAATATCTGCAAATTTCTCTATACTTGATATGTATCCCCTTCATTTTATTTAATTGAAGGTAGCTCACTACACCACTCAGAGTTCAATGTTGATCATAATCTACAGAAAGTTGTGGAACCCTGCTTTAGGAAAATAGTGTAACTATAATTAAATTTTGTCTTCTTTCAACCTTTCTGATAATAATGTTACTACATACTACTGTGACAACATCCTCTGGAGTCAAAGTCAAAGAATCAGGCTTCAGCAGAGACTAGAGATGAGCGAGCACCAAAATGCTCGGGTGCTCGTTACTCGGGACGAAATTATCGCGATACTCGAGGGTTCGTTTCGAGTAACGAACCCCATTGAAGTCAATGGGCGACCCGAGCATTTTTGTATATCGCCGATGCTCGCTAAGGTTTTCATTTGTGAAAATCTGGGCAATTCAAGAAAGTGATGGGAACGACACAGCAACAGATAGGGCAAGCGAGGGGCTACATGTTGGGCTGCATCTCAAGTTCCCAGGTCCCACTATTAAGCCACAATAGCGGCAAGAGTGGACCCCCTCCCAACAACTTTTACTTCTGAAAAGCCCTCATTAGCAATGCATACCTTAGCTAAGCACCACACTACCTCCAACAAAGCACAATCACTGCCTGCATGACACTCCGCTGCCACTTCTCCTGGGTTACATGCTGCCCAACCCCCCCGCATGACCCAGTGTCCACAGCGCACACCAAAGTGTCCCTGCGCAGCCTTCAGCTGCACTCATGCCACACCACCCTCATGTCTATTTATAAGTGCGTCTGCCATGAGGAGGAACCGCAGGCACACACTGCAGAGGGTTGGCACGGCTAGGCAGCGACCCTCTTTAAAAGGGGTGGGGCGATAGCCCACAATGCTGTACAGAAGCAATGAGAAATATAATCCTGTGCCACCGCCATCAGAAGCTGCACACGTGGGCATAGCAATGGGGAACCTATGTGCCACACACTATTCATTCTGTCAAGATGTCTGCATGCCCCAGTCAGACCGCGTTTTTTTATAAATAGTCACAGGCAGGTACAACATCGCAATGGGAATTCCGTGTGCACCCACAGCATGGGTGGCTCCCTGGAACCCACCGGCTGTACATATATGTATCCCATTGCAGTGCCCATCACAGCTGAGGTAACGTCCGATTAAATGCAGGTGGTCTTCGGCCCACACTGCATGCCCCAGTCAGACTGGGGTTCTTTAGAAGTGGACACATGCAGTTACAACTCCCTGTGGACCCACAGCATGGGTGGGTGCCAGGAAGCCACCGGCGGTACATAAATATATCCCATTGCATTGCCCATCACAGCTGATGTAACGTCAGCTTTAATGCAGGTGGGCAAAAAATTAATTGGATTACACTGTAGGCGAGGGCCCCAAAAAATTGGTGTACCAACAGTACTAATGTACCTCAGAAAAATTGCCCATGCCCAACCAAGAGGGCAGGTGAAACCCATTAATCGCTTTGGTTAATGTGGCTTAATTGGTAACTAGGCCTGGAGGCAGCTCAGTTAAAAAAAAAATTGGTTCAGGTGAAAGTTTCAACGCTTTAATGAGCATTGAAACGTATAAAAATTGTTTACAAAAGTTATATGACTGAGCCTTGTGGGCCTAAGAAAAATTGCCCGTTCGGCATGATTACGTGAGGTTTCAGGAGGAGGAGCAGGAGGAGGAGGAGGAATAGAATACACAGATTGATGAAGCAAAAAGGTCCCCGTTTTTGATGGTGATAGAGAACGATGCTTCCATCCGCGGGTGCAGCCTACGTATTGCTTAGGTATCGCTGCTGTCCTCTGGTGGAGAAGAGAAGTCTGGGGAAATCCAGGTTTTGTTCATCTTGATGAGTGTAAGCCTGTCGGCACTGTCGGTTTACAGGCGGGTACGCTTATCCGTGATGATTCCCCCAGCCGCACTAAACACCCTCTCTGACAGGACGCTAGCCGCAGGACAAGCAAGCACCTCCAGGGCATACAGCGCGAGTTCAGGCCACGTGTCCAGCTTCGACACCCAGTAGTTGTAGGGGGCAGAGGCGTCACCGAGGACGGTCGTGCGATCGGAACTGGGCCTCGGCCACTAGCGCTGTCGGATGGGAATGTTACCATCAGTTTGTCCGCCATGGTTCTGTGGTATAGCATCACTCTCGAACCCCTTTCGTCTTCGGGTATGAGAGTGGAAAGGTTCTCCTTATACCGTGGGTCGAGCAGTGTGTACACCCAGTAATCCGTAGTGGCCAGAATGCGTGTAACGCGAGGGTCACGAGAAAGGCATCCTAACATAAAGTCAGCCATGTGTGCCAGGGTACCTGTACACAACACATGGCTGTCCTCACTAGGAAGATCACTTTCAGGATCCTCCTCCTCCTCCGGCCATACACGCTGAAAGGATGACAGGCAAGCAGCATGGGTACCCTCAGCAGTGGGCCAAGCTGTCTCTTCTCCCTCCTCCTCATGCTCCTCCCCCTCCTCCTCAACGCGCTGAGATATAGACATGAGGGTGCTCTGACTATCCAGCGACATACTGTCTTCCCCCGCCTTCATTTCCAAGCGCAAAGCATCTGCCTTTATGCTTTGCAGGGAACTTCTCAAGAGGCATAGAAGAGGAATGGTGACGCTAACGATTGCAGCATCCCCGCTCACCATCTGGGTAGACTCCTCAAAGTTTCCAAGGACCTGGCAGATGGCTGCCAACCAGGCCCACTCTTCTGTAAAGAATTGAGGAGGCTGACTCCCACTACGCCGCACATGTTGGAGTTGGTATTCCACTATAGCTCTACGCTGCTCATAGGGTCTGGCCAACATGTGGAGCGTAGAGTTCCACCGTGTGGGCACGTCGCACAGCAGTCGGTGCACTGGTAGATTAAACCGATGTTGCAGGGTCCGCAGGGTGGCAGCGTCCGTCTTGGACTTGCGGAAATGTGTGCTGACCCGGCGCACCTTTCCGAGCAGGTATGACAAGTGTGGGTAGCTTTTCAGAAAGCGCTGAACCACCAAATTAAAGACATGGGCCAGGCATGGCACGTGCGTGAGGCTGCCGAGCTGCAGAGCCGCCACCAGGTTACGGCCGTTGTCACACACGACCATGCCCGGTTGGAGGCTCAGCGGCGAAAGCCAGCAGTTGGTCTGCTCTGTCAGACCCTGCAGCAGTTCGTGGGCCGTATGCCTCTTCTCTCCTAAGCTGAGTAATTTCAGCACTGCCTGCTGACGCTTGCCCACTGCTGTGCTGCCACGCCGCGCGACACCGACTGCTGGCGACGTGCTGCTGCTGCTGACACATCTTGATTGCGAGACAGAGGTTGTGTTGGACTGGCCACTAAATTCACCCAATGTGCCGTCAGGGAGATATAGTGGCCCTGCCCGCCTGTGCTTGTCCACATGTCCGTTGTTAAGTGGACCTTGGCAGTAACCACGTTGGTGAGGGCGCGTACAATGTTGCGGGAGACATGGTCGTGCAGGGCTGGGACGGTACATCAGGAAAAGTAGTGGCGACTGGGAACCGAGTAGCGCGGGGCCGCCGCCACCATCATGCTTTTGAAAGCCTCCGTTTCCACAAGCCTATACGGCAGCATCTCCAGGTAGCCACCACAGGTATACAGTGACCCTGTGAAAGTCTCATGAAATCATTAATGCTTCCTGTGAATGCTCCAATCCAGTATCTCGGATAACTGTAGTAATTTGTAGGATAAGAGATAATACATGCCGACCAACGCAGATCCCTAGACTGTAAGCAGGAGAAAGAGGTGGCATAATAAGCCCGAGAAACCATGACCGAGGTAGGACCTGCAATACTCTGTGTGGGAAGCATGTGAGCGGGCCCAGGGTCATGCTCGGTCGCAGCCTCTACCTTGTGTGACCCAAGGTGCCGTTAGTTACATAGCAATGGTAAAACTATGTGTCCCCACACAATTCATTCTGTGTAGGTGTCAGATAGCTGAACACCGCAATGGGAAAGCCTTCTGCACCCTGCCCAAGTCATTCAGTGTATTTGTGCCAGATATCTAAAACACCACAATGGGAAATTTTTGTGCACCCACAGCATAGGCGAGCCCATGAAACCCAAGGAAAGTATTAAACATGAAGCAATTACAGTGCCCAAACATGGCAGAGTTTCACCCACCCAGGACCTCGGCCTCTGCCCACACCCTCAGCAATGGTGGGCATAAAGTGGACTCAGATGCTAGTACAGCTGTGAGCGTCTCATTAAATTAATTACGGTTGCTTTCATTGCTCCAAAGACTGGATGAACCACAAAGAAGTTCCACAGGCCAAACCTGGCGCAGTTGCATCCCCCCACAGGACTTCGGCCTCTGCCCACACCCTCAGCAATCGTGGGCATAAAGCGGACTCGGATGCTAGTACAGCTGTGAACGTCTTATTAAATCAATTACGGTTGCTTTCATTGCTACAAAGACTGGATCAACCACAAAGAAGTTCCACAGGCCAAACCTGGCGCAGTTGCATCCCCCCCCCAGGACTTCGGCCTCTGCCCACACCCCCAGCAATCATGGGCATAAAGCGGACTCAGATGCTAGTACAGCTGTGAACATCTCATTAAATCAGTTATGGTTGCTTTCATTGCTCCAAAGACTGGATCAACCACAAAGAAGTTCCACAGGCCAAACCTGGCACAGTTGCATCTCCCCCCAGGACTTCAGCCTCTGCCCACACCCTCAGTAATTGTGGGCATAAAGCTAACTTGGATGCTAGTACAGCTGTGAACGTCTCATTAAATCAGTTATGGTTGCTTTCATTGCTCCAAAGACTGGATGAACCACAAAGAAGTTCCACAGGCCAAACCTGCCACAGTACATCCCCCCAGGACTTCAGCCTCTGTCCACACCCTCAATAATTGTGGGCATAAATCGGACTTGGATGCTAGTACAGCTGTGAACGTCTCATTAAATAAGTTACGGTTGCTTTCATCACTCCAAAGACTGGATGAACCACAAAGAAGTTCCACAGACCAAACCTGGTGTAGTTGCATCCCCCCCAGGATTTCGGCCTCTGCCCACACTCTCAGTAATCGTGCGCATAAAGCGGACTCAGATGCTAGTACAGCTGTGAACGTCTCATTAAATCAGTTATGGTTGCTTTCATCGCTCCCAAGACAGGATGAACCACAAAAAAGTTCTACAGGCCAAACCTGGCGCAGTTGCATCCCCCCCATCCCCAGGACTTTGGCCTCTGCCCACAGCCTCAGCATTCGTGGGCATAAAGCCGACTTGGTTGCTAGTACAGCTGCGAACGTCTTAACTCAGTTACGCTTATTTTGATTGGTTCAAACAAGTGTCTCAGATAACTGTGGTAACATGAGAGCAAATTCATGCCAACCAAAGCTGATCCCCAGACCCCAAGCAGGTCAGGCTCGGTCCCAGCCTCCAACTTGTATCACCCAAGGTGCTGTGAGTTACATAGCTATGGGAAATCCATGTGTCCCCACACACTTCATTCTGTTTAGATGTCAGATAGCTGGACAATGCAACGGGAAAGCCATCTGCACTCTGCACCCTACCCAAGTCATTCAGTGTATTTGTGCCAGATAGCTAAAACACCGCAATGGGAAATCTTTCTGCACCTACAGCATAGGCGAGCCCATGAAACTCAAAGACGGTATTACACATGAAGAAATCAGAGTGCCCACACATAGCAGAATTTCACCCCACCAAGGACCTCGGCCCACACTTCTGCCCTAGTCATTCAGTGTATTTGTGCCAGATAGGTAAAACCCCACAATGGGAAAGCCATCTGCACCCTACCCAAGTCAGTCAGTGTATTTGTGCCAGACAGGTAAAACAACGCAATGGGAAGTCTTTGTGCACCCACAGCATAGGCAAGCACCTGGAATACAGGGACAGTATTAAACAGGAAGAAAAGAGGATGCCCAAACATCGCAGAGTTCCACCCCACCAAGGACCTCGGCCTTGGTCCACATTTCTGTCCAATTCATTCTTTGTATGTGTCAGATAGCTGAACAACGCAATGGGAAAGCCTTTGTCTTCAGTAGGCTTAGCAAGCCAGGTGGGGTTAGTCACCTCATCGTCCAGCAGCTCTTCCTCCGAATCCTCTGTGCGCTCCTCCCTCGGACTTACTGCCCTTACTACTACCTCACTAACAGGCAACTCTGTCTCATCATCCTCATCCACAAAAAGCTCTTGAAACAGTTGCCGGAAGTCCCCAGCCTCATCACCCGGACTCCGCGAACTTTCCAAAAGCTTGGGCATCAGTCACGACAAACTCCTCAAATGAGAGAGGAACCATTTTTTCCCACTCAGGGCAGAGACCAGAGAACAGTTCCTGGGAGTCTGCCTGCTCAGAATTTGTCATTTTTTATGGAGTGAGGAGGCTGGGAAGAAAGAGGAGCAGCCAGAGGATTCAGAGTTGCAGTCCCTAGGCCAGGAGTAGTGGACTGCGTAGAAGACTGAGGGTTCGACACATTGTTGGACGCGTTATCTGTGATCCACAAAAGGACCTGCTCACACTGCTCTGCTTGTAATAAAGGTCTACCAAGTGGACTCGCAAATTGTGATATGAAGCTGGGGAGCCCAGAAACTTGCCTCTCGCCTAATCCCTCAGCAGCCTGTGCCCATACCCTCACTTGGACACCCGCGTCTGCGTCCACGTCCTCGACTCTTACCACGACTCCTCATCATGGCAGATTAAGGATAGAGCAGGGCCCAAATAAATTACCCCACTGTACAGCGCTGACAACTGTGGCTAATTCACCTCACACAAAGACCTGTAGATAGCGGAGGCTCTATGCTGTGACTTGAAAAAATTAACCCGCTGTCTTGCACTGATACCTAGGGATCATTTACCGCTCACAGAGACTTGTAGATAAGAGAGGCTGTATGGAGTGGGACGAGACACTAAAGGCAGTGGATAGTGCTGGTAACTGCAGCTATCTCAACCCCCCAAGGAAAGGGTATTGTGAAGCACTCTGCGCAGTGGCAGAGCTGAAATACTTTGCAGTGGCCTAGGAAATATTAGAGTACTATTTCGCGGTGAGACCTCTGTCTAATGCACTGCAGACTAAGGGCGAGCACCCACTGGCGTTTTTTTACCTGCGTTTTGCGTTTTTCCTGCACAGGCATAGAGATAACATGTGTTCCTGTCCACTGGCGTTTTTTTTGCGTTGCGTTTGCGTTTTTAACATAGGAACTGTCGGTTGCATATGTGTCCTTATTTTTCTCCTAATGCACCCATGAAAGTCAATGGAAATTAATGGAAAAGCCGCGAAAACACAGCGAAAACGCCGCGAAAAACGCGCGGAAAAATCACGGGAAACGCGGCGAAAACGCTGCGTTTTTTCCCCGCGGAAAACGCCGACGCCAGTGGGTGCTCGCCCTAAGAATGGTATAACTGAAAAATTTTGCAGTGGCCTAGGAAATATTAGAGTACTGTTTTGTGGTGAGACCTCTGTCCAATGCACTGCAGACTGAGAACAGTATAACTAAAACGCTTTGCAGGGGTCTAGGAAATATTAGAGTACTGTTTTGTAGTGAGACCTCTGTCTAATGCACTGCAGACTGAGAATGGTATAACTGAAAGAATTTGCAGTGGCCAAGGAAATAATAGAGAATTGTTTCGTGGTGAGACCTCTGTCTAATGCACTGCAGACTGAGAATGGTATAGCTGTAATGCTCTGCACAGGGTTAGATACTTTAAAAAAAGGGTGCACTACTGCTCCCAGCTAGCCACAACTATAATGCACACAATGAAGAGTAGCCATAAGAAGGACCATTGGGGTTCTTGTAGAGAGGATCCCGACTGTAACACTTTCCCTATCTCAGCAGCTCTTTCCCTAAACTCTGCGTAATGCACTGCAGACCAAGAATGGTATAGCTGTAATGCTCTGCACAGGCCTAGATGCTTTTAAAAAAGGGTGCACTACTGCTCCCAGCCAGCCACAACTGTAATACACACGATGAGGAGTAGCCCTAAGAAGGACCGTTGGGGTTCTTGTAGAGAGGATCCTACTCTAACACTTTCCCTGTATAAGCATCAGCACTTTCCATAACCATTGGCAGCATGCGTCTGAGGCGAGCCGCGGGCGGGACCAGTTTAAGTACTCGGCGGTCACCTGATCGGCCCAGCCACTCACTACTGTGGGGCGGGGGGGGGGGGGGGAGGGGGCTGGCACGTCACAGCAGGAAGTGGTAATGCCTTCCCTGCATGTTTATTGGCTAGAAAATGGCGCTAAACATGAGGGGAAGGTAAATGAAATTGACTCGAGTACCGCATGGTGTTTGTCTCAAGTAAAGAGTATCTCAAGTACCCTAATACTCGAACGAGTAGCAAGCTCGGAAGAGCATGCTCACTCATCTCTAGCCTTAAGTCATGGGATCTCAAGAATGACAAAAAGCATATAAGTAAAAAAAAGGAATGCATACTGTATAATGGCATAACTTGAAGAAAAAGTTTATTTAAAAAAAGAACTAGTTTTATTGAACAATAAATATACCATTCAATATATAAGTAGGTAACACTGCATACATCGTAACATCTTCAAGTTAAGAGAGAATTACATAGGTACTTTGCCCATATATGTACAACAAGCCTTGGAGCTGATCCTGCATGAAAGTTGTGTCCGATGAGTCCGATCTCCCTGACACCCTGTTAAATTTCTCTGGACATTTTCTATTTTTATAGACTATCTTTTCATGGCAAGGTGGAGTTAACAATGTTCTGCCAATTTGACAGCGTTGGAGGACGTCTATCCATCCATCTTAAAGCTATCATCTTGTGAGCCGAAAACAATACCTTAATAAGAAATATCCGATCATGAAATTGCCAGTGCTCCTCATCCAAAATTCCCAATAAGCATATGGAAAGGTTTATTTTAGTTTTTAGATTGATCCTTTTACTATTTGCAATTTTTTTTTCTTGGATCAGGAGCTGTAATTGCATCATCAGCATAAATACAAGCCCTCAGAAAGCTATATTGATGTTACTATAAAAAAATTGACTCTCAAAATATGGAGGCACAAAATCTGTTTTTAATTTTTTACGCAAAAGTAGTAAAACCTTAAAAAAAATGTTTATAGGCTCATTCAGACGAGCACATTTTTCACCCATGTGTAAGCACGGGAAAAAAAAATCGCACATCGCATGTAGAAAAATCGCATGACCGGGTGCTTTTGCACTTACATGTCCTATCTTTTGCAGGTGCTTCTAAAAAACAGACATTGGGCCGCTTTCATTGAAAGAATTGGTTCCAATACAGCCATTTTTAAAACATGCCTATACATGCGTGAAAAAAAGCGCTCAACTGACTGAGCCCAAAATTCAATATCAAAATAATTATAACGACCTACAGAATAAAGATTTTGTGTATCTATATTGCATGTGAGTGTTATAAGAACAAGTCCAAAACATAAAATAGCAAAAATTGCTGTCTCCCCCAAAAGATATTAAAAGTGATTCAATACATTATATGTGCCACAAAATTGTTTAATTCAATACTACTCATTCACCAAAATTAAGCATTTGTATTTTTTCTGACAATGGAAAAATAAGACAGTTTTGGCTTTTGAAATGAAATAGTGAAAAGAAACATTGCTGGATCCTTATACTCTAAACTAGGCAGCATAGGGTAGGTGTTAATTTCAAAACTAAAAAAGTTTAGTACCGTGCTAGGGCGAAGTCAGATGAGCATTTTTTTGTGCACACATATGTGCGAAAAAAAGAGCGCGTCTGATAGAACCATTGGTTTCATATGCAGTGTTCACATATCCATTTTTTACAGGCACAAAATCTTTGCACATGCAAAAGATAGGACATGCGTGCACTGCCAAGGTCCATGCTGTACATATTGAATCCCCGCAGGGAGTCACCTCACCACTGAACACTGTGACCACTGAACACTGTGATGGGACTCCCCGTGGGGATGAAAGAATATCCTGTGACAGTTGTCACAGTTGTGGCAGAGGATCCTGATGTTCTCCCATTGCTTATCAATGGGGCCGGCGTTGCAGCTGCCCCATTGAAGGCAATGAGATGCAGGCAAACCCTGCAGTGATTTTTTGGGAAAGGGCTTGAAATATATGCCCTTCCCTGATCATCCCTAGCTGCTGGAAAGAAAAAAAGAAAATAACATTACTTACCTAGCAGCACAGTCCGGGCTATGGCACGTCTTCTCTAAATTCTCTGAATTCAATGAATGGCTAAGCACTGGCTCTGATTGGCTGAGCAATGTGACCAATCACATTCAGCGCTCAGTTGTCATTCAATGAATGGCTGAGCACTGCTTGTGATTAGCTGAGCGTTCAGCCAATCAGACCAGCACTTTCAAGAGGCAGGCATTTTTAAACCTCGGCCAGAAGAAAGTGCTTTAGATCAGTGCCAGCATGCAAAAGAGAAGAAGTTCCGGGGGCCAGACAGCGCTGTTAGGTGAGTAATGTTTTTTTCTACACCTTGGGATGATTTTGAGGGAAGGGCTTATATTTCAAGCCCTTCCCCAAAAATCACTGCAGTGGTTGCCTGCATCCCATTGCCCTTCAATAGAGCCGGCAGCAGCAGTGCTGGTCCATTGAACGCAATGGGATCAGAGCTATAGTCACACACATTTTGATAATGCATGGAGGGCTTTTTTTTGCGCACATAGGTGTGCAAAAAAAAAAAACGCTTGTCTGACTGATACCTTAGCCAGTACAGCAAAATGTGATTGTTTTTAGTAAGAAAAACAAGTAATCTTGTACATATGATACCATTTAATGGTGAACAAAAATAAATGATGTTATAGTGAGCTTTCAAACCTACTCAAGGCTCCTCTTTAGGCATAATGAAACAGAGCTGGATGGGGTATACATGTATACAAATATACACATGAAAAGGCACAGACATAGTGTAATTAATTTGTGCTTAAAACAATACCAGACAAGATAATCAAAGCATTAAATACTTAATTAGTCCACTGGTAAGGAATGGAACAGTTTTATGGTCTCTAAATTGGTCTTAGGGGGTCACTTGGGTATGTTTTGTCTCTACTTTGCAAAAAGGCCCTCGGAGGTTCATTCCATTCTAGAGTGTGTCAAAAATGGCCATAAATTTATACTCCTAAATTCTTTTGTGACACTGCAACTTTAAAAAGACTAAACTACGACTTCAAAACTAAAGCATAGAAATAGTATACAACTGGAAAAGAGAAGTTTGTTCAACAAGTATTTTGTGCCCACTGAATAACTGAACCTTCTCAACCTTAGTTTAGAACGTGATGCAGAGTGTTTATTTTTCATGCCTTGAACTTAAAACAGCAAATATATTTGAATGTTTCTTATTCTTCTAAAAAATATGTTATAAGCCTTCAGAAAACAAGTCAAATATTCCAGTGCACAAAAGAAGTAAAGGCTGATTGATTTGAACTAGTTTTAAAAAATATGGTTTTGTATAGAAATAAGGGGGCACATTATATGTGAATCATTCCTACTTGGGATTTAAAAATATTTGAAACAATTCTTATCACTTCTGACAGGAAGAAAATACAGCCCACATTACCACAGCATAAATAATATTTGCTATGTCAGAAAAATAAGAACAACACATTTTACTGGTTATATTTGTATAACATCAGAAGTTCAACCAAGTGAACAAATGTGTTTTTTAAGAATCGCAGGCAGTCATTGCAAAAGCAAGTATGGTATTTTTAGGCATTTTACTTCAGAATAAAAATCTTCAAGGTCAGACGTTTGTTTTGCATTGCTGTAAAAATATGAAGATCCACATATTTAGATCTTTATATTCTTAAGTTTACAGTGGCAAGATAATTTGTAAGGGTTACTGTACACTTAGTAACTTCACAAATCTATTGAAAATGCATCTACAGGCCCTAACTATGGAACATAGAAAACAGGAAGACAGCATTGTAGCATATTCTGTTTAAATGTTTAAAAAAAATGTAAATAAAATTTTGGTTGACCTCCTTTTCTAATAAAAGTACTTTGCTAAGCACCATCTTAGGAACAGTTTTCATTTATTCATCTGTATTTCCATTTTTACGGTTATACATAGAAAAAGAAAAATGAAAATGGCGGCAGTGTTGACCTGTAACATGACAATCACCAAAGGTGCCTGATGGATCCCACTGACTACAATGAATTGCTTTGGGTTTCCATCATGGTGTCCATTATTTTACCAGAAACATATAGTGCTAAATGTAGCATTATTCTTTGGGTATTTACGATGGGAATCTAACAGGGCCTCCAATGCAAATGTAAACCTAGCCTTACTAGTGTTTATGTCATCAGTATAATTTTCTATAATAGATGCTGAGCTACAAGTGTGCACATCAATAAATCACTGAAGGCAGCAAACCCCCAAAAGAACAATATGTGCTCTAATGTAAAGTAAGAGCAAATACTAGCAGTGGTTCACTTCAGCCAGAGAGCAAAGACTATCATTATGCATCATTAGTAGTAGGGGAGAGCCTACTGTGTGTATGCTGCATTGTGAGCAAATGTTACTGTGTGTGCTCTGATATAAAGCAAGCGCAGATACTGCCAGGGATAACATTACAGACCTATCAGGCACTAGCAGTGGTTCACCTCAGCTAGAGCAGATACTACCAGGGCTAACAGAACAGGCACTAGCAGTGGTTCACTTCAGCTGCGAGCAAAGACTATCAGTATGCATCGATAGTATAAGGGGAGAATCTACTGAGAGTGCTGTGGGATAAGTAAATGCGGCTGAGTGTGTGCTCTAAAGTAAAGCAAATATCATTATATTAGATATTATTAATAGTTAACTATATCTATTTAGTGTTGACACTAGAGATGAGCGAGCACCAAAATGCTCGGGTGCTCGTTACTCGAGACGAACTTTTCGCGATGCTCGAGGGTTCGTTTCGAATAACGAACCCCATTGAAGTCAATGGGCGACCCGAGCATTTTTGTATATCGCCGATGCTCGCTAAGGTTTTCGTTTGTGAAAATCTGGGCAATTCAAAAAAGTGATGGGAACGACACAGCAACAGATAGGGCAGGCGAGGGGCTACATGTTGGGCTGCATCTCAAGTTCCCAGGTCCCACTATTAAGCCACAATAGCAGCAAGAGTGCCCCCCCCCCCTCCCAACAACTTTTACTTCTGAAAAGCCCTCATTAGCAATGCATACCTTAGCTAAGCACCACACTACCTCCAACAAAGCACAATCACTGCCTGCATGACACTCCACTGCCACTTCTCCTGGGTTACATGCTGCCCAACCCCCCCCCCCACGACCCAGTGTCCACAGCGCACACCAAACTGTCCCTGCCCAGCCTTCAGCTGCCCTCATGCCACGCCACCCTCATGTTTATTTATAAGTGCGTCTGCCAGAGGAAAAGCAGGCACACACTGCAGAGGGTTGGCACGGCTAGGCAGCGACCCTCTTTAAAAGGGGCGGGGCGATAGTCCACAATGCTGTACAGAAGCAATGAGAAATCCAATCCTGTGCCACCTCCATCAGGAGCTGCACACGTGGGCATAGCAATGGGGAACCTATGTGCCACACACTATTCATTCTGTCAAGGTGTCTGCATGCCCCAGTCAGACCGCGTTTTTTTATAAATAGTCACAGGCAGGTACAACTCCGCAATGGGAATTCCGCGTGCACCCACAGCATGGGTGGCTCCCTGGAACCCACCGGCTGTACATAAATGTATCCAATTGCAGTGACCTGGACAGCAGAGCTAACGTCAGATTAAATGCAGGTGGGCTTCGGCCCACACTGCATGCCCCAACCGGACCGGGCTTTTTAATTCATAGACACAGGCAGGTACAACTCCCTATTGTGAAGTCCCTGTGGACCGACAGCATGAGTGGGTGCCAGGAAGCCACCGGTGGTACATAAATATATCCCATTGCATTGCCCATCACAGCTGAGGTAATGTCATGTTTAATGCAGGTGGGCTTCGGCCCACACTGCATGCCCCAGTCAGACTGGGGTTCTTTAGTAGTGGACACATGCAATTACAACTCCCTGTGGACCCACAGCATGGGTGGGTGCCAGGAAGCCATCGGCGGTACATAAAATATATCCCATTGCATTGCCCATCACAGCTGAGGTAATGTCATGTTTAATGCAGGTGGGCTTCGGCCAACACTGCATGCCCCAGTCAGACTGGGGTTCTTTAGAAGTGGACACATGCAGGTACAACTCCCTGTGGACCCACAGCATGGGTGGGTGCCAGGAAGACACCGGCGGTACATAAATATATCCCATTGCATTGCCCATCACAGCTGAGGTAATGTCATGTTTAATGCAGGTGGGCTTCGGCCCACACTGCATGCCCCAGTCAGACTGGGGTTGTTTAGAAGTGGACACATGCAGTTACAACTCCCTGTGGACCCACAGCATGGGTGGGTGCCAGGAAGACACCGGCGGTACATAAATATATCCCATTGCATTGCCCATCACAGGTGAGGTAATGTCATGTTTAATGCAGGTGGGCTTCGGCCCACACTGCATGCCCTAGTCAGACTGGGGTTCTTTAGAAGTGGACACATGCAGTTACAACTCCCTGTGCACCCACAGCATGGGTGGGTGCCAGGAAGCCACAGGCAGTACATAAATATATCCCATTGCATTGCCCATCACAGCTGAGGTAATGTCATGTTTAATGCAGGTGGGCTTCGGCCCACACTGCATGCCCCAGTCAGACTGGGGTTCTTTAGAAGTGGACACATGCAGTTACAACTCCCTGTGGACCCACAGCATGGGTGGCTCCCTGGAACCCACCGGCGGTACATAAATATATCCCATTGCAGTGCCCAACACACCTGATGTAACGTCAGCTTTAATGCAGGTGGGCTAAAAATTATTGGATTACACTGTAGGCGAGGGCCCCCAAAAATTGGTGTACCAACAGTACTAATGTCCGTCAGAAAAATTACCCATGCCCAACCAAGAGGGCAGGTGAAACCCATTAATCGCTTTGGTTAATGTGGCTTAATTGGTAACTACGCCTGGAGGCAGCCCAGTTAAAATAAAAATTGGTTGAGGTGAAAGTTTCAACGCTTTAATGAGCATTGAAACGTATAAACATTGTTTACAAAAGTTATATGACTGAGCCTTGTGGGCCTAAGAAAAATTGCCTGTTCGGCGTGATTATGTGAGGTTTCAGGAGGAGGAGCAGGAGGAGGAGGAATATTATACACAGATTGATGAAGCAAAAAGGTCCCCGTTTTTGATGGGGATAGAGAACGATGCTTCCATCCGCGGGTGCAGCCTACGTATTGCTTAGGTATCGCTGCTGTCCGCTGGTGGAGAAGAGAAGTCTGGGGAAATCCAGGCTTTGTTCATCTTGATGAGTGTAAGCCTGTCGGCACTGTCGGTTGACAGGCGGGTACACTTATCTGTGATGATTCCCCCAGCTGCACTAAACACCCTCTCTGACAAGACGCTAGCCGCAGGACAAGCAAGCACCTCCAGGGCATACAGCGTGAGCTCAGGCCACGTGTCCAGCTTCGACACCCAGTAGTTGTAGGGGGCAGAGGCGTCACGGAGGATGGTCGTGCGATCAGCTACGTACTCCCTCACCATCCTTTTACAGTGCTCCCGCCGACTCAGCCTTGACTGGGGAGCGGTGACACAGTCTTGCTGGGGAGCCATAAAGCTGTCAAGGGCCTTACAGAGTGTTCCCCTGCCTGTGCTGTACATGCTGCCTGATCTCCACGCCTCCCCTGCTACCTGGCCCTCGGAACTGCGCCTTCGGCCACTAGCGCTGTCGGATGGGAATTTTACCATCAGTTTGTCCGCCAGGGTCCTGTGGTATAGCATCACTCTCGAACCCCTTTCCTCTTCGGGTATGAGAGTGGAAAGGTTCTCCTTATACCGTGGGTCAAGCAGTGTGTACACCCAGTAATCCGTAGTGGCCAGAATGCGTGTAACGCGAGGGTCACGAGAAAGGCATCCTAACATGAAGTCAGCCATGTGTGGCAGGGTACCTGTACGCAACACATGGCTGTCCTCACTAGGAAGATCACTTTCAGGATCCTCCTCCTCCTCCTCCTCCTCAGGCCATACACGCTGAAAGGATGACAGGCAAGCAGCATGTGTACCCTCAGCAGTGGGCCAAGCTGTCTCTTCCCCCTCCTCCTCATCCTCCTCCTCACCGTGCTGAGATATAGACAGGAGGGTGCCCTGACTATCCAGCGACATACTGTCTTCCCCCGGCTCTGTTTCTGAGCGCAAAGCGTCTGCCTTTATGCTTTGCAGGGAACTTCTCAAGAGGTATAGCAGAGGAATGCTGACGCTAATGATTGCAGCATCGCCGCTCACCACCTGGGTAGACTCCTCAAACTTTCCAAGGACCTGGCAGATGTCTGCCAACCAGGCCCACTCTTCTGAAAAGAATTGAGGAGGTTGACTCCCACTCCGCCGCCCATGTTGGAGTTGGTATTCCACTATAGCTCTACGCTGCTCATAGAGCCTGGCCAACATGTGAAGCGTAGAGTTCCACCGTGTGGGCATGTCGCACAGCAGTCGGTGCACTGGCAGATTAAACCGATGTTGCAGGGTACGCAGGGTGGCAGCGTCCGTGTGGGACTTGCGGAAATGTGCGCAGAGCCGGCGCACCTTTCCGAGCAGGTCTGACAAGCGTGGGTAGCTTTTCAGAAAGCGCTGAACCACCAAATTAAAGACGTGGGCCAGGCATGGCACGTGCGTGAGGCTGCCGAGCTGCAGAGCCGCCACCAGGTTACGGCCGTTGTCACACATGACCATGCCCGGTTGGAGGCTCAGCGGCGCAAGCCAGTGGTCGGTCTGCTCTGTCAGACCCTGCAGCAGTTCGTGGGCCATGTGCCTCTTATCTCCTAAGCTGAGTAGTTTCAGCACGGCCTGCTGACGCTTGCCCACCACTGTGCTGCTACGCCGCGCGACACCGACTGCTGGCGACGTGCTGCTGCTGCTGACACATCTTGATTGCGAGACAGAGGTTGCGTTGGAGGAGGAGGAGGAGGAGGAGGGTGCTTTAGTGGAGGAAGCATACACCGCCGCAGATACCACCACCGAGCTGGGGCCTGCAATTCTGGGGGTGGGTAGGACGTGAGCGGTCCCAGGCTCTGACTCTGTCCCAGCCTGCACTAAATTCACCCAATGTGCCATCAGGGAGATATAGTGGCCCTGCCCGCCTGTGCTTGTCCACGTGTCTGTTGTTAAGTGGACCTTGGCAGTAACCGCGTTGGTGAGGGCGCGTACAATGTTGCGGGAGACGTGGTCGTGCAGGGCTGGGACAGCACATCAGGAAAAGTAGTGGCGACTGGGAACTGAGTAGCGCGGGGCCGCCGCCGCCATCATACTTTTGAAGGACTCCGTTTCCACAAGCCTATACGGCAGCATCTCCAGGCTGATAAATTTGGCTATGTGCACGTTTAACGCTTGAGCGTGCGGGTGCGTGGCGGCGTACTTGCGCTTGCGCTCAAACACTTGCGCTAGCGACGGCTGCACGGTGCGCTGACAGACATTGGTGGATGGGGCCGAGGACAGCGGAGGTGAGGTTGTGGGTGTAGGCCATGAGACGGTAGTGCCTGTGTCCTCAGAGGGGGGTTGGATCTCAGTGGCAGGTTGGGGCACAGGGGGAGAGGCAGCGATGCAAACCGGAGGCGGTGAACGGCCTTCGTCCCACCTTGTGGGGTGCTTGGCCATCATATGTCTGCGCATGCTTGTGGTGGTGAGGCTGTTGGTGGTGGCTCCCCGGCTGATCTTGGCGCGACAAAGGTTGCACACCACTGTTCGTCGGTCGTCTGCACTCTCAGTGAAAAACTGCCAGACCTTTGAGCACCTCGGCCTCTGCAGGGTGGCATGGCGCGAGGGGGCGCTTTGGGAAACAGTTGGTGGATTATTCGGTCTGGCCCTGCCTCTACCCCTGGACACCGCACTGCCTCTTGCAACCTGCCCTGCTGCTGCCCTTGCCTCCCCCTCTGAAGACCTGTCCTCAGTAGGAGTAGCAAACCAGGTGGGGTCAGTCACCTCATTGTCCTGCTGCTCTTCCTCCGAATCCTCTGTGCGCTCCTCCCTCGGACTTACTGCCCTTACTACTACCTCACTGATAGACAACTGTGTCTCAACGTCATCGTCCTCCTCACCCACTGAAAGGTCTTGAGACAGTTGCCGGAAGTCCCCAGCCTCATCCCCCGGACCCCGGGAACTTTCCAATGGTTGGGCATCAGTCACGATAAACTCCTCTAGTGGAAGAGGAACCACTGCTGCCCAATCTGAGCAGGGGCCCGAGAACAGTTCCTGGGAGTCTGCCCGCTCCTCAGAATGTCTCATTGTAATGGAGTGAGGAGGCTGGGAGGAAGGAGGAGCAGCAGCCAGAGGATTCAGAGTTGCAGCAGTGGACGGCGCAGAACTCTGGGTGGACGATAGATTGCTGGATGCACTTTCTGCCATCCACGACAGGACCTGCTCACACTGCTCATTTTCTAATAAAGGTCTACCGCGTGGACCCATTAATTGTGCGATGAATGTGGGGACGCCAGAAACGTGCCTCTCTCCTAATCCCGCAGCAGTCGGCTGCGATACACCTGGATCAGGAGCTCGGCCTGTGCCCACACCCTGACTTGAGCCTCCACGTCCTCTGCCGCGTCCACGTCCTCTAGGCCTACCCCTACCCCTCAGCATGCTGTATTACCAGTAATGCAGAAACAGAATGCTGTAATTAAATGTGCCGCTTATTGGCCTGTGGTTGGAGGCTGACTTCGCTTACGGAACGCCAGGAAATAATTTTGCGCAAGCCTGCTGTAACACTTAGCTGGCTGCGTATGAATTTGGAGAAATTTTACACCCAGCACAGACCCAGAACACTGAGGACAGTCACAGGCAGCCCAAATAGATTTTTTTCCCCAAATTGTTTTGCAAAGGCCCACTGCCTATATTCAATCAATATGTCTTCTGTCCCTGCCTAAGCGCTTCTGGCCCTGGAGTATGTCAAAGAACTGTAGAGTGTTGCACTGTGAACTGCAATACAGCGGTGATTTCACAGTCCAGACAGAGCCAGGAAATAATTTTGCGCAAGCCTGCTGTAACACTTAGCTGGCTGCGTATGAATTTGGAGAACTACTACACTCAGCACAGACCCAGAACACTGAGGACAATCACAGGCAGCCCAAATAGATTTTTTTCCCCAAATTTTTTTGCAAAGGCCCACTGCCTATAGTCAATCAATATGTCTTCTGTCCCTGCCTAAGCACTTCTGGCCCTGGAGTATGTCAAAGAACTGCAGAGTGTTGCACTGTGAACTGCAATACAGCGGTGATTTCACAGCCCAGACAGAGCCAGGAAATAATTTTGCGCAAGCCTGCTGTAACACTTAGCTGGCTGCGTATGAATTTGGAGAACTACTACACCCAGCACAGACCCAGAACACTGAGGACAGTCACAGGCAGCCCAAATAGATTTTTTTCCCCAAATTGTTTTGCAAAGGCCCACTGCCTATATTCAATCAATATGTCTTCTGTCCCTGCCTAAGCGCTTCTGGCCCTGGAGTATGTCAAAGAACTGTAGAGTGTTGCACTGTGAACTGCAATACAGCGGTGATTTCACACCCCAGACAGAGCCAGGAAATAATTTTGCGCAAGCCTGCTGTAACACTTAGCTGGCTGCGTATGAATTTGGAGAACTACTACACTCAGCACAGACCCAGAACACTGAGGACAGTCACAGGCAGCCCAAATAGATTTTTTTCCCCAAATTTTTTTGCAAAGGCCCACTGCCTATAGTCAATCAATATGTCTTCTGTCCCTGCCTAAGCACTTCTGGCCCTGGAGTATGTCAAAGAACTGCAGAGTGTTGCACTGTGAACTGCAATACAGCGGTGATTTAACAGCCCAGACAGAGCCAGGAAATAATTTTGCGCAAGCCTGCTGTAACACTTAGCTGGCTGCGTATGAATTTGGAGAACTACTACACCCAGCACAGACCCAGAACACTGAGGACAGTCCCAGGCAGCCCAAATAGATTTTTTTCCCCAAATTTTTTTGCAAAGGCCCACTGCCTATATTCAATCAATATGTCTTCTGTCCCTGCCTAAGCGCTTCTGGCCCTGGAGTATGTCAAAGAACTGCAGAGTGTTGCACTGTGAACTGCAATACAGCGGTGATTTCACAGCCCAGACAGAGCCAGGAAATAATTTTGCGCAAGCCTGCTGTAACACTTAGCTGGCTGCGTATGAATTTGGAGAACTACTACACCCAGCACAGACCCAGAACACTGAGGACAGTCACAGGTAGCCCAAATAGATTTTTTTCCCCAAATTGTTTTGCAAAGGCCCACTGCCTATATTCAATCAATATGTCTTCTGTCCCTGCCTAAGCGCTTCTGGCCCTGGAGTATTACTGCAGGGCGCAATGCTCTGCACGGCCGATATACCAAAAAAAAGATAATGTGCAACACTGCAAAAAGCAGCCTCCACAGTACTGCACACGGTTAGATGTGGCCCTAAGAAGGACCGTTGGGATTCTTGAAGCCAAAAATACTCCTAACACTCTCCCTATAGCAGCTCCACCAAGATACCACTTTCCCTCCTCTATGTCAGAACGCATCTGTGGCGAGCCGCGGGAGGGGCCGATTTTTATACTCGGGTGACACCTGATCTCGTCAGCCACTCACTGCAGGGGGGTGGTATAGGGCTTGAACGTCGCAGGGGGAAGTTGTAATGCCTTCCCTGTCTTTCAATTGGCCAGAAAAGCGCGCTAATGTCTCAGAGATGAAAGTGAAAGTAACCCGAACATCGCGTGGTACTCGTTACGAGTAACGAGCATCTCGAACACGATAACACTCGAACGAGTATCAAGCTCGGACGAGTACGTTCGCTCATCTCTAGTTGACACATCATGCACCTTTTAAAAATCCAAGAGAATCAGTTGTGATTTACAATTTTAACAGGTGTGTGCCCAGTAGGAGCATATCAAGGCACTAAATTAGAAAAAGTGGTTGGCTATAACAGACTATATGTCAATACTATAGATAGTATTTGTCACAGCCAGCATATATCTTATGACACAGATACCAAGTGGGTAGGTGACCAACTAAAGGCTTAGGTGCCCAGGTGGAAAAGTTCAGCACCGTCCTGCCTCCCCCTCCCGTACCTATGCCTAAATTGTGCTGCCTACAGCTGCAAAACAAATTTCAATACATGATTTAGCCCCTTGGCGTAATCTCTGCAAACATGACTCATGTCCTGCACTACATAAAAATTAGTTAGCAGCCCCTTAGGCCACTCCCACACACACTGCTTTTTACCGCTATTAGCGCAGCATCCCAAGCGCTCTGCTAAGCGTGGTACAATGCTTCCATTAAACGCAGTGTTTCTAAGGGCAAAGTCAGACAAGGGATTTTTTGCACGTGCCTATGTGCGCAAAAAAAGCGCATCTGATAGAACCATTGGTTCCCTGTGTAGTGTTCAGATGGTCATCTTGTACAGGTGCAAAATAATCACACCTGCAAAAGATAGGACATCCGTGCGCCAGGAAGGTCCATGCTGCGTGTAAAACATCCCCGTGGGGTGTCCCCTCATTCGTGAACACTGTGACAGCACTATCACACTGTTAACGACAAGGAGACACCCCACGGAGATGAAGGAATTCCTTGCGACAGCTGTGGCAGAGAATCACGATCTTCTCCCATTGCTTTCAATGGGGCCAGCACTGCAGCCGCCCTATTAAAAGCAATTGGATGCAGGCAACCCCCGCAGTTATTTTCAGGGAAGAGCTTGAAATATAAGCCCTTACCTGAAAATCATCCTAAAATGTGTAAAAAGTAAAAAAATATATATACTCACCTTGTCCCGGCAGAACAATGTTAGCCCATTGAATTCAATGGAGCCGGCAATACAGCCAGCTCCATTGAAAGCAATGGGCTGCCGGCGATCGCACAATGAATTTTCGGGAAGGGCTTAAATATATAAGCCCTTCCCTGCAATTCATCCAGAAATGTGTAAAAATAAAAAAAATGTATATACTCACCTGGTCCCGGCAGACGGAGTTTAGTGCGGCCAGCTGGCAGTTCTCCTGAACTGCTCTGAACAGCTGTGAGTAGTATTCAGCAGCCGGGGATTTAAAATCCCCGCCTGCTGAATGAGCTGCCTCTGATTGGTCACAGCCTGACCAATCAGAGGCAGATCTCACTCACACCCATTCATGAATTCATGAATGGGTGAGTGAATGCTGCCTCTGATTGGCTCAGTGCAGCTCTCAGCTGAATGACAGCAGTTCAGCACCACAGTGCAGGGGACAGCAGGAGAAGACGCAGCTGTGCCCCGGCAGCTGAAGGGAGGTGAGTATCAATTTTTATTGTTTTTTAAATCACTTTTAATTCATTTCCAGGGAATGGCTTATATGTAAAGCCCTTCCCTGGAAAAGAATTCCGGTGTGCCAGCGGACCATTGTCTTCAATGGAGTCGCCGGCAGCAGCAGCGGCTCCATTGAAGAGAATGCCTGCATTTTTATTCTTTTTTACACTAAAATCTTTCTTTTTCAGGTAAGGGCTTATATTTTTAAGCCCTTCCCGAAAATTCATCCCGCGCTCTCCGGCAACCCATTGCTTTCAATGGAGCCGGCTGTATTGCCGGCTCCATTGAATTCAATGGGCTAACATCGTTCTACTCTGCCACAGCTGTTACAGCTGTGGCAGAGGAGAACGATCTTAATGCTGACATAATTTATTTATTTTTTTACACATTTTAGGATGATTTTCAGGTAAGGGCTTATATTTTTAAGCCCTTCCCGACAATTCATCCTGCGCTCGCCGGCAGCCCATTGATTTCAATTGAGCCGGCTGTATTGCCGGCTCCATTGAATTCAATGGGCTAACATCGTTCTCCTCTGCCACAGCTGTTACAGCTGTGGCAGAGGAGAACGATCGTTATGCTGACAGTGCGGGGGGGGGGGGGGGGGTCTCACTCTTGCCACTATTGTGGCTTAATAGTGAGATCTCGGAGCCCGAAATGCAGCCCTGCATGTTGCTCCTCGCCTGCCCTATCCATTTCTGTGTTTTTTACATGACTTTGGTGATTTGCTAAGATTTTTACAAATGAAAACCTTAGCGGAGCACCAGTCATATACAAAAATGCTCGAGTCGCCCATTGACTTCAATGGGGTTCGTTACTCGAAACGAACTCTTGAGCATCACTGAAAGTTCGACTCAAGTAACGAGCACTCGAGCATTTTGGTGCTCGCTCATCTCTAATAATTATCAAAACATATAGAGCCCTAAGAGAAAAAACAATAGAAGTCAGAACACAAGGATTTTTCCTATGAAATCAAGTCTGCCAAGTGTAGTAAATATAAAAGCAGATTGCCATGCAGTAATATTGTGTTTGTACAGAAATGAGGTCAAGACCCCAGTTGAGTATTTAGACTGCAAAATATTAAAGTATAGTCATTCAGCTGAAGGAGAAAGGAGCTGAGTAGTGGTAGAAGTTTTCAAATCAAGCTGATTTTTTCCTCAGAAAAAAATGAGAAAAGCCATTTTAAAAAGGTGAATAATCAGGGATTAAAGTTACCATAGCAGATAAAACAAAAGATTACCTAATTTATTAATAGCTTCAAGTAAATTATGCCTGACAATTAAACTATACATTGAAAATGAAAAAGTAGTGTCTCCTAGATTGATATAAATCTTTAGTTCTTTCTTCTTTATTTACACTAGTTTTATATATAGTTTTTTTCCTTGAATAATCTACAGCCAGTTAAATTCTTAGATTTTATGTTTGCAATGGAGTATATCTCAGAAGAACCTATGTTAGGGTGGCTTCACACGAGCATGCTATTGTGCGTGCACATGCGGGCAAAAAAACCACACGCTTCTATTAGAATTAATGCATTCCCAATGGCGTGTTCACATGTCTATGTTTCACAGGTGCGTGCCTGTAAAGATAAGACATGCGTGCACCATAGGAAATGCACGCATTGTCTTCAATGGAGCCGCTGGCAGCAATGGTCTGCCGACACCCCTGAATTGTTTTTCAATATGTTTTTTTCTATGTACAGCTCTTCCCTAAAAAACAAGAATATTAGAGTAAAAAAAAAAATTTAATAAAAAAAAATACTAACCTGCCGGCCGCTATGAATTCATGAATGGGTGAGTGAGTGCTGCCTCTGATTGGTCACAGCCTCACCAATCAGAGGCAGCACTCACTCACCCATTCATGAATTCATGAATGGGTGTGAGTCAGAGCTGCCTCTGATTGGTGAGGCTGTGACCAATCAGAGGCAGCTCATTCAGCAGGCGGGGATTTTAAATCCCCGGCTGCTGAATACTAGTCACAGCAGTTCAGGAGAACTGCCGGCCGGCCGCGCTGGACTCCGTCTGCCGGGACCAGGTGAGTATATATTTTTTTTTTGTTTTTACCCATTTCTGGATGAATTTCCGGCAAGGGCTTATATTTTTAAACCCTTCCCGAAAATTCATCGTGAGATCGCCCGCAGCCCATTGCTTTCAATGGAGCCGGCTGTATTGCCGGCTCCATAAAATTCAATGCGCTGGACAGCTCCGGCCCGTTTCTATTGAAACGCGGCTAGGAGCAGATTTTTCGGACGATTTTTCTGCCCTGGTCACGCAATTTGCGGATGCGCATCCGTCATGCGATCAGCAGACCGCGGCAAAAAACGCCCGTCTGACTAAGGCCTTATTAGTGCCTGAGCATATAAGAAGCAGGTTAGATTTTCACAGGTGTATTGTAACAGGCCTTAATTAGCTCAATATAGCCATTGGGATCTTAATTTGGCCTAGAGCTATTCCTTAAAGACATCAAGCTTGAAGATTGAAAGAACTCAGACTCAGCTACTAGTTTCATGCTTTTCCTATCCAATTATAATTTTTTGTGAGAAATATTAGAGGCATATTTTTCAATATCAATAACAAATATAATATAAAAGGTTATTTTGCTGTGTAATGAAAAATTTAGAAATAAAAAAGATTGTAATTCACTTGGAAGGTAGAAGGGGACATAGGATAGTTAAAGACTAATGCATAAATGTTGTCCTAGATCAAATTCCAATAATTTTATAGGATCAAGCTATAGTACAAAATAAGAATATAATTATTGTTGTTGATGTTTTATGTTATTATATCTTATTATGTTATGTGAAAGGAACCAAGGGAAACCTAGAACCCTTTTACTGCATAGTTATGTGCTTCAAGAACACATAGAATGCTAAATTTAACCAAATAGTAAGAAATTGACTGAAAAATAATAATTGCAAGCGTGACTTTTGATAAATCACATTGATATATTTTGTGAAAAAGCAGTGCAGCAAACCAGCTATTTTAGAATTTCGGACACCTGGTAATAAGTTGTCATCATTGTAATTAATAAGTTGTTATCATTGATATAGCTATATTATCAAAAGTAACTATCATCTGTCAGAAAATACAAATTCCCCTAGGTAGTTTTATAGCATTATAAACAGCAAATTCTAGGCAGACTTTTTATGTAGGTGGAAAACATTAAACTCAGACCAATGTAATTAGCCCTGCAGCATTTTCTCTTGAGAAGAGGTTACATTTACCCATGCATTATTTATACATTTTGGGAAATCACCTTTTAGCAATATCGTTAGACTCTATTTGAACTTGAAAGGCATTGTAATTTCAATGGCTCCAGCTGAGATTAATTCACTTTCATTTATCTAACTTGCTGGAAGAGTTAGAAGGTCTTGATGTAACCACATACTGTCATTAACCTGTCAAAGTGTGATATGGACAGATGTTCTAAATAATAAAACAGCATGTAATCAGTGCTAGAAATGAACTGCTAATAAACTAAATATACAGTACTGTATATAAAGACAATGTGTGTGAAATGTTCAGCATTTTACTTGAGTCTTCCAAAGTACCCTTTGCCTTTCATCCAGTAGAGTTCAGAAATTACTTTCAGATGAGTTCTTAAATTCAATCACTCAAGACATCAAATGCAAACTTTGTATATAAAATAACAGAAAAACCATTGTTTGATGTCTTGAATATATTGAATATAAAAGCATAGTATAGCATCTGCAATGCCATATAATCTAAAGTAACTAAAAATAGGACAGATTTTAACAGTACTTTTTCATGGACCTAAAATTTCGATACCATGATGCTTTTTAGCAAATGTCATACTTTTTCATAGTTTGCATGGGACTAATGGTGGGCTGGAAAACTTTAATATAGGGAGTTAACATGAATGTTTATTTGCTCGAGATGCATTCCACAAGGCCCCTGCTAGTCAGCAGAATGAAAATATTGCACGTACCGCAACTGCTTATGTAAAGGAGACTAGGGGTCAGACTCCCGACTACCAAATGTTAATGACCAATCCTGATGAAATTCAAGAGACACTTCTTTAATATGTTACTGTGATAAAAATATTTAACTTCTTAAAAAACAACCCTTTTTTCCCCATTTCATTTTCTGGTTTATCTACCCTCTTTCAAAAAATCATAATTCTTTTATTTATCCACCACCGTAGCTGTCTGAGGGCTTGTTTTTTGTGGAACAAGTTCTATTTTTCAATGGTACAATTTAATGTACCATATACTGTACCAAAAAATGTTTTTACGGTGTACATACTATGGCAAAAATGACATGATAACTTTATTCTGTGGGTCAATACGATTATGACAATACCAAATGTATATATTTTTTGTTGTACTACTTTTAAAAAACTAAAGATCTTTGGGAAAAAATTAAATTTTTTCTGTTGCCATCTTTTGGCCGCAATAACTATTTTCATTTTTCTGGCAACATTGTTGTGTGGGAGCTCATTTTTTTGCAAGGCATCCTGTGGTTTCTATTGGTATTATTTCAGAGTGTGGAAAAAATGATGTATATAGCTCCAGCACATCTTATAAAAAAATATATCTTTATTAGAACAGATCCATAGAACGGTAATAACGCTCATTTGTGTGAACAAGAACCTATGTATTTTGCCAAAAAACTAATCTTTAATCATAGCGTATGGCCTGTACAAGTAGCAAGTAATTTAAAAGTAACAGACTATGACATAACAAAAGCATGACCACTCCTACTAATGAATAAATAATGAGAAAATAAAGTGAATGAAAAAAAAAATAAAGAATATAAAAACATTAGTATATAAACATAATATGAGATCTAAGGTTACTCTGTTTTTTTAGTGCATAGAATGGTCTGCAGAGGCTGCTAGACAGGTGTTCTGGTTGCAGTAACCAGAGGGTTAACACCTGGGTGTGGCAGAAAGCAATATAAAATTCTTAATTCCTATCACACTCAGGAGAAGAGACAGCTTACCAGAGCTGGACAGGCTGCAGGCTTGAGGTCGAGTATGGGGCAGAGAGTGACGCCGAGAGACGCTGCATCAGGGACTTGGAGCCTGAGGTCCAGTGTGGACCAGTTTAGGACCGTGTGATTGGTGAAATCCTAATTTATAGGATTAAATGCTGCTTTTAAAGTCGAAATGCGTTGCATATTTGAATAAACCGTTATTTCTGGAAACTTTAGAAAACATCCTCATCATCTGTTTATACTATATGTGCTCTGGGATTGAGGGGTGCCATGGACCAGG